>NC_139677.1:103518804-104259280 GCF_964106915.1 Podarcis gaigeae | reverse complement strand
TGCAGATCAGAGGATCTCTGACTCCCACGAAATCGCCCTGGGACTTTGTGTGACATCGCTCAGCCTCATTGCACAACAGAGGAAACATGTGCAAATGGTTTTCCAAAGCTGGATGAGGAGGTGGACTAGCCCCCCCCCAAAAAAAAAAACAACGGGGAGGGAGGAAGGAAAAGTAGGAAAGAGAGGCCAGGAATAAAGAGAGGGATCCCAGGCCATAGTCTGGCTGCTGCATTGGGGACCAGTTTCCCAGTGTCTCCCAGGCTGCTCCCCACGGAGGCCACTGCAGCAATCCCCTCGCACCCAGAGCAGGGCATCCCAGGACCACATCCTCTCTGCCCCAAAGGGATTGTGGCTGGCAAAGCAGCCGGAAATGGGCGCTGCTACTCACCGAGCCTCCAGGGACCTTGGCATCAATGGCTGTGTGTGTGTGTGTCTGTGTGTGTTAAGCTATCTAACAGAATAATACTACTACTACTACTAGTAAATTACATACCTAAATTCAAAGGAGATGTCTTTCGCCCTGCCCATACCTGGCCCTCAGACCAAAGAAAAAGGGAGCCCACTCCAGGAGTCTGTCTGGAGAGCGGCAGAGAGTCCAAGTGCAAGAAAAGGAGACAGAAGCAGGGGAGTGGGGGTGGGGAGCAACTCCTGAGGACCCCCGGGGTGAGGACCCCCACTAGAGAAAAGCATCCATTTATCACAAGATACAAATGACTCTCTTGTGGTTCTGACTTCATGCATTGACTGGAAGGCAGCAGAAACCAGGTTGATTAATCTGACAGAAATCCCTTCAGTTGCCTCCACATTTTGCATTGCTAGAAGGCTAGAGACTTATTTCTTCTCCTCTTTCTTTTCAAAATGATAGCTCATGGTCTGGGATGTGGTGCAGTCCAACCCAGGTTTCCAGCAAGACTCAGGGAACCATTCCCCCCCCCCCCCCGTCCTACAAATTCTATAACAGAACAATGTATTTTTTTTGTAGGATTTGCTGCAGCTTCTCATTTAGATGGACAGAACTTGGCAGAAGACCACGGGGTTCCTTCTGATCTCTCAGAGCAGTGTTTCCCAACCTTTTTTGGGCAAAGGCACACTTGTTTCATGAAAAAAATCTCGAGGCACACCACCATTAGAAAATGCTTAAAAAATTAACTCTGTGCCTATATTGACTATATATAAAGTAACTCTCTTTAATAGGAATCAAATAAACACAAAGAAAGTATTTTATAATTACTTTATTATGAAATAGTAAGTAAACAGAAATATGAAAAATTATAAAATACTGGCCATTGACTCTCAGCTTAACTAACCTCGCATGGCAGTTGTGCGAGGATGAAGCGGGGAGCAGAGAACTGACTCTGCAGGTAGAACATCTCTGTGCACAGGTGACACGCCAGGTTAGGAAGGAAGAAGTGCTCGCTCACATCCACCTTCCTGCAAAAACCACCCAACGAGCGCCACAGGTATCTTCATTCACACGTTCAGGCGAAGCACCGCTCTCGCGCGTCGCTGGCGAAAACTCCCCCGCAGCAGCAGCAGCAGCCACGCGCGTGCAGGGCGCGTGGCGAGTCTGGGGACGGGGGTGGGAGGATCTTGCATGCTGATAAGGTGCGCGTGTGCGTCCGTCCGCGCGGAGGGGGTGGGCTGGAGCGCTGACTGGCACCTCGCCACCTTCCCTCAGCGAGCAAGAGAGCGAGCGAGCAAGCAAGCTGCGGCTCCCTCAGCCGCGGTAGCGCCGAGAGGAAATCCGGCAAAGAGCTCCCTCAGCCAGTCGAAAAGAAGCGAAGCCGCTCGCTCTTTCTCTCTCTCTCTCTCAGGGAGCTGCCGCCGCCGGCGCGCTTCGAGTCCCAAAGTCGAACCGAAGTGGAGAAACGCGCGGGAAAGGCGAGCGGCGGCGACCCTTTGGCCCGCCTGTCCCTTCCGCCACCCAGGGCAGCATGAGGGAGGGGCTGCTTGCCTGCTGCTGCTGCTGCCGCTGCTTCCAGCGTCGGAGAAGCAGCGCAGGGACGCCCCGAAGGAGAGGCGGGGAAGGCGCGCCTAGGAGGCAGCTCGCTCGTGGCCCCGCCGCGCTCTGAGGGGACGCCGCTCGTCGCCTTTTCTCCTCGCCGCCCGACTCGCCCGCCTCCCTCCCACGGCACACCAGGCAACGTCTCGCGGCACACTAGTGTGCCCCGGAACACCGGTTGGGAAACACTGTCTCAGAGGCTTCCTGAGAGCACAGATGGATGATCGAGACTCAGCTGGCCCTGAAGCAGGAAGAGGCCATGCCAGCCGAACTGGGAGCACTGGGGGATTCTGGGGAAACCCAGTGCCGAAGATCCATGGTGAGGAGAACACCCTCTGCTCAGAGGTGCAGAGCCAGCAGGTGAGGCAGTTCTGCTGCCAGGAGGCCAAAGGACCCCGAGAGGTTTGCAGCCGACTCTACCACCTTGACCATCAGTGGCTGAAGCCAGAAAGGCACACGAAAGCTGAGATGCTGGACCTGGTGATCTTGGAGCAGTTCCTGGCTGTCCTTCCCCCGGAGATGGAGAGCTGGGTGAGGGACTGTGGAGCGGAGACCAGTTCCCAGGCGGTGGCCCTGGCCGAAGGCTTCCTCCTGAGTCAGGCAGAGGAGAGAAAGCAGGTGAGAGAGACTTTCCTCTGGATACTCCCAAGGGGCTCCAAACAGGACTGAGAACATCCCATAATGGTCTGCTGATGGCCCATCCATTTTCTGGGAAAGCATCCATGGAATGAGATCTCACACCCTTCAAGTCTTCGTCATTCTCTTTCTAGTATTTCTCCCCATTCTCTGTTTTGAATCCTTGTTTCTTTCTCAGGGAAAGGATCTCTTTGCAGAAATGGACCTGGATTCCTGTGAGGCAGAGAGGCCTCCGTTGGACACCAGAGAGAGGCCACTGGGTAAGGAGGAAGGTGGTTTTTCTCCGTTTGGTCTCATTCTGTTGGTTTCCCAACTCATCTGAGGGTTTTTCCATCTTGTTTTGGGGGGAGACAGTTCGGAAGAAGGGTCCAGAGGAGGGGAGATGTATTTTTGCACAACAAACATAAAATGAGCACAAACCTCCAAATACTCTCAGCAGGTAAGGCTTTCTCAAAGGCCCATCTGTAGTTAGAGATGCCCTGTTTCACCTGTGAGAGAAGCAGGCACTCCTGGCGTCCTTTTTACATTTTTTCTCTTGAAGGTGGCAGAAGGATGCCGGCAAGACCTCCTGATCCGCCTTTTCATGGGGGCAGAAGGGAAGCAGCGGCTGTGGAACCAGATCAGGTCAGGGGAAGCTGCCTTGTGGGGACAGAGGCCGAGGGATGGAGCAATGTCATGGACTGGTTGGGCACAGAGGAATGGTGGGAGGAAGCAGCCGGGGAACCAGGAAGGGAAGATGGCTCAGAGCCGAAGGAGTGGAAGTGGAGGAAGGATGAGCAGTCAGAGGGGGAAGACTGGGAAGAGGAGGTGTCAGAAGCTGAAGGGGAAACAGGGCTTAGTGAGCTGGGAGACTCTGTGGCAGAATGCAGTGCAAAATCAGAGGCAGAAGAGGAAGGAGGCGAGTGGGAGAGGAAGGTCGAGAGGCTGAGGTGAGTCTGGAGAAGGAGGAGCCACCGGTGGCTCCCTCTCCTTCTGCCAGAAGCCCCCCTCCCTGCTTGTCTCTCAGAGCCAGGAGACCCCCCTGCAATGCAGGAATCTCTGCTAGATCATCCAAGACAGATGGCCATCCAAAAGAGGCTTATTTTATTTCTAGATTGATAACTGAATGCAAAAATTGGTTTCTAAGCAGTAGACAAATGAGAACTAATAGTGGCCTGGATTCACCTAACCAGCCCCATCGGCTGCAAAATGGGGCCTGCCTCCCATTCCTCCCCCTCCCCATGCCCCCATGACCCCCTGGAATTTGACTCTAGACCATTGGGAGGGAACCTTCCCAGAACGGCTCACGAGGAGAAAGTGGATCCTTCCATCGGGGAAACTGGAATGCTTGCCTAGGCAGAATGACTTGAATAACACAAGGTGGAGTACAACTTATTTGCACAAAAACGAATACCCATAATTAAAATGCAGATTAAAATAAGCACCCATAATTAAAATGTGCAGCAAAGCAACCGTATTAAAACAACACCACAATGTACAGGAAGGAAACAACAGAGCATTGTGTAGCAGATCATATTTCTGCTGTCTCAAAGGAGGACATTTCCCTTTTTCTTTTAGGGTCCAGTGTGCTTTGAAGATGTCGCTGTTCGTTTCACGGACGAGGAGTGGGCGTTGCTGGATCCTGACCAGAGAGCTCTGCATAAGGACGTCATGGAGGAGAATCGTGGGATCGTGGCCTCTCTTGGTAAGGCTCCCTGTGGGAATGTTATAGCTGCCTGGAAATTCAAAACATACCTCTATGGGATCAACCTCGTATATTTTCACGGAGCTCAACCGTGGCCCCTATATCACCTGGGAACTTAACACCCCCACAATAAACAGTAAATTACAGTTTTTTCTTTGAACAATCTTTCTCAAATTATTCCTTTTTCTACCATGATTGTGTTAGGATATTGATATTCTGTTCCACCTAAACAGATGTGAGGAGCTATTGTATGTCACATATCTGTTTACATTCCAGCACAGCTTGCTGGGAACTTCTGTTTGTGTATAGCTTTTGCCTCATGCTTCCTGCTCTCAGACATGAAGGAGAGCAGACATGTTTTTCTTTGTCTTGATCTATGCTGAATAAACTGCTTGTAAATATACTTTACATATGCCTGTGTCCACCCTTCTGTCATGAAGAGTTAATTACTCTGCTGATTAGAGGGTGCTCCAGCTTCTGAAGAGTTCTGAAGCTGCGGGTCGCTGTTTGATGCTGTTCTGAGGACCGGAGTTTGCCCGGTTACCGGCCGGTGGGCTGGAGCCAGCTGGGGGCCTGCCTAATGGCCCTGTTTCCCTTTGGACGCATCCCAACAGATTGGGCTGGTCTTCAGAGGCCATCTTAATGGTAATTTTTATTGTTCAGCTCTGGCCCTTGAGCTGATGCGGCTCATCTTGCCTTGAGCCCAGCAGAGTAAAATCCCAGAGTCCGCAAACGAAAGGATGGTGCTACATTGCGAAAAGCTTTATTGCTGAACTATGCTGAGAGCATACAAATATACATCTTGTCTCTGTGAGAAGCAGAGAGCAACTCTCAACGAAACGACAGAACAAAGAAACAGGAAACCAGTGAACGTCACACCCAGTCTCCCTTTCCCGTGGGAACCCAACAGTAACTTGACTGTGGAATGGAAACATAGTCCCATGACTTGCAGCTGCTCAGTGAGGGAAACAGAAACTAACACTTAAATGTCAGCTTCAGAATTGTTAGGAAAGCTGAGTAGCTTCAGGTTTTTGTTTTTGCTCCTGTCAGTCTTGGGTTGACCAAAGAGAGGACTGTCAGCGAAGCTCAGGTGCTGCCAGCCAGAGAAGAAGCAGGCCTAGGGAGAGGAGAGTTAGCAGCGGAAGGCAGAGAGGAGGGGGAGAGGAACTGTCATCTGAGCTCTGAACAAGGGGAGAAGGAAAAGAGAGAGAGAGTGACAGACAGCTGTGTGAGAGCTACAGGAGTGAGTCAGACGCTGGAATGCAGGAAGCATTCTCTGCCAAATCTCCTAGGATCTGAGCGCAAAAGATACTGGAAGAGTATTCCGTGCTGGGGAAGGGGGAGGAGCTCAGTCTGGGCAACTCCATCTTGTGGGGAGGACAATGAGTAGAGGAGCTTCATCCAAGTTTGTTGTTTTAGCAATAAATCTGAAATTATTAACAGCCAGAGTCCTCTCACATTTGTGGGAAAGACCAAGCCATAACAAGGACTGACATTGGCGATGGAGGGGATGCCATGATAATGATGATGATGATGATAATGAAACAATGGTACCTCGGTTTACAAACTTAATCTTTGCCGGAACAGGACTGTTCTTAAATCAAGGTACCACTGTAGTAATAATAATTATTTTTATTTCTACCCTGCCCATCTGGCTGGGTTGCCCCAGCCACTCTGGGCGGCTTCCAACACATATATACCGTATTTTTCGCTCTATAACACGCACCTGACCATAACACGAACATCGTTTTTAGAGGAGGAAAACAAGGGAAAAAACATTCTGAATGAAACAGTGGATGTATCATTTTTGTGCTTCATGCTGTGGCCACAGACATGTGATCTGATGGTGAATTTGGGGTGACCCAATGCAAAAATCCTGAGAATCCCTGTGGATCCATGCTTTGTAACCATGTTTTTGCACCATTGCAGCCCCAGGCAACAGTGGGTGTGTGATTTTTGGGGGGCAGGCTGTAGCCATGGACATGCTATGTGCTCTGATGGTGAATTTGGGCTGACCCAATGCAAAGATCCTGAGGATCCATGTGGATCCATGTTTTTTAACCACGTTTTTGCACCATTGCAGGCCCAGGCAACAGTGGGTGTGTGGTTTTTGGGGGGCAGGCTGTAGCCATGGACATGTTATGTGATCTGATGGTGAATTTGGGCTGACCCAATGCAAAGATCCTGAGGATCCATGTAGATCCATGCTTTTTAACCACGTTTTTGCACCATTGCAGCCCCAGGCAACAGTGGGTGCGTGATTTTTGGGGGGCAGGCTGTAGCCATGGACATGCTATGTGATCTGATGGTGAATTTGGGCTGACCCAATGCAAAGATCCTTAGGATCCATGTGGATCCATGCTTTTTAACCACATTTTTGCACCATTGCAGCCACAGGCCACAGTGGGTGCGTGATTTTTGGCGGGAAGGCTGTAGCCATGGACATGCTATGTGATCTGATGGTGAATTTGGGCTAACCCAATGCAAAGATCCTGAGGATCCATGTGGATCCATGCTTTTTAACCACATTTTAAGTGGGGAGGGAAGGAAAAACACAGAAGGGACAAGGAGCAGGAGAGGGGTGTGCAGAGAAGCAGCTGGCTAAGAATGCAGGAGAGGGGTAGGGAGGAAAGGAAGGCAAAAGTTTTCCCTCACCTACCCACCCAAGCCAGCCAGCTCGCGCTCTCTCTCTCTCTCCCCCTCCTGCATGTTTTCAGCTTTCCCCTCTGCTTGCTTGGAGGGGAGGGGCTTTCCCTGCTCTTTGTTCCGTTTGAGCAAACACAGCAAGGAAACAGAGGTGGGTGGGCAGTAAGACCCTGAGGCAGAATGCTGGAAAGCAGCAGCTTCCTCTTTTCAAGTTTCCCTTCTAGGAGACTCGCGGTTTGATTTTTGCCTGCTTTTTTTTGCCTCCCCTTGCACTATTTGGCTCCAGGGACCACACATTCGCTCTATAACACGCACAGACATTTCCCCTTCCTTTTTAGGAGAAAAAATCTGCGTGTTATAGAAGGAAAAATACGGTAATCATGAAACATAAATAACACCAATCTGATTCCATATAAAAAGAACATTAACTTTAAAATGAACAACTTCTACTAGTGGCCAAAATTTTGGAAACCTTTTGTGAAAAGTGTATTTCTGAGGTTTGATGGCTCATAACACCACTTTTGTGTGGAGTAATACCATACAATTATATAGCAACGGAAAGATAATTTAATGAAGAAAGTAATGCAATGACTTTTATGAAGGAGTATTTATTAGAACAGCAGTCATAAAGCTAAAACGTGAAACCTTTGGTAACCATTGGTAACCTTTAGCTTTAATTACGGCCTTACAACGCCTTCCCATGAAGTGAACCAAGTTTTTAGTTTGCAGCTCTAATAATGGGAAACCAAGACTGAATTATTGCCTCTGTTAATTGGGCTTTATTGTTGGGTTGCCTTTGATTAACAAGTTTCTTTAGTCGGCCCGATAGATTTCCGATTGGGTTAAAGTTTGAGCTATTCCCAGGACATTCCGGCAGTGAAATATCATTATCTTGAATGCACCTTTTGCACACAGCAGCAACACGACATAGAGCTGAATCCTGTTGAAAATATATAAATGCTCTGGTATCAGCCCCATTGTTCCACTGTCCAGTTAACATGGGTTTCATCTTTTCAACCTTTGCTTGAGAGATAACAATGGCTTTTTCCTTAGAACTCTAACATTTAGACCAGTCCTTGCACTCAACTTCACATTACATGGCTCCATGTCATCTTGTATACACCCAGATGATTTTCTTCTGTCATGTAGGCACAGTCTCTCCACTCGTCCATCGTCACTTGCCTTTGTGCACCTTTCCCTGCCTTAACAAGTCTGATTTTGTAGTGACTGAGTCTCCTTATACCTCTTCCAAAATATAGAAATGCCAGCTTTGGTTATGTTTCCCCCAGTCTCTCTTCTAATTTCTTCATAACTGTAGCCTTGTTCACTTAATAGTAAAATCTTACATCGCTTTTTGGGTGACCAGTCAACATTTTGTGCTATTTCTATAATTTTATTATGTTTTACAATGTAAGTGAATTGTGCTTCATTTTTCTGGTTATTTGGCTATAATGTTTGATAGAATACAGTATAATTAAACAAACTTTGTTGAATTGCATTCTTGATAAAATTATGTTTCCATTGATATATAATTTTATATTATTACTCCAAAAGAAGCGGTGTTTTGAGCCATCAAACCTCTGAAATACACTTTTCTCCAAAAAGCTTCTGCAATTTTGACCACTACTGTATATCAAACAAAGTAACATTCAACGACACATCAGAATCTCATAATAAATATGTTGATTAATGACAAACAACACATGTAATGAACACACACCCAACTCCCTTCAGTTCTTCTCCATTTGTTCCTAAGGCTCTAATCCCTTTTTGTCTCCATTGCAGATTCTGATGAAATGGAAATTGAGAACAAAGGTGAACATGACAAAATCCCCAGACAGGAGAAGCCACATAAAAATTTGGAGTGTGGAGAAAGCTGCAGTCAAAGCTCCCATTCCACTTCCCATCAACAAAATGTCATTGGAAAGAAACTCTATCAGTGCATGGAATGTGGAAAGAGCTTCACTGAAAGCTCCTCTCATACTTCCCATCAAATAATTCATACAGTGGAGAAACCCTATCAGTGTGTGGTATGTGGAAAAAGCTTCACTCATAGCTCCTCTCTCACCTCCCATCAAAGAATTCACACAGGGGAGAAACCCTATCAGTGTGTGGAATGTGGAAAGAGCTTCATGAAGAGCTCCAATCTCACTTCCCATAAAAGGATTCATACAGGGGAGAAACCCTATCAGTGTGTGGAATGTGGAAAGAGCTTCACTCACAACCACAGTCTCACTTCCCATCAAAGAATTCATACAGGGGAAAAACCCTATCAGTGTGTGGTATGTGGAAAAAGCTTCACTCATAGCTCCTCTCTCACCTCCCATCAAAGAATTCACACAGGGGAGAAACCCTATCAGTGCGTGGAATGTGGAAAGAGCTTCAGGAAGGGCTCCAATCTCACTTCCCATAAAAGGATTCATAAAGGGGAGAAACACTATCAATGTGTGGAATGTGGAAAGAGCTTCACTGAAAGCTCCTCTCTCACTTCCCATCAAAGAATTCATACAAGGGAGAAACCCTATCAGTGTGTGGAATGTGGAAAGAGCTTCACTGGTATGTTCTCTCTCACTTATCATCAAATAATTCATACAGGGGAGAAACCCTATCAGTGTGTGGAATGTGGAAAGAGCTTCCGTCAGAGCTCCGATCTCACTTCCCATCAAAGAATTCATACAGGGGAGAAACCCTATCAGTGTGTGGAATGTGGAAAGAGCTTCAGTCAGAGCTCCTCTCTCACTTATCATCAAAGAATTCATACAGGGGAGAAACCCTATCAGTGTATGGAATGTGGAAAGAGCTTCAGTCAGAGCTCCACTCTCACTTCCCATCAAAGAATTCATACAGGGGAGAAACCCTATCAGTGTGTAGAATGTGGAAAGAGCTTCAGTCGGAGCTCCCATCTCACTTCCCATCACAGAATTCATACAGGGGAGAAACCCTACCAGTGTGTAGAATGTGGAAAGAGATTCAGGAAGGGCTCCAATCTCACTTCCCATAAAAGGATTCATAAAGGGGAGAAACCCTATCAATGCGTGGAATGTGGAAAGAGCTTCACTGATAGATCCTCTCTCACTTCCCATCACAGAATTCATACAGGGGAGAAACCCTATCAGTGTGTGGAATGTGGAAAGAGCTTCACTGAAAGCTCCTCTCTCACTTCCCATCAAAGAATTCATACAGGGGAGAAACCCTATCAGTGTGCGGAATGTGGAAAGAGCTTCACTGAAAGCTCCTCTCTCACTTCCCATCAAAGAATTCATACAGGGGAGAAACCCTATCAATGCGTGGAATGTGGAAAGAGCTTCACTGATAGATCCTCTCTCACTTCCCATCACAGAATTCATACAGGGGAGAAACCCTATCAGTGTGTGGAATGTGGAAAGAGCTTCAGTCGGAGCTCCCATCTCACTTCCCATCACAGAATTCATACAGGGGAGAAACCCTATCAGTGTGTGGAATGTGGAAAGAGCTTCAGGAAGGGCTCCAATCTCACTTCCCATAAAAGGATTCATACAGGGGAGAAGCCCTATCAATGCGTGGAATGTGGAAAGAGCTTCACTGATAGATCCTCTCTCACTTCCCATCACAGAATTCATACAGGGGAGAAACCCTATCAGTGTGTGGAATGTGGAAAGAGCTTCACTGAAAGCTCCTCTCTCACTTCCCATCAAAGAATTCATACAGGGGAGAAACCCTATCAGTGTGTGGAATGTGGAAAGAGCTTCAGTCAGAGCTCCTCTCTCACTTCCCATCAAAGAATTCATACAGGGGAGAAACCCTATCAGTGTGTAGAATGTGGAAAGAGCTTCAGTCGGAGCTCCCATCTCACTTCCCATCAAAGAATTCATACAGGGGAGAAACCCTATCAGTGTGTGGAATGTGGAAAGACCTTCAATCAGAAATACAGTCTCACTTCTCATAAAATAATCCATACAAAGGTCGGAAAAAAGATTATACAGCTTTTGGAGCCTGGCAAATCCGCATCCTTATAACCAGGCCTTTAGCTGATTGACACCTACTGCCCTTTTAACATGTGGTTTTTTTTTGTGTTTTTATGTTGTAACATTCCTCAGACCTGTGGGTGTAGGGAATAGGTGCCAACTATTAAAGGTCTGGGGGTCTTTGCCCCCCCAATAAAATATTTGAGGAGAACCTGCAGTTGGCCCCCCAATTTATGGCGGATGGAAGCTCTTTCGGCTGAAAGAGCCCTGGCACTTTCAAGATTGGGGTGATCGTGAGAGTGTCACAGAATCCCGAAAAATACCTCAAATTGAGCATTCTGAGAACCTGGTGTTACAGCGGGTACTCTTAGCAACTCCCCTGCTCCCCAGTAAGCGCTAGTAAGAGCTCCGAGAGTGAGCGGGATTGGAGACAGTACTGTGGAATCAACTCGCTTCCTTCATTGCGCGAAGCTCCAAAGTCCGGCGATCATGAGCGACCAATTTCTCGGACTAAATTAAGATTGGAAAATTGTGAGTAAAAAGGGTTTGCATTTGGACATTAAATTTGACTGGAAGGGATTTAATAACGGAGGTCAATCCCTTTCCGCTGAAGTGAAAGCGAAAGCTGTTACCGCTAACCGAAAAGGGGAGGTGTGAGGAGGTCAAGGAAACAAGCTAATGAGTTTAAAGTTATAAAAAATGGATTTGTTTTTAACTTCTTTTTTCTATTTTTTCGTTTTCTGTATTTTGTACTTTTCTTTTTCTTTCTCTTTTCTTTTTTATGCATTTTTGTATTTATGACTTTGTAAAATCTTAATAAATATTCATAAAAAACAAAAAACAAAAACGACACTCTGCGAGATTTCTTTACCTTTATCAGGGCCGGGGCGGGAGAGTGCTAGAGTCCTGTCTGGTCAAGTTGTGTGGGATCAATTTCAATCTGTTACCTCCGAGGATGTGGACAGGCTGCTTGGACGAGTGAAGCCAACTACTTGTCTTCTGGATCCTTGCCCATCCTGGCTTATAAAAGCTAGCCGGGAAGGACTGGGCGATGGGCTTCGTGGGGTGGTGAATGCTTCCCTCCGTGAGGGTGCCTTCCCAGACCCGCTGAAAGAGGCGGTTATCAAACCGCTTCTTAAAAAACCATCTTTAGATGCGGCCACGATGGCCAATTATCGCCCAGTCTCAAACCTTCCATTCTTGGGCAAGGTGATTGAGCGAGTGGTTGCTGAACAACTCCAGGCACGCCTGGAAGAAGCGGACCATTTGGATCCCTTCCAGTCGGGATTCAGGCCTCATCATGGGACTGAAACTGCCTTGGTCGCACTGGTTGATGATCTCCGGCGGGCTAGGGACAAAGGTGAGAGCTGTTTCCTAGTTCTGCTGAATCTCTCAGCGGCGTTTGATACCATCGACCATGACATCCTTCTGGACCGTCTTGGGGGGCTGGGAGCTGGGGGCACTGTCATACAGTGGTTCCGCTCCTTCCTCCTGGGCCGTGTTCAGAAAGTGGTGGGGGGGGATGAGTGTTCAGACCCCTGGCCGCTCACTTGTGGGGTGCCTCAGGGTTCTGTCCTCTCCCCCATGCTTTTCAACATCTACATGCAGCCGCTGGGAGGGATCATCAGGAGGTTTGGGCTGGGTGTTCATCAGTATGCAGATGATACCCAGCTCTACCTCTCTTTTAAATCAGAACCAGTGAAGGCGGTAAAGGTCCTGTGTGAGTGTCTGGAAGCGGTTGGAGGATGGATGGCGGCTAACAGATTGAGGTTGAATCCTGACAAGACAGAAGTACTGTTTTTGGGGGACAGGAAGCGGGCAGGTGTGGAGGATTCCCTGGTCCTGAATGGGGTAACTGTGCCCCTGAAGGACCAGGTGCGCAGCCTGGGAGTCATTTTGGACTCACAGCTGTCCATGGAGGCACAGGTCAAATCTGTATCCAGGGCAGCTGTTTACCAGCTCCATCTGGTACGTAGGCTGAGACCCTATCTGCCTGCGGACTGTCTCGCCAGAGTGGTACATGCTCTGGTTATCTCCCGCTTGGACTACTGCAATGCGCTCTACGTGGGGCTACCTTTGAAGGTGACTCGGAAACTACAACTAATCCAGAATGCGGCAGCTAGACTGGTGACTGGGAGCAGCCGCCGAGACCATATAACACCGGTCTTGAAAGACCTACATTGGCTCCCAGTACGTTTCCGAGCACAATTCAAAGTGTTGGTGCTGACCTTTAAAGCCCTAAATGGCCTCGGTCCAGCATATCTGAAGGAGCGTCTCCTCCCCCATCGTTCTGCCCGGACACTGAGGTCCAGCTCCGAGGGCCTTCTGGCGGTTCCCTCCCTGCGAGAGGCCAAGTTGCAGGGAACCAGGCAGAGGGCCTTCTCGGTGGTGGCGCCCGCCCTGTGGAATGCCCTCCCATCGGATGTCAAGGCGATGGACAACTACCTGATATTCAGAAGACATCTGAAGGCAGCCCTGTTCAGGGAAGTTTTTAATATGTGACATTTTAGTGTATTTTTCATTTCTGTTGGAAGCCGCACAGAGTGGCTGGGGAAACCCAGCCAGATGGGCGGGGTACAAATAATAAATTATTATTATTATTATTATTATACCTCGCAGGGGGTCAACCTGGCTTGTGTGATGGAGACCTGGGTGCGCGAAGGGGAAACTGTTACCTTACGAGAGATGGTGCCCCCGGGTTTCTCCGTCCTCCACCCGACACAGACTGTGGGCCGGGGGGGAGGCATTATTAATCTGGGAAGATTGCTCTTTCAGGGCTCTACCATCGCCATTGATCCCCGGCATTGAATGTGTTGGCCTAGTGTGGGGCTCTGAGGTGAGCTTGGCTGTCTGGCTGGTGTACCGGCCACCTAGCACACCAGCAGCCACCCTGTCAGGCCTGCTGGAGGCGGTGGCCAGCTGGGCCTTGGAGTTCCCTAACTTATTGTTATTGGGGGACTTCAACATCCATGCTGATGCCACTCCCTCCTCACAGGCTCTGGACCTGGTATCTTCCATGGCGACACTAGGGCTCTCCCAGTTAGTTTCATGCCCCACAAATCAAGCAGGCCACACGCTGGATTTTATCTTTGGCGTAGGTATAGATGTGATCATGTCTCCTTCGATGAAGGTGCCATGGTCTGATCACTACGCTCTGAAAGCCAGGATTGACTTTCCACCCCCACCCTGCTTAGGTGGCCAGCCAATTTGGGCTCGCCCGCAGAGGCTGATGGACCCTGATAGATTCCGCCAAGCCTTGCGGGATGTTGCTCCCCCTGGCAACTTATTGACTGAGCTTTTTGAGGGCTGGAATATCCAGCTCCTGGCAGCCATCGATGAGATCGCACCTAAGTGCCCTCTGCGACCTCGCAGAAACCGGGCTCCCTGGTTTACCGAGGAGCTCCGGAAAATGAAGCGGGACCTCAGACGGCTAGAGCGAGTATGGCGGGGTGCCCGTGACAGAGCCTCAAGAACATCTTATAGGGTTTTTATGAAAACCTATGAGATGGCAGTGAAGGCCGCTAAGAAGTCTTACTTCTTGGCCTCCATTGCATCCGCTAGTTCTCGCCCGGTGCATTCTTTTTAGTATAATTAGGTCTTTAACGTCCCTCGAAGGACAGCCAATTTTAAATAACAATCTGACACAGAGCTGTGAGGCATTTGCGTGCTTTTTTGCGGAGAAGGTCCTGTTGCTCCGCTATGACCTCCCTGCCAATTTGGATACAATAAAGGAACTGGAGGCCACTCGACTGTCCTCTGGTCCAGGTATTGGACCACTTTGACCGGATATCCCCAGCCGCTGTGGACAGACTCCTCCGAGCTGGAAAGCCCACCACCTGTTCTCTTGACCCGTGCCCGTCTTGGCTGATTAGAGCGTGTCCAGATGTGGTGCGGACCCCCCTGGGGGATATCATCAATTTGTCCCTTGGCACCGGGATATTCCCAGGGGAACTGAAGGAGGCAGTGGTGCGCCCGCTCTTAAAGAAAACATCATTAGATCCCTTAGATCTATCCAATTACCGCCCGGTTTCGAATCTTCCATTCTTGGGTAAGGTGATTGAGAGAGCAGTTGCTGAACAGCTTGGTAGGTTTCTGGATGAAACTTCAGCTCTGGATCCATTCCAGTCCGGCTTCTGCGCTGGTCATGGGACCGAGACGGCTCTGGTCGCCCTAACAGATTATCTCCGCAGGCAGCTGGATCGAGGCGGGTTGGGGCTGCTGATTCTTCTAGACCTGTCAACAGCCTTCGACATGGTCGATCATGAACTCCTGGACCACCGCCTTGCCAAAGTGGGGATTCAGGGCACAGTCCTTCAATGGCTGCGCTCGTTTCTCTCTGGTCGGGAACAGAGGGTGGCGCTTGGGAGGGGAATTGTCATCGCGCCACTCCTTGGTGTGTGGAGTGCCTTAGGGTGCGATACTCTCCCCGATGCTTTTTAACATCTTTATGCGCCCCCTCGCCCAGCTTGTCCGGAGTTTGGGGCTGGGTTGCCATCAGTATGCCGATGACACCCAACTCTATCTGTTGATGGATGACCATCCAGACTCGGCCCCAGACACATTGACCAGATGTTTGGAAGCTGTGGCTGGATGGTTACGTGGGAGCCGGTTGAAGTGAAATCCTTCGAAGACAGAGGTCCACTGGCTGGGACGGGACGATATGAGATTGAGGGGGCAACTCCCATCTCTTGCGGGGGTGCAATTAGTGCCAGCACCATCCGTTAAGAGTTTGGGTGTAATCTTCGATACCTCCCTCTCTATGGAGGCGCAGATTACAGCTATAACAAAGGCGGCATTTTTTCATCTCCGCCAAGCTAAGCAGTTGGCCCCTTATCTCTCTCGCCCTGACCCAGCCACTGTGATCCACGCGACGGTCACCTCCAGACTGGATTATTGTAATTCGCTGCCCTTGAGCCTGACCCAGAAACTTCAGCGGGTGCAGAATGTCGCGGCGAGACTCCTTATGGGGTCTTTGCTGCGAGATCACATTTATCCGGTACTATACCAGCTGCACTGGCTCCCGGTGGAGTACAGGATCAGGTTTAAGGTGCTGGTTTTAACCTTTAAAGTCCTATACGGCCTAGGACCCTCGTACCTACGGGACCGCCTCTCCTGATATGCCCCACAGAGGAACCTACGGTCTGCAAATAAAAACATCCTGAAGGTCCCAGGCGTCAGAGAGGTTAGTCTGGCCTCAACTAGAGCCAGGGCCTTCTCGGCCGCGGCTCCAATCTGGTGGAACGCTCTGTCACAAGAGACTAGGGCCCTGCGGGACCTGACAGACAGAGTTGTTCCACCAGGCCTTTGGTCAGGGCGCAGCCTAACTCCCTCCTCTGGCAACCTGCACAGAATTTTGTAACGGTTGCCATTAATTTGATTTTAATTAATTTTTATAATGAAATGTTTTTAGAATGTTGGATTATTTGATTGATTATTTGATTGTTGTTAGCCGCCCTGAGCCCGGCTTCGGCTGGGGAGGTCGGGATATAAATTATTATTATTATTATTATTATTATTATTATTATTATTATTATTAAAAAGAATAAGACTTTGAAAGGGGGGGCTGCTGAGCTGCCTTTTGCTGTCTGTGTACTAAAAATCTGTGGACTGAGTCTAGGTGAGCGGACCTTGAAACTGTGGAATAGTTATGGCTAATGGTGTAGATAAGCCTGAGAAAAGCAAACCTAAAGACAGAAGAGGCTCTAAAGCACTAACTTTTGAAGAGTCAGTGATGCAAATGTTGACTGAAATAAAAATAGATGTAAGAGGAACCCAGCTATTAAGCCTGTTCTTTATTAACTGTTGCAACAGGGTTCTTCCCCACACGCAGGAGAGAGGAGGAGGACCCCGAGCCATGCATGCAAGCCCTTAATAGAGACATTTTTAATTGCCCGCCCTGGAGTCCAAGACCACCCCCAGATACATCATACATACATCACAGAAGGGGTGTAGCCCAAGACTACCCCCCAGATGCATCATACCTACGTCACAGAAAAAGCGGTCTACAACAGAAATCTGAGTGCGTTGTTTTTACCTTGTCTGCCAGGTTACCTGTAAATGGTCGCTTGACTGGATGACCTGGGGAGGCTGGCCATTCTTTTGTAATGATAATACTTCATTCCTGAGCCAGGTCACAGGCCCACTCTATTCACACCTTAAATGTGCCCTTAAGGCAGGATTTGTGAGGACAGAGACAATGGGGAGGTTTCTGCATTTCCTTCGACCTTGTAGAGAAATATTTGAGGTGAGTGAAAGAGTCAAAATGGTTTTAGGGCTTTTCCTGTGGGTTTTGGACATGTGGTTTATATATTTATATATGTATTTGCTTGGTACATTGAGGAACATTTATATAATATATCCTAAAAAATTATTTTAACCATTTCCCCCTTTAGGACTATATTTTTTTCTAAATAATAACAAATAATAACCTGGTTTGTTGTAAATGGATGCCTTCGTGTAAATCTTAAGAGACTTGCATGTCAGGCATCTTGAGAGCCAGTGTGGTGTAGTGGTTCAGAGTGGTGGACTTGTAATCTGGTGAACAGTGTTCGCTTCCCTGCTCCTCCACATGCAGCTGCTGGGTGACCTTTGGCCAGTCACACTTCTTTGAAGTCTATCAGCCCCACTCACCTCACAGGGTGTTTGTTGTGGGGGAGGAAGGGGAAAGGAGAATGTTAGCCGCTTTGAGACTCCTTTGGGTAGTGATAAAGCGGGATATCAAATCCAAACTACTACTGCTCTTCTTCTTCTTCTTCTTCTTCTTCTTCTTCTTCTTCTTCTTCTTCTTCTTCTTCTTCTTCTTCTTCTTCTCCTCCTCCTCCTCCTCCTCCTCCTCCTCCTCCTCCTCCTCCTCCTCCTCCTCCTCCTCCTCCTCTTAAGGCTATTTGCAAGTGTAGCAGTGCACATAGCTGGACATAGGATATCACATAAAAAATAATACAGTTGAAGCGTAAGGTTCATAAATATGTAAGAAAAGACAGGCATATGTTCCTTTTTGTGTGTCTGTATATATGTGATTGAAACTTTAATCTATTTTACAAGATGTTTTATATATATATATATATATATATATTTGCTATAGATTTTCACGGGTACAGGAATGCAGGTTTTGGTGTCCTCGGGTGTCTTCCCGTGTAAAAGTTGGGGTGTCTAGGCGACGTTTCGACGAGGTCTCACTCGTCATCTTCAGGCTGGTGCTTTCGGCTTCTTGTTACTGGAACAGAGCGGGATCTCAATGTTTGAGTTCCTATAAATACTGTAGAGGGGGTGTGGTGTCTAGCCTCCAATGTTCTGGGCAGAGAGGAAGTTCCCAGGCTAGTGTGCCTTTTCGGCAGTTGCGTAGGAACAAGAGATCACCACCATCTTATGTGATCTCTTGTTCCTACGCAACTGCCGAAAAGGCACACTAGCCTGGGAACTTCCTCTCTGCCCAGAACATTGGAGGCTAGACACCACACCCCCTCTACAGTATTTATAGGAACTCAAACATTGAGATCCCGCTCTGTTCCAGTAACAAGAAGCCGAAAGCACCAGCCTGAAGATGACGAGTGAGACCTCGTCGAAACGTCGCCTAGACACCCCAACTTTTACACGGGAAGACACCCGAGGACACCAAAACCTGCATATATTTGCTTATATATATAGTATTGCAAGGATATTAATAAAGCTGGGGGGAGGGAAGCGTGAGGCAAGGGGGAGGTGGTGCCAGAATTTGGCATTGTCCAGGGCAGCACCACCATTTGAGATGCCACGATCCGCCATTGCTCTGACCTCTAGGGCAGTGTTTCCCAACCTTGGGCCTCCAGCTGTTTTTGGACTACAACTCCCATCATCCCTAGCTAGCAAGACCAATGGTCAGGGATGATGGGAATTGTAGTTCAAAAACAGCTGGAGGCACAAGGTTGGGAAACACTGCTCTAGGGTGTGTCCTTTTCTTACCCAGCACCCCAATCTCTGTGCAACAAGAAACTCCAGGGGTGCTTCTCCTTACCCGGGGTTTAGTTTTCTGGGAAGGAAGGTTAGCAGAGACTGTAGAGTCTTCAGGGTACCTGGTTTTATGTGCACATATATACAACCTGAGCATAGGATGGAGGGGCTCTTAGCACCCCCCCTTACAGATCTTGCTTCTGCATTAGGTTTCCCATAAAGCCCCAAGCCCAGCTTTGGAGTCTGGCACAGAGCAGGAAAGAATTTCAAGAGGGGCAAATCTAAGGTTCTGCACACGGAGATCAGATTCTATCCAATTCAGATTTCTTTGTGGGGCAGGTATAGGACCATGAGCACTCACCCCAATTTCTTAAAAGTCTTCCCACCACACTTTTCAATGCATTTACCCTTCATTTTCCAAACTGCAAAAGGCCAGATTATTATTATTTTTAAAGTGGATTTCACAGTTGGGGATGTTTAGCCTGGAGAAGGGGAGACGGAGACATGACTTGAGAGCCGTCTTCAAATGCCTGAAGGGCTCCCACATGGAAGATGCAAGAAGCTTGCACCTGCTCCTGCTCTGAAGACAAGGACCCAAATGACTTGTGAGAAAGGAGATTCCAACTAAAGAACTGTTGTGCATCCATACGGCTATGGAAAGGGTGAATGTTTTCTAGAATTCTCAGGAGTCACCAGAAGAGGAAGCCGTTCTTTTCAGTTAAGTCTGTTATCAACTGCAGAGGATGATCAGCCTTGGGAGCCTCTTGGGGAGATGGAAGTGTTCAAAGGACTGAATCTACTTGCTCTGAGATGGGGGGACCTTCGGGCAAAGGCCAGCAGAGAAGGGAAGCTGTTGGCTGCTGGTTTCTGTTGCTCCCCACTTTCCTAAAGGGCGTAACATCGGCGGTCCTGCGGGAGGAAAGAGCATCTCAGAGTCAGGGGCCAGCCTGGGCCAAGGAGGCCCCCACTGCCCCCTCCACAGAGTCCCTGGCATCCCTTTACCATCTCTGATGCCATCAGGACACTTACGTTAAGCAGGAGAAGGAGGTGTGGAGCGTTGGGGGTCTCTGTCAGAGCAGATGATGGAAGTGCCACTTCAATTCCTGTGCGAGAGGCCCATGTTCAAGCCAGCAGGTCCACGAAGGGAAAGGAGGGAAAGAGAGAAGAGATTTTGAGTCCTGAGTGCAGTTGTGGAAGTGTGTGAAGAGGAAGAAGAAAGAGCCATGTCAAGAGAAGTCAAGACCAATGACAAACCTTCCTGTTCACCTCCTGTTCTTCCTTCAGGAGTGCCTCAAACCTCCTGCGGACTATTGCACTGCAGAGGTCGGAGGAGAAGTTTGTATTATGGGGCACTCGTCAAAACGCCCAAGGCACCCCAGGATGTCCTGGAAGAGAGCAGAGGAGGAAAGTCAGGTCCTTCCGGGGGCATCAGGAGGGCACCTCTGCCCTCCCCTGACAGCTCCCTCCTGGGGTTCCTCACACAACCAGAATGGACTCTGCGGTGTGATTCTTGGGCAGCTGGATGGTCCAAAGGCCCCTCAGTGCTGCTGCCTCAAAGGAAAAGTAAAGAGGACTAAGGACAGACCTCCCTGTCCTCTCATTCTTTCCCTCTAGTTGGCCTGGAAAGTTGTGTGGAGAATTGTGAGGCCCATCTCTGAAGTGGAGACACCCTCCCCCCGCCCCCCAGCAGGCTCTGGAAGTGCCTCTTCAGTTCCTGTGGGAAAAGAGAGAAGAGAGGTTGAGTGCTGGGTTAAATCTAGCAAGGGTGTGAGAAGAAGAAAGAGCTGAGCAAAGGGAAGTCAAGACAGAGGACATACTTCTCTGTCCTCCACCTTCTCAGCCCCTTTCAGCACTGCCTCAAACGTCCTGTGCAGAATAGCACAGCGCATATCGCCGCTGAACTTTGGCCTCATGATGCTCCAGAGATGAAGGGGGGAGAGGGTTAGATGCTGCCTCCTCTGAGTCTCCCTTGCCCCCTTCTCCCTCCTGCCTGTTCTTCCTCACCCAGAGCTCCCCCTGGAGTTCTGCCCCCCACCCCCACAACCTCATCCATCCCCAACAAACCCCTCACCTCAGCTGGAGGAGGGCCAGGGCCAGGCTCAGTGATTGATCCCTGAAGCGCTCCAAGTGCCCCAAGATGTCCTGGAAGAGAGCAGAGGAGGAAAGCCAGCTCTTTCCGGGGGGCAGCCAGAGAACTGCACCCTGAGGTGTCCACACTTTCTCACCTATCACCATGGGCTCCTCCGGGACTTGCAGGGGGGCCACCCTGTTCCTCCGCCAGTAGCTGAACAGGGCCCTGAACCACCTGAACCTAGAAGAGAGGAGCGGGGTGGGGTGGGGAGAGCGACTCAGGAGCCCCAATGGGGTGTGTGTGTTTGTATCTGTGCGGGGGGCTGAGATAGGAAGGTGGTGGAGTCTTCCTCGGAACCAGAGAGACCCCCATGAAGGGGGAGAAGGCTGATGGTGTTGGGCAGCTGGAGAGATGCAAGATGGAGCCAGGGAGAGGTGTAGTGGTTGGAGGGCTGGACTAGGAGGACCGGGGAGAGCAGGGTTCGAATCCCCACTCAGCCATGAAGCTCCCTGGTGGACCTTGGGCCAGCCTGGCCTACTTTGCAGGGCTGCTGGGAAGATAAAAAGTGGTGGCAGGAAGAACCATGGAGGCCACTTTGAGCTCCTGGGAGGAAAGTGGGCTAGGGATGTCCTAATAAAAGCAAGGAAGAAATGGGGAAGGCAGGGAAAGAGTGTGGAGGAGCTGAGCTCTCAGAGAAGACGGGCTGGGTCAATTTCCAGAGAGCCAAGACTGTGCAGGGGACCCCAGGACTCACCCCCCCCCCCAGGAGACCAAGAGAAAGGGAAAGAATCCTACTTACTCTTAGGATATAGTTCCCTTCCACATTAAATGGTCAGGCATGATTGTTGTGTGTCACATGCCTGTTTACTCTCAGCACTGTTCTCTCTGGGAACTTCCATTTTGTATACAGCTTTTGTTCCGGCTCTTTTCCTGGACACGGATGCAAGCAGTCATGTTTTCCTTTGTTCTGATCTACGTTGAATAAAGCTGTAAATTTGCTCTCCTGTCTGAATCTTCCGTTGTGGAGACTGCTGAAAAGGGTGTGCATGAGTCTTGGAATGTGTCTGAGGCTCGTGTCTGAGGCTCGTGTCGCTAATTGACTGATGCTGTCCTACGGGAGACCGGGAGATCGTCCAGAGACGACGTGGAGGCCTGCCTGATGCCTTCGTCTCCCTGGCAGTATCCCAACACTTACAGCCTGCCCATTTCGTCCAGGAGGAAATCCCACCTTCCTCTCTAAACTAGCTGTCCAAAATGCCCATCCAAGCCTAACTCTGACCCCAATCGCAGCCCTAAGCCTAAGCCTAACCCTAACTACCCCTCTATGTACAAAATAAGTATATACAAAACATGCACAAAATAAAATAAAAAATATTAAAATAAAGAACAATAAGTTAAAAGTGTTAAAATACAAAACTAAAATAATAAATCAAATAAAAGTATGAAATGAAATGGGAAGCAAAATAAGAAACTGGAAAAAGAACAATAAACCGAACTCCTTCTCCAATCTCCGCCAACCGCCACCAACTCCTCTCTCCTCCACTTGCCTCACGCCTAACCCACAATGGCCTCCTGCAAGTCGGTGGCTTTTAAGGGAGAAGCAAGAGAGGTCCCAAAGGAGGGCGGGTCCTTGTCACCATGGCAACCCCCTCCTACCTGGCCCCTCCCGAGAGGTGATGCTCCTCCTTCAGAACTCGGAGGCCCCTCCTGTTCCGCCTGCCCCTGGGCTGCATCTTCCTTTCACCACCTTCTTCCTGCAGCCCCATTCCCAAAGGGAGGCCAGCCCCACATCCTCCCAGGCAGGCCAGGGGTCTCCATAGCGCAGGATTGGACCATGTGCTTTGCATGCAGGTCTTCCGTCCTGGGCGGCATCCAAGGGGGAGGGGGCTGGGAATGTCTGCCCTCCGTCCAAAAGCCAGGAGAGCTGCTGCCAGTCAGTGCAGGTGCTGCTGAGGTCGATGGGTCACAGGACTGACCGTGTCCAAGGCAGCTTCCTAGGAATATCCCTCTTATGTTATAGAGCTGAAGAGAAGCAAGCTAAATAACTTCTGCATCAGACCGACCATCAATTCCTTTAGAAAGGGCCCACGAGTATCATGTACACTGAAACCAGCCCCACCGTAATCATGCCAATAACACTCAGCTCAATTTTTATTTTTATTTCATAAAATGTATACAACACTCGTCTGTGAAGGGAGGGGGGGGACACACTCTGAAAACTGAAAGGACCAGATCTCGCAAGCAGAACACCCGCTTTGTAGGCAGAAGGTTCAAAGTTCAATTCCTGGTGTCTTCCATTTGAAAAAGGATTCAAGAAGCAGGAGTTGGGGGGGGGGACCCTGAAGTGTCAGAGGCAGAGGAAACACTGGACCCCGGTAGACAAATTCCCTGACCTCCAGTGTCCAAACATGCAAGCTGGATGAGGATGGAGAAAACTTAATCCATTCAAGAAGGAGATGTTCGTGGTGAGAAGCTCAGCTGTCGTGAAGCTCCCAGGAGCAGATCTCGTCTGAAACCAATGAAAGTTCAGCTTCAGGGCTCCTAACCCTGGAGGGACCCCAGCAGTGACTTTAGGGCACAATTGTTGGGTCTTGTAGACCCCGTATTTTTCACTCCATAAGATTAACCTGACCCTAAGACGCACCTAGTTTTTAGAGGAGGAAAACAAGGGGGTGGTGGATTCTGAACGAAACAGTGGATGTATGATTTTTGTGGCTCATGCTGTGGCCAGAGATATGTGATCTGATGGTGAATTTGGGGTGACCCAATGCAAAAATCCTGAGGATCCATGTGGATCCGTGCTTTGTAACCATGTTTTTGCTCCATTGCGGTCCCATGCAACAGTGAGTGTGTGATTTTTTTGGTGCGGGCTGTAGCCATGGACATGCTATGTGATCTGATGGTGAATTTGGGGTGACCCAATGTAAAAATCCTGAGGATCAATGGGCTTTTATCTCCCCCCCAGGCAGCCTCCGCTAGCATACCTTATCTCTCTTCCAATTCCACCGATCAGCTGTTTCCTTTCAACACTCCCTTCCCTCTTGTTTGCCTTAGTCTCTTTTCCTTAGCTGGAGCAGTTTTTTGCTCCTCCTTTTCTTCTAATTTTTCTCCTCATTGCTTTAGTCTTCCTGCCCCCCCCTGCAAGTTTGCTGTATTTAAAACCCCCCATCCCCCGTCCCCTGTCCCAGGCAGCCTCCTTTATCTCTAGCGTCCTTTATCTCTCTCCCCGATCAGCAAATGATCAACGGCTTTGTTTCAACAATCCACTTCCCTCTTTCAAAAAAAGAAAAAGAAAAAGCATCATCTGCTTTTTGCCCCTGGGCAATTCGGCTCCAGGGACCACGCACACGCTCCATAGGACGCAAAGACATTTCCCCTTACTTTTTAGATAGAAAAAAGTGTGTCTTATGGAGCGAAAAATATAGGGAGTCGCAGGACTCAAGTGGATTGATTTTCTGTTGTGTATATTTCAACAATCCCAAAGTTTGAGAGTCTGTGGCACAGATGCTGTAAAGATATAGTGGCCTGCGATGGAACAAGCCCTCGGAAGAAGATAATAGTGGTTACCCAGACATCATATGGCAAAGGGGTCCCCATAAGAGTTCAAGATTCAGGACCCCAGAAATGTAGGTTCACCACTGGAGGCCCCACCTGTTCTAGAGGGGACCATGCCTTGGGGATCATAGTGAGCTAGGGGTTGTTTTAGGGAGGCAGCTGTGATGAAAAGTGCCTTTCCCTGGAATTGTAGAGTTGGGAAGGGGGACCCGAGGGTCATCTAATCCATCCCCCCCCCACAAGGCAGGAATCACAGCTAAAGGCTCCCTGGCAGTACAGTTCCTGAGGGATTTATAAACGATATTTAATTAAACATTGTCCACAAGTGAAAACCTGGACATATTTTGACCAAGCTCTGCAAGCTGCAAGTTAGACGAAGAATACATGAGACAAAACGAAAGCAGTGATAATAAAAGGCTGGGAGGAACCCTCAGAGCAGAGGTTGAGAGTCATATGGAGGAAGTAAGAATTTGTGAATCAGGAAAAAGACTTAAACAACCTATGTCTCTTTAAGGATTTGTATATATATTGGTATGTATTGGTTTATTTGGAAAATTGTTGTTTCTTTTGTGTTTTATTTGGAATGTATAATTTTTGTTGTGTTGGAAATCAATGAAAAGCATTAAAGGGGAGGGGGCTCCCTGGCAGGTGGCCGTCCAACTTCTGCTTAAAAGCCTCCAAAGAAGGAGAGTCCATAACCTTCTGACTTGAGGCTGCAGGGCTGGGCCAGCTATGGCCATTCCTGGGAAAGGAGGATTCCTTCTGAACACTGAGATAGATGCCCTGCTGGTTACAGCTGGGGTTGCTGAGATCAGACACCCCGCATGGGGCTGTCTTGCTTGGCACCCCACTAGCCAATTCTCTGGAGACTGATTTTGTCCAAATGCAGAGTCACGAAACACAGGAGTTAAGTGGGGAATTGGCCTCTAGTCCTGCCAGGGGCCTTCCCAGGAGATTCATCTGCTTGGTGGGACCAATGGAGGTGGCCTAGGTGGGCCTCCTTTGCTCTGCTCTAGTAGCCAGGCTCTTCGAATCATAGAATCGTAGAGTTGGAAGGGTCCCCCAGAGGTCCTCTAGTCCAGCCCTTCTTGGCTAACCTGGTGAGCTCCAGATCTTGTTGGACTCCAACTCCCATCAGCCCCACCAAGCATGGCCCAATGGGAGCTGGAGTCCAATGAACACAGCACAGAGTACAGGTTCCCCCGGTTAGCAGCCTAACGCAGACCCTCCAACATTTCTCCAATGAAAAGAGGGGTGCCCTGTTCCATAATAATAATAACAATAACATTTATACCCCGGCTCCTAACACATATAAAAAACACAATAAAACATCAAGCATTAAAAATCTTCCCTAGACAGGGCTACCTTCAGATGTCTTCCAAAGGTTGTCTAGTTACTTATCTCCTTGGTTCGGGGGTCACATGACTCCATACCCTCCAACATTTCGCCGATGAGAATAGGGACATCCTAAGGGAAAGTGCGGGACGCAGGTGGCGCTGTGAGTTAAAGCCTCAGCGCCTAGGACTTGCCGATCGAAAGGTCGGCGGTTCGAATCCCTGCGGCGGGGTGCGCTCCCGCTGCTCGGTCCCAGCGCCTGCCAACCTAGCAGTTCGAAAGCACCTCCGGGTGCAAGTAGATAAATAGGGACCGCTTACCAGCGGGAAGGTAAACGGTGTTTCCGTGTGCGGCTCTGGCTCGCCAGAGCAGCGATGTCACGCTGGCCACGTGACCCGGAAGTGTCTCCGGACAGCGCTGGCCCCTGGCCTCTTGAGTGAGATGGGCGCACAACCCCAGAGTCTGTCAAGACTGGCCCGTACGGGCAGGGGTACCTTTACCTTTACCTTTAAGGGAAAGTGCTAGACAGCATCTTTAAAAGCAGAGGCATCACTTTGCCAACAAAGGTCCATATAGTTAAAGCTCTGGTTTTCCCAGTAGTGATGTATGGAAGGGAGAGCTGGACCATAAAGAAGGCTGATCGCTGAAGAATGGATGCTTTTGAATTCTGGTGCTGGAGGAGACTCTTGAGAGTCCCATGGACTGCAAGAAGATCAAACCGATCCATTCTGAAGGAAATCAGCCCTGAGTGCTCACCGGAAGGACAGATCCTGAAGCTGAGGCTCCAAGACTTTGGCCACCTCATGAGAAGAGAAGACTCCCTGGAAAAGACCCTGATGTTGGGAAAGATGGAGGGCACAAGAAGAAGGGGACAACAGGAGACGAGATGGTGGGACAGTGTTCTCGAAGCTACCAGCATGAGTTTGACCAAACTGCGGGAGGCAGTGGAAGACAGGAGTGCCTGGTGTGCTCTAGTCCAGGGGGTCACGAAGAGTCGGACATGACTAAATGCCTAAACAACAACAACAACAAAGGGAAAGTGGGACATTCCGGGATCAAATCATAAACCGGGACGTCTGCTGTAATTCCAAGACTGTTCCTGGCAAATAGGGGTTATTGGAGGGTCTGTTAACGCCATTTACGTAAATTGCTACTGCAACAGCAAAGGGATAATGGGGTGAGATGCCATGGAGCTCTTGTCAGCAACACACTCTGGGTTTAGAAAGCGGCTTATTTGCAGCCACTGCCCCTCTTGGCTCTTAACTCAAGCAAAGACTAACGTTCTCTCTCAGCCGCACTCGATTTGCTCCTGTTTTGCTTCCCCAGGAGCGGACTATGTGAAGGGTGGAGGAGAAGCAGAGGTTTGATCCTGGAGATCAGAGGAGGTCTGGAGGTCCCAGGGTGCCAGCAAGGAGGAGGGAACCCCAGAGAAAGAAGGACATTTGGACACTGGCAGAGAGATGGCTCTGACTTGCACCTGTCAATATAAGAAAAAAAGGAGGGGACTTTAGCATACTTTTAATAGCATGAGTGTCTGGGGTGGGGTGTGGGGAGAGAATTATCAGCTGCTCCCTCACCTGAACTGGTCCGGCACCTTGGGGGCTTGCACTTTTTCTCTGCAAAGAGCAAAGCAAAGATAGTTATAAGCAAGTCATTCATAGAATCGTAGCATTGTAGAGTTGAAGGGGACTCCTCAGGGTCATCTAGTCCAGTCCCCCTGCAATGCAGGAATCTCGACTAAAGATCCCCTGACAGAGGGGCATCCGACCTCTGCTTAACAACCTCCAAGGAAGGAGAGTCCACCTTCGTTATTCAGAACAGAGGTTTGCACAACCCACCAATAAAATTCAAAACAGCAACAATTAATTTCACAGTTTTGCAAAATCCATTTAGCATGGTTTAGTTTAAGTCAACAAAATGCACAGGCTTGATCCAGGAGCACCAGCTTGTCAAAGTCTGATAGTTCATTTACACCTCCAGCACATCCCCCAGCCACCTCCTTCCCTCTAAGAGCCCAGCTAGGTAATATTTGGGAATCACTGGTCTAGTGTTCCTCAAACAAGGACAGTTACCTGCTTTCTGGAAACACTGACATTACAAACATCATGGGTGCCATTACTGAGCAGCTCAAGAAATTTAGACTGGGACACAGAATATGTCCCTCTTCCCCACCCCACAGAGCCAGGGGGATCTCTACATTGCAGATAATAACATGTTTAGTGCCTCTCTAAGGGAGGGGTTACCAAGGCTGGGGTGGCTAAGGATAGCTGCGATTTCATCAGGGTTGGCACGTTGTAGAGTTCAGCTGTGGTCTTCTCCTAAATTTTGACTGGATCATCTGAATAGGTTTGTACACATCCAGGCACTCAAGGGTTGTGATATCTGCAATCCAAAATCCCCACTCCCTTTTGATTGGCTTGCTGAATGACCTGGAGGTTTCCATTTTTCTTTTGTTCCAGATGCAGCTTGGCTGGCTGTCTTGAGCCACCTGCGCTGTTTGGATTACATAGAAAGGAGAATGTGGCGACCTTGCACATCTATGGGTGCTATATAGGGGGTTATTATTTTTTTAACTCTGTTGCTCCCCAGCAACAGGAATGTTACCTTTCACAAAGACACAGTTGTGGACGCTGGAGTCTTCGAGGGAGAGGAGCTGGATGTAAGTCGTCTCCTTGGCTTTGGTGAAGTTGGCCACCTTGAACTTCTCAAAGGGGGGGATGAGGACCTCTTCCTCGCCGGGGAAGAAGGAGAAGTTCTTGATGTTGACCCCATAGCAGGTCTCGATGGTGAAGAAGGTGTCCGTGCCGAACTGCAGGGCGCTCTCGTTCTTCAGCGACGAGGACGTGAAGTGACCAAAGCGGACTGCCTTGAGGCGCTCGGAGATGAAGCGGACATTTCGCACCCCGCGGTACACCTTTTGGCACCTGGGGTGAGAGGTGGTCCCCAAGGCGTGGAGGGCCCTGGTCAGGAGGAAGTGAAGGGTCTTGAAGTTGAAGTTGTTGAGGTAAGAGTCTCTCGTGCGCCCGGCTTCCCTCACGGCTGCGTTGAAATCCCTGTGGAGGCGCCCTTGGGTGGTGTAAGCCATGATGGCGATAACGTACTCGGGCTTGAGCCCTGCGGGCAAAGGGGTTTTCCTCCCCTCCCACTGGGAGGAGGCCTCTTCCCAGGCCTCGGCGTAGACTCTGTTTTGGGCGAACTCCGTGCGGTTCAGCTCGGCCAGCTCAGCCTCCATCTGCTCCGCACATCCCTTGTACTGGTCATCGTAAGAGGTCAAGGCCATGTCGAGTGGGGACACTTTGATGGGGAAGAGGTCTCTCCTTTGGATGGGGAAACAGAGGACCTGGAGCAGAAAGGAATGTTAATTGCTTAATTGTACATCAAAATGGAAAATAGCTCTGTATGTGTATTGCTAAAGGGAACATGGAAAATTCCACTGACGCTAAGTAAGATATCTCTGGTACCTAACAGGTTGATAATCAGCTGAGAATGTCTCCCTGCTACTCTCTCACGTGATGTTTAACTTTAGACCACACGAGTAAGATATTCAGTTGCAAATCTCCATTTTGAGGGAGTGGTCTTTGTTCTCAAACCACCAAAACAAAAGGTTGTACTAGTGATGATTCTTTCTAGGAGGGAACAGCCTCAGGCTGGAATGGCGTCTGTGTGGAGTGAAAGAGTTTTGATTCCAGTTCTGTTTGGAGTAATTTTACATTTCTAAGGAGCTGAACCTGGGCTTGAAAAGCACATGATTTTATGCAACTATTTGGATGTATCACTATTGTTTTAAGTCTGCTTTGAAGAGTAAAGCTCTGTGAGTAAAGCTTTGAAGCCATATTTTTGGTCTGGATCATATTTTACTTCCAAGAAGAGTCGGTTTTTATTCATTCTATTGCTTCCATAGGTGCAATACTTATAACCACAGTAAGGAATACGCGAGGAGATGGCTTGAGGAGGCTGATGGGTGGAAGTGTGTGTGTATCTTGATTTTTAATTCCCACTGCTTGCACCCTCTTCATACCTGAAGGTCTCCTGGGAATATTCCCACCAGGTGAAGCAGCAGGATCACAGAGAAAGAGGTCATCTTCACTGCCCTCTCCTTTGAAAACAAAACAAAAGAAGCAAGTTTTTCTCTCCAGCCTGGATATCTCACAGCCGTGTCTTGACCCTTTGAAAACAGACCTGGGGGTTCACAGATCTGGTGAATTCAAGGTAAGGTTCAAGCTTTTGATTTGCATCAAAACAAAAACAAACTTTGTCTTCCTCCCAAACCACAAAGTTGGGGGGGACACCCCAAATTACAAGCCTAAAAGTATGTTTCGTTAACTTTGGCTGTCAAGGTATTGCAGCCAATATTTTCAGTCCTTTATATAGCACAATTGCCAAGGGAGGAGAGGAAAAGCAACAGGCAGATTGTTTCATGGAGCAAACTTGGTTTCTGATGCTCCAGAGGGTAGGAACTGAGCTACTGGATTCAAATGGCAAAGAAAGGAGAGTCTGACTGAGCACTAGGAATACCTTTCTGAGATCTCATCCACATTTCTGCTCAAAGCATACTTCCTAGACCTGGGTCTCAGAGGTTCTCCTTTTGCCTTGCTGCTTTCCCCAGGAAAACCGACTGTCATAACAAAGGTCAGCTGGGCTTTCTGCAGTTTGACATTTGTTCCGATTCCGTGGTAAACAGCAGATTTTCCCAGTGAAAGTGGCAGATCAAAAGTGAAACCTCTCAGATCCGTGCCTAAGAAAGTACAGAAGTGTGGTTGAATCCCAAGTGCTGTTCATTTTGGGAGCAGACTCCAAAAAAGTGTTTTTTAAGGATTGCCACCTGTCAGGGATCCTTGAGTTGCGATTCCTGCCTTGCAGGGGGCTGGACTAGATGACCCTCGATATCCCTTCCAACTCTGCAGCTCTGTGATTCTAGGCTGCTCAATGTGCTCCCAACATAAGATTTTGCCCCCACGATGCCCCCAAAGAACAGGGTCATTGGTTAGAATTTCTATTCTGTAATAAAGGTAAAGGGACCCCTGACCATTAGGTCCAGTCGTGGCCGACTCTGGGGTTGCAGCACTCATCTCACTTTATTGGCCGAGGGAGCCAGTGTACAGCTTCCAGGTCATGTGGTCAGCATGACTAAGCCACTTCTGGCGAATAAGAGCAGCACCTGGAAATGCCGTTTACCTTCCCGCCGGAGCGGTACCTATTTATCTACTTGCCCTTTGAAGTGCTTTCGAACTGCTAGGTTGGCAGGAGCAGGGACCGAGCAACAGGAGCTCACCCCGTCACGGGGATTTGAACCGCCGACCTTCTGATCGGCAAGTCCTAGGCTCAGTGGTTTAACCCACAGCATATGCAAATAGAAGTGTGCAGGGAAACAATTCAGAAGCAGAGAATTGCAGCTCCTGACAGAGGTGCCTCTGGGCTCAGTATCCTGCAGGAGGGATTCAAGTGCATACCAGAAAAACAACAAATCCACTTCTTCTTTTTTGCAATTTGGAAAGCAATGGGGTAAATGTACTGAGATCAACAAATGGCACGCTGGAAGGCAGGTAGACATTCTGCAAGCAACCCAAGATGAATGCAGAGCGAATGCTCATGGTTGTTATAACTGCCTTGCCAAGAAATCAGAACAAATGCTCTGTAAGAAATCAATAAATCTGGATATAATCTAACTTCCATGTGAGCACTGGGCAGAAGTATCAGGATGAAGGCTCAGTAAACAGCTCATCTGAAATAACCTGCAGCGTCATCCACCCAGTTTTAAGGAGTTCAGGGCAGGGATGAATCATAGAATTGTAGAGCTGGAAGGAACCCCGAGGGCATCTAGCCCAACCCACTGCAAGGCCGGAAGTTCGAGTTCAAAGAGCAAGAAATTGTTCTTACACTGGGTTCAAAGAAGCAGCAATCCCTTGACTTCTCTCTCTCTCACCATCAGAAAATAAAATGGTCAGACTTATCTGTGGCCTTGTTCCCGCTCTGCAGCCGCTTCTCATGCCCGGGTGGCTCCTCTCAGCTGTGGGACGCCGTTCTCTGGACGCGACAGGTGGCAAAGGGGCTTTTTATAGAACCCACTGGAAATCCCCGCCAGCGCTGCTCACCCTTGAGCTATTAATATTCAAGAGCCCTCCAACAATTTTGCTCGCGTTGAATGCATTGGGTGGTATTCATAGGACTGTGGCATGGGCAGGGGGACACTGAGAGTGATCTAGTCCAGCCCCTGGCAACACAGGAATCTCAGCTCAAGGATCCCTGGCAGAATCAACAGCGTTTTACTCAGAGCAAATGAATGGACCTGAACTTCATTAATTTTGGGGGGTCTACCCTGAGTAAAACAGAGCTGAATACCAAGGGTAAATAATATAGTCAGGCATCCCTCTCGAATACAGGGCAGGGTAAAAGGTAAAGATAAAGGACCGCTGGATGGTTAAGTCCAGTGAAAGGTGACTATGGGGTTGTGGTGCTCATCTCACTTTCAGGCCGAGGGAGCCCGCATTTGTCCACAGACAGCTTTCCGGGTCATGTGGCCAGCAGGACTAAACCGCTACTGGTGCAACAGGACACTGTGGCAGAAGCCAGAGCGCACGGAAACACCATTTCCCGCCGGAGTGGTACCTATTTATCTACTTGCACTTTGATGTGCTTTCAAACTGCTAGGTTCGCAGGAGCTGGGACAGAGCAACGGGGATTCGAACCACCAACCTTCCGATCAGCAAGCTCAAGAGGCTCAGTGGTTCAGACCACGGTGCCACCCACTACAGGGCAGGGGCTCCTTCTGGGTCAACATGTTGAGAGAAAGTCCTGGATCAACCAGTTGGTTGGCATCCGTCTGTCTCGGGAGACAATGGAGGAGTGCGCCTTGTAGGTGAAGTCAAATTGCTGAAGAGTTGCAGCGCCTGCTGTGGCTGTAGAAACCGATACGGGAGAGAGAGATGTTTTGTTGCAGCTAGGGCAGAGAGAGGGGTCCGGTTGTGCTGCTGCAGATGCGGCAGGGGGTTTCTCCTCTCTGCACTCCCCCCAGAGGTCATTCCTCCTTTGGTCACTGTTGTGGGTTAACTGGGAGCTGCCCAGCTTAAGGGTAACTGACCAGTGAGACAGGATGATCTCTCCCACCAACAAAGGCAACCCGCAGCACTCATACCGGAGGCCAATCAGGTTGCGCTTATAACTCATTTTTGCTGCGTTAACAGCACCCAAATGACCCCTCTGGGGCACAAACCTGGGCAGTGTTTCTGGAGGTCCTGGGCTGCCAGCCCCCTAAGTACACAAGAGCTATAGGCTGACAGGCAAACGAGAGCTCAGCAGATCACTGAGATCCTCTGACGGGGGCCTTCTGGTGGTTCCCCATGCAGCCCCTGAGGTTCACTTGGCCTCCACTAGGGACCAAACCTTTAACATGGCAGAAGAGACGTTGGAAGAGACGTTGGAAGAAGACTGGAAGAAATTTAAGATTTATCTACAAAAATATTGTAAACTATATGAATGTTAAGAAGGATGCTAGAATATAAACAATTGGGCACCATTGAGATGGAGGAAGTGATATATGAAGATAAGTTAAATTTAAGAAAAGACAAATTTTTGGAAAATTTTAAAGTTATATTTAATTCTTTAAGATCTGAATAAAGGATATCAAAAATTAGAGATATAATATTGGAAAATTAGATAATAAGAATCGAAATAAGGGGATAATTTTGCTGGAAAAATTTTCTTGGCTAGGAACGCAGGAGCGGGAGATGTGAGGGAGTCCAAAGAAATTAAGAAGACTATGTTAAAATATATGTTATATTGTATTGTTTATTGGAACTGTAACTAAATTAAAAAACTGCTAATAAATATATTAAAAAAAAAACTTTAACATGGCAGGCTGTGTCCTGTGGAACTCCCTGCCAATAGACCTTCAGCAAGAAGCATCCTTGTCTTTCTTCAGACGCCTTCTGAAAACTGTACAGGCCTTCACCGTATGAATTTTTCTTTAAACCAATCAGAATTTACCAGTGTTTTAAATTACCGGTACGTTTTGTTGTATTTTGTCTGCTTAGCCACCTCTTTTTTTTTTTTTTAATGAAAGAGCGGATTGCAAATTTCCAGATAAATAAATTAAAAGCAGGTGATGTGATGAGCTGTCACAAGACAGAGGGCACCAGGTAAGCCTCAGAATCTCCTGGGAAGTGATGCTGACACAAAACCCCACACGTTAACCAGCTAAAAGAATATAGGTTTCACCACGCCAACCCCCTCTCGCCACCCCTTATTTGCTTCCCCAGACTTAATGCTAATGTCCCACAACAAATGCAGCTGATCTGTAGAAAACACAGCCTGAATAAAAGAGACAATGCACGTATTTTTGTAAACCAAGGAAATCTTTAACAAAAATTGTTTTAACGAAGAACCATCTCCTGGGGGGATCTTGCAGCCCATAATACACAACCTTAGCCAAGCTGGTACCCTCCAGATATTTAGGACTACGACTTCCACCAGCCCCAGCCAGCTTAAGGGAGGCTGTTCCAGGACAATAAAGCTGCCCTGACCCAGGAAGAATTTTTTGTTTTTGTTTTTTTAAATAATATTTATTAAAGTTTCAAAAAAGTTACAGAAATGAAAAAAGAAAGGGAAAAAAAATACAAAATACAGAAAAATAAAAACAATTAAAAACAAATCGGTCTTTCCATGTCTTGTCTTTCATTTACTTGTTTCCCTGACCTCCTCACACCTCCCTTTTTTGTATTCTAGTTCAATTAGTTATTTCGGCAAATCCTTTCCATTTTTGCATTTATCTTAATAAAAGAGAGCCAGTGTGGTGTAGTGGTTAAGAGCGGTGGACTCGTAATCTGGTGAACCGGGTTCGCGTCTCCGCTCCTCCACATGCAGCTGCTGGGCGACCTTGGGCCAGTCACACTTCTCTGAAGTCTCTCAGCCCCACTCACCTCACAGAGTGTTTGTTGTGGGGGAGGAAGGGAAAGGAGAATGTTAGCCGCTTTGAGACTCCTGAAGGGGAGTGAAAGGCGGGATATTAAATCCAAACTCCTCTTCTTCTTCTTCTTCTTCTTCTTCTTCTTCTTCTTCTTCTTCTTATTATTATTATTATTATTATTATCTTAATATATTGTAACTTTACATTCTCGCCTGTTAACAATCCATTTTTACATACCCCTTGCAACATTACTGCTAAAACCACATAACTTCATTCCAGCATCCTTCTAACATTCCTTAATTTTGCAGTGTTTCTGTAGATAGTCTTTAAATTTCTTCCAATCTTCTTCCACCGACTCTTCTCCCTGGTCTCGGATTCTGCCAGTCATTTCCGCCAATTCCATGTAGTCCATCAACTTCATCTGCCATTCTTCCCGGGTGGGTAGATCTTGTGTCTTCCAATACTTTGCGATGAGTATTCTTGCTGCTGTTGTTGCATACATAAAGAAAGTTCTATCCTTCTTTGGCACCAATTGGCCAACCATGCCCAGGAGAAAGGCCTCTGGTTTCTTCAGGAAGGTATATTTAAATACCTTTTTCATTTCATTATAGATCATCTCCCAGAAAGCCTTAATCTTTGGGCACGCCCACCAAAGGTGAAAGAATGTACCTTCAGTTTCTTTACATTTCCAGCATTTATTATCGGGCACATGATATATTTTTGGACCCAGGAAGAATTTTGAAGGGAGACTCAAGTGTGAAGCCACTGGGCAGGAATTTGACACGCTGGAACTTGGCTTCAACAAATTCTGGTAATAGTTGGCTCGCCACCCAAAGGGCTCACCCACACTTTCTCTTCACCCCTATTTTAATGGTCTTGCTCCCCAATTAATTCCCCCAGGTCCAAAGGCTTTTCTTGATGTTGCCTTGCAAAAATCTGATCTTACCCACTGAACTGAAGCTCAGTTAAGCAAAATCTCTCTTTGCATCTTTTGTGCATCTGATAAGATCCGATTCAGCAGGCAAGGTCGAATATTCGCAAGGCAATGAGAAAACCTCTCAGAGCCTGGGAAATCAACTGAGGCACGACAGGATCAAACCAAAGAGAAAGTGGGGATGAAATATACTCCCGAGTCATGTAGTGATTTCATGCTCTTTGCTGCAGCTTGTAAACAGTGAACGAATTTCCCCCAAAAAACCTCTGGCTTTATATACATTATTTACACAATGGGTCCCATGTGATTGGCTAGCTCTGCTTCCTTCCTGGAGCCTGATTGGGCTGCTCCTGCAGGCCAATCAGGTTGTTGCATTCTGGGATCCTACCTGCCTATTTTCCTAGGATCCAAGCTCAGTACATAACAGGGGATGAGTCCAAAGTTATTATCCCTCTTGTGGGGCTTGTTTTACTAATGCTTTTGCTTCATCCGCCTGGTGATTAATCAAGAGATTTGTCTCTCCTCTAAAGGAACAGTGATCCTGCCCATGTTTATGTGACCCGGGAAATCTTGCTGGAGGGGTGGGATCAGAATTCAGGAAACGGAGCCCTCCCATTTTGACCCATTCCTATAAAAACATCTGTGCCGTGTAGCATGGCCCAACTTTCCCAACATATTGGCTAAGAATCACCGGACCACAGGAGTACTCACTACCCATAAAAGATTTATTAAGTTTAGTTAATAACATCCATTTACCTGATTAACAAATTTAATGTAAGAAAGCTGGAGGCACACACACTGCATAATCTGTGCACAAAGTTGAAGTTATTGTAGAGCAATTTTGGGGGGTGGCTGCTCTCTCCCCCCCCCAAAAAAAATTGGTGACTGTTTGGGGAACTTCTGGCCCCAGTGATTCTCCGTCTGCTGGCTTGTGGCATGGCAAAATCAGACTGTTTCTTGCAGTGCCACCTGTTCTGCCACGCAAGCTCCACCCCCAAAGCACAACAGAAATCAACGTGGGTTGAAGGCTTGGTCAGCTGCCAATAGCAGGAGCCCAACTCTAAGAATCATTTGCCTGTATTAAGTAACTCTTCACTGCCTTCCCATTCCTCTCAGTAAAAAGCCCTTGTGCCAGCTGGATGAATTACACATTATCTCTCCTTGCCAAAGGATGTTGGCTTAAGAAAGGACACTGTGTTGTACATCTCAGATAACGGGGCAGATTCTACAAGCATGACTTCCCTCTAGGCTGCTAAGGAAATGCCACCCTGAGCTCTACAGCAGATCCCAGCTGAGAATGAAACAAATCGCTCCTCTTTGGAGGAAAGGCAGATCAGGTCTCTGGCTCTCCTACAGGGTTCTCTTCTGGTGCCAGATCTATCACCACCTCTGGCACCCTCAGCTCCACCTGGAGTGGCCTCTCCTCCGCTTCCACCTGGGGCGGCCCTTCCTCAGCTTCCGCCTGTTGTCCCTCAGAGGATTCCTGAGGCAACGGCGCGTCCTCTTCGGCAACAGCCCCATCCTGGTGCACAACAGCTTCCACAGGGGACCCCTGCCCAGAGCTGCCTGTATCGTTGTCGTAGCCCTGGAAGCTGCTGCGCACCTTCATGATGTACTTGTGGAGGACGCTGGCCCCGTCCAAGGGGTTGGCCGCTGTGCCGTTGGTGGCCACGGTGTGGCGCAGATGTTTCATCTCCGAGTGGAGGCGCACCACGGACTTGTTCAGCTCCGTCAAGCGGTTCCCCAGATCTGCGGACATTGGCAATAGAGAGAATTTTTTTTAAGACTGGGAGCCGTTTAGGCTGTATCTACAGAAACACTGTAAAGCATGGGTAGGCAAACTAAGGCCCAGGGGCCGGATCCAGCCCAATCGCCTTCTCAATCCAGCCCACGGACAGTCCAGGAATCGGTGTGTTTTTACATGAGTAGAATGTGTCCTTTTATTTAAAATCTCTGGGTTATTTGTGGGGCATAAGAGTTCATTTATATGTTTTTTTTTTCAAAGTATAGCCTGGCCCCCCACAAGGTCTGAGGGAAGAATCATAAACATTCAGCTTTCTCAGGATGAATGCATGAGAAACTGTTGCCCAAGAATGCAGCTTCTGCAGAAGACAGGTGTTGAATAGTGGGAAAGATGGACGAAGGACACAGCTCTCTATTGCAGCAGTTAGAACTGCTCCTGGAATCAGACTGACTGCAGCCTAGCTGGCTGCTTTATATAATACGAAGTACAGTGGTACCTCAGGTTAAGTACTTAATTCGTTCTGGAGGTCCGTACTTAACCTGAAACTGTTCTTAACCTGAAGCACCACTTTAGCTAATGGGGCCTCCTGCTGCTGCCACGCCGCCGGAACCCGATTTCTGTTCTCATCCTGAAGCAAAGTTCTTAACCTGAATAACCTGAATTTTATTTCTAACTACGCAGACAGAAAAGAATATACATCCTCTCTCTGTGAAAGCAGAGAGGCAACTGGTACAAAGAAACAGGAAACCAGTAATATCAACATCCGTCTCCCGTGAGACTTCCAACAGTCTGGAATCTCTGGAATGTAAACAGAGTCTTGTGACTCCAAAGCACTGCACAGTGGCACAAACAGAAACCCAACATCCGGTTACAGAAGTGTGGCAGGGAGGGTGGTGGGCAAGCCCTTCTGGACATGGCACCCCATCAGGATCCCCCTTCCGAGGCAACACTGCTTACCTTTCCTGCGGCTCTCCTCAAACTCCCGCCGGGCCGTGTCGATGTAGCGCTGCACCAGCGCCTTGAGCACTTGGTGCCGGTAGGCAGCGCGGCCCTCCGTACGCTGGCCGCCCTCATCCGTGGAGGGGTTAGACTGGGGGGGCAGAAGGGCAGAGTCAGGGGGTGACAGGGTTCCCAAACGAGGGGGTCACACCTCCCGGAAAGGCCCTGGGGGGAGGCCTGCATCTGGAGGCTAGCAAGCAGGTGGCTGTGGCTGCAAAGCACTCTGCGCATGCTTCAGCGTGCCCAGAGAGGCATGGCCTCCGAAATAATTAGTTGAAAAGCAAACAGATGCAAACAGATCCTTTATTACTGCGCTTTGCTTCACCTAGGTCGAGCTAAGATTATAATACTTCAGAATTTTTGGGAGTTCTACCCCCTTTTTTGAATTTTGGTCATTTAAGGTTTATTTTTCTATTTCTTTCTGAGGAAACGGAATGGTTCAGTGAAACGAGGTTTGTAGCCGGCATCCCATTAAACCTTTGTTCAATTTTAGGTTTTTCTAATTGTTTCCTTAAACTTTATGATTTTTATTATTTAGTTTATTTTCATAAGATAATATTTCTAGTTGATTACTTCTCGTTTCAGGGATTTTCACAGTATTTCATTTGTTTTGTGCAATTATTTGAAAAGCAGAAGACGGCAGGACATTATGGCACCAGGAGCACACAGGCTTGTTGGTGCAGCACGGAAGCAACTTGGCCTATAAACTAATTTTTAATTGATGCAACAGTCTTTCATAAATGTCACCGAATGGAGCACAAGGGGCACTGAAACTGAAGCCGCGGGTTCCCGGCCCCAGTCTCCCCACTGCCTCCCCCTCCCTCTGTCCCTCCTCGCAGGCAGCAGTGGCTGCCCTGCCAAAAGAACTTCTAATGTGCTAGCTAGATGGTCGTCTCCCTCGCCACTCCCAGCAAAAATCCAAAGGCTGAGGAAGAGAGCGTGACAGCCCACTGCAAGCAGAGTCCCCGGTGCAAGGAACACCCCCTTGAAACAGCCCCAAAGGGAACTTACAATGGTTGAGATGGGGGGGTATTTCTGCTGGCGCTTTGGTTTGTAACAGCACAGGAAGCGGAAGAGGCCCCTGGGAGAAGATGGGGGAAGAAAGAGGTGAGCCGAGAGGCCCGTTAGCAAGGCTGACTGTGATGTTTATTATTATTATTACTAATTTAACAAAATTTACATGCTGATTACTTGACAAAAAACCTCAAGTGTTTTGCAAAGGACAAACGTCTGCTTCTGTCTTGCCTAGAAAGCAAGTGTTCCTATTTTCTAGGGACAGTCCCGGATTTACAGAAGCCGTCCTGGTTTCTGACCTGATTTTGGAATGTCCCACTTTTCCTTAGGATGTCCCGATTTTCACTGGAGAAATGTTGGAGTGTATGGAGTTGCATGACTGCCCTGAGCCAAGGAGATCAGTAACTGAAGGCAGCCCTGTATAGGGAAGTTTTTTTAATGTTTAATGTTTAATGATGTTCTTATATAAGTTAGAAGCCCCACAGAGCAGCTGGGGCAACCCAGTCAGATGGGCAAGGTATAAATGTTGTTGTTGTTAAATAGGATGTCCCTATTTTCATTGGAGAAATGTTGGGGGGTATGCAAGTCTGAGTGGTTTTCTACTTCATCTGTACCTTCTAGGCAGAGGTCTGAGCACTTTCCCCCTTCCTCCTCTCCTTTCCAAGGGAAAACATGCACATGCTTAGCAATAGATTGGAACCAATGGCAATCTGGGGACTAAATTGCTGCTTGCTCTGATTGAGCACTAAGCGTAGTCTTCCCCCTAGGGGAAAGCAGCAGGAACAAGAGGATGTGTGGATAAGCCCTCAAGTATTGCTTAATAATATTTAGACGAAAGCATGGATTAGCATGGATATTTCGACGAAAGCATGGATTAGAAACAAATTTGACATGTAAACAGAAATAAAGTCAGCAATCTTAAAACAATTATACAAACTAAAGTTCATTTTAAAATAACATAACTAAACCACCGAGCCTCTTAGGCTTGCTGATCAGAAGGTCGGCAGTTCGAATCCCCGCGATAGGGTGAGCTCCCGTTGCTTGGTCCCTGCTCCTGCCAACCTAGCAGTTCAAAAGCACGTCAAAGTGCAAGTAGATAAATAGGTACCGCTCCAGCGGGAAGGTAAACGGCGTTTCTATGCGCTGCTCTGGTTCACCAGAAGCGGTTTAGTCATGCTGGCCACATGACCTGGAAGCTGTATGCTGGCTCCCTCGGCCAATAAAGCGAGATGAGCGCCGCAACCCCAGAGTCGTTTGTGATTGGACTTAACTGTCAGGGGTCCCTTTACCTTTTTTAATCCAAAAAAAAAAAGTTTGGGTGGGTTCCAAAAATAATACAATGATGGTGGCCTCCTATTGAAGGTAAAGGTACCCCTGCCCGTGCTGGGGGTACTCTGGGGTTGTGCACCCATCTCACTCAAGAGGCCGGGGGCCAGCGCTGTCCGGAGACACTTCCGGGTCACGTGGCCAGCGTGACAAAGCTGTATCTGGCGAGCCAGCGCTGCACAAGGAAACGCCGTTTACCTTCCCGCCAGTAAGCGGTCTCTATTTATCTACTTGCACCCGGGGTTGCTTTCGAACAGCTAGGTTGGCAGGCGCTGGGACCGAGCAACAGGAGGGCACCCCGCCGCGGGGATTCGAACTGCCGACCTTTCGATCAGCAAGCCCTAGGCGCTGAGGCTTTTACCCACAGCGCCACCCGCATCCCACAGCGCCACAGGCCTCCTATTATGGGCTGTCAAATTCAAGGACTGGTTCCTGGCAAATGCAGAAGGAGCATTATGCTTGTAAAAGCAGCAACACTTCTGCAGAGAGGGGGCATGCATAGAACATGCCATTTCATAAAGTAAGCTAGTCCTCTGCTGCCGAGGGCTAAGTTTAACCCAGAACTACCAGAGTCTCCCCACCTCAAGGGCCTCAGGAGCAGCCTGACAAATTACCTGACGGCGTAGAAGATGGACTTTGGTGACGGGATGATGTTGAAGGGCACTGGCAGCGTCAAGCCTTCTCTGAAGAAAGACAAGTAGAGCTTGGAGCGGGCAAACTTCCACTCCACATCGGCATCGTTCTGAAGAACACAGGAGAGAAGAGGCGGCAAGGAAGACTCCGGTAAATACGAGGGGTGGTCTGCCCCACGGAGGACCTTAAGGTCCATATATAGCAACACCCTAGAGGTCCCGGGCCCTAAATAAGTCAGATTAGCCTCAACCAGAGCCAGGGCCTTTTCAGCCCTGGCCCCAACTTGGTGGAACGCTCTGTCTCACGAGACCAGGGCCCTGCAGGATCTGATTTCTTTCCGCAGGGCCTGTAAGACAGAGTGGTTCCGCCTGGCCTTTGGCTTGGAATCAACTTGATCCCCTTCCCCTCTTTCCTTTTTCCTTTCTCCTTCTGTGATGGAACTCCTATTTGGGGACTTCCCTGGCTTTTTTTCTGGCCCATGTAGGACCAGTCTGGATAGTTGGCCTTGGTGAAGATTTGACGTTTTCATCCCCAAAAAAGTTTTTGATTTGAGTTTCTGCTGAGATGAGGCTGCATTTTAATGTTGTATTTTAATCTTGCTTTTAAGTTATATTTTAATCAATTGTTTTTATACCTGGTGTCAGCTGCCCTGAGCCCGGTCTTGGCTGGGGAAGGCGGGGTATAAATAAAAATTATATTATATTATTATTATTATTATTATTATTATTATTATTATTATTATTATTATTATCTATCTGTCTATCTATCTATCATCTATAGCATCTTTGCCCTGCTCTTCAGTCCAAAAAGATCATTAAGAAAAGAAAACAAGCCCCCAGTCCTTGCCTGCAGGCTTACATAGGAACACAGGCAAGTTGTCAGACAATTGGTCCATCTGTCTCAGGATTATTAACAGTGCCAGGCAATGGCTCTCCAGGGTTTCAGATGGGGGGGGGGCATTACTAGCCCTGCCTGGAGCTGCCATTGGAGACTGAACCTTTTGCACGCAAGCAGGTTTGCTACCTCTGAGCTGTGGGTCTTCCCTGAAGCCACAGGAACGCAAGGATCTACTTCATTCTGAGCCAGTCCTTTGAGTCCATCAACTCAGGGTTTCCCAAACTTGGGTCTCCAGCTGTTTTTGGACTACAACTCACATCATCCCTAGCTAGTGAGGCATCTAATCATAAGCCTGCATTTTTATCAGAGCTTATATATTTTGATCAGGGCCTGAATCTTAAAATGAGCTTAAAGATTTTCAAATGTTTCATGCCAGGCAGAAGACTAGAGAACCTTGGCAATGTTTTTCCTCCTAGACAAGGGGGCCCCCTGATTTATAGCAGAAAACAATTCTCAAAGTCGTAAAAAGGGAATTACAGGCTGAGAGCGAGGACACTGACCTTGCATGTTACAGAAGATAAAAAAGGCTGAGAAAACATAATTAGGAGTGGGTAAATAGTAAAATAACACCATGTGCCTCCCATTAAAACTTGAGCCATATTTTCCTAAGGTTGAAAAGTCAAGAGCAAATTGAAAAGCAACTGGTCTGGCTGGCAGAAAGAGAGCATTTTTGGGAAGTCTTTTCTAAAGCTGTTTCTTGAACTGAGATCCTTTTAAGATTTCTTTTCCTTTTAAAAGGCTACCTATGATAATGTATTAAATATATTAGCTTAAATGTAATTATGCAAAGGATCTAGAAAGAAAGAAATGTTAAATTCTTATTTCATAGAGTCATATTGCAATAGGAGACCAGAGGGGCAAATGAGCCCAGCCTCCTGCCAGACAGGAGACGCCATCGAGCACTCCTGATATATGGTTGTCAGGCCTTTTGTTTAGACACCTCCAAATGAAGGAGATCTTTCAATGTTGATGTGAACTCAAGATCCTTGAAGATAAAAATTTAAGATTAACCATCTGTTTTGGAAGGCAATAGGGCAAGGAGGGCAAGAGGTGAGCTGGTAATTAAGATTCCTTGTTGAGACACATGTAAGATATATTACTACTTATTTGTCATTTATAGATATAAGAATATATAGCTCTTTGTGTCCCATAAAAGGACAGAAGGAAATGGGTGTATCTTTTGTGATTGGTTCTAGCAAACAGCCAATAGGAATTTCAACCAGGCTGATTGGACAGAGGCAGCCACAGGAGGAGCAAGGGGGCTGGATTAAGGAAATATAAGTGCTGGCCAGAATGGCAGGAGAGCAGGCCAGAGCTTGGTAACCATATACCACTGTGCCTCTCATTTATTTGTCTGACAAATAAATTACTATTTTAATTTCTCTATTGCTGCGTTGAATATTTCATTCCAGCTAAGCGTTAACCACAAGCAGGGTGCTACACTAGCGGGACCAGATGTGAACAGTAGTCCAAAAACAGCTGGAGACCCAGGTTTGGGAAACCCTGAGCTAGCTTAATGACTGGCAGCAGCCCTCCAGAGTTTCAGACAGGGTTTGTGGGTGGATGGGTGTCTTGCCTAGCCCTAGTTGGAGATTGAGCCCGCGACTCTCTGTGTGCAGAGCAATTGCTGTACCATTTTGCAATCCAGAAACACAGAATGGACAGCAAAGACCAACAGCAGCTGCGTCTCCCGGGAGTAGTAGCATTGTCTGGAGATCAGCAGTGCAAGGGGGAGGCCCCAGGGAATCTGACCGAATAGCAATAGAGAGCCATTGTGCACCACCCAGAAACATGGTGGATACAGTGCACTGAGCTGCCTCTTTTGGCTACAAGTAGGGATGTGTCAGAGGAGCCCGTTGAAAATGCAAATGGGAGTGGAAACCCCACACAATGGAATGGAAACCACCACACAAAGAAACACAAGTGGACATTTGCTCTCTTTTTTTCTTCTAGTCTACTGCAGACATAGGCAAACTCGGCCCTCCAGATGTTTTGGGACTACAACTCCCATCATCCCTAGCTAACAGGACCAGTGGTCAGGGAGGATGGGAGTTGTAGTCCCCAAAACATCTGGAGGGCCAAGTTTGCCTATGCCTGATCTACTGTATTGTTTTTGGTGTTTCCTTTCCACTTGGAATTAATTCCCTAAGTACAGGCCACAGCAGACAGCAAGAGGAAGCTGAATTGTAGTGGAATGGAAACAGCCCTGAGTTGTGATGAACCCAGGACAAGACGGAAGTTGCTGCCTCCTCCCATCTCCAGCTGCAAGTCCCTGGAGAATGTAGAGCAGCCTTTCTCAACCTGTGGGTCCCCAGATGTTGTTGAACTACAACTCCCATCACCCCTAGCTAGCAAGGCCAGAGCTCAGGGTTGATGGGAGTTGTAGTCCAACATCTGGGGACCCACAGGTTGAGAACCGCTGATGTAGAGTATGGATCTGGATCTGGAAATCCATCTCTCTGTTCCACACTTCCCTAACCCCGGTCCAATTCCAGTAGATGCAGGATGCCATGCAAAGGATAAGGCGGGTCCCTCTTACTCGCGTCCTGGTTCAGCACTCACCTCGATTTTCTGGAAGGACCTTGTAATCATGGCAATGAGCATATTGAGGAGGACAACCACCATGACGATGGTGAAGACCCCATACAGCACCCTCCCCACCAGCTGAGCTACGAAGAAATTGGGCATGTCCACCACATCGTGTTTCTCCATCCCAAGCATGGTCCAGAAGAGGAACTGAAATGTCTCGTTGAAGCTGCAGGGGAGAAGGGATAGCAAGCTGAAACAGCTGGGGGTTTCGAGTCAGGGTACCCTCTCCCACCAGGCTTCAACATTCATCCTGATCTGCTTGCACAAAGCTTATGCAGAGGTTAGATTATATCCAGTCTCCATTGACCTTCCATTTTGATTTGCTTGTGGGGCAGTTATAGGACAAAAGCATCCTGAGACATGTGGGGTATTTACATGTCTTCCTCAGTGCTGGATTTAAGTGTAAGCTAAACAAGCTCTAGCTTAGGGCCCCAGTGGGGCCCCCAAAAAAAATTAAAGGAGAAAAAACTGGATGTACATTTGCAAAATATAAGATAAAAAACAAATAAAATAAAACCTACATACAGCAACCGTGTTTTGTGTTGTGTAGGCTCCTATGATGTAAACAATGGGCCCCGCCTGCTAGGCTACTTCCTAAAATATCACTGGTTTGCTTATTTCTATACATAGGGTGCCTACATTCTGCTATTTATCATTATTAGTACTTTGCATCCTATCTTTACACCTATTATTATTTCATGTTATAGCAAGTTTCTAGAGACTAGATTATGAGTCTTGGTAAATTGTGTTTCTAAAGGAACTTTTGTTGTTGCCAAATGCGAATGTGTTCGCATTATTAAGTTTGTTATGAATAAAAAATCATTTTAAGATAGAGCTTAATAATTATTTAACTATTAATATACTTCTTAATTGGTTTTCAGTTCAACAATTACTTTGATAAAATACATATTTTGTTATGTGCAAGTGGCTTTAGATACCTACTGGGTTCATAAACTACCATATAGCATATATTCAACACACAAAAAAACAGCAACAATTTGTTGTTGACAAAGGACAGCTGGACATAGAAAGGGCCCCATGACCTCCAGTAGCTTAGGGCTTCATCAAACCTAAATCCGGCCCTTGTCTTCCTGCTACTGCAATTAAAGCTACTGCTTTCGCTGAGAGACCTGTACTACAGGGGTTGGACTAGATGACCCTTGTGTCCCTTCCAGCTCTAAGATTCTATAATTCCATTATTTCCCTGCCTCTTTCCAATCTGTAAAAAGCCACTTTCTTTTTTAAGTGGACAACAGAGCCCCTCAATTCATTCTAATTGTGCGCACCTGAAGTTCCAGCACACACTTGAATCCCTCTTGTGAAATACTGACAGTCTGGGGGCGCCCACAGGCTACTCACAGCTTTTGCCATTTGAGCAGGTGGTGACACTGGATTTGGGGTTTTCTCCTGAGACCCAAACAGCTGAATTGCATTCAGCCTTATTTTTTATACTATGCTGATTTTGTGTAAGCTGATTTCTTACTTTTGTGGAATATAAATTATGTAAATAACAATAAATGGGTATCTTGGACCGCTCCTGAGGCAGCCAAAGAGCTGCTACCTGGCGACTGCTTCCTGCTATAGTTGCAAAGAGTCTGAGTGCCAAGATCAGGTCTGGGTAACCATCTTCAGCTCAAGAGCTTCTTTCCCTCGTGGGGACCAGTCTCAGGGGCTGCATTCCTGTGGTGGGCAGAGCTGGAGGCAAATGTGGGTGGAACAGTGGGTTTTGCTCCTATCTTTGTTTGTGGGGGCCATATACATAGATGGGGTTCCTGGGTGGTCTCCCCTTTTGAGTACTGACCAGGTTCAGAACCTGCTTGGCAAGGAGGTCAAAACACTGGAGTTCGGTCCAGCGCCCTGGACAATATCCTAGCTGTCCAATCTCATCCTTTTTAGCCACCCGATGCCACCAAGCCAGCTGTCGTACCTCCCCAGCTTCTCAGAGTCTTGGTAGTGGACGTAGACGTTGTTCATCCCACACAGGAAGGCGGTCAAGATGATCACCATGATGAACATGAACCTGGAGAGAAGAAGAAGCACAAGGAAGCCAAAAAGCTAAAGAAAAGCAGGTCTGTTGTTATAAGAATTCCTCTTTTTTTTTGGATTTGATATCCCGCTTTATCACTACCCTAAGGAGTCTCAAAGCGGCTCACAATCTCCTTTTCCCTTCCTCCCCCACAACAAACACTCTTTGAGGTGAGTGGGGCTGAGAGACTTCAGAGAAGTGTGACTGGCCTACGGTCACCCAGCAGCTGCATGTGGAGGAGCGGAGACCCGAACCCGGCTCCCCAGATTACGAGTCTACCACTCTTAACCACTACACCACACTGGCTCTCATTCGAAGGTGCCAAATTCGAAGGTGCCAAATATAAAATAAACGTTCATGAATGTACAAGGCAAACACATACATAAGTATATAAACCATGTGTCTGATATAGTACCAGAGAGCAATCTTGAAAGCATTTTGACTCTTCCAAAGGAGGGAGAAAATGGGGAAAGCCTTCCCTTTGTCTTTTTGCTTACAAATCCTGTCTTAGGGTCGTGTATTTGTGCATGAATAGGGTGAGCCTATGACTTGGGACTCAGGAACTGAAGTATTTACCATCACAAAAGAATGGCCAGGCTGCCCAGGTAAACAATCAGTGACCATTATCAGGTATCCTGGCAGACAGGATTTCTGCTGTAGACCGCCTCCTTCTGTGATGTATTTCTGCTGTAGACCCTCCTCCTGCTGTGATGTATGCATGATATTTTTGGGGGTGGTCTTGAGCAACAGGGTGGGCAGTTTCAAAAGTCTATATAAGGGTTTGCGCACCCTTGTTCTGGGTTCCTCCTCCCTCCTGTGTGTGGTGAGTGGGGACCCTGTTGCAACAGTTTAATAAAGATCAGGCTCACTAGTCACTTTGCACCTCAATATTCTCTGGTTGGCCTCTGTTATTTTCTCCTATCGACAGGGAACCTACTTAAGGACTCTATACGGGCTTTTGGATACCCCATAAGGCAAAAGGAGCAGGGTTTTCCCTATAACAGCTCTTCTTGTTCTCAATTAGATTTCTTTACAAATACAACATTAAAACCAGCAAAACCAAGTCAAGTGGCCAGGGCAGCATCCCCCCCCCCCACACACACCTGATCATGTCGTCAATCATCTTGCCAATGGAGATCTGCAGGGTCCCCAAAGTTTCGTGGGCGGGCAAGATGTAAGCCATACGGGTGAAGCTCAGCATGCTGGTCACGGCAAAGAGCACCTCGGCCATGAACTGGGGGTCTTCGGTGTGCCACTCCTGACGGTCTGGGTCACAAAAGGGAGGGGGATGAGTGCCAGGTGACCTCTGTGTCAAGTGGCGCACACCTTTTGCAAGTCAGCTTCCCTGCTCCATTGTCTCCGTGGGCCAAAGGTTTCTGTCGGCCACAGCCCTTCCTTGTACGTTCCTGTACCAGTGCCTGAAGCCTTTTCCTTTACCTTCTAAAGCAGGGCTCAGCAAACTTACCGCACCTCAGGCCGGTGTCTTCAGCACCAATCACGCGGTGGGCCAGAGGGCAGGGGAGCACGTGCATATACGCATGCGCACATGCTGTTCCCGGCGCACTTCCGGGTCGGAGGAGCACCGGAAATAGCTTGTGCGCATGTGCACGGGCCTCCTCCGACGCGGATGTGCACCGGAAATAACGCTTGTGCATGCGCAAATAACTATTTCCGGTGCTCCTCCGACCCGGAAGTGGGCAGCCGTGCAGCACAGCGCCACTAAGAGGAGGCGACAGCAGCGGGCGGCAGGGGTCGCCGCAGGCCAGATAAATGAGTCCCTCGGGCCTTATCCGGCCCACAGGCCTTAGTTTGGGGACCCCTGTTCTAAAGGCTGCCTTCCCCGAATCCCATCGGCCCCTGCCAGAGTGGCCATATATTTCTTGGGCTGATGGGAGATGCAGTCCAAAATGTCTGGAGGGCAGCGGGGGGGGCAAGGCTGGGCGAAGGTCCGTGGGGACCTGGATCGTGTTTAATCATGTGACAGCAATTCCCAGTTTGTATCATCCTCTCCCAAAGGAAAAACAAACAAATCTTTCCCAGTTGCACGGCAATATTATTTAATGGAGAATTTTAAAAATGGCTGGAATTTCACGTCTCTCACATTTGTGATAAGCAAGAACTGAATTTAAGATGCAAAGAGAATGAAGAATTTTAGGAATCTTAGAAGAAACTGGCTGCGGGATCAGGCCAAAGGCCCATCTAGTCCAGCATCCTGTTCTGACAGTGGCCAGCCAGATTCCAAAAAGGGAACCACCTGGGTCTCCAAGCCCTGGGACTTCACACAGTGGAAGTGAAACATCGCCATTGTGGTTAATTGAAACTCACATGATCTCATGCAATCTAATGTCAAAGGGAAATGTGAATTTTATTTCCTCTATGTTGAACTTTCAAACAGGTGCACCAATGGAGCCAGTAAAAGGTCAAAAGGTAAAGGACGCCTGGACGGCTAAGTCCAGTCAAAGGCGACTATGGGGTTGTGGCGCTCATCTCGCTTTCAGGCCGAGGGAGCCGGCGTTTGTCCACAGACAGCTGTGGTCATGTGGCCAGCAGGACAAAACCACTTCTTCTTCTTCTTTGTGTATATAATTTTTATTAAACTTTCTGCTTTACAATTTAAAGAACTCATTTTTACATCCTTAATATATCAATGACTTGACTTCTTCTCTTTCCATGGTTCATTTTACATATCACAAATCCCTGCATAATTTACAAAAACTATACCATTCAGTATTCCATTATTGCACCCATCAAAACTGATTTACACTGCTGAATTTATCTTAATGCTTCCAGCGTTTTCAGCTGTACACCATTATTTCCCATATATTCAATAAACGTTTCCCAATAGAGTAGAGAAGATTAGAGAAGATGACTAAACCGCTTCTGATGCAATGGGACTCCGTGACGGAAGCCAGAGCTCACGGAATCGCAACACAGAAGAAGGAACGAGGTCCCAGCTTGTGGGAGGTGCTCACCCGCTTTTGTGTAGTAACGGCATTCTGCAGAGTCCTTGTTATCCAGACAGAAAACACGGCCCTGGAAGAATATCAGGAGCCTGAGGACAAAGGAGGCCAAGTACATGCTGAGCATTACAATGTCCAGGAAGTTCCACCAGTCCAAGAGGTAGCTGCGGAAGCCCTCGATCCAAACCTCTTTGCACTCAAACCAGAAGAAACCTGGGGGAGGAAAGCACAGGGGATCAAAACCCACCACTGGCCACAGCTGGAGGAGGGGCAACCTGGGCTGGTCATTGCCATGGCCCAGGGCTCTGGGTCCCCATCCTTGGGGGAAGAGGCCATGGCTTCAGGGGACATCTCGGGCCGCGAGGAGGAGTGCCACCGCCAGTCTGACCTGGGGCACACAGACCTGCCACCCATATCATGTGCAGTGAAGTCTCCCAGAAGTCCTGGTTCCGGCCCGAAAAGGTCTCGTTGTTGTACTCCAGCACCAGCGACTCTGCCAGCAGGAAGACCAGGAACCAGACGTACGAGGCCGAATGCAGAAGGAACTTGATCACGGGGATCTTCAGTATTTTGGCAGGCTGATGAGAGAAGTGGCACACAGCATGTTAGGAGAGGGCATGCGCCCCATAGATGCACATCAGCCTGCCTTAACCTGCTGCCTTCCAGGTGTTTCGGAATATAACACCTACCAGCCCCAACCAGCTATGGTGATGTGCAAGTCTGGCATGGATAATGTCACAAAGGCCATCTCCGTTCCATCAGAAATATTAAGAAATCTGCACTTCGGGGGGAAACGAGAAGCATCTTTACTTGGCATTATAGGTGAGGATATTAATAGGATGTAAAATTGTTCTTATATGCAACAACAGTAGCAAGAGTATTGTTAGCCCAGGAATGGAAGCAAGAAGAAATACCGACGAAATAAGAATGGCAGACGAAATTAATGGACTATGCAGAAATAGATAAAATGCCAGGAAGGATTCGAAACCTGCGGGACCAGAGATTTAAAGAAGATTGGAAGAAATATACGAACTATTTGAAGAGCAACTGTAATCAACAAATTATGGTAGTAGGACTACAAGAAGTTTTGTAAGGGGAAATATATGAAATATTGCAAAGAAGAGAAAGAAGAGGGACATTAGTTATGAGATTTAAATGTAATAGTGAAAATAAGAAGTGTATATTAAGAGATAAGATTGGAAAATTTTCAGATTTGGTTGATGGAAGTCAATAAAAATTGGATAAGATATAAAAGTATGTTTAATGACTGTTGAAAATGATATGTTAAAAAACTAATAAAAATATGTTTTTTTAAAAAGAAATCTGCATAAATAGCAATTAACTACAATAGTCTTTCAGGAGTTAAACAATACAGACTGCAAAAAAAAAAAGCATGCTGGAAGAAGTATTCTGTAGGTACCCGGAGATCAACAAAGAGGACCCCCCCCCCAAGCTGCCTATGGGCTGAAGAGGCCAAGACCACGTTGGCTGGGAAGAGGGCGGTGCGTTATGCCTGGACACAAACCACCCACCTTGGATCTGGGGGCCACGTAGTAGAGGAGGCACAGGAACGGCATTCCCATGAAGATGGAGCTGGAGATGAAGACCTTCCAGAGATTGGTGCTGCCCCGCCAGCTCTGCAGGCTCCCACACCAGATGGACGACAGCACTTGCTGGCAGATGGGGTGGGCGACAAACTGGGGGGGGGGAAATAAGGTGGAAAGGTCTCTCCTGGGTCAAAGCAAAGGTTTGGCACCCTGTGCAGAAGAACGGCCCACACACACTGCCTTAAATCCAGCACTTTGTGGCTTAGGGCCCTAGTATTTATGGGACCGCCTCTCCTGGTCTGCCCCGCAGAGGACCTTAAGGTCCATGAATAATCATAGTTTAGAGGTCCCGGGCCCTAAGGAAGTCAGATTATCCTCCACCAGGGCCAGGGCCTTCTCAGTGATGGCTCCAACCTGGTGGAATGCTCTGTCCCATGAGACTAGGGCCCGGCAGGATTTAACTTCCTTCTGCAGGGCCTGTAAGACAGAGCTATTCTGCCTGGCTTTCAATCTGAATTTAGCCTGATCTTTTATTCCCCTACCTCCCCCCCCCTTTTTATGAAGATTCCCCGCTCTGAGACCCCACAGCTAATTCTCCCCTGGTCTCCTCGCTGGCCCAAGTAGGACCAATTCAGCCAGCTAGCCCTGGTGATCATCTAATGTTGATTAGATGGATTTCCCCCCTAAATTGATATTTGACTTCTGAATTTATTAATCACATTTTATACTGTATTTTATGCTGGTCTTTTTTTGCATCAATGAAGTGTTTTAAATCTGTTGTTAGCCGCCCTGAGCCTGGTTTTCTGAACGGGGAAGGGCGGGATATAAATAAAAAGCCCACCTGCTTCTGGTTGTAGTTGACAGCCAGGCGAAGCCTCGCCAAGTTGGGGATCCCCTCCTCAAAGGCCTGGTCATTGAAGTCCTCCTCTTCCTCGTCATTCGAGGAATCCGCCACGTCATTCAAGATGGCCGTCACCTCGCTCTGGTTGCGGCACATCCCCAGCAACTCAAAGGCAAACTCCTGGCACAGCTGCTCCAGGGCCAGGTACTCGGGCTGGACAGGGGGACAAGGACAAGGCAGGGTCAAGGAAGGAAGGGTCTGGCTCCGACTCGGAAGGGCAGCACAAGGGCCCACCCCAATTCTGAAGAGAACGGCTTTTCTGTGTGCAGAATCTGAATTGCACAGTGTGGTCTACATGGACTCCTCACCCCAACTCCTTCCTCTAAAAGAATTAGGCTTGTGATGTGAATATTGTGGAATTAAAAAGCAACAACAATGTCAGGGCTGAGGAACAACCAGAGGCCTTCCAGTTGTTGCTGGACTCCCAGCCCACATGGCCAATGTTCAGGGATGATGGGAGTTGTGGTCCACCAGTACCTGGAGGGCCGTAGATGTTCCCCACCTTGACCTACATGCTTGGTGTGGCAAGAGACCGACCTTGAATTCGGGCTCCTTCTTGGAGAGGCGCTTGAGCTCTCGGCTGAGCTTGAAGGCCGTCAACATGGCGTCTTCGCTGGCGATGGAGAGGTGCGCCCGGCTGGCGATGCCCTTGTAAGTGTTGATGCGAGAAAGCGAGAACTTGAGCAGGTCAAACTTGCGGCCGTTGGAGCACTCCAGGCAGGAGCACGAGACCTTGTGCGGCCCTGGGATAGCGTGGCCTTTCTTCATCAGCATGTCCACGATTTCGTAGAGGTCCTTCTCGCAAGCCAAGGTGAGGGGCGTCACGCCCGGGGCAAAGCGGGAGTTGTCGATGGAGTTGTCAAACAAGGCCGAGGAGAAGGACTTGATGTCCATCTTGCGGCCTTTCTCCTGGTCCAGGCGGTCCAGCAGCAGCTTGACCACGGTGGGCTGGTTGGTATCCACGGCAACCAGCAAGGCCTCGTGGATCTGACGGAAGTCAAACTTGACAATGCGCAGCAGCGTCTTGGTGATCTCCTCGCCACCCGTGCGGATGGCCAGGTTGAGAGCCTCTCGCCATGCCCGGTCCTCGGCCTCATCCAGCTGCCTCAGGATCCCGTCGCTCACCTGCAGCAGCTGCTGGACCTTCATCAGCTGCCCGTCTTGGATGGCGTTGAGGAGGCCTTCCGGGAACTTCAACTTCTTGTTCACGATTTCTTTCCAATCGGGTTGCTAAGGGGGTGGATGGAAAGACAACAAGGGTCATTCTCAAAGCTGTGGGCTGTTGTTTGGGTTTTCTAAAATGGACTTGAGAAATGCAAGATGTTTCTGCCCTTGGGGAATCTAGGCTTGCAAGGTGATAGAAGCATCTGCACTGCAGTCTGCAAAAGGGTTTTGAGAGCAATGAAGAACATTGACGCCTCTTGCAGGGATTGGCTGAGCTGCCCTAAGGGCAGGAGGGCAAGGCAGGATTCCACCGGGTACCACCGGAAAGGAGCAGGTCTGGAAGCAGAGGGGCTGAGGGATGAATTAAACAGAATCCTGTTTCCATACCATTTGTGCTGCTCATCTGGAGCGCTTTGCTTGTTTTGCCATTGCCATCCCTGTTCTCTTCAAATTCCCCCTGGGCAAAGCAACTCTTTATTATTTACTGGTTAGATTCCCGTCACACTCCTCCTACCTATTGGTTTCAAAACAGTTTGCAGCAGTTTCCTCGAATGCAACCTACAAATTCCCCAGGGGAGATGGCAGGCAAAGGGAGTGGGGTGCTTGCTAACAGCTACTCAGAAAAGCTACAGCTGCAAAGCTGAATTGACTGTGGCACCTCCCTAGAGGGAGAAAGCTGCCTCTATATCAGGGTTTGCATTGCTTCAAGCCCTTTCACACCCAGAGAGTATCCAGCAGCACCCACTGGCCTGTTTCATTAGCAATACAGTGGTACCTCGCAAGACGAAATTAATTTGTTCTGTGAGTTTTTTAGTCTTGCGAATTTTTCGTCTTGCGAATTTTTCATCTTGCGAATTTTTCATCTTGCGAAGCACGGATACCCTGGGTATTAACGGTTTTAAGAAAAAGGAAACAAATTCACAAGACGTTTTCGTCTTGCCAAGCAAGCCCATAGGGAAACTCGTCTTGCGAAGCAACTCAAAAAATGATAAACTCTTTTGTCTTGCGGGTTTTTCGTCTTACGAGGCATTCATCTTGCGAGGTACCACTGTACATTCTTCATGAAACAGATAAAGGTTTAAAAAAGCCTTCCAGAAGTTTCTGCAATGTGTGGGAGTGGCACTCCAGGCTTAATTGGTGTCAGGAAGGAAGATGAGTTTGCAATTTTGAGGGGGCAAGAGGAGAGCACGCATTCTAAAGAGCTTGTAAATATTAGTACAGTGGACGCTCGGGTTGTGAATGTGATCCGTGCGGGATGCATGTTCGCAACCTGCAGCATTTGCAACCCGCAGCAGTGCGTCTGCGCATGCACAAGTTGTAATTCGGGGCTTCTGCACATGCGCAAAGCACGATTTAGCGCTTCTGTGCATGTGCGACCCCCAAAACCCAGAAGTAACCCGTTCCGGTACTTCCGGGTTTCAGCAGGTCCGTAACCCGAAAAAACACAGCCTGAAGCATCTGTAACCCGAGGTAGGACTGTAGCTTAAATGCTTGTATGCTCAAATGCTTGCATAATGTAATTTCTTAACGGTGCATTTGAGTGTGACTACAGTTCTTGTCATCTGCCACCAGGGAAGCTGTGCTATGCACTTTAGGAAGTGGTTATAGTCAGTAACCTCTAAAGTATTATGTTCAGGCGTCAATACTCATGTTCTGGGGCAGCAATATTGCACACGTGCATGGAGGAATTTAGGCAGAGCATCACAAGTGCACAAGCCCCACCAAATGGTCACTTTCAGCTTTGACTTTTTATTTTTTTAAAATAGTATTGAAGCACTGACGGCTGCAAAAGGGACACCTGAAAGGGGTGGATCATCTGTGGTGGTGGAGACTAGGAGCAGAGACCAAGGGGGGGGGGAGCAGGAAGCTGTCAGGTATGGTAGCTAAAAAAAATGAGGCTGCAGGACCCCGTGACTCTCACTCAGAACCTAAAGACAGAAGGAGCCTTTGGCTGACGCAGGAGGTAGGCAGGAAGCTGCCTCCTCTTTTATTGAAAGCCTCCAGCAAATAAATTTATAAATAATTCCATGTATTACCACCAACTGAAGACTGCAGCAGCAGCAGCCCAGCTCCCTTCTGGCTGGTTCGTTTTCCACCCTGCACCCTGGAGAGGGCTGAGACCTTTCCCTGCTGGGGCAAAATGTAAGCTTGCCTCTCAGCAGTTCAGAAAATCTAGCAGAGATTTATTTTTATCACATGTGGTGGGATTGTAGTGAAATTAAAACATTCTGGGAAATGCTATACAATGAATTGAAGAAAATGTTCCAATTAACATTTGTAAAAAAATCCTGAAGCATTTTTGTTAGGGATTGTAGGAAAAGACCTGCCAAGGAAAGTGAAGAACATATTCATGTATGCGACAACGGCAGCAAGAGTTTTAATAGCAGAAGGATGGGAGAATGAAGAAATCCCGACCAAAGAACTGTGGCAAGGGAAACTGACTACCTATGTGGAACTGGAGAAATTGACGCACAAACTCTGTGATAAGGACAACTGTGACTTTAAGGAAGAATAGGAACCTTTTACAAAGTACTTAAAGAAACAACAAAATGAACTGGACTCCTTGGCAGGTTTTGAATAAACAAAAACAAATTTATTATTGGTAACATATAGACAGATCATTTAAAGATCTTTACAATTTTATAATATGCAGAGAATAACATGTGCTGAAAAACCAGAGAGGAGCTGAGGGAAGTCTGGGCGGGGTGGGAGGGTGTTATTTTCTTGGGGAGGGGGGAGGGAAAAACAGGGAGGGTGAGGATGATCTGTCTTTGATAAATTGTTATGCTGAAATTCTTAGGTAGGAAAGAAAATCTAGCAGAGGAGAAGCGGCCGACAGTAGAGAAAGTCACCCAAACTAAAAGGGCATATCTATCTCTATCTATCTATCATCTATCTATCTATCTATCTATCTATCTATCTATCTATCTATCTATCTATCTCTATCTATCTATCTATCTATCTCTCTATCTATATCTATCTATCTATCTATCTATCTATCTATCTATCTATCTATCTATCTATCTATCTATCATCTATCTATCTATCTATCTATCTATCTATCTATCATCTATATCTATCTATCTATCTATCTATCTATCTATCTATCTATCTATCTATCATCTATCTATCTATCTATCTATCTATCATCTATCTATCTATCTATCTATCTATCATCTATCTATCTATCTATCTATCTATCATCTATCATCTATCTATCTGTCTATCACATCGTGGAGCCCCCCTCCCCGCTCTGCACTCACCGTGATTCCATCGAACTCCAGTGCCATCTTGCCCAGGGCAGAAGTGCCAGCTCCTTACAGGTGTGTCTGGCAAGGGATGCTCCAGTTCCTCCCCCTTCCAGCAGAACCAAACCGGGGAAGGCCTGGCCAAAAAGAAGGTGTCCTGCTTCTTCTCCAGGCTTTCCTCTCCAGCCCTCTGCCTGTGCAGATCTCTTGTTTTTCCCTTGCAGGGGCAGGAGCAGGCAGGAGCGCAGCGGGGCCCACCTGCCAACCCCCCAGGGGGCTGGGTTGCCACATGAACGCCATGGGCAGCCTCCAGCAAGGCCTCACCCTGCTCCCCCAGGAGCCTGGGCTGTTTGTCACCGCAGCCGGTTCCTGCTCTCAGCTCCCTCCTCCCTCCCTGCCTCTCTCCCTTTGCACATCTGCCCTGACAGCCCCCAGCCCCTTCCGTCTCTCTTTCCTGCCTCAGGCCAACATGGAAGGCAATTGGGGTGGCAGAAAGGGGGACAGCTGGGGAATGGATCCCTGAATGGATGGCACAATTCTCTCCTTTCGTGAGTTCCTTTCCAGGTAATTCACCGGCTGGGCTCTCTTTTGGAACTTGGTGTATTGCACAGTCAGAAACTCTGCGCTCCGTAGCTCGAACTATGAGGATCTCCAGAGGAATGGTCCTCGTACATCAGTTAAAAGCTCTTTTTCATGTTGGTCTGGTCTAGTAGACAGCAAATTGTTGGCAACATACTCCTAAAATCCCCGCTCAGCAGTTTCATGGGGGATAACATTGAACCCTAAAGAACCCCACAGTGAAGGATCCATGGGGCCAAGCATCACCCTCCAGAAATGACTCTCCAAGTAGGACCAGAAGCACTGCAAAGCGATGCCACCCACCCTTAACTCAGACAGCTGCTCCAGAAGGATGCCATGGTCGTTGGCATCAAAAGCCACTGAGAGGTCGACGGCACATTTCTCTTGCCTCTCTCCCTCTTTAATTCTTTATTAGTTTTGAAAACAAAACAAAGACTTGTAAGACTTCTGTTTATTTGGTTCTATGTTTTCAAGAGAATCCATCAAGAGTCCCTATTTTGTGACTTTCAGAGATTTGTAAGATTTCTCTTTATTTGGTTTTGCAGAGAGTGCATATTTCATATATTTCATACCGTTCAATGTTCTGTATAGATTATATAAAGAGTTTATATTGATATCGCATTGTTGTACTTGGTCATCGTGTTGCCTTGGCTATTACTGATAATTGTTGGCAACACAGGGGTTTAATTGTGTAGTTACTAATTCTAACACGACTTCTAATCCCCCCCATTGTGCTTCCTAAGTTTCATTTTACAGCTGCACACTTAACTTTCTCTCTCCTAAATTATTCTGTTATGTTAATTCTGTAGTTAATTCATGCAGAAATCAATCCAGGCTTGCCAAAGAATTTATGTTGTTACAACTTTCTTTAAAATATTCTCTGCAAATATTCCAGTCTTTATTAAATAGTTGATCTGTATGGTCTCGGAATCTTGCTAGTTCTTCATATTCTAACATTTTATTTTGCCAATCTCATTTTGAGGGAGTAGAATCTCCTTTCCGTACCTTAGTATACACAGTGTTACTTTTCTAGAAAAAGAGGTGCCAGAACTCACCATGAACACCTCCCTCATTCTCTTAGGATGGCAGTGGCAGTGCCCTTCTGGGAAGAGATGGGACTTGCCTTTATGAACTCATGGGAAGATGAAACAGCCGTTTTCCAATTTAGGGGACTTCTTATGTGGATGCTGGAAGCAGTGAGATATTCTCTGGACCAAAATAAGAAGACACTACAGGACTTAAACCTCTTGTTGTAGTACAAGAATAGGTGGACTCTGGCTTTTGTAGAAAGGAATAACCCACAACATTTATTATTATTATTATTATTATTATTATTATTATTATTATTATTATTATTAACTTAGACCCCGCCCATCTGGGCCACTCTGGGCGGCTTCCAAGAGGAGATTAAACTTCCATTAAAACTTCAGTCATTAAAAAACTTCCCTAAACAGGGCTGTCTTCAGATGTCTTCTAAAAGTCAGATAGTTGTCTTATTTCCTTGACATCTGATGGGAGGGCGTTCCACAGGGCAGGTGCCACTACCGAGAAGGCCCTCTCCTGGTTCCCTGTAACCTCACTTCTCACAATGAGGGAACCACCAGAAGACCCTCAGTGCTGGACCTTGGTGTCCGGGCTGAACAATGGGGGTGGAGACACTCCTTCAGGTCTACTGGGCCGAGGCCATTTAGGGCCTGAAAGGTCAGCACCAATACTTTGAACTGTGATCAGAAATGTCCCGGGAGCCAATGTCGTTTCTAAGGGAAAGGAAGACCTGGAACCAGAGCCAGTCAAGGGCATTTTGCCGCTTAAGGCAAAGCAGGTGGTGTTGCCAAACCACAGCTGTCCCCCCACCCGACCCCCGCAGTGGGGGAGAGAAAAGGAAGCCAGAGAAGAGGAGGCAGCAGGAAATAAATGCAGAATGCGGCCTCTTTGGGGTCTTGATATGCCGTCCTTCCCAACCGTCTCCCAGCCTGCCACATATAAGGTCACTGCTTATATGGTGTAGTGGTTAAGAGCAGTGGACTCGTAATCTGGTGAACCGGGTTCGCATCTCCGCTCCTCCACATGCAGCTGCTGGGTGACCTTGGGCCAGTCACGCTTCTCTGAAGTCTCTCAGCCCCACTCACCTCACAGAGTGTTTGTTGTGGGGGGGGAGGAGAATGTTAGCCGCTTTGAGACTCCTTAGGGTGGTGATAAAGCGCGATATCAAATCCAAACTCCTCCTCCTCTTCTTCTTCTTCCTCACCCCGTCTCATGGGCATTTCATTTCATACATTTCAAATTCAGATGAACAAAATGCTCTTCCCCCATCAAATTGCAAAAATTGACTTTGATGATGCATTGCTGCTTTTATTTTTCAACACTCTATGCTCTCTATTTAGAAAATAGTCTTTGTACCTGCTCCTTGTTTTGTAACTCCCATGTTTTCCTTTTGTTTGTTTGTCTGTACTTTTGATTTTACATTAATAAAAAAATATATTAGCTAAACAAACACCGGACCACAGGAGTGCATATTACCCATAGCATATTTATTAAGTTTAGTTAATAACATCCATTTACTTGATTAATAAATTTAATGTAAAGAAGCTGGATATACACACACTGCATAATCTGTGCACAAACATGCAGTTATTGTACTACAATTTTTTTGGGGGGGGAGGCGCTCCTCTTAGTGACTGTTTGGGGGACTTCTGACCCCAATGAGACCTAAAAGCATTTTGTGGCAGTCAAGGAATTGGAGGAAGAAGCCCTGCATCTCACCACCACCCCGACCCAGATGTTTACACTTTGTAGGCCAGGTGGGCCCCAGATACTGGGGGCAGCCGTTACTGTGGCCTCGTGGAATCTTACGAACCTCCATCTCAAATCTTAAGCAGAACAGAATTCAAAGTGGGTTGAAGGTTTAGCAAAATGCCAATAGCAGGAGTCCGGCTTTTGGGGGGCTTTATAAAGTACAGTGGTACCTCAGGTTAAGTACTTAATTCACTCCGGAGGTCTGTTCTTAACCTGAAACTGTTCTTAACCTGAAGCACCACTTTAGCTAATGGGGGCTGCCGCTGTGCCACTAGAGCACAATTTCTGTTCTCATCCTGAAGCAAAGTTCTTAACCCGAGGTTCTATTTCTGGGTTAGCGGAGTCTGTAACCTGAAGTGTATGTAACCTGAAGCGTATGTAACCCAAGGTACCACAGTCTTCTTGTTCTGCTCATAGCTGTCAACTTTCAGATTTGAAAATAAGGGATCAACAGCCTCACCTCTCCCGGAGATAGTCTACGGGATATCTAACAATCCGGGATAGCAGCAGGAAGCAGCAAGAAACGGCACTCAAATAAGGGAATTTCCCGCAAAAAAGAGAAGATTCACAGCTATGGTTCTGCTCAGTAAAGAGCCCTCATGCCAGATAAGTGAAATACACATTCTCTCGCTTGGCAAAGGATGTTGGCTTAAGAAAGGACACTGCGTTGCCCCTTGGACATGTCAGAAACGGGGCAGACTCTACAAGCATGACTTCCCCCCCTAGGCTCCTACGGAAATGTCACCCTGAACTCTACAGCAGATCCCGGCTGAGAATGAAACAGACCCCTTGTCTTTGGAGAGAAGGCAGATCACGTCTCTGGCTCTCCTACAGGGTTCTCTTCAATTGCCACCTCTACTTCCACTTGGGGTGGCCTCTCCTCAGCTTCCATCTCCAGCGGCCTCTCCTCAGCCTCCAGCACAGGATCCTCCGCTTCCACCTGGGGCGGCCCTTCCTCAGCTTCCGCCTGTTGTCCCTCAGAGGGTTCCTGAGGCAACGGCGTTGCGTCCTCGTTGGCAACGGCGCCATCCTGGGGCAAGGCCGCGTCCGTGGGGGCTGCCTGATCAGAGCCGCCTGCTCCATTGTCATAGCTCTGGAAGCTGCTGCGCACCTTCATGATGTACTTGTGGAGGACGCTGGTCCCGTTCAAGGGGTTGTCCGCCGTGCCGTTGTCGGCCACGGTGTGGCGCAGCTGCTTCATGTCGGAGAGGAGGCGCAGCACAGACTTGTTCAGATCTGTCAGGCGGTTCCCCAGATCTGTGGGCAAAAAGTGTGGGATGTGATCCGTGAGAGGCAGTCAAGAACAACATTCCTTGTAATGCTAGAGAGGACATGCGAAGGAATGTTTGGTCCAGCCAGTCGGAACTTCCTGTTCCTCCTGGCTGGAGCATCCTTCCTTTCGCATGTGATAGAAGGTGGGCATGACCTCACCTGTCCAGGTAACAAAAGGACGAGTCACGGAGCACACCTCTCTCTGTTTCACTTCCTTCTTCGTTTGACCAGCTTCTAGGTAGGACTGCTCTGTTAGCTCTCAGCTAGCAGAAGCACTGGGATTATTCCCCATATGAGGTAGATCTACAGGTACATATTTGTAACTAAGTCTGCCTTCAGGAATCCAGCTGTGAACTGATGTGAGTAAACTTCTTTTATTGACTTTGAATAAGAGTGTCACGTCTTTCACTGGCGGAGGAATGGGGGTGTGGAGGGAGCAGTTCACCCCCGGCATCACTATTCCAGTAGGGTGCCATCACAGCGCCCCTCCCAGACACATGCTGCACCGCCCCCACCCCCCCACCCCGTGCGCCAGGTGGCACATCACGCCCCAGAATGTGAGTCACACCCCTTCGGGAGGCGCGCCATGCCCTTGTGGGCAGCATACCATGCCCCCAGGATGCGTGCCATGCCCCCAGGGGGCGCCAGCCACAACCCGCCTGCTCTCCGCCCCCGGTAGCGGGGCAAGTAGTTTTGCCACTGGCGTCTTTATTCTTTTAAGAGGTATTCAAGTGAACTTACCAGGAACGTACAATTCAATCATAGACAGGCTGAATTATATAATAGTGAGAGGCTCACACGAGCCTGCAACCAGCTATCTCCTGTGCATGTAAAAAGGGGGATGTAAACTCTGCTAAGTAAAGGAACTAGAGAGCGCAAAGTAGGAAGGATATTAATAAACAATATATCCTCTCCCGCCACCCTGAACATTCCCACCAAAAGGACACAAAAGAGGGAGCCCTCGTGGGGGTGAGATTCTGCCCAGGCCCCATGGAAATTCTAGTCACTTAGCAATCCTACTGTTTCCCCTCCTCTAGGCTTTGGAGACAGCTCCTCCATGAGGAGCACTAATCTGTAGGGATGTTTGATATTGTGGATTATCTACTGAGCCTTCATTCCGATTTGCTTGCAGGAAGGTTAGACAATGCTGCGTCAAAGCAAGCATCCTCCCACACTTTCCAGGGCATTATCCCACTACGTTCCTTAGGGCAAAAAGAGAGAGCATTTGGGGAAGTGGGTTTGTTGCACAAGACTGCCCAATCAGCTCTCAATGTGCAACCTGAACCTGGTGTTTCTGACTGAATCCCACCCAAAGTGGGAGAGACAGTAAGCCTTGAGGGGTAGCAAAGCAACTGGGGTGGGGGCACCAAGAAGAACCAGGGTGGCTGCAGGAAGTTTTTAAAGAGGGATGCTAGGAATTGCAGGCTGCTTAGCTTAATTCATGTCTTGGGAAAAGTGGTGGAATGTATTGTTAAAGATAAAATAGCCAAGCATATAGAAGAACAAGCCTTGCTGAAGTGGAGTCAGCATGGCTTTGGCAAGGACAAGTCATAACTCACAATCTTTTGGGAGCAAAATAAAAATAAAAATTCCTTCCAACAGCACCTTAGAGACCAACTAAGTTTGTTATTGGTATGAGCTGGTATCTGAAGAAGTGTGCATGCACACGAAAGCTCATACCAGTAACAAACTTAGTTGGTCTCTAAGGTGCTGCTGGAAGGAATTTTTTATTTTATTTTGTTTCAACTACGGCAGACCAACACAACTACCTACCTGTTCTGTGAGAGTGTCCAGAACTATATGAATGCTTTCATCGAGATTCCTGCTTTGCAGGGGGTGGACAGATGGATTGCCAAGCAGGGACTGTAGGGGCAATGGGGGGTTGGAAGAGACAGAGGCCTCACAGAAAGAGATACGGGAACCAAGCAGAAAGGGAGCGGGGAATGCCCGCCAGTTGGTTTGGACTCCCAGAACCTACACCAGAGCTGGCTGGGGCTGATGGAGTTGTGGTTGAGACAGCTGAGGGCACCCGGTTGCAGAAGTCTGGCAGGGAGGGTGGTGGGCAAGCGCTTCTGGACATGGCACCCCATCAGGATCCCCCTTCCGAGGCAACACTGCTTACCTTTCCTGCGGCTCTCCTCAAACTCCCGCCGGGCCGTGTCGATGTAGCGCTGCACCAGCGCCTTCAGCACTTGGCGCCTGTAGGCAGCGCGGCCCTCCGTACGCTGGCCGCCCTCATCCGTGCAGGGGTTAGACTGGGGGGGGGGGAAGAAGGGCAGAGTCAGGGGGTGACAGGGTTCCCAAACGAGGGGGTCACACCTCCCGGAAAGGCCCTGGAGGGAGGCCTGCATCTGGAGGCTAGCAAGCAGGTGGCTGTGGCTGCAAAGCACTCTGCGCATGCTTCAGCGTGCCCAGAGAGGCATGGCCTCTGAAATAATTAGTCGAAAAGCAAACAGATGCAATTATTTGAAAAGAAAAAGACGGCCTCGCATTATAACCAAATACTTGCAGATTAAGTTACATCGTGCAAGAGAGTGTATTCAGAAAGGACTCATTGAGGTGTCCTACATGCCAGGAAACGAAATTCCCGCAGATCTGTTGTCTAAGGTTGTTAACAAAGAACAGCTACAGGTTTGTGTACAGCGGCTGCAATTGGGTTGAACCACAGGTGATACAGGTTACACGGAAAGGGGGAGGATGTTACCCTAGTCCGTTCCACCTTAACAGATGTGTGGACTTGTTGCATGTCTGTTTATATTACAGCACAGCTTGCTGGGAACTTCCGTTTGTGTATAGCAATTGCTTATGCTGCTTGCTTGGACACAAAGGGGAGAAGACATGTTTTTCACTTTGTCCTGATGCTGAATAAAATGCCTGTAAATACGCTTTACGCAGCCTCTATCTGCCCTTCTGTTGCGAAGAGTTCTTTTACTCTGCTGGCTTGCGTGCTCAGCTTCTGAAGGTTTCTGAAGCTCGAGTCGCAGTTACACGCTGATCCAACGGCTGGAGATCACCCAGCTACCGGCCGGTGGGCTGGAGCTAGTGGGTGTGGAGTTTGGAACAGACAGGGTTAAAACTCCGTGGTGCCCTGCATCTGGGAGGGGTCGGAAGCAGGGCCCTACGTCACAGGCTTTGTCTGTGAGAGTTACTTTCAGTTCTCACTGAAAGACGCTGAGAGTCACAGCTCAACGGAGCTGTCTGTGTGCTTTTGGAAAGCACAGAGGAATGCCTTTGGAATGGCGGAGGTTTACGATGGAGAGACTGATTTATGGCTTGTAAATAAACGCTTCTACAGATAAGAACCGATCTGTCTTTTGGACTTAATTTATCCCTTTCTCACATGGACTCAGGACCGCTGCATTACTCTGCTAGGCCAGCTCAGAGCTTCCAGGGATACGGAGCTGCGCTGGGAAGCTTGCTGGACCCAGAATTTATATTCAATATCAGCAAAGTGGGGGCCTGCCAATTGCCCCCGTTTCCTTGGACGCATCCCAACAATTATGGCACCAGGAGGGCACAGACTTGTTGGTGCAGCACAGAAGCACTTGGCCTAACTGCTTTTAATTGATGCAACAGTCTTTTATAAATGTCACTGAATGGAGGAAAATGGGAGCAATACGTAGTGTGTGGAGGAGTTGAGGGGAGGTATGGACCTGACCTCCTGGCAACGGAGTTGCTGCTGTTTACTGGGAGGAAGAGTGCAAGGGGCAAGGCAATGGGGAGGTCATTCCTGTGCAAGCTCACCAGCAGGAGCCCCCCCACACACACACACACAGTGGGAAGGTGAGTCCACCGCTGGGAGGTCAGGTAAGCCACCCTAACCCAAGGTCCATTGTTGTCAATTCAAGAGGGCCTGTGATGTCATCAGTGTAATAATAAAATTTAAGGTCTTATATATATAAATAATAAATGTTCATAAATGTACCAACCAAGCACATACATAGATCAGCACAGGAAGACCGACCTGAAACCATTTTGACTCCCAAGCTGACCAAATATTTTTCTGCAAGGAGGGAGGAAAAAACCTTCCTTGTTACAGGAATTGGGGAATCAAAGGAGTGGGCAGACTACCAGGAAGGGCAATCAGATAAGGCATTATCAGATAACCTGGTGAAGGAGTGAGGACCAAGGGTCCACCTGGGTCCACTTTGGAGAGCCAGACTGAAGCCATTTTATAAGAAGCAAGCTAAAAGCTAAAAACTATTTCTCTCCTCTGCCTGCACACAGCATTTTTGTAAATGCTGCAAGTGTGGTCAGAGCGCTTCACACCTGCTCTAGTCGTTGACCCAATTCCAGTAAGCACACCGAGAAAAGCGAACAACAGGAAGATGTAGCCCACCACAAAATAAGGTGAGAATACGGATGGCCAATGTGGTTTTACAAGGAATTGCAAATAGGTCAAGAGGATTATAAGCTTACAGCGCCACCTAGTGGATAATGCAGCTTGGAACCGAAGGGCCACCATCAATTCTTTAATTGGTTGAGCTTCAATGAATATGCATAAAGGGGAATGTTTAAGGGGGGTGGGTGAAGGAGCTGAACTTTGCTTTGCCTAAGGGGATAAAAACTGTCTGCCCCTGGTGTTCGGGGGCATTCTCTCATTTTTTTGCTGAATGTACCCACTTTGCTTTGCTTGTCTGACAAATAAACCAAAGTCAATAAAACTTCTTTTAAAAAATATTGCTGCCTGGATTTTTTTCCAACACTGGCAGACAAGAAAAACAACAACATTCAAATTTCTGTTGTAGACCACCCTTTCTGTGATGTATGTATGATGTATGGAGGGGTGGTCTTGAGTTCCAGGGCGGGGAATTTAAAATGTCTATATTAGGCCTTGCGCGCCATTGTTCTGGGTTCCTCCTCCCTCCTGCGTGTGAGGGGAGCACCCTGTTGCAACTGATCAATAAAGATCAGGCTTACTAGCTGCTTTGCTTCTCAATATTCTCTGGTTGGCCTGTTATTTTCTTCTACCAATAGGGAACCCACGTAAGGACTCTATATGGGCTCTTGGATACTCCATAAGGGAAAAAGGGCAAATTTTGTTTACAACATCAGGGATGCAGGACTCCCACACCACCCTCTCAACTGCTAATGCCCAGAGGCACTCGTGGGGTGGGGAATGGGCATCTCTCCCCCAATCTCCCCAAAAGTTTAGGAAGGGAGCGTGACAACCCACTGCAAGCAGAGTCCTTGGTGCAAGGAACACCCCCTTGAAACAGCCCCAAAGGGAACTTACAATGGTTGAGATGGGGGGGTATTTCTGCTGGCGCTTTGGTTTGTAACAGCACAGGAAGCGGAAGAGGCCCCTGGGAGAAGATGGGGGAAGAAAGAGGTGAGCCGAGAGGCCTGTTAGCAAGGCTGACTGTAATATTTATTATTATTAATAATAAATTTAACTAAATTTACATACTGTTTATTTGAAAAAATATATATCCTGTTTTGCAAAAGAGAAACTATTCATCAAGATATTTCAATAACAGCCAGGATTAAAAACATACTCTTTTTTATTGATTTTATTGACTTATTGAATTTATATACCTCCCTATACCTGGGGGTCTCAGGTTGGTTCACAGAATAAAATCAAGATGAAAAAACCACAAAATACCTAATAAAAAATAAAAACAGTAACCCAATATGCCCCCCCAAAAAACCCATTTTAAAAGGGCATAGGATCTTGGAAGCATTAAACATAATGAAAGTTCATTTTAAAATAACATGACTGAATAGCCTTGCCTGGGGGGGGGGGGGAGTTTGGGGTGGGTTCCAGAAATAATGCAATGATGGCACCCTGCTATTATGGGCTGTCACATTCAAGGACTGGTTCCCGGCAAATGCAGAATAATAATAATGATAATAATGATAATAATAATAATAATGATGATGATGATAATAATAATAATAATAATAATAATAATAATAATAATAATAATAATAATAATAATAATAATTTATTTACACCCCACCCATCTGTCTGGGTTTCCCCAGCCACTCTGGAAGGCTTTCAAAAGAATATTAAAATACAATAGTCTATTAAACATTAAAAGCTTCCCTAAACAGGGCTGCCTTCAGATGTCTTCTAAAATTCTGGTAGTTGTTGTTCTCTTTGACATCTGGTGGGAGGGCGTTCCACAGGGCTGGCGCCACCACCGAGAAGGCCCTCTGCATGGTTCCCTGTGACTTGGCTTCTCACAGCGAGGGAACCGCCAGAAGGCCCTCGGAGCTGGACCTCAGTGTCTGGGCAGAACGATGGGGCATTGTGCTTGTAAAAGCAACAGTTCTGCCGAGAGGGGGCATGTATGGAGCATGCTAGTCCACGAAGTAAGCTAGTCCTCTGCTGCCGAGGGCTAAGTTTAACCCAGAACTACCAGAGTCTCCCCACCTCAAGGGCCTCAGGAGCAGCCTGACAAATTACCTGACGGCGTAGAAGATGGACTTTGGTGACGGGATGATGTTGAAGGGCACTGGCAGCGTCAAGCCTTCTCTGAAGAAAGACAAGTAGAGCTTGGAGCGGGCAAACTTCCACTCCACGTCGGCATCGTTCTGAAGAGCACAGGAGAGAAGAGGCAGCAAGGAAGACTCCGGTAAATACGAGGGGAGCTCTTTATCTAGAACATCTTTGCCCTGCTCTTCAGCCCCACAAAAAGTGTCCCAGAGGACCTTACGGAAGATAAATAGAACTATCAAGAAACAAGACAGTGCTTGCCCGCAGGAATGTGAGATTGGAAGATGCTAGGGTATCCCTAAAAATATAACTAACAATATCAATAAATGCTAATTGGTTCCACACACAAAAATCCTGTTACAAAGACCTGGCTAAACTATATAGTTTTCCAAAAACCAACAACATCTGAAATATAGCAGGGATGGTTTCTGGTGAACCTCTACAGGCAGGGAGTTCCACAGGGCACTAAAGTGATGGCCAACCAAATGTCAGAGGGTTGCAGGGAACCATCAAACCCATCAGAGGATCCTGGTGATCTCAGTGGAGAACATTGAATCAGTCTAAAGCCACTTTTGGCCTGAGTTGTTTAGGGCTTTGTGAACTAACACAAGTACTTTGAAATTGGCCCAGTAGCAAATTGACAATCGGCCTGGCTCTCTCAGCAGTGGAGTAGCACGTTGCCAGCGATCGGCTCCTGCAAGCAGTCTGGCTGCTGCAATTTGCACGTGCTGAAGCTTCTGGACCCAACACAGGGGCAGCCCCATGGAAAGTGTGTTTCAGTAACCAAGTCTTCAGGTCACCAATGCAAGGACCACTGTGGTTAGGCTGGCACAGCCCAGGAATGGCTGAAGATGATGTATACTAGGGGTGGCATACATAGCCAGGATTAGGGTAGAAATCACTGAAGTGCCTGGGGAAATCCGTACATATAGCAACCCATGCTGGAAGTGTAGATTTTGGCGTATTTCCTTAAAAATAGTTCAAAACTTTATTATTATTTTTGTGTGATTTTTGTGTGTGTCCAGATTTTTCACTTTTTGAAATATGGCAACCCTAACTTATACCAGGTGGTGCTGTGGGTTAAACCACTGAGCCTAGGACTTGCTAACCAGAAGATTGGCGGTTCGAATCCCCACGATGGGGTGAGCTCCCGTTGCTCGGTCCCTGCTCCTGCCAACCTAGCAGTTCGAAAGCATGTCAAAGTGCAAGTAGATAAATAGGTACCGCTCCGGCAGGAAGGTAAACGGCGTTCCCGTGCGCTGCTCTGGTTCACCAGAAGCAGCTTAGTCATGCTGGCCACATGTCCCAGAAGCTTCTACGCCAGCTCCCTTGGCCAGTAAAGCAAGATGAGCGCCGCAACCCCAGAATCGGTCACAACTGGACCTAATGGTCAGGGGTCCCTTTACCTTTACTTTAACTTATACCAAGTCTGACCAATAGCAGGAAAGGGCCATTACTGCTGGTGGATATGCAATTAGAGATGTTTGGAGAATTCCATCAAAAATGGAAATCCCTGCCGTTCGCATACCTGTCAATAGCCTGAAAATGTTACAGGTGTAATTATTTACAGCGCTGACACTTCCCTTCCTTTGAAATATATCAAATAATGAAGGAATGTAAGTTTCAGCCACAGCAGATAGCAGGACGAATAGCACAGGGTTTAGTGGAAGCTGAACTGCAGCGGAACAGAACTGATTTTGACAAATGCCGAATAGGAGAGAAATCACAGCCTCCTTACATCCCTAGCGGCCAGTGGGGCATTCACCTGTCCCTTTGTACACCCCAGCCCCATTCCAGTGCACCTTAAAGGCCACCTCTCAATCCCCTCCCCCACCCCTGGCAGCAGCACTCACCTCAATTTTCTGGAAGCAGTTGGTGATCATGGCGATGAGCATATTGAGGAGGACAACCACCATGACGATGGTGAAGACCCCATACAGCACCCTCCCCACCAGCTGAGCCATGAGGAACCGGGGCATGTCCACCACATCGTGTTCTTCCATCCCAAGCATGGTCCAGAAGAGGAACTGGAATGTCTCGTTGAAGCTGCAGGGGAGAAGGGATAGCAAGCTGAAAGAGCTGGGGCAGGGGGAGGGTGACTCCTCCCTACAGCGTTGCTTCTTTACTGCATTTATATTGTGATAATATTTGTAAGGTCTTAGACATATAATAAATGTTCATAAACGTACCAACCAAGCACGTACATAGATCAATCAGCACAGGAAGACTGACCTGAAACCAATTTGACTCCCAAACTGACCAAATGTTTTCTCTGCAAGGAGGGAGGGGCTCAGGGAGCCTCCCCATTGTCTCAGGAATTGAGTAATCACCATTTCAAAGGGTGACAGACTATCAGGAAAGGCAATCAGATAAGGCATTATCAGAAAACCTGCCAGACAGGAAAAACAACACTCAAATTTCTGTTGTAGACCACCTTTTCTGTGATGTATGTATGATGTATGGAGGGGTGGTCTGGAGCGCCAGGGCAAAGAACTTAAAATGTCTATATAAGGGCAGGCACACCTTTGTTCGGGGTCCTCCTCCTTTCCTGAGTGTGAGGGGAGCACCTTGTTGCAACAGATCAATAAAGATCAGGCTTACTAGCTGCTTTGATTATCAATATTCTCTGGTTGGCCTCTGTTATTTTCTCCTACCGATAGAGAACCTACAAAAGGACTCTATATGGGCTCTCGGGAACCCCATAAGGGAAAAGCAGCAGGTTTTTTCTTATAACGTTCAGAAAACCTCTTTATTCCATATTTATTCAACGTGCATCCTGATCTACTTGCTCAAAGCTTATGCGGAAGTTTGATTATATCCAGTCTTTGCTGAGCGTTCCTTTTTATTTGTTGATTATGGCATGCTTATAGGAGAATGAGCATCCCGATTTGCTTGTGGGGTGTTTACATGTCTTCCTGTTAATCATTCATTCATCCCACATGTTTCAATGCATTCTGCTATCACATTCCAGACTGTGGATTTGTCGCACTAGAACAACAGAGCTCCTGAATTCATTTTAATTCTGCAAACCTAAAGTTCCAGCACACGCTCAAATCCTTCTCGCAAAATACTAATAGCCTGGGGGGCACCCACAGGTGGATTCACCAGTTGCCTCTGGCAAAGTTTTGCGATTTGCACATGGTGGTGGCACTGACATTTGATTCTGGATTTTCTCCTGAGACCAAAAAAAGAAAGACTGCAGCCAACCTTGTTTTTCGTTCTACAGTCGTACCGTGGAAATCGAACGGAATCCATTCCGGAAGTCCATTTGAATCTCCTGCAGCCAATCGGAAGCCACAGAAGCCCCGTCGGATGTTCGGCTCCCAAAAATAGTTTGCAAACCGGAACAGTCACTTCCGGGTTTGCGGCGTTCGGGAGCCAAAACTTTTGGGAACTAAGTTGTTTGACTTCCAAGGTGTGACTGTATATTGATTTCGTGTGAGCTGATTGTGCTTTCTGTAGAAAGTACAAGCAGGTTGGCGTACCTCCCCAGCTTTTCAGACTCTTGGTAGTGGACGTAGATGTTGTTCATCCCACACAAGAAAGCAGTCAAGATGATCATCATGATGAACATGAACCTAGAGAGGGGAAGAAGCACAAGGAACCCAAAAAGCTAATGAAAAGACCTAACACCATCTAAAACAAAGTCAAGAAGGTAGAGCGGGTGTCCATGGCCCAGGTGAAGAGGTGTGCCTTTAGCATATGATGGAAGCTATTCACTGAGGATACTAGACACACCTCCATGGGGAAGGAATTCCCTGGGGTGGGGTCTGCCCCAGATAAAGACCTCTCCCAGGCTGCCAAACTTCTGAGGGCAGTGGAACTACCAAGAGTGGCCTCTGCCCATCTTAATGGTAGGGAAGGAGGTGGTCTATCATATACCGGTACTTGGGGTCATCTGAGTCATTCAGGACAACTATCTCATGACACAGACACAGGCTGCTGCCCCATTCCTCCCAGCTGGGCCTGAGCTTGCTACTCTGGTCTCCTTGCCAAAACAGGTCTCCGCTTCAAGGCAAGAACTAGTCATGTCCTATATCGGGACTGCATTCAGGGACCAAGGTGATGCCCCAGAGACTTGGGAGACAGGGGATTCACTGAGAGAGAGAGAAGGCTCAGTGCACTGCAGAGCCAACAAGGATGATGGCTGGGAAAGAGCCTGATTCCCCCACCCCACCCCACAAAAAACCTGATCATGTCGTCAATCATCTTGCCAATGGAGATCTGCAGGGTCCCCAAGGTTTCGTGGGCGGGCAAGATGGAAGCCAAGCGGGTGAAGCTCAGCATGCTGGTCACGGCAAACAGCACCTCAGCGATGAACTGGGGGTCTTCGGTGTGCCACTCCTGACGGTCTGGGTCAGAAAGGGGAGGAAGGGTCAGAGAGAAGCAAGGGGCATCTGTGCTGGGTGTGTGGCGCACATTATGCAAGACAGCTTCTCCATGGGGCAAGGTTTATGTTGGTCACAGCCCTGTACCCATGTCTGAAGCCTTTACATTCCAAAGACTCTCTTCTGCAAGCTGGGACCCTCCAGACAATCTGAACTCCCATCAGCCCCAGTCCATTTATTATTATTATATTAAATAATTTTTATTCATTTTCAATTAACCAAATTACAATGCCAATTCAAATACAAATCAACCACATAGCCAATTATAAAATTTACATGGCCCCTCATGCTTCAAGGTCTAATAATTTGGTTTAATTCTGCTTCCAAACTATTGCTCAGTCCAATTACAATCCAGTCTTGATAAAATCCCTTATACCACAGCTACAATGATTTAACTTCAATTCGTATTAAGACATTTAATAATTTATAAGTTCGCTAGTGAAGTTCTCCTTTCTTCTTCCTGTGTGAGGTACAGTGGTACCTCTGCTTAAGAACTTAATTCGTTCTGGAGGTCCGTTCTTAACCTGAAACTGTTCTTAACCTGAAGCACCACTTTAGCTAATGGGGCCTCCTGTTGCCGCTGCGCGATTTCTGTTCTCATCCTGAAGAAAAGTTCTTAACCGACTCCCTTCTTAACCGACTCCCGACTCCCTTCATCTTCACTTGCTATATGAATTATTAGTAATAGTAGTACAGATCGTGAAGCTGAGGCTCCAGTACTTTGGCCAGCTCATGAGAAGAGAAGACTCCCTGGAAAAGACCCTGATGTTGGGAAAGATGGAGGGCACAAGGAGAAGGGGACAACAGAGGACGAGATGGTGGGACAGTGTTCTCAAAGCTCAAAGTTTGACCAAACTGCGGGAGGCAGTGGAAGACAGAAGGGCCTGGCATGCTCTGGTCCAGGGGGTCACCAAGGGTCGGACACGACTAAAGGACTAAACAACAACAACAAAGTAGTATTCTCAGGGGGTTGCCAAGTCATTAATAAAGCCATTGGCTCCCCCCCACACACACATCCTTTAGATCAAATGAAGTCTTCTTTCCGATTTAAATCTGTACAGCCTTGTAGCTTTTCAATTCAGCTTTTGAACTTGTCCCATCATTACCAGCAGGTGTCTGTACATTAATCCTAATTAAATTCTTAATGAACAGAAGAACCACTGCTTCTTAACGGCGGTGTTGGAGGGTTACCAACAGGCAAAGTGCTTTTGCACTCAGTGCCTCCCTGCCTCCAGCACCATGTCAGAGAGAAAGCTAGGTATTATCTATCTATATCTATCTATCTATCTATCTATCTATCTATCTATCTATCTATCTATCTATCTATTTTCTATCAAACTCACAAGCCGAGGCACCTATGGTGCCCAATGCAGAAGAAGGAACGAGATCCCAGCTTATGGGAGGTGCTCACCCGCTTTTGTGTAGTAACGGCATTCTGCAGACTCCTTGTTATCCAGACAGAAAACACGGCCCTGGAAGAATATCAGGAGCCTGAGGACAAAGGAGGCCAAGTACATGCTGAGCATGACAATGTCCAGGAAGTTCCACCAGTCCAAGAGGTAGCTGCGGAAGCCCTCGATCCAAACCTCTTTGCACTCAAACCAGAAGAAACCTGGGGGAGGAAAGCACAGGGGATCAAAACCCACCACTGGCCACAGCTGGAGGAGGGGCAACCTGGGCTGGTCATTGCCATGGCCCAGGGCTCTGGGTCCCCATCCTTGGGGGAAGAGGCCATGGCTTCAGGGGACATCTCGGGTCGCAAGGAGGAGTGTGTGCCCTGTGAGCTAGTCTGTTGACATCTTGGGCTCCTCAGAAGTTCCAGCACCAGGTGGTCTGTGGTGCCAGCCCCTCCCTGGCCTGAAGAGGGCACATTGCCTACCAGGTACTCCAGCTTGGAGACCATAGTGGAGCCTCAAGAGCTCCCAGAACAGGCTGTGTCTTTTTCAGAGGCTTTGCCCAACAAGGATGGCTGCTCAGAGGAACTGCAGTCCTCTTTGAGGCTCCACCTGGGTTGTCCAGCTGCTGAAGCAACATTCAAGCCTGCCTTGTCCAACTTCCAGCCTAGGCTCCCCTGAAAACTATCCAGAGGGCAACCTACCTTGCTTCTTTGCCTTTTTGGTTTTGACCTCTGCCTTGCCTGATATTGCCTATTTGGGGTGACACTCTGCTTGGTCTGACTTTGCCCTGCTGGAACCTGACCTGACTCTGTTTCTTGAACCTGGAAGTGGTCCCAGTGGTATGTGAGCTGGTGTCCCTGACTTGGCCAGAACTCCATCACCCAGCTGGGACTACTGCCAGGGGCAGAACATCTGTCAACCTCTGATGCCTCTTCTCAATCTCTTTTTCTCCACTTAAGCTTACCCCCTGTTTGCCCATAATGCTAAGGCCACGGTTTCTTCAGACTAAAAATGGTTTGTCTGAATGGGAATACCCAGCCCTGAATGTGGGAACCCAGCCCAATCCACGACTTGTTTCCTGGCAGAAAACCACGACGTGAAGCCACCATTATTTTTTGTTGGCCTATAAACTGTAGCTTGTTAAACTGTGGCCTTTAAAATAATATTCATCAGCTGGTCTGTTCTGTATGGCACAAGGCAGGGATGTCCAACCAGTCGGCCGTGATCAACAGGTTGATACCCGGGTGATAGCAGTTAATCGCAGGCTCATTTTCCTCTGTGGGGGGCAGGGGGGAGAGAACATCTGCCCCCGCCCCCTCGCTCTGTCCTTCATTTGCAGACGATTGGAAAAACGGAAAACGGAGCTATCGCTGCATGCTTTATTTTTTGGTGTGCGATTTATGGCCTAGCCCCACCTAAAAAAAGCAAAATAACCTTGGCGCCCTCCCCCCTACAAGTTTTTTATTCTGAGAGTAAATTGCAGTCTCTTGGGAGTTGGACGTCCGTGGCATACAGGAATTGGGTCTTTAGTGTGGTGACCTATTCTCTGCAACTTGAACCTGACACACATCAGGTGCCATTTCTATTGTTTTTTTCAGTGCCTGCTGAACTCTTTCCAAGAAGAAGAAGAAGAAGAAGAAGAAGAAGAAGAAGAAGAAGAAGAAGAAGAAGAAGAGTAGTTTGGATTTGATATCCCGCTTTATCACTACCCGAAGGAGTCTCAAAGCGGCTAACATTCTCCTTTCCCTTCCTCCCCCACAACAAACACTCTGTGAGGTGAGTGGGGCTGAGAGACTTCAGAGAAGTGTGACTGGCCCAAGGTCACCCAGCAGCTGCATGTGGAGGAGCGGAGACACGAACCCGGTTCACCAGATTATGAGTCTACCGCTCTTAACCACTATACCACTCTTTTAAGCAGAGATCTTTACCCGGACAACACATAATAATAGCCCACACAGAGTGTGGGACTGAGGGATCCGGGTGTCAGGAGCTTGTCCTACACTCGAGTAGGACCCTGGCAGAGACACAAGCCCAACTGGCATATTCCCTCCCTCCTGGTCGATGGTTTGGGAGCTTCAAAAGCTTTCTTCAGCCTGAACATCACAGCGACCGATGCCAACAGACATTGGCACACTTAGGAAGCCACAGAGTCTTCGCAGCTTGCGTGACAGAGCTCAGCAACTCAGCATTTTGGCTAATCTACTTTATTTACATATAAACACACACGGAGCACTGCAACATGGCTCCCTCTCTCTCCAGCATCAGACAGCAAAGAGAAAAAGGACAATAGTTCCACTTGATGGAACACAGTGACACAAACATCCTGTCTCCATCACTTGCCACTCTGTGGAGTCAAAACATATACAGACATGTGATAGACATCAATCCCATGACTGCAATCATGGAGCAGGAATTCTAACACCGGGTTGCTCTCAAGGTGGTAGTGGAGAATTATCTCCTGCCCACATCCTTGCCCTCCCCTGCCTGTCTGCCTTGGGCCACAGACCTGCCACCCATATCATGTGCAGCGACGTTTCCCACATATCCTGGTTCCGCCCCGAAAAGGTCTCGCTGTTGTGCTCCAGCACCAGGGACTCTGCCAGCAGGAAGACCAGAAACCAGACATACGAGGCCGAATGCAGAAGGAACTTGATCACGGGGATCTTCAGCATTTTGCCAAACTGAGGAGGAATGAGAAAACACACAGTGGGTTGCACACAGTGTTTTAAAGAGGGGGCACACACACCATGGTCGTACATCAGCCCCCCCCCAAAAAAAAACCTGGTGCCCCTAGGTGTTTTGGGAATTGTAGCCTACATTTTAATGTATTTTTAATTTTAATGTATTTTAATCTTTTGTTGGAAGCCGCCCAGATTGGCTGGGGAAACCCAGCCAGATGGGCGGGGTATAAATAATAAAGCTGATCTGTCTGTTGTGGAGGCCGAGAAAGGAGCCCGGCCACGAACCCCTCACCTTGGATTTGGGGGCCACGTAGTAGACGAGGCACAGGAATGGCATTCCCATGAAGATGGAACAGGAGACGAAGACCTTCCAGAGCGAGGTGCTGCCTCTCCAGCTCTGAAGGCTCCCGCACCAGATGGACGACAGCACTTGCTGGCAGATGGGGTGGGCGACAAACTGCAGGGAGGGGAATTGTCAGATTGCATTTCTTAGTGCAGAAAGTATTGATCTGATGTGCAGAGATCTTTCCTATTCTAATTAATTCTTTTTTAAAAAAAATTATTCAATTTTATTTTTCATTCATTACATACATCTCATGTCCATGTCATTTATTACGCATTCCTTCCTCCCTCCCCTCCTGGGCTTCCCCCAACTTCTGCTTCTGAATTGTTTCACCCACCTTGCTACCTCCTAAAAGAAAAATTGCTAATAACATATTTATACAATAGCATCTAACCTAAAAACATAAAGATGAAAATAAGTACACCATATTTCTCTATCTTCTGCACATTTTCTAATACTAATGATGTGAATGTTTATTTAAATCCTGCCATCAAGTCTGTAGACTTTCTTTGTTTCTGCAAATATGATATAAATGGTTCCCATTCTTTGTCAAAGTCACTGTTGTCTTTTTCTCTTAGTTTGTCTGTCATTTTTGCAAGTTCTGCAGAACTGGCCTATTCTAATTAATTCAAGAGGGTTCTGGCAGCTTCCCTGTGTGAAAGAAACAGGCAGAAGGTTCATTGTGTTTGGGTTATTCCTTCAGAGAAGCTGTGAATACAGCTGGCTTAAACTGGTTCTCTTACCTCTTCTGTTAAGGGGATGCTGACTATAAAAGTAAGGCCAGAAGGAGCCTGGGTTTCACTTTCTCTTTCTACATCTTTTCCTTCTGGTGTGCTATTCTGTACACATATGCTTAATGTTAAATTTTAGTGTCTTATTATAAGTTATTATAAGTTTAAGTTAAGTCTGCTGCAGCTGCAACTAGATTTCTTATGGACAGGGCCAATCCTGAATGTATTGAATTTGAGTTACAGATAGGTAGCCGTGTTGGTCTGCCATAGTCAAAACAAAAAAAATCCTTCCAGTAGCACCTTAAAGACCAACTAAGTTAGTTCTTGGTATGAGCTTTCGTGTGCATGCACACTTCTTCAGATACACAGAATCTGAAGAAGTGTGCATGCACACGAAAGCTCATACCAAGAACTAACTTAGTTGGTCTTTAAGGTGCTACTGGAAGGAATTTTTTTTGTATTGAATTTGAGACCATTATGCTCATCTGACTTCAGTAGCAGTGAAGCTCTGCTGAATGAAATACAATTGCCTCTGGTCTTTTTTTTTGGGGGGGGGGAATCCTGCAACGTGTTTTAAGTTTTTACCCTGTTAACTATACACTGGAGTTCTGCTCTGGATCAATATTGAGTAGAATTCATGACAGAAATAAGATGAAAAGGTCTCTTCTGGTTCATAGCCAGGGGTAGGCAACCTAAGGCCCGGGGGACGGATCCGGACCAATCGCCTTCTCAATCTGGCCCACAGACGGTCCGGGAATCAGCGTGTGTTTACATGAGTAGAATGTGTCTTTTTATTTAAAATGCATCTCTGGGTTATTTGTGGGACATAGGAATTCATTCATTAATTTCCCCCCCAAAATATAGTCCAGCCCACCGCAAGGGCTCAGCCCACGGCTGAAAAAGGTTGCTGACCTGCTCAAAAAGCAAAGGCCTGCCTGGTGGTCTCAGGACTACCTTCCCCCACTGCTGTTTAGGGTCTCATTAAGAATGGCTCTGAAAAACCCTGAATGGTTTACAGTGGTGCCTCAGCTTAAGAACAGCCCTGTTTACGAACGATTCGGTTTACAAACTGCACAAAACCGGAAGTAGTGTCCTGGTTTGCGAATTTTACCTCGGTCTAAGAATGGAAACCGAAAGGTGGAAGGGCAGCGGCGGTGGGAGGCCTCATTAGGGAAAGCACGCCTCGGTTTAAGAACGGACTTCCAGAACGGATTAAGTTCGTAAACCTAGGTACCACTGTATATGGCCAGTATAAGCATGAGATGGACACAACACGAGAGGCAGAATGGACTTTTGAACAAGGTTGTTGGTTTATGAAAGGCAAGACAGACAGATATACTGGGGACTTAAAGGTGCTGGTCCGGTTTCTGAAGACTTCTCCACTGTGGCCAACCAGATGAAGCTAAGAAACCATGAGAAGATTATAAGCAATGGCTCTCTCAAACCTGATTCCGCACATTTCGGCAACCCCTGTGCTGGATCAGGCCAATGGCCCATCCAGTCCAAAATCCTGTTCTCACAGGGGCCAACCAGGTGGCCCCCAAGGGAAGTCCATGACCAGAACACAAGTGCCATGGCAACTTTGACAACGGAAAATGCTGCTGGCCATTGTGGCTGGCAGTATGTGAGACCCCTTGCCCACCGCAAGACCTTCCTTACACCAGCAGCAGACTTTGGTAATATGGTGCCCTGAGGATAAAATTTGGCGCCCTCTCCATTCTGTGCATACTCTCAAGCGTGCTACGTCATAGCTTTGCACCCTCTTGGCTCAGTGCCCTGTGCAGGAGAATGGCCCACACTGCCTTAAATCCAGCACTGTTCCCATCTGCCCCCGGACCATGTTCCTCTGACAAGCTCACCCGCTTCTGGTTGTAGTTGACAGCCAGGCGAAGCCTCGCCAAGTTGGGGATGCCCTCCTCGAAGGCCTGGTCATCAAAGTCCTCCTCTTCCTCGTCATTCGAGGAATCCGCCACGTCATTCAAGACAGCCGTCACCTCGCTCTGGTTGCGGCACATTCCCAGCAGCTCAAAGGCAAACTCCTGGCACAGCTGCTCCAGGGCCAGGTACTCAGGCTGGACGGGGGGACAAGGACAAGGCAGGGTCAAGGAAGGAAGGGTCTGGCTCCGACTCGGAAGGGCAGCACAAGGGCCCACCCCAATTCTGAAGAGAACGGCTTTTCTGTGTGCAGAATCTGAATTGCCCAGATGCACAGCGTGGTCTACATGGACTCCCCACCCCAACTCCTTCCTCTAAAAGAGTTAGGCTTGTGATGTGAATATTGTGGAATTAAAAAGCAACAACAATGTCAGGGCTGAGGAACAACCAGTGGCCTTCCAGTTGTTGCTGGACTCCCAGCCCACATGGCCAATGTTCAGGGATGATGGGAGTTGTGGTCCACCAGTACCTGGAGGGCCGTAGATGTTCCCCACCTTGACCTAATGTCAGGCTTTGGGGAATCAGATCCCTGCCTCGGTGGCAGTAAATAAGCAGATCAAACGAAAACAGCATTCTTACCAATTTACCGTAGATTCCGGCGTATTAGGCGACTGGGTGTATAAAACGACCCCCCGGATTGGCAGCTGCCAATTGGGGGGGTCGACTTATGCACCCAGTCTTATGCGATGCTAAGCCAGCTTCGCTGCACGGCTTCCTCCCGGCGTGGAGCCCACCGTCCGCTGCCGCTGCCCAGCGAACCCATACCCGACCCCTGACTTTTTAGAGGATTTTCCAGGGTAAAAAAGTCATCTTATACGCCAGAATCTATGGTATTTAATAATCACAGCAAGTGACAAAGGAAGGCATATCTTTCTAGACATGGCGTGGCTTCCAGTAGAGGCTCACCCCCTCCGTCTACATCACTCCAACACAGCTTGTTGCCACTGTGCTCTCTGTTCTATCACTCTCAAAGCCCATCTAGTCGTGGGCAAAGGGGGTCAGGAATGCCATCCAAGGACACTGAATCTGCCAACTATCTCTCTCCTGGTGTTTCCTCTTCTAGCTGTTCCTCACCCAGTATTTCCCAGATTTCCCCCTCTGGACTATGCCCCTCTGCAAACCGCTTGTGATGGCCTAGGATTCAGACTCGGAGGCTGAACCTGAGGAATCCCAGCCTGTGCAGGATTCCCTGCCTCCAGAACCAGCTGAGCCAGGGCTGGGGCTTGAGCCTGAGGGGTCCTCACCTGTGCTGGATCCTCAGGTGCAGGCACCAGCCAAGTCTGCTCTGGCTCCTGAGGTGATGGAGGACCCATTGCCTGCAGGTGCTCCACTCTCAGCCCTGTCAGGGGAAGCTGAGGTTGCTTCTGGGTCCAGTAACCCTCCAGCCTCTCCTGAGCTGCAGAGGCTCAGGGCAGAGAGGCAGAGGGAACTAAGTTCCCGCAGGAGGAGTGCTCGCCTCCAGGCCAGGAGAGGCGAGTCACCAGATGATCGGGGCCGCCCTATACCTCGGGGCAGATAAAAGCCAGCCAGCCCCAGTCCCAAGTTGTGGGAGCAACATTTTTGGTAGCCTGTTCCTGCCTGCACCCTGTCCTGCTTTCCTGCCGGAACTCACCCAACTCCCTGCCTTGGACCCAGCTTCAGCTTTGACGGACTGCCTCTCTACTGCACCCTCGACCTTGGGCTGGACTTGGACCTCGCCTCACGGTTACCCACGGGACCAGCACACCGCCGTTCTAAATCAATACTGTCCTCCTGCCCTTCGGAAGGTTTGGAGGGGGGCCTCCCACCATTCCTCCTAAGTCCAGTCCCTGACACCTACACGGTGTGCGGCCAGAGACCGACCTTGAATTCGGGCTCCTTCTTGGAGAGGCGCTTGAGCTCTCGGCTGAGCTTGAAGGCCGTCAACATGGCGTCTTCGCTGGCGATGGAGAGGTGCGCCCGGCTGGCGATGCCCTTGTAAGTGTTGATGCGAGAAAGCGAGAACTTGAGCAGGTCAAACTTGCGGCCGTTGGAGCACTCCAGGCAGGAGCACGAGACCTTGTGCGGCCCTGGGATAGCGTGGCCTTTCTTCATCAGCATGTCCACGATTTCGTAGAGGTCCTTCTCGCAAGCCAAGGTGAGGGGCGTCACGCCCGGGGCAAAGCGGGAGTTGTCGATGGAGTTGTCAAACAAGGCCGAGGAGAAGGACTTGATGTCCATCTTGCGGCCTTTCTCCTGGTCCAGGCGGTCCAGCAGCAGCTTGACCACGGTGGGCTGGTTGGTATCCACGGCAACCAGCAAGGCCTCGTGGATCTGACGGAAGTCAAACTTGACAATGCGCAGCAGCGTCTTGGTGATCTCCTCGCCGCCTGTGCGGATGGCCAGGTTGAGAGCCTCTCGCCACGCCCGGTCCTCGGCCTCATCCAGCTGCCTCAGGATCCCGTCGCTCACCTGCAGCAGCTGCTGGACCTTCATCAGCTGCCCGTCTTGGATGGCGTTGAGGAGGCCTTCCGGGAACTTCAACTTCTTGTTCACGATTTCTTTCCAATCGGGTTGCTAAGGGGGTGGATAGAAAGACAACAAGGGTCAATCTCTTTCCCCCCCATTTATTTATTTATTTATACTTTTCAAGTTTATACATTTCACTAATTTTATAGATTTCACTAATTTTACAATCATTTTGCCATTTTAAAACTTAACGTCCTTCACCCTCTTTCTGCAGTTTCTTAAATTTATTTTTAATATCTTCTGCATATCCAAATTAACTTAATTTGCTCATTTATTTCATCTTCTTTAAATATATAGAATATATGTGAATTCTCTAATGTTATCTATTCCTTCAACCAACAAAGACAGGGAAAAACCTCCTCTTTCTTTCGCATCTATCAATATTATATTTTTTATTCTCGGTTTTTCCCCCCTTGCCAAATATATTAAGAAATATCTTTTTGCCATGCATTGAAACAATCTGTCTTGCCAATCACCGGAATTGATTGAAACAAAAATAACATTCTTGGTAATACAGTCATCTTTATAGTCAACACTCTGCCTAATAGTGAAAGATTTTTAGCTCAAGACTACCACCACCCCAATGCATCATACATACATCACAGAAGAGGCGGTCTACAGAAGAAAACCTGTCTGCCAGGTTACCTGAGAATGATCACTGATTGCATTATTTGGGCAGTCTGGCGATTCCTTTGTGATAATAAATACTCAGTTCCTGAATCCAGATCACAGGCTCAGCCTATTCATACACAGATACGCCCTTTATGAGCACAGAGACAATTGGGAGGTTTTCCCATTTCCTTGAGGGACGCAGGTGGCGCTGTGGGTTAAAGCCTCAGCGCCTAGGACTTGCCAATCGAAAGGTCGGCGGTTCGAATCCCTGCGGCGGGGTGCGCTCCCGCTGCTCGGTCCCAGCGCCTGCCAACCTAGCAGTTCGAAAGCACCTCCAGGTGCAAGTAGATAAATAGGGACCGCTTACCAGCGGAAAGGTAAACGGCGTTTCCGTGTGCGGCTCTGGCTCGCCAGAGCAGTGATGTCACGCTGGCCACGTGACCCGGAAGTGTCTCCGGACAGCGCTGGCCCCTGGCCTCTTAAGTGAGATGGGCGCACAACCCCAGAGTCTGTCAAGACTGGCTCGTACGGGCAGGGGTACCTTTACCTTTACCTTTACCCATTTCCTTTGTCCTTGCAGAAAAACATTTGAAGTCAATTTGGGAGAGGCAAAATGGTTTCAGGACTTTTCCTGTACTGATTCAGACATGTGGCTTATATATTCATGTATGTGTTTGCCTGCTACATTTATTTTATATCTTAGGCCTTATAATTCTCATAACACTGGGAAGGAGCAGGGTCTGGAAGCAGAGGGGCTGAGGGATGAAGGCAGGGGCAGGGGGCTGGGTGAGGGGTGTCCTCACCCAGGGAACAAGGAAAAGAGGAGGTGGTCTAGCCCATGCTGCACCCTTAGCACTCCAGAAGTAGCCCCTGCCTGCATGGAAGGCCAGAGGGGACAAAGGCAGGAGCTGTTCTATTCAAACTCCCCCTGGGCAAAGCAACTATTATCGTATTGGCCCGAATATAAGCCACACTTTTTTTCCAAATTCCCATTGTGCGGCTTATATTCGCCACCCTACAGTATTGCTGCTGAAACTGGTCCCACAAGGGCCGTCGGGGGATGCGGGATGGCACCCATCTTGACTGCATCTCCCAACACCCCCCCCCCAAGCCACCGTAAGGAAGGGGGGGAGGTCGCCAGCAAAGCACCCCCACCCCCAGGAAGCAGCCTGGGAGCATGGGGCAATGGTGTGCAGCCCACCAGCCACTCCCAAGCCTCCCCCAGGGCTGGCTTGGGGAGGTAGTAGTGTTAGGAGGCGGGCTGTAAGAAGACTGTTACGGAAGGGGGGGGGGGCAGGCATGTCTTCTTCACCTTCTTCTTCGCTACAATATATCAATTTATTTCCAATTGTCAATGTCAAAAGGGACTAAAATCTATAAAATTCATAGAAAATCAACGTGCCAGTTTGCTCAATTTCTCTAGGACTCCATCACACCTCCCCTGTCCAGCATAATCCTTCAAGCAAGGTGTTAAGACCCTAATCCTGTCAAATCACTCTGATCAGCCTTTCCTCCAGGCAATGTCAGGTGGCAGACTATGCATATTTGAGACCACTGTTTTCTCATCCCCAGGAAGTGTTTATCTGTGCATATCTCCAGCTCTGCATATTCCCCCCTCCCTCCTCCTTATGTTAATCCGGTGTAGCTCTGCATATTCCCCCCTCCCTCCTCCATATGTTAATCTGTGTAACCCAACCTCCCTTTAATATATTCATGATGTAATCTGTGTAACCAAACCTCTCTTTAATGTATTCATGACGTGTTTTGCACTGTATTCTGGGACATGGAGGGAGTTTCAAAAACTCATGTCACCCCTTTCTCGCTGTTCAATCTCGCCTTGAACCTGTTGCGCAATAAACTTGGATCTTCTGCAGTTTGCTCCTGTCTACGGCTGAGCTCATTTTCCTCCGCAGGGACCCACAGACTTAGTCCGATGAGCTGGGTGGCAGAGCAGCCTCGCACCCAGATTTTGCCGTAACAAGACCAAACCTCTCCATTCTGAAGGAAATCAGCCTGAGGGCTGACTGGAAGGACTGATCCTGAAGCTGAGGCTCCAGTACTTTGGCCACCTCATGAGAAGAGAAGACTCCCTGGAAAAGACCCTGATGTTGGGAAAGATGGAGGGCACAAGGAGAAGGGGACAACAGAGGACGAGATGGTGGGACAGTGTTCTCGAAGCTACCAGCATGAGTTTGACCAAACTGCGGGAGGCAGTGGAAGACAGGAGTGCCTGGCGTGCTCTGGTCCATGGGGTCACGAAGAGTCGGACACGACTAAACAACAACAACAACAAAACTGCCTTGGCTGATATAGAAAGGTAGCATACATTTTAAAAGAGAAATGAAGAAACGTAACACGGCTCTCAGAAGGGACGGAAGCGTGGGGAAGAGGGTGGAAAGCAGAGCAGATGGTTGGAGATTTCACAGCGAGGGGAACTGATGCTGACATCTGGATCTTGAGTCAGACCTTTTCGGCACTTAGAACAAACCTTCTCTGGACAGATGTCCAGCCTGCCAGCTAGGGGTTATCGGCACCCGGTTGGCAAAAGCTGCATTAGGGGGCCGTGTTTATTTGCTGCAATTGCTCGCATCACAAAAGGCGATGGAAAGAACCAACCCAGCCCAGGTGGTTTCCCTGCCTCCCCAGAGCCCCAACTCATTACCTCTTCTGTAATTAAGTCCCTCGCTTTCCAAGTGCCATTTCCACTTCCCCTCTTGGCTGCGCCCGATTGAATTCGCAAGCAGTTGCCTTGGCACAGGAGGGCCAAATGGATTTGAAAATGAGTCCCTTGGGGAAGCTGTTTGTTGAGGAAGAAGGCAAGGGTGGGGGGGGCTTGCTGACAGCCACTCAGAAAAGGCCCAGGTAACAAAGCTAAGAAGGCTGCATCTAGAGTGGAACACCTCCCTGGCTATCTGAAGAGGCCTGCAGGGTGCCCAAGAGGCATTATCCGGGTGAGGGATACCAAACGATACAGAAGGTTGCCGCATGAGGGTTTGCATTGCTGCCAGCCATTTAGCACCTGAGAGTAAATGGCAGTGCAATGGAGAGGGAGCTTTCGTGCAGGATGGCTAAAAAGCGAGGCTGCAGGACCTCTGTGACTCTCTCTTTTTTAAAATATATATATATATTGAATGATTTTATACTAAAAAAAAAATACAACCATACTACCACAAAATACAATTGAGAAATAAAAATTACGTGCATCAATACTTTGGTATTTGTTATTTACTGTCTTATTTCCTCCCAAACATCCCATACAAAACACACACAAAATAATGATAATAATGAAAATAAATATTCCCCCCCCCCTTTTATCTTACAAAATCTTTTCTTCAATTCTGACTTCCTTTCAAGTCCCATCGCATATGTTTTATCTTATAACTGAATGTGGATAACAACTAAGGATTTATTGTTTTCTGAATATATTGGAAATTTTATATAGAAAGGTTTATTGCTTTGTGCACATTCAAAGGACCTCTGTGGCTCTCACCCAGAGCCCAAGGGCAGGAGGAGCCGGGCGTTAAAGCAGGAGCTAGGATGCGGGAGCAGGAGAGACAGGCAAGGGAGCAACTAATTTTTGCTACAGAAACAACTGTGAGAATAATTCCTTGGATTGGCACCAAGGTCTGCAGTAGTTGCAGTCCAGCAACTACTGGACAAGTAGTTCAGACAATCTTAGTAGAGAAGCCGACAGCAAGGAAGCATACATGTCTGTATGTACACACATGAAAAGTGTTGGGGAGCCCCCCTCCCCGCTCTGCACTCACCGTGATTCCATCGAACTCCAGTGCCATCTCGCCCAGGGCAGAAGTGCCAGCTCCTTGCAGGTGTGTCTGGCAAGCGATGGTCCAGCTCCTTCCCCTTCCAGCAGAACCAAACCAGGGAAGGCCTGGCCAAAAAGAAGGTGTCCTGCTTCTTCTCCAGGCTTTCCTCTCCAGCCCTCTGCCTGTGCGGATCTCTTGTTTTTCCCTGGCAGGGGCAGGAGCAGGCAGGAGCGCAGCGGGGCCCACCTGCCAACCCCCCAGGGGGCTGGGTTGCCACATGAACGCCATGGGCAGCCTCCAGCAAGGCCTCACCCTGCTCCCCCAGGAGCCTGGGCTGTTTGTCACCGCAGCCGGTTCCTGCTCTCAGCTCCCTCCCTCCCTCCCTTTGCACATCTGCCCTGAGAGCCCCCAGCCCCTCCGTCTCTCTTTCCTTCTCTCAGGCCAACATGGAAGGCAATTGGGGTGGCAGAAAGGGGGACGGCTGGGGAATGGAGCCTTGAATGGATGGCACAATTCTCTCCTTTCGTGAGTTCCTTTCCAGGTAAATCACCAGGTGGGTTGTGGTCAACTCAACTTCTGTCCAGTCGTGTGTCCCCCCCCCCCCCCCGGGCATTTGGGGCTTGCTTTATTAAAGAGAGAGGCGCAGGTGGCGCTGTGGGTTAAACCACAGAGCCTAGGACTTGCCGATCAGAAGCTTGGTGGTTTGAATCCCTCTGACGGGGTGAGCTCCCGTTGCTCGGTCCCAGCTCCTGCCAACCTAGCAGTTTGAAAGCACGTCAAAGTGCAAGTAGATCAATAGGTACTGCTCTGGCGGGAAGGTAAACGACGTTTCTGTGCGCTGCTCTGGTTCGCCAGAAGCGGCTTAGTCATGCTGGCCACATGACCCGGAAATACTATTTGCAGACAAATGTCGGCTCCCTTGGCCAGTAAAGCGAGATGAGTGCCGCAACCCCAGAGTCGGCCACGACTGGACCTAATGGTCAGGGGTCCCTTTACCTTTATTAAAGAGAAGAGTGTGTGCTTCATCAAGGAAAGGTTTTCTCCCTCTCTCATAATACTAGAGCCCAGCGGGGCCAGCCAATGAAACTGAATGCTGGAAGATCCAGAGGGAAGAACCTCACACAGTGCGCAATGGAACTTTGAAACTCACTCCAGCTGGAGGCAGTGCCAGCCTCCAATGTGGTAATAGCTTCCAGCACCATTGCTAGTGTTACAAGACTTCTAAGTTCTCAAATATAAATGTTCATAAATGTACAAGGCAATCACATACATAAGTATATAAACCATGTGTTTGAAATAGTACAGGAGAGCAGTCCTGAAGCCATTTTGACCCTCCCAAATTGACCTCAAATATTTCTCTGGAAATATTTCTGGAAGGAAATGGAAAGCCTCCCCCTTGTCTTTTGCTTACCTGTCTGAAGGGCATATGTGTGTATGAACAGGGTGAGCCTGTGACCCGGTTTCAGGAATTAAAGTATTTGCCATCACAAAAGAATGGCCAGGCTGCCCACGTAAAGCAATCAGTGACCAATATCAGGTATCCTGGCAGACAGGATTTCTGCTGTAGACCGCCTCCTTCTGTGATGTGTGTATGTTTTAGGCGGTGGTCTTGGGCTACAGGATGGGCAATTTCAAAAGTCCATATAAGGGCTTGCGCACCATTATCCCTCCTGCCTCCTGCGTGTGGCAGTGAGCAGCCTGTTGCAACAGTCAATAAAGATCTGGCTTACTAGCTGCCTTGCTTCTCAATATACCGTATATACTTGAGTATATATACCCAAATTTAAGCCGAGGCACCTAATTTTAGCACAAAAACTGGGAAAACCTATTTACCCGAGTATAAGCTGGTTTACCACACCACAAACCTGGTGGTGGCTGCAGCGGCGGAGGAAGAACAAGCAGCCTGCCGCCGCCGCCTGCCTCACTCAAGTATAAGCTGAGGGGGGCTTTTTCAGCATAAAAAATATGCTGAAAAAGTCGGCTTATACTCGAGTATATACGGTACTCAATAAACTCTGGTTGGTGTTTTCTCCTACCGATAGGGAACCCACTTAAGGACTCCATACAGGCTTTTGTATACACCACAAGGGAAAAGGAACAGGTTTTTTCTATATCAGCTAGGTTCGATCGCTACTGCCTGAGGCTGCCGTGGCTCTGAATAACACTTGCTGGGAGACAGAGTGTTTGCAGGCTTCCCAGGCAGGAGCAGGGTCCAAGTGCACCCAGCCCAACCGCCGTTGATGCAGGCGGCATACAACAGGAGTGGTCTGCTGCCGCAACAGCAGAATATCATTCAAAACATTAACCAAGGAGAATAGCCAAAGTGCCATTCAGCATTTTGGAATTAAACTGGACCACCTGAGGCAACTGGAACAGGGCTGGGGGACCTTTTCCGCCCCAAGGGCCACCTTCCCTTCTGGTCAACATTCTGAGGGCCGCACTCCAGTGGTGGGCGGGGCCAGAGCTAAAAGTGGGCGGAGCAATGAGGGCAGCTGCTTTTCTTTCCTTTTAAAGAGGTAGCTCACAAATAATAGCAGTGGGTCACTAGGATACCATTACGGTGGGGAATTTCCGCAACAACAGAAAGTATCGGAAAGAGAGGTTGCACATGCCCTGCCGGGGAAAGGGGAAGAAACATGAAGCTCCCCACTAAATTGTAGCGCAGGACAGGGGTTCCCTTTGAAATATTGGTGCCTATGAATGTGCAGAGGTTCATTCAGTGACACACAAGACAACTTTTCAGAAAAAAACCCAATTTTTAACAACAAAGATTGTCACCGGCACATTCCTAGAACAGGCCCCTTGGTCCAAATGGTCCTGAACCTGCGGCCTCCACATGTTGCAGAACTTACAGCTCCCAGGAGCCCCAGCCAGGGGGGACAGGAGTTTGGAGTTTGGCAAGCCTTGCAAACATTTAATTCAGTCTTCGTTTTTCGTGCTGCTGGTCTGTACGGAAAAGAGACCGGTATGGGCTGCGCAGTGCCTGCCCCTCAGCTTCCTTGCGGGAGAAGAGAAGCTGAGCGGGGAAGAAAGCCGTCTTTCCAAGGAATCTTTCTGACAGTCTTGGCTGTGAACCACAGCAACAAGTCAGGATGAGCACCAGCGCTCTGGCGTGTGCGGATGTTGGTGAGAAGAATCAGACCAGAGGGAGAGTAAGGGGTGCTGGCACTGCAACCCGAATAACATGTTCCTTGCTCCAATTACTGGAGTTCTTACTCTGTGCGTCCTTTGTGGGCTCCTTGTTCTGGCGACATCCTGATCCCAGCTGATCACCAAACGTGCGACTGAAGTAGATTGCACCCAATCTACTCGCCCTGTTCTGCCCAAAGCCAGGAGGGCCCATTCACCAGGGCCTCAGTCGGCTCCCCGCAGTTGCTAGCGTGTCTCTCTATCTCAGCAGCGGGGAAACTGAACTGGCAGATGGGGCAGTGGACGCAGTCTGCAACAAGCTCTTCCCACGACGATGGAGACGAGGAGGAAGAGCTCACTTCAAAATCCTCTTCTCCACAGCTGGAGGCATGAGCCGGTAAGAGATTGGTGGGGAAATGGCCTGTGGAAGGAAGCAACAGGGTCTGACAAGAGCCATCAGAAGCTAGAACCTCCCTTCTCTCCCACCCCTGTCTCTGGCCACAATCCACTCTGAGATTGCCAGTTGAGGTTAGAATACTACTGCGACACCATTATGTGCAACCCTCCTGCACCTTGCAAATACGAGGCCAATCACTTTAGCGTGGTGCAAACAACGCGCTCTCTCCCCCAATCAGCAGGGTGCAAACAAAACGCTATCTTCTCCCAACAATTTCTCCCCGCCAAATAGTGCCATGTGCTGCAAATCGAAGACGGGAAACATCACACAAACAAACACAAAGAAAGCATCATTGAAAAATAAATTGCTACTCAGCGATTGACTGCAGATAGCAGAGCCGGCCCAAGTCATTTTGCTGCCAGAGGCAAAGGACAAGATGGCGCGACCCCTTCCATGTTCAGAAGGTCACAACAGGACAGCAGCATCCCACAGCACACCGGAGGGCTGCCGGCTAGTTTAGGGGGCGTCGTGCACCTCCGCTTCTGCCGTCTAACAGAGGGGAACAGCCAAGGAGGTGGTACTGCTACCGCCCCTCAGCTCCTGTCATCTGAGGCAGCTGCCTCCCTCTGCCCAATGGTAGCACCGGTCCTGGCAGGCGGCTTATTTGAATTTGCCATCTGTTACTAGCGACATGCTTTTTCAAGCCCCGGGTCCTCGTCATGTTTGCTCTTTTAGCTATTCTTTCCATTCTATTGCTCACCTGCGCAGATGGGGCACACACCCAACCCCACCGCTCTCTTTCTAGGGCATCTCTCTTCCTCTTCATCTTCACATTCCATGTTCCTCAATCTTCCCTGCTGGCCTGCGACTCTTTGCTCCCTTCGAGAATTACCCCTACGCTTGACAGAAGAAGCTGCTGCAGACCTGTGGAGAAGGTTGTTGCTCATTTAAAAGATTTTAAAGTCTCCCTTTTTTAAAAAAAAAGGTAAAGGTACTCCTGACCATTACGTCCAGTCGCAGACAACTCTGGGGTTGCGTGGTCATCTCGCTCTATAGGCTGAGGAAACCGGCGTTTGTCCGCAGACAGCTTCCGGGTCATGTGGCCAGCATGACTAAGCTGCTTCTGGCAAACCAGAGCAGCGCATGGAAATGCCGTTTACCTTCCTGCTGGAGCGGTACCTATTTATCTACTTGCACTTTGACGTGCTTTCGAACTGCTAGATTGGCAGAAGAAGGAACCGAACAGCGGGAGCTCACCCCGTCACGGGGATTCGAACCACCAACCTTCTGATAGGCAAGCCCTAGGCTCTGTGATTTAGGCCACAGCACCACCCACGTCCCTTTTAAAGTCTCCCTTTATACCACACACAGCTCAGCACACATGCACTATTTATTCAAAACGACTACTATGCATGGTGGTATTTTCCCTTTGAGAGTATACAGTGGTACCTCAGGATGCGAACGGGATTCATTCTGGAGCCCCATTCGCATCCTGAATGGAATGCAAGACGCAACAGCACATCTGCGGGTCGCGTTTCGCCGCTTCTGCGCATGCGCGTGACGTCATTTTGAGCATCTGCGCATGCGCGAGCGGCAAAACCTGGAAGTAACGTGCTCCGTTACTTCCGGGTCGCCACGGAGCACAACCCGAAAATACTTAAGCTGAAGCGTATTCATCCTGGGGTATGAATGCACTTCGTCTTTTATCTTCAGGGAGGTAACAAATCAGAATGTGTTAATTTTCCTCATTATAACAGCTGCATTCAGGTCCTTCCGCCAGTATCACACCCTTTAGGAGTCCTGAAACATTATCTTTTTTTGCTGGGTTAACGGAAGCTGCAGGATGCAAAGATGGCCACAGATTTGCTCCGGGAAACCACCACCTTGAACCCTGAGCGGCATCCGAAGGGCAGCTGACGGACTGAACCAGAAGGAAATTCCCCACACGGCCAAATCACCTCGTCAGGTTGCTGCATGACGCCCGTCTTCGACTCGTTTTCGTGCCCCCTCTTCTGGCAGACGATTCCCGCTTGGGCCCTGCAAGACGAACCAAGTCAGCAACATTAGTCATGCAGGGCTGGTGTGTCTGGTAAGGGCTGGTGTGTCTGGTAAGACTCTCCTTTGGGGCTGACTGCTCCACAGCAAATGAGATCCCACACAGAGAGATGGAAACAAAGGATCACCAAAGAGGGGATCTTGCCCAAGCAGTCCTTCACAAGGCAGGACTGGCCACCCACTGATGAAAACTCTTATTCCACAGTGGCTGGGGAAACCCAGCCAGATGGGTGGGATATACATTATTATTATTATTATTATTATTATTATTATTATTATTATTATTATGCCATGCTGTACCCAGTGGCAGAGCTACCTGCTCTGGTACCATCCAGGGGCATGGCGCGCTTTGGGAGGGGTGAGCGGCAAGCCCCCGCCTTTGTCCACCATTGTCTCTACCCCAAGCAGACATCCACCGTCACACAGAGTGGGCAGAGGTGGGGACTTCAGCTGAGGAGACCAGAGCTCAAAGTTGTCAACTTTTTATTGGTTTTATGTTCTAACAACAACAACAACAATTTATTTCTACACCATCTGGCTAGGTTTCCCCAGCCACTCTGGGCAGCTCCCAACAGAATATTAAAAACACAATAAAACATCAAACGTTAAAAACTTCCCTAAACAGGGCTGCCTTCAGATGTCTTCTAAAAGTCAGGTAGTTGTTTATTTCCTTGACAACTGGTGGCAGGGCGTTCCACAGGGTGGGCGCCACCACCAAGAAGGCCCTCTGTCTGGTTTTTATTTCTGTAAACAACTTTTTAGATGTAGATATATAGATATAGATATGTTAATGATACAGCAGTATACAAATATTTTTTAAACAAATAATTAAAATCGCCACAGCTCAAAAAAGCCATTGGATGTGTCTTGGAGAGTCTCAAGGGACTGAGCCTGAGACACACAAGCAGGCTCTCAACCCAGCAGTCACTAGGTGGGGGAACGGGGGGGGGGAGTATGCTACGGCACTTGAGGAGGCTTTTATATATATATATATATATAAAAAACCTCCCCCCTGTGCTGTTTTAGTGGAAGGTGCCATTCACAGGCCACCTGCATCACATCTTGGTTTGCCGACAGATCAACCTGTTCAGGGTTACTCTGAGGATGAAAACAGAATAACCTCATCCATGCCATCCTGTTTGGAGAGTGCTATTGCCCCCCTCCTCCCTTTTTATCCTTCCAAGCTAAACAGTCAAAATTATTTTCATCTTTGCAGGCAGGTTAAGATTGTAGCTGATCTACTTTACAGCTAGAAGACAGCAGGGAAGAACTGACTGGCCAGAGACTCCATAATGGTTATCTTCCTCCCTCTAGTGGCTCTTAGTAGGCTGTGAGGGAGGTCTATAGTTCTCTTCAGTGGCTTAGGCACTGAAGCTTCCAACCATTTTCAAAGGCATCCCCACATAAAGCACATCACAATAGTTCAGTTCTTAAGATTCCCAGAGAATTGATGATTGATTGATTGACTGATTGATGATGATAATGATTACCCCACCCACTCAGAACATACTAAAACATCAGTCATTAAAAACTTCCCTAAACAGGGCTGCCTTCAGATGTCTTCTAAAAGTCAGATAGCTGCTTATTTCCTTGGCATCTGGTGGGAGGGTGTTCCACAGGGCAGGCACCACCACCGAGAAGGCCCTCTGCCTGGTTCCCTGCAACTTGGCTTCTCGCAGTGAGGGAACCGCCAGAAGGCCCTCGGCACTGGACCTCAGTGTTTGGGCAGAATGATGGGGGTAGAGATGCTCCTACAGGTCTACTGGGCCAAGGCCGTTTAGGGTTTGAAAGGTCAGCACCAACATTTTGAATTGTGCTCAGAAATGTAAAAAGGTAAAGGTAAAGGTACCCCTGCCTGTACGGGCCAGTCTTGACAGACTCTAGGGTTGTGCGCTTATCTCACTCTAGAGGCCAGGAGCCAGCGCTGTCTGCAGACACTTCCGGGTCACGTGGCCAGCGTGACGAAGCTGCTCTGGCGAACCGGCACCAGAGCAGCACACGGAAACGCAGTTTACCTTCCCGCTATAAAGTGGTACCTATTTATCTATTTGCACTTAAGGGTGCTTTCAAACTGCTAGGTGGGCAGGAGCTTGGACCGAACGACGGGAGCTCACCCCGCCGCGGGGATTCGAACCGCCAACCATGCGATCGGCAAGTCCTAGATGCTGAGGTTTTACCCACAGTGCCACCCGCGTCCCTTGTTCAGAAATGTACTGGGAGCCAATGTAGGTCTTTCAGGACCGGTGTTATATGGTGTCGGCAGCCGCTCCCAGTCACCAGTCTGGCTGCCGCATTCTGGATTAGTTGTAGTTTCCAGGTCACCTTCAAAGGTAGCCCCACATAGAGCGCATTGCAGTAGTCCAAGCGAGAGATAACCAGAGCATGCACTACTCTGGCAAGACAGTCTGCAGACAGGGAGGGTCTCATCCTGCGTACCAGATGGAGCTGGTAGGCAGCTGCCCTGGACACAGAATTGACCTGCGCCTCCATGGACAACGGTGAGTCCAAAATGACTCCCAGGCTGCACACCTGATAACTGAAGTCAAGCTATCCCTGTCCAGAGAGGGTCATAGTTGGGCCACACGTCTAATCTGGTAGAATGCACTCTTTGCCACCAAGGCCACCTGCACCTCTAGACGCAACTAAGGATCCAGGGGAAAAACCCCAATCAGCAGCACAGATCCATCAGGACTCCCCTGCTCAGCGCCTGAGGGCCCCAGTCCTGCCACTCAACAGCTGGCCCAGGGCTCTACATCTGTTGGGCTCTATAAAGGACTGATGCTGCCACTGCTGGGCAGAGAGGGCTCCGTTTTGTTTTTGTTTAAATTGCTGTTATTTTTTAACTATGTCATTTTAAACTGTGATATTAACGCTGTACTGTATTCTTAGTTTTAGACTTTGATTAATGTGGAAATGGTTTCCCAGTTGGTTGTGCATTTTTTATGTGGTTTATTTATTGTTTTTGATTTTTGTAATTATGTAAATCTTGTTGTATAATAACAAAAATTTATTATTTATAACCCGCCCATCTGGCTGGGTCCCCCCAGCCACTCTGGGCAGCTTCCAACAAAACACTAAAATACAATAATCTATTAAACATTAAAAGCTTCCCTAAACAGGGCTGCCTTTAGATGTCATCTAAAAGTTTAAGTTATTTTTCTTTTTGACACATGATGGGAGTGCGTTCCACAGGGCGGGTGCCGCCACCAAGAAGGCCCTCTGCCTGGTTCCCTGTAACCTCACTTCCCGCAGGGAGGGAACCGCCAGAAGGCCCTCAGAGCTGGACCTCAGCGTCCGGGCTGGACGATGGGGGTGGAGATGCTCCTTCAGGTCTACTGGGCCTTTGAAGCCATTTAGGGCTTTCAAGATCATGCTGTAAGACGCCTTCAGCATTGTTTATTTAACTGTGGAAAGGCGGCATGCAAATAAAAAATGAAATGAAATGAAAAAGGAATCTGGCTTAGTCAGTCCAAGGTTTTAAGATTTTGTTGGTCACTATCCCAGTGTGCTCAAGCCATTCTCTCTGACACGGGTTGGAATATTCACAAGACCAGCTCAACACATCAAACGTAGTTTGAATTGCCCCTTGTGGATCTGCCCCCATTCTGGTGCTTGGAGGAGTAGCTTATTGGCAGACAGAAGTGTCCCCATCTCTCCGCCCCCCTCCACATCCCCAATACTCACGCGACGCAACTGGCTCCTGAGTTCCCTGCTGGCTCTGCCCGTCCTCTTTGCTCTCTGCAGAAGGAGGGCTGGGGCCAGGCACCAGGGGGAAGGCTCTTTTGCGGGCACAGGCCCCCTGCAGCACCATCCTGGCCGGGCGGCTCATACAGGTGCCAGGGCTGGAGGCTGGGTCCAACTGCTGCAGCCGGCTTTTAAGCACAGCTTCCTGCTCGGTGCTCCTGCAAAGAGAAACGCAACAGCTGCTTCCTCAAGAGGCCACTGCAGAACCAAGACTCCAGCTTCCTGGAAGCAATGCTGCTACCAAGAGACGAGCGTGAGCAAAAGAACCACAAGAACAGAGTCAGAAACTGGAAAAGGACTGTCTGTTCTCTATTGCTCCAACCTGCCCCTGTCCAAAAATGGAATGTATTGCACATAAAGCACACTGGTGGCAGTCCAGCCTTATCCTGAAGACCTCCAGAAGTTTCAAACTAACATTGTTTCAGGATAAGGCCTGCATTCCCTTCTGTCCACCCTTCTGGGGGCCCTGTGCCAGAGGTGGGTGGGTGCGAGCAATGGATGCACACACGCAGGTACTTACGATGGCGCCTCTGGGAAGAACGTCCTGCAGAAGGCTGCATTGGAGAGCCATGGGCGGCTGCTGGACTCGGAAGGAGCCTGTGGGCAACAAATAGGATGAAAGAAGAGAGGTAACATTTGAGAGATCAATAATTAGATCAATAATTAGCAAACTGAGGAAGTCCTGTGTAAGATACTAGACTTAAACTCCTTTTGTCCCCCGCTTCTATAGCTCAGCTCAAATACAAAAAAACAACAGATTTTGCTCATCAGTATAAAAATGGCCATTCTGGGCTTGAACAACAGCCCACCTGGCTCAGTATCCTGCTAATCAAAGGCCTCAGGGATGTTCACAAGCAGGGCATCCCTGCCAGCGTCTGGCAGGCAAAGCAAGGTAGAACAAGGTCACTGTGCTTCTGAACAATGGTGGCTGCTAGGAACAGTAGACCTTCAAAAATCCCTCAAGTGGTTTCATATTGCAGGGAACATAAGAACCACCTGCTGGATCAGGCCAAACCCCAGCATCCTCTTCTCGTAACCAGATCCCTGTGGGAACCCAGCAAGCAGGACCTGAGCACTACAGGACTCTCAGCTCCCGCAATTCCCAGCAACTGGTATTCAGAAGCCTTACTGCCCCTGGCAGTAGAAGCGGAACATACCATGGCTAGTAGCCATTGAGAGCTTTATGCCCCATGAATTGGTCTAACCCTTTGACGCCATCTAGGCGGGTGGCAATCACTGCCTCCTGAGAACGAGTGCCGTAACTCAACTACGCGATGCGTAAAACACTTTCTTTCATCTGCCCTGAATCTTCAGCTTCACTGGATGTCGAAAAGTTCTAGTGTTCTGGTTCTAGTATTTTCTCTACTCACTTTCTCCATGGATAATTTTATGGGCTTCCTGGTGGGGGGGAGGGTGGCTTTTGAGCAGACAAACAGCAGAACTGGCAGCCTCCCAATTACGGTGGTACCTCGGGTTACAGGCACTTCAGATTATATACGCTTCAGGTTACAGACTCCGCTAACCCAGAAATAGTACCTCGGGTTAAGAACTTTGCTTCAGGATGAGAACAGAAATTGTGCAGCAGCGGCGCAGCAGGCCCCATTAGCTAAAGTGGTGCTTCAGGTTAAGAACAGTTTCAGGTTAAGAACGGACCTCTGGAACAAATTAGGTTCTTAACCAGAGGTACTACTGTATCTTAATTTGAAAAAAATAAATACATGGGGAGCTTGTGCACACTTTATTTTGTTTTAGTATTTCATTTACACAAACAACTTCACTAGTTTAACGCCCAGTTTGTGCACAATATTCTTTACTTCCTGGATTTTGGTCCCTATGCTTGCGTAAAATTGCAGGATAGCTACCCATGACCCATGGATCTGTACCTGACTAGGAACAGAGACTGGGTCTGACTTGCTGTCGTCTACATCCTGTGGAGTGCGGATTCGGATGAAGGAGAGACCGAACTGCGTGCGCTTGTTGAAGGGCTGGCTACAAGTGAGTCTGACACGGTCCCACTTCTCGCCTAGAGCAGAAGCCAGGAAGTCTCCTGTAGGGTACAGAGAGGGAGATGCCAAGCAAATACAATCCAGGCCATTTACAGTCCTCAGGTGGCTCCACGTGGCTGAAGAGTGCCCACCTTCTTACCTTCTTTAAACATCCGGACCGCAGAACGATTCTTATCCAGCTTTGCATCGGCGGGCATCATCAAGGCTGTGGTGGGCAAGAGAGTGAGGTAGCTCTGGTCTAGAGGCCAGGAGGATCGCCCCACGTCTATCTGAAGGAAGGCAGAGCCACAGTTCCCTGAAGAGCACAAAGAGAACATCAGGGTTCTGCACCAAAGAACTTGCACTTTGACTATCAAACATCTGAAAGTTGTCTCCTGCTGGTGCTGCCTGCCTTTCCCCCTCAATTTAGTTGAGTTGCAGTGCATTCACATAGGGTTCACACATTCAGACTCAGAACCCTGCAGCCTGCCTTAGTCTCCTGCTCCTTTTGTTTTTTTCAAAAAAATAATAATCAACTATTAATTTTTCATTTTTTAAATTTATTATTTTGGTCATGGACCAGTTCCAGCGCACAAACAATATCAAGGAAGTCATAAAACACAATAGGGATACATTTGAATTTGCAATCAGGTATAACAGGGACAATGCAGATATAAAGGTAAAGGGACCCCTGACCATTAGGTCCAGTCGTGGCTGACTCTGGGGTTGCAGCGCTCATCTCGCTTTATTGGCCGAGGGAGCTGGCATCATGTGGCCAGCATGATTAAGCCGCTTCTGGCGAACCAGAGCAGCACACAGAAATGCCGTTTACCTTCCCGCCAGAGCGGTACCTATTTATCTACTTGCACTTTGACGTGCTTTTGAACTGCTAGGTTGGCAGGAGCAGGGACCGACCAACGGGACCTCACCCCGTCACGGGGATTCGAACCGCTAACCTTCGGATCGGCAAGTCCTAGGCTCTGTGGCTTAACCCACAGCGCCACCCGCATCCCAATACAGATATAGCAACAGTTAAAAAATATATAATTTCAAACTTAAAACTGTTTTGAAGAGCCACGGACTCAGTTACACAGCCATCACCTGGACACAAACCTACACTGCAATACATTTGCTCAGAATGCCAACACCTCATTGAAGAACATGCTGTCTTAACATATTTTAAATTTAAAGCAGTGTGTATCACTTGCTCTGTGCTTCTAATCCTGCCTTGCAGTTACAACATCAGCCCTTAAGAACAGAAGAAGGGCCTCCTGGATCAAGTCAGTGGCCTTTCTAGTCCAGCATCTTGTTCTCACAGGGGCCAACCAGATGCCCAAGATGTGAAAACTGCAAGCAGGATACAAGCACAAGAGCAACACCCTCCCCTCCTGTGGTTCCCAGCATCCGGCGTTCACAATCACTGCTGCCTCCAACCACAGAGGCAAAGCAATCGTGGCTAGCAGCTATTGGTAAGCCTTCTCCTCCATGAATTTGTCTAAACCTCTTTCAAAGCAAACCAGGTTGGGGGCCATCACTGTCTCCTGTGGGAAGGAGTTCCACAGTTCAACTGTGTGCTGCGTGGAGAAGGACTTTAATGTTTGCTGAATCTCTCAACATTCAGCTTCGTTGGATTTTGTCACAGAGCTGGCAGGGAAGGCTCCAGAGTTGAAGGAGGGGGAGAGAGGGGGGCTGGGATAACAGGCAGCACTGAAAGGGGGTGGAGAGCAAGGGGGAGCCACTCAGGCGGAGGCAAGACTCCCTGATCTTAGAGAGCAGCAGCACCTATCTACCAGCTCAGGCACGGAGGGAGAAGGGAGACCAGTTCCGTCAGCTCAGGACAGGAGGGGGTTAAAACGCCCACCGGGAACAACGGAGGCGTTTGGGACTGCCCAAGCTGCTTTGCTGGAGGAGGAGCAGGAAGTTCCCACTCCATCCCTACGGACGATGCTCTGTACCTTGTAAATAATGTACAATAAAGACTGTAAATACATCTCTGATTAAGCAGAGGGATTTATTGCGAAGCGCTCACCACACTCATCACAGATTTCAACAAGTTCCAGTGTTGTGAGAGAGGGATAAAAACTCCTCTCTATCCCTTTTGTTCCCGGAGAGGGGGTTCCTTTGCTACTTCCTCCCACATGCTTACCCACATCAATGTAGCCAATGGGGCTTGCGTGTTCCAGCTGCAGCTCTGCTTTCAGTTGCCTACTCCGGTCCTGGGGAGAGCTGAGCCAGGGCCGAACCCCTTCTTCAAGCAGCAGGTTCTCCACCGGGGACTTGGGATCCTGCCCCAGAAAAAGCGAGAAGAAACAGCTGAGAAGCACAGCACACGACTCTTACTTTTGTATATTCTCAGGGTGGTATTTATCCCTCTGCACCCACTAGATTGCTGCAGAACTGCACAGTCCCCTATTTGGCACTGGAATTGGCAACTCAAGATGCTCAGATCTCTTTTCCTGCAAGTTTATAGTCCTTAATTTGAAAATGCATATGCCAGAAGGTCCTAGAGTCAGAAGAGGGCGAGAAGTAATAGTGGAGAGACTCTGGGTCTAAGCCCCCCCCATTGCACTGCTAGTAAAATAATAAAATCAACTGATTACCATTTGGAACACAAAAAGAGCCAGTTATATGATGAATTAGTGACATGATATTAACTGGTGTTTTTATTTTTTTTAAAAATCAACATTTAAAGCTTTTTACTATTTTTAAATAGTCGTTTGCCTACTAATATACTGGATGTTTTGAGCTCAGCTTGTTTTGTAACTGCCTATTTCCCTTAATTTAAAAGAACATGGATGTTACCTGAAATGTGAAAGACACAACGTATTTGATTTTGACTGGAGCCATTTCCAAGGATTCAGTGAGTCACCCTCATCTGCTCAGGTTTCATTTCCGCTTATGGGGCTTTCCCATCCCGAGTCCCACCTGGTTTGGGGGGAAGAGAGATGCATTTCTTTTTTTCCCTTTCCGCTTCTTACTCCCTCGGGATGAGATGCCCGGGGCCTTCGCTTATGTTCCGTAGGTGAGGACGCAGCCCAGCCACAATTCACCCCCAACCTGGGGGGGGGCGCTCGAATCCTCCCCTCCCTCTCAGCCACAGAGCTCAATGCCTACAACCCTGGGGCAGGTGGAGTGGGAAGAAGACCATGGCCTCCTCTTGGCCCTGTCCTACCTCGCAGGGCGGTTGTGGTGGGGATTAAACGAGGAGGCACAATAACAATGTATAACTGCACTAATTACAATCATACCTTGGGCTACAGATGCCTCAGGTTGTGTTTTTTTCAGGTTGTGGACCGCCGAAACCCGTACGTACTGGTTGCGCATGTGCAGAAGGGCCGAACCGCAACCCGTGCATGCGCGGACGTGGGTGGTGAACACTGCGGGTTGCAAACGTGCATCCCGCACGGATCACGTTTGCAACCCGAGTGTCCACTGTACATCCTCTTCGCAAGGGGGGTGTCTGAAGAGCTCCAACATTCCTCCAATGAAAATAGGGACGTCCTAAGGAAAAGTGGGACACTCTGGGATGAAATCAGAAACCAGGACGGCTTCTCTAAATCAGGGACGTCCCTGGAAAATAAGGACACTTGGAGGTTCTGCAGGAATGAACAGCTCAGGAATCCCTGACCAAGACCCACCTCCCACTGTTGAACATCTCTTCCTGTCAGAAGTTGCTTCCTGCTGCTGAGTCGGAACCTCCTTCCTTGCCATTTGGATCCCTTGGTTCGGATCCTTCCCTCCGGAGCAGCAGAAATCTAGCTTGCTCCATCTTCCCCATTGAAGGCATCTGAAGATGTCTCTCCTGCCTCCTCTCCGTCTCCTCCATTCCAGGCTCAGCATCCCCAGCTCCCTCAACTGTTCCTCACAAGGCTTGGTTTCCCTCAGAGAACTACAGTTCCCAGCACCCTTTGCAAACCACAGTTCCCAGGATTCTTCAGGGAAGTTGGGCTTTGAAGGTGCGCAGCCTCGGTTTGAGGTGTACAGACTTAGAAAGTTCCCCTTGGACCTGCAGCTGCTTCCTCCCTCTTTCCGGTGCCACTGAAGGGGCACGTCCGTGTGGGCGCAGATGCGCCACTGAGGCTGCAGAGAGTGTGGCTAAGAAGCCTTGGCAGAGGCGGTGGAGGTGGCTGGCTCCCTACCTGTGGCTGAAGACATCCTCTTCTTCCTCTTCGCAAGGGGGGTGTCTGAGCGGAGGGAGAAGGAAGAGCTTTATACATCTGGTTCCTGACTCACAGGAAAGCCCTGCCCCCAGCAGCCAAAACAAAATGAGTGAATGATTTCCCCCCCAAATAATTTTACACAGCAAACTTAAAAAGGATAAATTGATCTTACATTACATATACAATACATTCTCGCTGCGAGAAGCCAAGTTACAGAGAACCAGGCAGAAGGCCTTCTCGGTGGTGGCACCCGCCCTGTGGAACGCCCTCCCACCAGATGTCAAAGAGAAAAACAACTACCAGACTTTAAGAAGACATCTGAAGGCAGCCCTGTTCAGGGAAGTTTTTAATGTTTAATAGACTATTGTATTTTACTATTCTGTTGGAAGCCGCCCAGAGTGGCTTGGAAAACCCAGCCAGATGGGTGGGGTATAAATAATAAATTATCATCATTATTAGACTAAGATAAATGTTACAAAGTGCATAGTAAAAATATTTAGGGATCTCAAGTAAATAAAACAGCACTTAAAAAGAAAAAGGAGGGGGGGGGAGAGACAAGACCAGAAAAAACAATAACCAAAACTAAACGACAAAAACAAAAAGTAGAAATATACAGCCGGGATTGCAGCACTTCCCTCTTTCTCTTCCCGAGGGGGCTTCTCTCAGCCAACGCGGGACCCGGGAATTAACGCATGCAAATGAAGTACCTGAGAGAGATCCCTCTCCCCGCCCCACGGATCCCGGGAGCGCCTTCCTTAGTTTCCCGGGGTTTCTCAATCTCCCGCCAATATTGCCCGCCCCTTGACCCTCGACGCTGATTGGCTGGCTGCTCGTCGCTCCGCGTGACGTCACAGAGGTAATTCGTTAACGGACTGCGGTTTTTTTTAAAGTAAATAAGTAAATAAATAAATAAATGCTTTCTACTGCATGGCAGAGCCAACTTCGTTTCGAATCACGACGCTAAATTTGTTCCTTATTTTTTTAAAAGAAGGAACTCTGACAGGAGAGGCCGCAAAGCATGCTGGGAACCGTAGTCCTTCCTCCCGCCGGCCTCGAAAGCGCCGCGCGCAGCTGGATTTAAGGGGCGGGGCAGACGCCAGGGAGTGTCCCTCAATTTCCTGCTGGCGTGAGAAGCGTAAAAAGTACCCGGCCATCCCGTGAAGTCTGTTGCGGCGGTTGCCAGAAAATGCCTGCTAAAACTCAGCCTTCCGGGACTCGGTCCCTGAGCGCCCTGTCGGCCAGACAGGACTTTTTGCGCCCGCCTACGAAGCTGCCACATGTCGGACGCTCCCTCGCCCGCTTTGACAGGCGCCTTCGGCCAGCTCGGCCCCGCCCCCAGACCCGCCTCCTCCAATCGGCCCCTCCGGCGGCGGCTCGCGCGCCGGGCGATTGGCCGAGCGGGAACCGGCAGTGAGCGGCGATTGGCGGGCTCCGGCGGAAGCGAGCGGGCCACCTGGCCTCGGCGCTGGAGGGAGGGAGAGGGGGCAAGATGGCGGCGGTGGTGGAAGTGGAGGTTGGGGGGCCCCTGGACCGCGACGTGGAGGAGGTGAGGGCGGGGCTTGCTGCCCCACGGCGGTGGTGGGAGGGGCCTATGTGGGGGAGGGGGTGGGGGCGGAGGTTGGGGGCTCCGGAGGGGGAGGGGCAGCATCCTAACCGCCGGTAGTATTATTACTGTTAATACTATTATTACTATTGCCACCATCATTGATAGCATCACTGTCATTTTTCTTAATTAAATATAATCTCGGGGAACCTCAGCCTTTGCCACTTAATGCTCGGTTTAACCTCCACTCGCTTCTTAGGTTAAAACCTTATTTTATTTTTTTAATGGTAGCACCTTATCCCTTTTGGTTTCTCCATTGCATTTCCTTCCCCTGACAGACAAAATCATAGAATCATAGAGTTGGAAGAGACCCCAAGGGCCATCAAGTCCAACCCCCTGCCAAGCAGGAAACACCATCAGAGCACTCCTGACATATGGTTGTCAAGCCTCTGCTTAAAGACCTCCAAAGAAGGAGACTCCCCCACACTCCTTGGCAGCAAAGTCCACTGTCGAACAGCTCTTACTGTCAGGAAGTTCTTCCTCATGTTTAGGTGGAATCTTCTTTCTTGTAGTTTGGATCCATTGCTCCGTGTCCGCTTCTCTGGAGCAGCAGAAAACAACCTTTCTCCCTCCTCTATGTGACATCCTTTTATATATTTGAACATGGCTATCATACCACCCCTTAACCTCCTCTTCTCCAGGCTAAACATGCCCAGCTCCCTTAGCCGTTCCTCATAAGGCATCGTTTCCAGGCCTTTGACCATTTTGGTTGCCCTCCTCTGGACACGTTCCAGTTTGTCAGTGTCCTTCTTGAACTGTGGTGCCCAGAACTGGACACAGTACTCCAGGTGAGCTCTGACCAGAGCAGAATCCTCTCCCCTTCCTTGAGGGATCCGCGGTATCCCCCTCGCACCCCCCCAGCTCCATTCCTCCCCCAGGCCGATCTCAGTTTGCCCTCACAACAACCCTGTCAACGCTAATACACCCAGGAACCTCACCAAAATGCTGGAGAGGGTGCACCTCCACAGGCACATACCTCCACGTGTGGTGGGAGTGCCCCAAAATCCAACTAATCTGGACAACAGCCATACGAGAAATATGTAAAATAACTAAGCAAGTATTAGACATCACCCCAGAATTGGCCCTACTAAACATCTTCCAAGACAACAATGCCCACTTACACCACAAAGAACTCATAACCCACATACTTTCAGCAGCCAGAAACACCATAACCAAACACTGGAGAGACCTGTCAGGATTAAGCATGGACCAATGCTACCAAATAGTATGGGAAACAGGCTTACTAGAAAAATTAACCAATAAACTGAAACTGACACGGGGACAAACAGAAGAAGACGCCTTTACCCCGGTATGGCTCCCCTTTATCACATACACAGCCCAACAAGACAATGACAATAATCCACCAACAGCATACCAATCAATATGGCTAACCTGATCCAAAACACCCACCCACCAAACTCACACACGAAAACAAAGATCACCACAGCCAACCACAGACAAACAACCACATCCTAGGCCAACCCCAACCTCTCTCACCAGCAAAGAAACACAGATGAACAGCACAAGCAACGCTGTCACCAAACCCTACATACATTAAGCAAAATAGAAACATTGCCACCCGACCCCACCCTCACCCATCTTCCCACCCCTCCACTCCTTTTCTTCCTAATGTCTCAACAAATGAAACTGATTTGTAAAAATGTTACAAGGAAAAAATACAAGAGACATTACACATACTTCTGTAAAACAAAAACAAAAAACTTTAATAAAAAAAAACCCTGCCAGGTAGGCTGGGCTGCGGCTGGCCCAAGATCGCCCAGGGAGCGCCGTGGCTGCCGCCCAAGTCTGGACCCCGAGCCTTTGCCTTCTCTCTCTCTCCCCCTGTCCCTCCTCTCAGACCAAAGAATCATAAAGTCAGAACGGGACCCCTGTGGGTCATCTAGTCTAACCCGCTGCAAGCAGGAATCTCAGCAAAAGCATCCATGACAGCATCCAACCTCTGCTTCCGCCACCTTCTGAGGGAGTCCATTCCACTGCTGAACGACTCTCGCCATCGGAAAGCTCTTCCTGACCATTTAGTCAGAATCTTGCAACTTGAAGCCATTGCTTTCGGTGCTAGCCTCTGAAACAGTAGAAAACAAGCTGGTTCCCTCCTCCAGCACATACTGTATTTTTATATGTGCTGGAAGCCCCCCAGAGTGGCTGGGGTAAATTATTACTATTATATCTATGTGACAGCCCTTGAGATATTTGAAGACGGCTTTTCTATCTCCTCTCAGTTTTCTCTTTTACAGGCTAAACATGCCCATCTTTTTCAACCATTCCTCATCAAGCTTGGTTTCCAGACCCTTGTTCCTCTTGGTCACTCTCCTCTGCACACAGCTTGTCAATATCCTTCTTAAACCAGGGTGCCCAGAACAGGACACAGAGCTCCAGGTGTCCTACGAAATTAGCTGTGATTCCTTCATTGCTTGGGGTTGAGCTACTAGGATCCTCTGGGTCCCTTCCAACTCTATAATTCTGTTGTTTTAAATCCAGTGATACATTCCTTTCCCAATACCCAGGGTAATCACACCTTTTTTTGCTGCTGCTACAGTTGCTGTTGCACATATAGTGTGATTGCCAATGAGTGGGGCTTCAACATACAGCATAAGCAAAGAACAGGTCCCTGCCCCGAGGAACATGCAGTGTTAAAAATGTCACAGAGGCAGGGGAGGGGTAACAAAGAAAGAACTTTAAAAGGGCCTGGTTGCTAGATCAGACCAAAGGGTGTCCATCTAGATCATCATCAATTGTATTATTATTATTTGAATTTGTATACTGCCCTGTACCTGTAGGTCTTTGGGCAGTTCACAACGTAAAATCACAATAGAAAAGACACGAAATCTCTCTCCCCCCAATGGCAAGCCCAGAGGCAGCACATGACGGCAGCAGCACTTTCCTCTACTTGGATACCCTGGTGGCTGGTATTCAGAAAGACACCACACCTCTAGTGGAGCCAGCCCAGTAGGGCAAATGGGGCATTGCCCCACCAAGCTCAGTCTGCCCTCCGCCATTCTTCACATGGCTTCTTACAACAATCCAACAGGTGGCCCCGCTTGGCAGCTTCCTCTGCCTCAGTGTCGCCCTGGATGAACTCAGCAGGATGGAGACAAAACTAGAAGCCGTTGGCATAGGCTTTGCCTACTGTTTGCCTCCCTGCCTTCCACCTCACCAGGCCCAGTGGGCACCAGACATCACTGGCTGCCTCTCATATCAGAAGTTTTTAAAAAATATAATTTGTATACCGTGTAACTGCAGTAGTTTCTACGCAGCTTACAAAGATGCAATACAAAATAAAAACAAGTTAAAACTATAAAATCAAGCTTCTGTTAAAATGCCTACTGATATTTTTTTAAAACCCCCACTTTATTTATTTGAATATTTATGAAGTGCACTGTATTTTAAATGAAAACCATTTTTAAAAGTCAGACATATCAGTAAAACCTGGTTGCCATCCTGGCTGGTTGCTGTTGATAGCCTTATTGTTCAGTTCAGTGTACCTAGGATTGTTTTCCAAGAGACATAAGATTGAGAGCGAGGCAGAGATTGCATGTGTTCATTTAAAAACTTTTAGTTCCTGACTTGTGTGTCTAAGATAAGGTGGAGAGATGGATGGCTCCCAGTCACACCAGTGTGAAATTACACAAAGGAAGCTGCTGGTTTCTTGAGCAGTCTAGGATGTGGTATTTGAGGAAAAGCTTCCATGGATTCTCCTTTTTTAGAAACAAGAAGTTAGTTACATAATTTCTGCAATATTAAGAAATCCTATATTTCAGAATAAGTGAATATGCAATCCTTCTCCTGTTAATACTTGGATATTCCAGTAATTTGGGGGCTAATAGGAAGACAGAAGTCAGCAAACTGCAATAAGAGGAGCTGGGGTTAGACAGGGAAGGAAGGAGAGTCACACAGTGCTTTTCTCCTCATTTCTGCCTGCAGATGGAGTTGCTGATAGATAATAATTCTGCTGTACTTTTCCTCCACAAGGAACATTGGTGCACGAGGATCCATGGCAGTGCTTGCATGGCGAGCCCTGGGCATGTGGGCAGGACCCGTGTGCGGCTGCCTCCAATGTTGGCACTATGGGGCACCTACAGCAATGCGGGGGAAGCCCATGTCAATGTGTCCCTCTGAGCAAGAAACCGTGTTTACTTGAGTAGGTTGCTGGCAGTCACTTCCGGCACCTTCAAAGATAACTGCAGACACCTCAGAGCTTCTCATTTGACATTAAGAGATCTGGTGAGCGGGTGTGGTGCTGGGCTTCTTCCCCTCTTGCATGGAGAAAGGTTGTTTTCCTGCCCATCTTGTTGGCTGGGCAGAGAGACTCCTGCTGCAGGATCAGCCTTCTTCGTTAGCTGAGTTGGTGAGGGAGTTGGCCCACTTTCCCCCCCCCCCCCCCCGGTGTGGCAGTAAACAGCAAGATCTGCTCTGCCTGCCGCCTTGGGTTGCAAGCAGTCATGATTGCTCTTGCCTGCTTGTCCTTTTGCCCTCTGTAAGGTAAGCCCCGGCACAGGCTACCTGTTGCCACGTACAGCCAGGGTGGGGCTGATGCTCGGTCTGTTTTTTGTTATTCCCATCCCTGCGATCCACCAGCTACATCTTAAATTTACAGTGCGAGAGGGGGCCTTAGTGGTCTCTTGACCTTTAAGGAGCATGACTCAGTGTGTGTCTGGTGATCCTAAATATGCACACGCTTGCTAGCTGGAGGAGTCCTCGGAGTCCAGCACTTGTTGCAAGAATCCGGAAGTTGGCCTTGGTCCACCGGCAGATTGAAATTCTACCTCTTGTCTTAAAATATTTTGCTGTGCCAGGGTGGACTAAAGCAGGGCTCCTAAAGACCGTACACGTTTCTCATGACCAAAAGGCCCTTGTTGTAAAATTCTGAGCGTTTTTGATTCTCGTGGTTTTAAAGGGAGATGGCTCAATTTTTCAAGAGTGCAGAGAAAAATCAGAAACAAGGAGAAACCACAACGGTGTCTCATCTGTAAAATCTGCTGGTCTTTTCGGAGCTAATCTGTGACTGTGCATAGTAGCTGGGTGGACGCATTTTGCTTCAGGTTCTTGATCTTTTCAGATTATCACTTAGTCTAAACCTTATTGCATGCTTACACAGGAGTAAGGTCCTCTGAACTCAATCTGAGACGGCATATATAAGATTTCACTGTTAAAGATGTTTATTCTCCCCCCCCCCCCGCCACAACCTTTGGGAAATCCTTGAAGTTGTGTTTTTTTAAATTGTATAATCTTTCCAGATAATCTTCTGGCCATCATTCAACCTCATTTTAAATTATTGAGCTCCAGACAGGCAGCTCCTTTGTGTAAAAGAGAGCTGCCTCCCTTCAGCCTTTCAAAGAAACTTGGGAGGCGATGAGCTACACACAGGAGCCCCATCAGACTCTCACACCACCCCAGAGTCAAAATTAGATTGTAATCTCTTTGGGGATAGGGACCTGCCATTTTGGTTATGTTACTCTGTAAAAAGTGCAGCGGGGCATAGATGGTGCCGACAAAATTCCAATCGACCCCCAAGGAAGCGGGGGGGGGGGGTGTTTGGCACTTCTCTAAGAATCTTCCCTAGCCTCTCCAAGAAGGTGACCTAACAATACAGGTGGAATCTGCTGGGCTGCAAAGGTTCTGTATGTTTCTCAGTGCAGTGGGGGGGGGGGGGTTGGAAGGCCGATTGGCATTTCACAGAGGCCGAGTTTGCGGAAGGGAGTTGAAGGTCAGCCATGCTTGTCTGCTTTGAAGAGTTGAGATGGCTGTCCTAAAGGTGGGTGGCGTGGTTGATGGCAAGTCTCTCTATAGCTATGCCTGTCTTGCACTAAAGCAGAGAAGCCATGGCGACAGCAAATAGATTCTTCAAGATGCCACAAGTGCTTTGTGCTGCAGGAACACAGCTACCCCTGAGTAACTTGAGGGAGACTTCCAGATAGGGGTTGAATGATCTCGGTGCCTGGATCCCTCGGAAAACGTAGCGGATGAATCAGGTTACACATGTGTATTCCTGTGGCATTTACCAGCGTGTGACAATGAGGTTTCGCGCTCCCTGGGATTCCATGCTGGCAAAAGAGTACATGGAATCTGCCCAGAATGGAGGGAATAATTGAATATTGTTGGTGCAGCACTAAATCCCTTCTGGGATCCTGGCATTCCTGCATGAAGCGCTGCTTAACACTTGGCTGGGGCAACTCAGTCAGATGGGCGGGGTACAAATAATAATAAATTATTATTATTATTGTTGTTGTTGCTGTTACTGCTTAAGGGTTCTGGAGACGCAGGTGGCACTGTGGTCTAAACCGCCGAGCCTAGGACTTGCCAATCAGAAGGTCGGTGGTTCAAATCCCTGTGATGGAGTGAGCTCCCCTTGCTCGGTCCCTGCTCCTGCCAACCTAGCAGTTCGAAAGCACATCAAAGTGCAAGTAGATAAATAGGTACCACTCCGGCGGGAAGGTTAGCAGTGTTTCCATGCGCTGCTCTGGTTCACCAGAAGTGGCTTAGTCATGCTGGCCACAAGACCTGGAGGCTGTATGCCCGGCTCCCTCAGCCAATAAAGTGAGATGAGCACCGCAACCCCAGAGTCGTCCACGACTGGACCTAATGGTCAGGGGTCCCTTTACCTTTACCTTTAATGGCTTAATTTTGAAATGAAATCTCATTTCAGTTAGATGTGGTTCATTTTTATGTATGGCAGGGATAGCCAATGTCATACCTTGCAGACGCCTTGGAGTCCAACCCCCATTAGCGCCTCTTGTGCCTATGCTGGTGTGAACTGATGGGAGCTGTAGTCCAACCCCTCTGGAGGGCGCCAGGTTGGGCAAGGCTGCTCATGGGATGGCTCGGTGCAGGGTGCAGTAGTAACTGGCATGCGAAATGAGAGAATGTCATGTTTTTATTCCAGGGTCTTAAGTTCACACTTTTAATTTAAGAAAAGTATTTTGAAAGAAAACCACTTGGCGCTCATGGAGCACCTCAAGCCTCTATCAAACTTTGCTTTGCATTCCAGAGAGATCAGGGGCCAAATCAGTTCTGCCTCCTTACCGACTCTAAAGTGTGTTTGGTGGGAGGGCTTGACGTCTTTCCACCAAAGAGCTGGAAGCAGGAGAGTGTTGGGGAAGGAGTGGGTTTAGCCCCCCTCCTCTGGACATGCCTTTTCATGTATGTATGCCCCTTCCTCCCCCTGGTTTGTAGCCAAAGGTCTGTTAAATACAGGCACGCACAGACACACCTTGGGCTGCCCCTTGAACCCTGCCCCGTGGCACGTGGAGGAACCCAGGAGCAGTTTTTGTGCTTGGTTCTTGCTCAAGCTAGAGATTGTCGCCTGCTCTCTCTCTCTCACTCTCTCCCCCAGGCTTATGCTGTAACTGCTTCTTCTTGTCTCTCACAGGTTGATTTATCGCATTTGGCTCCCGAGGAGAGATGGAGGTGAGTGAAGAGCCTGCCTGCTTGCTCGCCTTCCTGCAAGGTTCACGGACTTGTCAGATGACACCTATTTTCTCCTCTATTGGGTCCTAAAAGACCAAGTTGCCTGCCTGATGCAGATTTCTTCATGGCTGGTGCACAAAGCACTTGTGGAAACGTAAAATTACACAGTTTGCCTGTGCCCCTCAAGAGAATTTCCTGTCTCCTCCCGCTTCTCCGTTTTATAACAACAGTCTTTGCAGAAGAGCTGAACTGCCGCTTTATTTTGTGGTCATTTAAAACTTGACAGATCCCATGTTAAGAGGGTATCTGGCAGAGCAGCAGGTCTGGACCTCAAACAGTTGATACATTTGGGTGGGGGTTCCTTTAAAAGGGGCTTACTCCCCTCCCTTGTTTTGACTGAGGGAGGCTGCCCTAGTTCAGCTTAGCTACAGATGCCCCCGGCGCTTCAGCCCACCATTGGGCTGTGCCACCTCACCTTCTGTGCCAAACGGTGCCCAGCTTTGCAGCCTAAACAAATAGTGCCAGCCAGCCTGTTTCCATTGCTTTTTTCCAGTACAGTGGTACCTCGGGTTAAGAACTTAATTCGTTCTTAACCTGAAACTGTTCTTAACCCGAAGCACCACCTTAGCTAATGGGGCCTCCCGCTGCTGCTGCAGCGCCGCTGCACAATTTGTGTTCTCACCCTGAAGTAAAGTTCTTAACCTGAGGTACTATTTCTGGGTTAGCAGAGTATGTAAGCTGAAGCGTCTGTAACCTGAAGCGTGTGGAACCCGAGGTACCACTGTACAGTGTTATGCATCTGCTACTTATTCTGTGTAAATTTTATTCACTTTGTAGCTCCTTTCCATCCTTGTTTGAGTTCAAGGTGCCAAAGATCATATTGGTCTGGCATTTCACTTCCTACAGGGGCCAATTCAGGAACCTTCCTCCATTTTAAGAACCCTGACCTAGTGCAAATAAAGAAACAAAAAACTGTTCAGTTTTCTGCCTTGCTTGGATTTAACTTCTGCAGTTTCAGTAAGCCTCCCTCTTTCACGTACAGTTGAAACCGCAAGAAGTTAAATGTGTGCAATAATACTGTACCAAACTCCATGTTCCCAGAGGCCCACGACCCACCCACTTCTGCGTCTTCTTGCAGAGTCCAGTTTGCCATGCAGGTGTGATGCTGCCGCCAAGCACCCTCTGTGCTTACGTGAGATGCAAGAGCGTGAGTGTGAGAGACTGACTTGCTCTGCTCTCGTTCCAGGGTCGAACACGCTCGGATGCATGCCAAGCACCGCGGCCACGAGGCCATGCACGCCGAGATGGTCCTCATCCTGATCGCCACCCTGGTGGTGGCTCAGCTCCTCCTGGTGCAGTGGAAGCAGAGGCACCCCCGCTCCTATAACGTAAGCTGCCCCTCCCCAGGGTAGATGTTGTCGAGACCCCTCCACCATCCTCACAGGGGTGCCACCTATGGAAGCCCCACCTGAAAGGGGATGAGGCTGCATTGTGTAGAGGGAGCTGGATGAGGAGGGGCTGGGCCTTGTGGCTGGGACTCTGCTCTCTTTGGGCAGAAGCCCCACCCATATGGTATCCCACTGGGCAAACAGCAAAAAACCCCAATGCAAATAGTACACTAGAAAATGTGACTCAACCCAGCTTGCATTCTATGTTTGGTAGTGGTATAGTTCGCTCCCTCTTCCATCCTGGAGATATTTGAAGATGGGTATCATATCTCCGGGGATGCGGGTGGCGCTGTGGTCTAAACCACAGAGCCTAGGGCTTGCCGATCAGAAGGTCGGTGGTTCGAATCCCCGCGACGGGGTGAGCTCCCGTTGTTCGGTCCCAGCTCCTGCCCACCTAGCAGTTCGAAAGCACATCAAGTGCAAGTAGATAAATAGTTACCACTCTGGCAGGAAGGTAAATGGCGTTTCCATGCGCTGCTCTGGTTCACCAGAAGCGGCTTAGTCATGCTGGCCACATGACCCAGAAGCTGTCTGTGGACAAACGCCGGCTCCCTCGGCCTATAGAGTGAGATGAGCGCGCAACCCCAGAGTCGTCCACGACTGGACCTAATGGTCAGGGGTACCTTTACCTTTACCTTTAACATATCTCCTCTCAGTCTCCTCTTTTCTAGGTTAAGCATCCCCAACTCCCTCAATCTAAGGCTTGGATTCCAGACCCTGGATCATCTTGGTCGCCATCCTCTGCACTCGCTCCAGTTTGTCGACATCCTCCTTAAATTGCGTTGCCCAGAACTCTTTCCTTCTCTTCCCTTGCTGCAGATGGTGACCCTCTTCCAGATGTGGGTCGTCCCCCTCTACTTCACAGTGAAGCTGCACTGGTGGCGGTTCCTGGTGATCTGGGTCTTCTTCTCGGTCGTCACAGCTTTCGTCACGTTCAGAGCAACACGCAAACCTCTGGTCCAGACGACTCCCAGGTGAGCAGAAACCTCTTGGCTCTTACATAAGAGCGCAGGAGCCAATGGCACGCCAGGCCCAGCTTCCCCTTCTCTCAGTGCTCAACCAGACGCCCAAAAGGGAAACCTGCAAACAAGATTTGAGCACTAGAGCAACTCTCTCGCCTCCTGCGGTTTCCAGCAATTCAGAAGCATTGCTGCTCCCAGCTGTGGAGGCAGAACAGAGCCATGCTGGCCAGAAATCATCAATAGTCCTCTCCTCCTCTGTGAATTTGTCCTATCCTCTTTCAAAGCCATCCAAATTGGGGGCCGTCCCTGCCTCCTGCCAGAAGGAGTTCTATAGTTTAACTCTGCGCTCCATGAAGGACTTTATTTTCTCTGCCCTGAATCTGTGTTCCCGCTTCTCTCTTTTGCACGTAGGTTGGTGTACAAGTGGTTTCTCCTAATATACAAGATCAGCTACGCCACAGGAATTGTGGGCTACATGGCTGTGATGTTCACGCTCTTTGGGCTTAACCTGTTATTCAGGTGAGAGAACCCCTCTGTTGTTGGCATTGCAAGAGATATAGCTTTTAAGTCTCCCACTGGCTGCCAAAACTGCCCTCTTCATAGATGTGCCCTTGCCTTATTACATGGCGTATCAGAAGAATTATTTGGGGAAGTGGGACGGGCAGTTGAATGGGCACAAATCTGGCAGCGCAGAGCAAGACACTAGGGGTGCAGGGCTGTGAGATGTCCAGCACTCGTATCCACTGCATCCCGCTGGCTCTGTTCTACCCCTGTGAAATGCTTAGAAATTAGAAAAGGAGACATTTTCCCAGCGTCATCCTGTGATCTGAGAAGCATGCCCCAGGAATAGGGACCAAGGATCCCGGGGAGAGGAATGTGATTTGGAAGGCTGCGCTTTAGCGATATTATTCATGCTGCCTCAGAGCACCTTTTATTGTCCAAATAAACAGCCAAGGCAGCCCTAAATTAAGCAGGTGTGGTGCAGTTGCAGCAAAAGATGTTCAGCCTCAAGGGGGTGATCCCACACTCTCCCTCCAGCCCCCTCCTTCTGCTTCACTATGGAATTGGGGATTCTGGATGCTGAGCATGACCCAGAAGAGATACAAACCCCGGGCAAAACTACGGCCGCCCTGCGGACCCTTGGTGCCCTCACAGTCTGTCTCATGAACGTGGACAGCGCATGATCTGTGCCCGAAAGAGACCCAAATCATCCAGCGTTGGGGGCCGAGTAGCAAAGAGGAATGGAGAGGAACATAGGAAGCAGCAGCAGCAGCCAGGAGGGGGTGACGTGCAGCTCCTCCCCTTTAAATACTGGAAGGCTTGCTCCATGTTTACTTCCAGACTTCTAGGAATCCCACTCTCCTGGGAGACGCAAACCCCTTTCTCAGTAAAAAGGAAGAAATGCTAGCTGATGTGTTCAGGGCACCAGTTCCGTGCCAGATCCCTGATTCTGCATTAGCGCTGAGAAATGCTGGGTGTGCAGAAGACATCGGGCCTCATTCAGAGAGTGCAGCACGGGGCAAAGCGAGGAATCAGGGACCCAGGAGGAGGCCAAACCCCTAAGGCACCTGCAGGGCTTGGTTTGCCTGAGCATGCAGCTAGGAAGTCCCCCAGGCTCCCATCAGCCCCATCCATTGGCCCCGCTCGCCAGGGAGGGGGGTGGCTGTAGACCCAGAAAATCTGGGGGAACTACAGTTCCAAAGGGGCTGATCCACAGATACACTGGGAGTTTGTTCATTTTGAAGTCTAGCCACGGTGCTGCCCCTGAGCATCTTGTCCTGAAGGGAGACATTTTCCTGAGGCAGGCTCCCTCTGCCCCCGTAAGAGGTGAAATTAAGCTGGCGTGAGAGAACCTGCAGCGTGGCTTCTGCGTGGGGTGTTCAGTAAAGGCCCTAGCAGTTGCCCTGAGCTGTCTGTCAGTGTGGGACTTACGAAAGGCTGTTCCCTTCAATAGAATCAAGCCAGAAGATGGAATGGACTTTGGGATTTCTCTCCTCTTCTATGGCCTCTATTACGGAGTACTGGAGCGAGACTTTGCCGAAATGTGTGCTGACTACATGGCCTCCACTATAGGGGTAAGATTCATGCAGGGCAAGCTGCTTTTTAAAGAAAAGGGTGAACGTAACCTTGGGAAACAAAATAACAAACATAATTTAGGAAAGCCAAGTAACGCTGTCCCATCTGACACGGGGGGAGGCGAAACTTGAAAAACCAACAAATAATCAGTGTTGATGAATTCTAGGTTTTATACACTGGTGCAGATAAAAGAGCGCTGTAAATTGTCAGCGTTGGCATTTGTGACGGATGCCCTGTGAGTTTCTGCATCCTCAGATCCTTTTTCATCTCCTCTGATATGGCCAAGTCCCAAACATTAGCATACCCCAAACAGATATTTAGGTTTTGTAATACTTTTCCCCTTTCAAGCAATGGATAATCTGGCAGCATCCAAGAGCACAAGTCAGTCCTTTGGCCGAATGTCCACGTTCAGATCCTTAAAAACGGGCTGCAGAGATCGTTGTGGAGCTCCCTTGATATGATAGGGTCCCAAGTAATTTTAGAAATTTATTGATGTGCCTCAGTCCGAAAGTTACAAACAAAGGGGGTTTGGGGGAGTTGCTTATAATCCAGTCTTGTCGGTCACCAAGGGCTCACCCACACTTTCACTTGGCCTGTATTTTGGTTGTATTGTGTCCCAATTAATTCCCACCCTTCCGGGTTTGAGAGCTTTTCTGGTCATTCTGCAAAAATCCAGTCTCACCCTCTGAACCAGAGATTTTGCTCAATCAAGTTTCAGTTCAGTGGGAAAGATGGGATTTTTGCAAGGCACAGAACGAGAATGGAAGAGGGAGCTAAGAGGCGTGATGATGGTGCCTGGCGGTGTTCCTGCCCCAACTGCCTTGAGGCTACTCTTCCTGGGCAGCATCCTGCTTCTGTGAGCAGCTGAGGGCTGCTCTGCCCTGAGCTTGGGTGGCGGCTGAATTCTTAGTGTCAAAGCCGCCTTTCACTTGGGTGTTCAGCTAAACCAAGCGCCAGGCATTAGACTAGTATTTTACCCTGGGGGGGGGGAGGCTTTCCCCTGGGCAAGGAGTGTTTTAATGCCACAGCTGATCTCAGTACCAGGAGGATGAGCTGGCAGGTCATACTGTGATCGCAGCAAAAGAGGGGGCTCTCTCTCTCTACCTCCGTGACAAACTTCAGCCACCAGTCGGTGCCAGAGAGCTTCTTTGAGAAGCACTCTTCATAATAGCCTCAGGACGCAAAGTGCATCCACATGGGGCAAACTGTGCCCTCGGTTTCTAGAGAGAGGCATTCAGAGATGTGTTCATGACAGCCACGCTCGACACATTCAAGGGTGATCAGATTTGTAGCCCCAAACCATCTGGAGCAGGGGTCCTCAAACTACGGCCTGTGGGCCAGATCCGGCCTGCCTAGCAGATCGCTCCTGACCCCCACCCCCACCCCCACCAGCAAGGCCCAAGCCTCAGAAGTGGCTGGGCAGGAAGAGTCCTGAGGTAAAAGCGTGCGTGTGTAACAAAGCCTTGGTAATGCGGTAGCTACCGTCACCACCAGCTGCTTGGTAATGGCACGCTGCCCCTTTAAGTCGGCGGAGGGCGGGGCGGTGGCAAAGGAACCCCTTCCACGCCAGCCCTTCCCCATCTCCCTTCCCCTCAGGCCGGCTCCATGCCCACCGGAGGAGTGCCTCGCCGGCTGGTTGCCTCCTTATCACGCTCGCGGGTCCCATGCGGCGGCCTTGGCAACCTTAAAAGTTTGGGAAGCACCAAAAACACAGGCAAGATATGCAAATAGAATTAGCAAGAAGAGACGTCTGAATCACAACAGTTTATTGTACAAGGGAAATCTCCATGTAAATAGTGGCGGGTTAACCTTTCAAATAGAGCTCTCCACCCACACTTCCCCAAGTTTGAAAATAGACTTCAATGCAGAGAAAGTCATATGCATGAGGAACAACAACATCAAAAATAACCCAGAAGAAATGAAGTATAAAAGTGACTCACAGCGCCTACATCAAACTAGAAACAGAGTACCAAGTTTTAACCTCCTTAATAATACGTAGTAATAATAATTTATTATATGTGCAGTGTGCATAGGAATTCGTTCATATTTTTTTCAAACTATAGTCTGGCCCCCAACAGTGTCTGAGGGACAGTGAACTGGCCCCCTGTTTAAAAAGTGTGAGGACCCCTGGTCTGGAGGAAGTTCTCGTGTCAACCTCTCTCATTTCACGGATTACACTTCTTAGTCACTTGTGACCCTAAAGTCTCCATTGAGAAAGATACACAATACAGAATGTCATGGGGGTGGAGAGGGAATCATATAATACATGAATGTTTCATATAGCAATTTTTTTGGGGAGGAAACATACCAGCTGCATAAATATTAGTGAACAACATTAACAACACAGTGGTACCTTGGTTGTCAAACTTAATCTGTTCTGGGAGTCTATTCGACTCCCAGAATCGTTCAGAAACCAAGGCGCTGCTTCCGATTGGCTGCAGGAGCTTCCTGCACTCAAGCGGAAGTCGTGCCAGACATTCGGCTTCCGAAAAACTTTCAAAAACCGGAACACTTACTTCCAAGTTTGTGGCATTCAGGAGCTGATTTGCTCAGGAGCCAAGCCATTTGACAACCAAGGTACCACTATGCTAAAATAATAAACACAGCAATCAAAGAGTGACAAAGTATCACCCCCTGACCCAGTGGCATAGTGTGGGTTGTCAGCACCCGGGGCAAGGCAAGTAATTTGCACCCCCTAACCCGTGGATTTGTGCCCCCTAAGCCGTGGATTTGCGCCCCCTAACCCTAACCCCCAGGTGTTGCGCCCGGTGCGGCCGGCCCCCCCTGCGCCCCCCACGCTACGCCACTGCCCTGACCCTTTTGCAGCCAGCCTCAGCTCCCTGGATGAGGTCTTGCTTCTCGGATGGGGGGGGGGGTCCTCTCATGGCTAAGGTTTTGTGTGCGGTTGCCACCCGGCTGCGGTTACTCTGCGCTCTCGCCGCAGCCTTCATCATCACCGTAGTTCATTCCTGAGCCGCTTTTCCACAGTGTAGCCCTGCTCAAGGCAGCTTGCAAGACAAGAAGTTCACGTAATAATGAAAACGTAACAAAAGTAGTCATAAGCAGCAAATAAATACATTTGAAGGCACATGGAACAGAATTAAGCAATCCCCAGGAAAGAACTAAAATTAAAGAAATGGGAAATTTTTGACAGTAACAGTGAAAGTTAAATCATGACCCAAACTAAACCCCCTAAAGTGAGTCTGCAGATCCTGAGAAGCAGGTCTTGAAGGACTCGCATCCAAGGTGGTCTCTGGGGCTAGTTTGCTGGTATTCCCCCCAGGAGGGAGCCTGAGTTGAGATGCCTCCACTCACCCGGGTCCTCTGTGTCTTCCTCCCGGCCTCTCGGCACCTCCGGAGCAGTTCTACAGCGCATCAGGGATGCCCACCAAGCACCTCTCGGACAGTGTCTGTGCCGTCTGTGGCCAGCAGATCTTTGTGGACGTCAATGAAGAAGGGATCATCGAGAACACGTACAGGCTGTCCTGCAATCACGTGTATCCTTTGGCGGGGGTGCTGTCTGTAATTCTGGCATCGCGAGGGGGGGTGGACCAGGTGGTTCTTGGGGGCTCCTTCCAACCCGACAATTCTGTGATTCCACGGCCTCTGAATACAGTGGGCTGTCCGTCATTGGAGGTTTTTATGCAGAGGTTGGCTGGCCACCTTTCAGGGATGGTGTAGTTGAGATTCCTGCATTGCGGGGGCGGGTTAGACTGGATGAGCCTTGGGGGGTCCCTTTCCAACTCTATACAGTTCTACAATTCTAAGTGCTGACGTTCTCATTCTTCAGAGGGCCAAGCCCGGTTCCCCTTCTCCCGGAAGCCGTGACTTTGCAGGGGTGCCGTCATCCCCATGTGTGTTCGCCCACACCGCAGCCAGGGGAAGCGTTGAGGCCCTGACTAAATTCACGACTGCTTCCCCGGCCCAGTTTCTGTGACGCTGCCTCCCTGCGGCTGGGAAGTGGTTTGTGGCTTCCTCCATGTGCGCCGGGGGAGCAAGACTCCTTGCGGCTTGTGCTGAAATGTCATGACTTGTGGCCGCTGGTTTCAGCCAGGAACATTTCGTACCTCTGCACTCTTTCGTAGGGAAGCTTGAGCAGAAAGCGAGCAAAGAGCGAGGGAGAAAATCCTTTGCTGCATAGCAGCCTTTCCCAGCATGGTACCCGCTGGCTGTTTCAGACTACGACTTCCAGCAGCCCCAGGCACCACAGTTGTTAGAGCACGAGACTCTTAATCCCAAGGTTGTGGGTTCGAGCTCCACATTGCATGAAAGAGTCCTGCGTTCCAGGGGGTGGGGCGAGAGGACCTTCGGGGTTCCCTTCCATGATTCTAGGGATCCTGAGCGCAGCCTTTGAGCTTTGTGACGGGAGTCCTGGTTAGTGACGCAGCAGAGCCCTTGCGGCTCCCTAGTGTTGGAGAAAGAGGAACCAGGAGTGACACATGAAGGCAGAGGCGTGGAACTGGCAAGCGTCCGTCACAAGCGCTGGGGGATCCTCGTGTGTTTGTTTTTCTTCCCTGTTACTATGGCAGTTCGGTGTCCGGTCATGGCCGGAATCCATGTACATGCGTACGTTTCCCCACATGACTTTCGCAGGCTTCCGTTTCAAAGGCAGGAGGGCACCCAATTAGCCAATGGCTGTCTTGGGCTTGGATTCAATTTCATTTATTGCTTCGCTATTCCACTTTCCATTTGAATGTATCCGCGTACAGACAATGATTCACAAAGACAGCATCACAAGTATGGTCACATATTATATACATGGAACCATTCTTCTTCTTCTCTGGCGATCCCTCGTAGCCGAGTAAGATTGTCTTACATGAACATGGTTTTATCAATGAGTCCGTAAGTGACTGTGGAGGCCAATTCTGGACCCACACATCCTTCCACAGCGGGGACATTGGTTTCTGGGCAGGAGTTGATCACGGTGTGGATTTGCCAAGCGTGCCTTCCTCTTAGCATGTTTCTCCCTTGCGTCCTGAGTTCGAGTGTCTTCAAAGCCTATGGCGCCTTCGCTAAAGGCTGTTCTCCAATTGTAGCCCTCTGCCTAATCGCAGGAGCTCCGCCAGGTCCTTTGGAACCATAGAACTGGACTCAGAAGCGGCCCAGAAAGTCATCTAGTCTAACCCAGCTGCAGCCAGGGCAAGTCGGAGGCAGCAGTTCCTTCTGATGGACATTTGGGGGGGCGTGGGGCTCTCTGTCCCTCCTCTCCCCCATTTCACAGGCTGAAACCTGAACCCCACCCCCCACCCCCGTAGGCAGCCAGCAGCAGACCAGCATGCCGTTGCCTTTTCTGCACTTGGCTCCCTCAGCCAGATCTCTCTGCTGCCTCCCGGAGTCCGTGTGTGCGTGGATGTGCCTGGTTTCTCTCTCTCCTCCCCCCGCTGCCCTTAACTCGCTGCCCCTCCCAGCTTCCACGAGTTCTGCATCCGCGGCTGGTGCATCGTTGGGAAGAAGCAGACCTGCCCCTACTGCAAGGAGAAGGTGGACCTGAAGAGGATGTTCAGCAACCCGTATCCTTCAAGGAAGGGGGTCTGCAGGAGAGGGGAGGAAGGGTGGCTGGGGAAGCTCGGAAGCGTCTGCAGCCAGAACAGGCACGCCAAGCAGCTCCTTTGACTGAAAAACAGCAGCCTATGGCTGGGCGCAGGCTGGAGAGGTCCCTCAAAGGTTGCAGCCATGGCAGGGCACTGGTACCTTGGCTCTCAAACTTAATCTGTTCCAGAAGTCCGTTCCAAAAGCAAGGCATGCTTTCCCATAGAAAGTACAGTGGTACCTCGGGTTACAGACGATTCAAGTTACAGATGCTTCAGGTTACAGACTCCGCTAATTCAGAAATAGTACCTCGGGTTAAGAACTTTGCTTTAGGATGAGAACAGAAATTGTGCAGCGGCAGTGGGAGGCCCCATTAGCTAAAGTGGTACCTCAGGTTAAGAACTGTTTCAGGTTAAGAACAGACCTCCAGAACTAATTAAGTTCTTAACCTGAGGTACCGCTGTAATGCAAAATGGATTAATCTGTTCTAAGCTTTTAAAAACAATCCCTAAAACAGCAACTTAACATGGGTTTTACTATCTAACGAGACCATTGATCCATAAAATGAAAGCAATAATCAACGTGCTGCAGTCACACAATCATTCAATCAGTAGCAGAACTGGGTTCCACACAGTCGCAAAAACAAAAACGCAAAATAGTGAAAACAGGCAGACCTCAGCGTAACACTCAAAACGGAGCACGTTTGGCTTCCGAAAAAAGCTCGCAAACCAGGACACACACTTCCAGGTTTGCTGTGTTTAGGTTCCAAGTTGTTTGAATAGCAAGGCGTTTGAGGACCAAGGTACCACTGTAGTGCCTGAAATGATACATGGTCTGGCAAAGGGACAGGCAGAGAAAAGCTTCCTTTCCTCTGTCATCACCCTGGATCTCGCGGGCATCCAGCAGAGATAAAAAGAAAGGACACACAGTTAACCTATGGAACTCCCTCCCACATGAGGCTAGATGGCTTTAAAGGAGGACTGGGCAGATTCATGGAGGAGAGGAAGGGATTAGCCCTGGGCTTAACGTCAGAAGAGCCTGCTGGATCAGGCCAATGGCTGATCTGGTCCTGCATCCTCTTCTCCCAGTGGCCAGCCTGTGGGAAAACATCATGCAGGAACCGGCCACAAGAGCCCTCTCCTCTCCTGTGGTTTCCAGCAACTGGTGTTCAGAAGCACGGAGGCAAAGCTAGCAGCCGTCAACAGCCCTCCATGAATTTGTCCAATCCTCTAGGTTGGCTGCCACCACTTTCCTGCAGCAGAGAGTTCCACAGTTTTAACTACTGTATTTTTCACACCCTAAGACACACCTAGTTTTTAGAGGGGGAATGCAAGGGGAATTTTTTTTTTTTAAAGGGAGTGCTGAGCAGAGCCTGTATGCATCCCAGGCTCTGCTCAGCGCTCCCTTTCAGGAGCCGCGTGGAGCGTGTGTGCGGTGCTTGCAGACTTTCCTCGGGGGGAAAGCCTTGGGGGCTTTTCCGGGGAGGTGGGGCTGCCCTCTGTCCCTTCCCCCACCTCCCGCAAAAGCCAGCAAGAGCCGTGCGCTCTTTAAAGGGTGTGTGGCTCTTGGGGGCTTTTCCTGCCTGCCTCCCGCCTGCATTCGCTCCGTAAGATGCACACACATTTCCCCTTACTTTTTAGGAGGGAAAAAGTGTGTGGAGCGAAAAATACGGTATGTTCCTCTGGAAGAACCTTCTCCCTGCAGCTGCCAAAGCTTCGGACCTGCAGGGGTCTGAAACTCATTACTCGTTAATTTGGGCAATTCTAAGCGGGAGGAGCAGGTATCCCACCGGCTTTGGCCCCCCCCCCCCCCGGTTTTGCACCTCGAGTTTCCTTTTAACTCTTTCCGCCGCAGCTGGGAACGACCGCACGTCATGTACGGGCAGCTGCTCGACTGGCTCCGCTACTTGGTGGCCTGGCAGCCGGTCATCATCGGACTGGTCCAAGGGATCAACTACATCCTGGGCTTGGAGTAACCCCGCCCCCCCCCGCCGGCTCCCTCCTCCCACCTCCGTCCAGGTTGCGCCTGGGGAGCCGCGGCCACCGAGCTGCGTGTGGCGGAGGGCGGCGCTGAGAACACCCAAAGGAGGAGATGCGTTTTGAATCACTGACCTCTCAGGATCGCGGCCTCTTGCTCAGTAGCTGCTGCGACAGCTGGAATTTGGGGGGGGGGGGTGGAAAGGACTTTGCACAAAAGGGGGTGTCGCCGCCGCTTGGGTTGGGAGGGAGAGGAATCTTTTTTTAAGGAAAAAAAAGAGAGAAAAGAAAAGAATTATTTTAATGAGCATATTTAAAACCTTTTTATTGCTGATGCGAAAGGAAACAGAACCTTGGGGGGGGGCCCTCCCCTGCCATCCCAACTCGCTCGTCCTTAGTTATTATGGTTGCTGTAGAGCAAAAGAAATAAGCAGAGAGGATTTGTGCAGCCCCAGAGCTTCTGCCCTTGCTGGCCAGCCCTGTCCCGTCCCTTGTAGGGGAGCAGGATTTGCACTGGGGTTCCCTCCTAGCCAGCACAGCAGTTCTGAGAAGCAAGACTTGGCTGTGGGATGCAGCTGGGCTGCCCAAATGAGGCCTGGGAGGGCAATGTCTCTGCCTGCCACCCTATCACCATCCTGATACAGGAGAGGGGCTGGCTAAGTGAGACCAGCTGCCCAGGAACGGCCTGGAGAGGAGGGGGGGGGGCAGCAGCAATCATGTGCATTTGTTGGAGGGAGAGAACCCCCTTTGAGTGTTCCAGCTCAGAGCAGCCTTTTCCCAACTTTCTTCACATATCTTGCCTTGCTGAAAGTAGTAACCACCCCCTGGCTTGCCTTAGGTTTATAAACCTGGGCTGGTTCAGAAAAATCTCCTCCTCTCTCTTTCTCTCTCTGTATTTTTGCACTATTTTTCCTCTTACAACATCCCTGTTGGTAGCCGGGCATTTTTTTGTACAGTGAGTTCCTTTTCTACGAGAGCATGTCTCGCTGGTCTCTTGTTAGAAGAGGCAGGGCCCGCCAGCTCTCGACAAACAGGAGCTGCGAATCGGGGCCTGCCACGCCGACTCTTCCCTTCTCCCCGAAAAGGACAAGCCGGCCGCCTTGGATCCCGCAGGACGATTTCTGCCTGCAACCTCTGTTCTTTCCGCGTTTGGACATAACTGCAGGAACGCATGCGGGTGTTTCTCCCGAAAGCACGTTGATGACGAACTACAGAGAAGAGGGAGCTCTTGGTGGAGGGAAACCCTTTCCGAACTCCCACTCCTCGCCCAAGCAGCCCCACGGAAAGTGTGGGCCTGTGTGTGCAATAGGGTGCTGCTCAGGAGGGAATTGGCAAGCAAGGGTGCCACAACCCTGAGCCAGTGAGAGAGGCTGTGTCCGTCCTGCTGCTCGGCTGCTGCCCACACCACTGGCCACCTTTGGGTGACCAGAACCGGCTTCTCCAGAATATTGGGAGCACCGTAATGGGAAACAGGCTGGGCTGGACCCTCCTGGGTCGAGATGGGCAATCACCCCTTGGTCTCCAAGCCTTCCTTGTGCAGCCTGGCATCACCCCATGAAGCCAAAACTCCCAGGGGAGAGGGATGGCACCGTCCGTCCGATTCCAGTGCAGTTGGGGCGACTCAGACGTAGGACGTCCGTGGGAAATGGCACCACCATTGGAATCGCTCAGCCTCCCTTTGCCCCTGGGACTCCTGATGTTTTGGACCACAAATCCCATCAGCCCCGGGATTTGCAAGGCCTCTGGATAGGGAAAGCTGTGGGCAACGCCGCTTGCGGCTATGCCAGTTGGGTATATTGTGGATGGATGAGAGAGAGGGGTCTCTCGAGCCTTGCATTTTGCCCCCTGCCCTGTGGCAACTGCTGAATTGCTCTCCAGAGCTGCAGCTGAGGGTTGCCGCCATCTCTGACTTGTTCCTGGACTTTTGATCAAAAGTAGGATCTTCATGTGAACATCCTGTTCTGCACTGTTTTGATGCTGGGAGTCCAAAGGCAGGTGCATGTGTGAAAGAGGGTGAAAAAGCCCCAGTGCATTGGGAGGAATCTTTCCTGGGGCGAGAGGGAGGTGTCTCCAAGGGGTGAAATAAACCTTCCTCGGCAACTGGACCCATCCGCCCCACTTTTCCTGGGGGCACCTTCCTGGTTCTGTGCCATGTCAAGAAGTTCAAGCGGGATGTCGGACGGGGGAAGTTCCGAGGGTGGCAGATATAACGTTCTGCATGTTGCAAGAATTTCCTCGCCCCAGTGCATGCCAGTATTGGGGGGTTCTGTTGGGCAGCCAGTGGGGCAGAGGGTCAAAATGTGTCGCCGGATCCCTTGTGGGGTGACCTCGCTATCCAAAAAGGTACGGTGCAATTTGGGGAGAGTAAGTGATGTAAGGGTGCAGAGGCTTCAAGGGGGCTGAGCCACACTCTGCACCCGTTTGCCACCCCCCAATAAGCATATTTAGTTATGCACACTGAGGAGGTCTGGTTTGACTCTGTGTCTGCACTGTGTAATCCACAAACCAGACATTTGCAATCTGATATCTCTTCTGCGAAAAGATCTTTTGAAAGGCATAGCGTGGCTTAATTCTTTTTCTCCCCTAAACAAATGTGTAATAAATTCTGCCGAACTGCGTGCTCCTTGTATTTTCAAGAAGTTCCTTGTTTGGCTGGGAGGGCCTTGCGTGTCAGACGAGGTTTGAAAGGCATTTTGAATGGATTTCTTTTCCTATTTAACCAAGGAGAGCATCATTTCCTCTCTTAGTGGTATTATATAATGAGCGTCCCTTGTAGCCAAAGCAGCACCATCCACATTCAAGAGGAAGGCCCTTGCCGTCCCCAGGGAGGAACTTTGCAGAAGAGGGGGGCAGGCATTTTGAAGAAATAGCTAAAAGTGGCGATAGGCACACTATGCATTGAAAGCAGGATCACACCACTTTAAGCAACTCCAGTTACCAGGAAGCTTGGGGACAGGACCTCCGAAAAGTCTCAGCGCCCTTAGAAAACAAGAGTTCCCAGGGTTCTTTGGGAGAAACCCTGGATGCCTGAAAGTGGCGTTATAGTGCTTTCAATGCACAGTGCGGGTGTCTCCTGACTTTTGAGAGGGAACTGAATGGAGTATCGTACAGCTGAACATCAGGGGAGAGGCCATGGCTGGCTGGAGCAGTGAAGAGGAGCCCTGTGCTGCAACATTTTATTGCAGGTCCTACTTGCCCTTTTCAAAAGCAAAGTTTGCTTTATGCTCCCCACCCAAATTCACTTGAGCAATTTATGGTTGTTTCAGCTCCCATCCCAGTGGGTGTCTGGGCTGTCTAGGAATGGTTTGCCTGAACCGTGCGCTGGAGCAGTTTGGGTCAGGGGAGAGAAAGACGGAAGGGTTCCTGTTTCTTTTCTCAAATGGTACTCTGTACATGAAAACACATCAGGGTTCCTTGAAAGGAAAATAAAGCAAAATAATTCTGATGACTTGCTGTGACTCAGACTTTTGACAGTAATTTACACTGTGCTGACTTTGCAGGGGGGAAAACATGTCCATTTTGACTCGGTTAACAGAGCAGCACTCTGGGCTGTAGTAAATTTCCATCATCATTGGAACGTGGTGCTTAACACATCTCAGAAGCAGGAATAAAATGGCAGGTCCCTGCCTTCACAGAGCATACAGGAATCTAAATTTTGATTGCAAGGAGGAGGAAGAAAGAAGCAGGGGTGGTTTTGAGCCTATCCTCCTGCTGTAGAAGAATTGGGGGTTGGCTTCTGCTGCCCAACACCCCAAGGGATTCTGTACCCCCTAAGTCCATGATCTGTCAGAGAAGAATGGATGGAGGCAAGATCCCGTGAAAGCAAGGAGATCTTTCATTTTTTGTTGCAATAGAGTCCCACCCACCACCCACCTTGCAAGAAGGTAAGAGAGACCCAGAACAAAGTTTGCAGGAACCTTTGAAGACTTTTGATATTGTCCAATCCTTTAGACAAAGACTACCCTGAAAGCATGTGGGTCTAAACCACTGAGCCTAGGGCTTGCCGATCGGAAGGTCAGCGGTTCGAATCCCTGCAACAGGGTGAGCTCCCATTGCTCAGTCCCTGCTCCTGCCAACCTAGCAGTTCAAAAGCACGTCAAAGTGCAAGTAGATAAATAGGTACCACTCCGGTGGGAAGGTAAACGGCGTTTCCGTGCACTGCTCTGGTTTCGCCGGAAACGGCTTAGTCCTGCTGGCCACATGACCCGGAAAAACTGCAGACAAACGTCAGCTCCCTTGACCAGTAAATCGAGATGAGCACCGCAATCCCAGAGTCGTCCGCAACTGGACCTAATGGTCAGGGCTCACTTTACCTTTACCCTAAAAGCACAAAAAGAGGTGGTCTGTATGGGTTCTCTCCTCTCTGCCAAGATACCTGATAATGTTTTAATGGTTGCGTTACCTGGGCAGCCTCGCCATTCTTTTGAGGTGGAAAATACTTTAGTTCTTGAATCCAGGTCACAGGCCCATCCTATTCATACACCAAATATGCCCTTAAGACAGGATTTGAAGGATTTGTAAGTGGAAAGAGCTGTTGAGAAAGCTTTCTTCAATATGCTGTATTTTTCGCCCTATAGGGCGCACCGGCCCATAGGGCAGACCTAGTTTTTTTGGGGGGGAATAAAAAAAGATATATCCCCCCCCCAGGCGTGGGGCTGGGCTGGGGGAAGCCTGAGCTTTCCCCGACCCCAGCCCCCAGAATAGACTGCTATCTGCAAGCCTTGGGAGCCCAGCGGGAAATCGCGCCGGGCTCCCAAGGCTTGTGGAGAGCTGCCTGAAGCCCGGGGTGCGCTCCGCTGCGCTCCCCGGGTTTTGAGCTGCAGGCTGCTGTCCGCAAGCCTTGGGAGCCCAGTGGGAAGTCGCGCCGGGCTCCGCAGGCTTGCGGATAGCTGCCTGAAGCCTGGAGAGCGAGAGGGATTGGTGCGCACCAACCCCTCTCGCTCCCCAGGCTGCAGCGAAAGCCTGCATTCGCCCCATAGGATGCACACACATTTCCCCTTCATTGGGGGGGGGGGTGGAAGTGTGTCCTATAGGGCAAAAAATACGGTATTTCCCTTCTGCAGAAGGCTTTTGGGGATTGCTCTGTGCACTAAAATAAGGTGTAATTTTCTCAGGCAATATTTCCTAAATTTTGCAGGGTGAAGGATTGGTTTTCTGTGGCGTGCACAACTGCTATGTGTGCGCACCTTAAAGTTTTATAACACTCCAAAAGTGTTGCAATTGCAGTGGGTTTTTGTCGCCTTTAAGCATCCTGCTACTGCTCTAACATAGGGCGAGGGTGGTGCTGTGGGTTAAACTACAGAGCCTAGGGCTTGTCGATCAGAAGGTCAGCAGTTCGAATCCCCGTGACGGAGTGAGCTCCCCTTGCTCGGTCCCAGCTCCTGCCAACCTAGCAGTTCGAAAGCATGTCAAAGTGCAAGTAGATAAATAGGTACTGCTCCGGCAGGAATGTAAACGACATTTCCGTGCGCTGCTCTGGTTCACCAGAAGCGGCTTAGTCCTGCTGGCCACATGACCCGGAAGCTGTACGCCGGCTCCCTCGGCCAGTAAAGCGAGATGAGCACCGCAACCCCAGAGTCGGCCACGACTGGACCTAATGGTCAGGGGTCCCTTTACCTTTACCTCACTGCTCTAGCATATGGCACCTCACCTCGTTGTTGTTGTTGTTGTTGTTTAGTCGTTTAGTCGTGTCCGACTCTTCGTGACCCCATGGACCAGAGAACGCCAGGCACCTCTGTCCTCCACTGCCTCCCGCAGTTTGCTCAAACTCATGCTGGTAACCTCGAAAACACTATCCAACCATCCACCTCACCTCAGAGGAGCCCAAATCCCTCACAGGCACTTTGCCAAGGGGCAGGTTTGGTCTCATGTTCACCCCTAGTTCCCAGGGCAAGTGAAATTAGTCACATCTTCACAAGCAAGTCCATGTGGGACACGGGCACAATTTGGATGGTTTTAAATTGCTTGCAGATATTTCCAGTTGCATTGTTTTAACATTTTGATGTTTTCTGCTCTGGGATCCTTTGGGGAGGACAGGATACAAGTTTAATAAAATAAACCTGTCTCGCGCACACTAACACTCTGTGATTATTCATGGTGATTTTGTGGTGTGATCGGCTGAAGCGCAAGCACTAGGATATGTAATGGAAACTACTTGTGGGCTCCTCAGGATCATGCCCCCTTGCTGACCAAAATTGCAACAACTCCCTATTTGAAGGCCAAAGTTCGGCCGTGGAATAATTTCGCCCTTTTTGACTCAAATCTGTCATGAGTTCGAGTCACTGAGCATGTCTGATGGTCAAGCACCAGTCTCTGAATCAAAGCGGGTAACCGCCTCTTGTTCCTCTTCCTGTTTTATTATTATTATTATTTTAGGCAGTGCCTATTTCTGGAGTTGTGGGACTCACTCAGAGCTTCCTAGTACTTTGGAGAAATGGGAAGAGAGAGATTATCATTATCAGTATCGCAATTACTGGGGATCTGGATTAACTCAAACTCATCGTGACTGTGCTTTTCAGGCAAACTGTTGACAATTTGCATCCCAGTTCCTCTAACTGGTATGCGTTCTCTTAAGGTTCACCGATGCAGATCAAGACTGAGGGGACCTGGGTGCAAATTCCGCTGTCAGCCATGGAACTCACTGGGACAGCTCCTGTCTCTCGGCCTGACCTACCTCACAGGGGCATTGTGAGGGTAAAGCTGCTGGCGATCGGAAGAGCCACCCATGTCACCCTGAATTCCTTGCAAGAAGGGCCAGGCAAAAGTGTTAAAAAATAATTAAACAGGCTTCAAACTGGTGCATTCAGTCGCTCAACCATCTGTCTCAGTAGCCAATGGAGGAGAAGACTTCACCTTTGGGGGTGAAGTCAAACCATTGGGGAGTTACAGTGCCAGAGACAGATGGGGAGAGACATGTTTTGTTGCAGCCAGGGCAAATGAAGCTGTCTGTCTGTTTGTGCAGATGCACCAGGCGTTTCATCTCTCTGTTCTCCTCCCAGCAGCCATGATGAACCTATGCTGAGCTTCCTCAGAGTGCATTGTCAGGGCTGCCTCATGTGCAAGCAACATCTCTCAGATAGGAATCTGCCACACTTTCGTCTGGGCACGGAGACTTGCAGAGTGAGCAGACCCCTGTCTCTCCTTGTATGGATGTACACACTCTCATAAGAATTTAAGGTCTCAAAAATAAATTAAACATTCATAAATTTACAAGGCAAACACATACATAAGTATATAAAACACGTGTCTGAAATAGTACATAATAATCCTGAAGCCATTTTGGCTCCCAGTGGCCTCAAATATTCCTCTGCAGTAGGGAGGAAAATGGGGAATGCCTTCCCATTGTCTTTTTGCTTGCAAATCCTGTCTGAAGGGCGTATGTGTATATGAACAGGGTGAGCCTGTGACCTGGTTTCAGGAATTAAAGTATTTGCCATCACAAAAGAATGGCCAGGCTGCCCAGGTAAAGCAACCGGTGACTTTTATCAAGTATCCTGGGGAATAGGATTTCTGCTGTAGACCGCCTCCTTGTGTGATGCATGTTGTTGTTTTTTGGGGGGGGGGTCTTAGGCTACAGGGTGGGCAGTTTCAAAAGTCTATATAAGGGTTTGTGCACCATTGTTCTGGGTTCTTTCCTCCCTCCTGCGTGTGGTGAGTAGGGACCCAGTTGCTACAGTTAATAAAGATCAGGCTTACTAGCCGCTTTGCTTCTCAATTGTCAGGGACGCAGCGGGAGCGCAGGGAGGGGAGGAGATGGAGAGCGAGGGGGAGCAATCCGAGGGCAGCGCAGGAGAAGATGACAGTAGCCCGAGAGATTCCATGAGCCTCTCCAGCGAATCAGAAGATTCACAGAAGGGGGCGCCGGTGGCCAGGGCAAGGGGGGCCCCAAGGGGGTCACCCCAGAAGCAAGGGGCCAGCAGGGACTCCCAGAGCAGCAGTTGGAAATCAGGACCAGCTTCCCCACCAGAGCGTAGTGGGGGGGGGGGGGAGGAGTCCCAGGTATCGGGGCCAGCGTATTCACCACCAGCGAGAGAAGATGAGTCTGGATTGACCACGCCTCCATCGGAGAGCGGGGGAACGGTCAAGAGGAAGGTTGCCGGTTGGGCGCGCGCGCCAAGTTCAAATGTACAGGCGAGCGGCACAGCAGGTAGCCCGGATAGGGAACCAGGTCCTAAAGCCCGCCGGAAAGAGGGACAAGAATCAGGGGGGTCAGCGTCAGAAGAGTCCAGAAAGGATGAAACCCCAGCGGGCAGGAGGGCCCAGAGGAGGAAGGAGCTAAGGAAGAGGTGGAGCAAGGCTAGAGTCTTAAACTGGTGTGGAAGGGGAGGAGATTCAGACGGAGCTTCGCCGGTCTAGGGTTTAAGACGTAGAGCTGCACGCTGCGGCTTTGAAATGGAAACTGAACATCAATAAAGACTTTTGTACATAACTACAGCCGGGCGTTGGTCCTCTGTGAGCTGGGACCTAGGGGCGGCTCTGACATCAATATACTCTAGTTGGCCTCCCAAAAGGAAACCTACTTACTTAAGGACTCTAGACGGGCTCTTGGATACCCCATAAGGGAAAAGGAGCAGTTTTTTCTTATAATGACACCATCGTCAGTTGAGCTGAAGGCACAGGAGAGCAACAGGGACAACAATGTGCCAGAGAGTGTTGGGGCGAGAACACAGCCCTGTTTCACACCACTTTTCCAAAGGAAGGCATCTGAGGATACTGGATGGCATGATATTGGGGGGGGGGGCACCCTATCTTGTTGAGCAGCGTGAAAAGTCCCTTTCGGCTGATGAGATCCAAGGCCTTTGTTGTGGGATGTGATACATAAGTAGCAGTCAAGTACAACATTCCTTGTTTTCCTAGAGTGGACATGCTGGGGAATGTTTGGTGCAGCCAGTCGAAAACTTCCTTTTCCCTTATATCTGGGGCAAACTTCTTTTGCATGTGACTAGAGGTGGGCGTGACTTTACCTGTCCAGGTAATAAAAGGACGAGTCACGCAGCACTCTCTCTCACTCTCTTTGACTTCCTCCATCGTTGGAGCAGCTTTTTAGCTAGAGATGCTGTGTTGGCTTTCAGCCAGCAGAGGACACTGGGATTATCCCCATATGGGATAGATCCACATGTAACTAAGTCTGCCTTCAGGGATTCAACTGTGAACTGATGATGTGAGTAAACTTATTTTATATACTTTAAACAAGATTGTGGCGTGTTTATTCTTTTAAGAGGGGTAGAAGGGAACTTACCAGGAACCTAATAGTGAGAGGCTTACACAAGTCTGCAACCAGCTATCTGCTGTGCGTTTAAAAGGGGAATGTGAAACTCTGCTAAGTAAAGGAACTTGCTAGCGCAAGTCAGGAAGGATATTAACAAACGATATATCTTCTCCTGCCACCCTGAACATTCCCACATTTGTCAGATCTACGAAGGCGAGGTATACAAAGGCGAGGGCATCCCTGCTCTTGTTATGCCATACTAAAATGTCAAGTTCCCACAAATGTGGTAGGGATCTTAGGTGGAGCTTGTAACCTGGCCAGTTCTTCTGGTGAGGCATTTATGGGCTGAGGTGATCTTGCAGGTATTATGTATTCCTTGAGCTACTGAGGGCCACATGGAGGCTTCTCGAGGCCAAAAATAGGGCCTTGAGTCCCGTTCAGAAGAAACAAACTGCAGAACCAATTGTGTCACTTTAGAACAGGCTGTCATTGAGAACAGCAGCTTATGTTTCCAGAGGGCAGGTCCATATCCTTTGCAGTCACCTCACCTAGTGCTAAAAGCTGCAAAGGGCCACTTCAGTGAGGCTATTGCTGCAGCTAACAGTCAACCTCAGAAAACTCAGACCCAAAGTTTGCATGGCTGTCCTAGACAAAGCATGCAAACAGGTCCTTTAGAAAAACCACCTGATTTCCATATACATTGCTGTGCAAATCACACGGCTGGTTTGAAGGCCAAAGTTCGACCGTAGAATAATTTTGCTCTTTTTGACTCAAATCTGTCATGAATTCAAGTCACTGAGCATGTCTGACGGTCAAGCACCAGTCTCTGAATCAAAGTGGGTAACCGCCTCTTGTTTCTGTTCCTGTTTTTTAATTTTATTTTAGGCTTTTCATCTTCAAAAGGGCTGAAGTGGTGGCCTCATTTATACGTCAAACTTTCTTCCTTTAAAAGCAAACATAATTTTCCAGGTGTATTTGTCAAGGCACATGCTAGCAAGGATGGAGAACATTAATTCCTTCTCTTGCCTTGGTTAGGTTTCAAGCCAGAGCTGCGGGGGGAAATGAAATAGATTTACCGGTAATTTGTATCAGAAAATCCCTGATTTTCGTGGATGTAGATATTGCCCTGACCATAATTTGTCAGAACAATAATTCCCTCAGAAGGTAAAGATCAAATCAAAAGAACTCTTGGTATTTTTGTGGTTGGTAACTCATCTCATGATTGTCCAAATCAGAAAACTTTATTGGACATCACATTCATCGGATGGCATCTAGAACATTGCCTTACAAGAAAATGTCACATGTCACATGGGATTTTTATCTCAGAAAAACAAACTGGACTCTTTTGTAGATGTTTGATGGGACTTTGTCCAATCTACCAATGATGAGCACCTAAATCAGTTCCTCTCACTGTTTTTTTGTTTTTTTAAAAATATAATTTTTATTTGTTTTCCATTTAACATTATACATTCACATCATCTTTATCCACTTTATCTCCCTGTCTCTTTAGAGCCTATCGACTTCCTTCCCTCCCACCTCCTGGCTTTCAAAATTAACCTTTATATCATTGCAATTTATACATTTTCCAATTCTAATTACACTCATTGCAAAAGACCTCAAAAATTTAAATAAAGATAGAAAGATAGAAAATTTCTCATTACAAGTCTTCAGATGTTAATTGCTTACAATAATCTTTCAGATATCGTATGAATTTACTCCCGTCATTTTGGAATACTTGATCATGCTGGTTTCGGATTTTTCCTGCCAGCTTTGCCAGTTCTGAAAAGTCTGTCATCTTCATCTGCCCCTTTTCTCTTCTGACTGGTTTTGAGAGAAATATGGGCGTGATACGACTTTCTTCCTGGACTTATTCCTATTCAACGATATATGTATTTTCCAGATTAGTCAATTGCCTTGGAGATAGGCACGCACTCCTCTGCCTCCTATGTTTCTTGTCTTTCCCTTATTTTGTATTTGTTACATCTGTCTATCTGTTGTAATACTGAAAACCTTAATAAAAAAATCATCACAGAAAAATCTTCCGAACGTTTAGTCAGGATCTCCTTTCTTGCCATGGCCATCAGTCCACTGGAGCAGGAGAAAACAAGCTTGCTCTTTCTTCCACAGGGCAATCCTCGAGACATTTGAAAATGGCTCTCATATCCCTTCGGACGCTTCTTCTCCAGGCTAAACGTAACCCAATTCCTTCAACCGTCAGGCCATTTGCGAAGAAATCCCCATGGCCATCCATGAGTGAAATATACTCGGAGTCGAGAGTGGATTTCCTGCTCTTTATTCAGCTCATCGTGGTGAGGAGGAATGGAAGTTCCCCCAAAGTATCTGCTTTATATATATTATTTACACAATGGGCCCCACGTGATTGGCTAATTCTGGGATTCTCCTGTAGGCCAATCAGGTCGCGGATTCACTTCCACCTGGAGCTGGATTGGGTGGCTCCTGTGGACCAATCAGACTGCTGCATTGTTTTAGGACCAATCAGACTGCTGCATTTTGAATCCTATTCAACTCAGTACATAACAATGAGGCTTGGGGGCTTCCCTTCCCATTCCTCTGCATTGGGAGAAAGGGCTCCACAGCTGGCTTCCATCATTAACTGATTCAAAGCAGGTGGGCAACAGGCAGCAGCATGGCTGAGCTATGAAGTCACTCTCTCCCATAGGCGCCGACTCCATGGGGCCTGAGGGGGCCCGAGCCCCCTCAAAAATTCGTTTGGGGGGGCTCTGCTCCCCCAATAATTTAAGAAAATTATTACCGTAAATTTCGCTCTATAACACGCAGATTTTTTCTCCTAAAAAGTAAGGGGAAATGTCTGTGCGTGTTATTGAGTGAATGTGTGGTCCCTGGAGCTGACTCGCTGGAGCGCAGGGGCAAAAATAGGCAAAAATCAGGCAAAAATCAGATCGGGCGGTCCGGCGGAGGGAAGGCGGAAGCTGCTGCTTTCCTGCATTCTGCCTCAGGGTCTTACTGCCCACCCGCTTCTGTTGCTGCGTTTGCTCAAACTCAACAAAGAGCAGGGAATCCCCTGCCCTCCCGGCAAGCAGAGGGTTAAGGAAAGGATCGAGTCCTTCCTTCTAATTCTTTCCTAGTCACACTGCGTGCAGGCTCCAGCCCACCACCTCCTCCTCTCCGTGCTCTAGGGACTCGCAGGCAGCCGGAAAACAGGTGGGAGAGAGAGAGAGAGGGCTGGCTTGGGGGGACGGACGACTTTTGCCTTCCTTTCCTCCCCCCCACCCCGTTAAACTCCTCCCCTGCATTCTTAGCCAGCTGCTTCTCCGCACACCCCTCTTGTGCTTCTTGTCCTTTCTGTGTTTTTCCTTCCCTCCCCATTTAAAACGTGGTGACAAAGCACGGATCCACATGGATCCTCAGGATTTTTGCATTGGGTCACCCCAAATTCACCATCAGATCACATTACATGTCCATGGCTGCAGTCTGTACCAAAAAAATCACGCACCCACTGTTGCCTGGGGCTGCAATGGTGCAAAAACGTGGTTACAAAGCATGGATCCTCAGGATCTTTGCATTGGGTCACCCCAAATTCACCATCAGATCACATAGCATGTCCATGGCTACATCTTGCACCAAAAAAATCACGCACCCACTGTTGCCTAGGGTCACAGTGGTGCAAAAACGTGGTTACAAAGCACGGATCCACATGGATCCTCAGGATTTTTGCATTGGGTCACCCCAAATTCACCATCAGATCACATAGCATGTCCATGGCTACATCTTGCACCAAAAAAATCACGCACCCACTGTTGCCTAGGGTCACAGTGGTGCAAAAACGTGGTTACAAAGCACGGATCCACATGGATCCTCAGGATCTTTGCATTGGGTCACCCCAAATTCACCATCAGATCACATAGCATGTCCATGGCTACATCTTGCACCAAAAAAATCACGCACCCACTGTTGCCTAGGGCCACAGTGGTGCAAAAACGTGGTTACAAAGCATGGATCCACATGGATCCTCAGGATTTTTGCATTGGGCTACTCCAAACGCACTGTCAGATATTAAAAATCTTTATAAAATAGAGAATTAAATACATACAGAATGTTAATTTTTCAGTTTCGAAATATTAGTACTAGTTTAGTACTGTATTTCTATATTACTATAGTACTGTATTAGTTATTTTCAAATACTTAAATATTTTTAGGGTGTAAGACCCAATTAAAGCCCGTTATTTGCATACAGTATTACAGTATTTACATACAGTATTAAGCATACTGTATTAACTTTATTAACTGTATTAAAGCATTAACTTTGAGATATTACTTTTATTTAATGAACCCTCAGCCTTATTCAAAGTAAGCTTAAATTAGCTATTTCACTTATTAATCAAAGTGCTATTACTGTGCGACAGCAATATTTTATGTTTTATTCTTTTAATGATAGTTTAGGATTTATTTAAATATCATTTCAGTCTTTTCAGAGCTATATATTCACTGCTCTGTAATAGTCTATAAGCATAATTGTGACTGTAAATTAAATTAGCTTTTTACGAAAATACCGTGCGTGTTTATGTTTTGTTTCTTTTTTCAAAGCCCAAAAGTGTTTCAGGCTTGTCGAGTTTTCCGGAGTGTGGAGTTATAGAGAGTCGAGTTTTCAGGGTTCTAATGTTGATCATATGACTCTAAAATACTTTAAAAAAAACTTTAAAACTCACTAATTTTCATCTAAAATTTAGAAAACTTCCCGGGGCAGGACCCCGGTATGGGCCCCCCCAATATTTTTTATAAGTCGGCGCCCCTGCTCTCTCCCCAGGCTAGGGAAGGGCCAGTGATCCGCTGAGCTCACTGTGACTTGGCAGCAGCTGAACTATGTTTCCCAGAAGGAGGCGGAGGAGGGGGCGGAATGAATGAAGGATCGGGGGGGGCAGATGGCTGGACAGAGTGCTCCAATGGGCACAATTTGGGCAGAGACATTAAGTGCCCAGCAATGCGGACGTGCTAAGGATACAAAGGCAGGCGGTTGACTGCACATTCCCAGAGGTTAATTATTAAGGCAACAAAAGAAATTAAACCCGTATTATTGCAGCCTGTGCCAACAGCTGCTTCACACTTCCTAAAGGTTAGGAAGTTGGTATGCTTAAAAAAAAAACACGTTTTAGAATATTTCCTTTTCCTATTTTTTTTTTAATCATTATTTTTAATTTAAACCCCAGAGCCTAGGACTTGCTGATCAGAAGGTCGGCGGTTCGAATCCCCATGACGGGGTGAGCTTCCATTGCTCAGTCCCTGCTCCTGCCAACCTAGCAGTTCAAAAGAACGTCAAAGGGCAAGTAGATAAATAGGTACCACTCCAGCGGGCAGGTAAACGGCGTTTCCATGCGCTGCTCTGGTTCGCCAGAAGCGGCTTAGTCCTGCTGGCCACATGACCCAGAAGCTGTAGGCCGGCTCCCTCGGCCAGTAAAGCAAGATGAGTGCTGCAACCCCAGAGTTGGTCACGACTGGACCTAATGGTCAGGGGTCCCTTTACCTTTACCTTATACCTATGACTACACCTTTTTAACAAGATTTCCCCACCTCTCCTCCCCCTACTTCCCACCACTGTCTTGGGAGACAACGAAGGAGTGCACCTCCAGGGGGTCAAGTCAAATCATTGGGGAGTTATAGCACCTGCTGTGTCTGTAGTAGAAACTGAAAAGCGAGAGACATGTTTGGTTGCAGCTGGGCAGATGAAGGTGTCCAGTTTCACTAAGGCAGACGCACCAGGGCGTTCCATCTCTCTGTGCTCCTCCCAGTGGTCATTCCTCCTCTGGTCACTGCTAGATTCACACCATTTGAATGGCAATGCCCATCAACTTTTTTGGGGGGGCAGCCCCCTCAAATATTTTATGGGGGGGGGCGAAAACCCCTTGACTCCTAGGGTTGGCAGGTGGGAATCTGAACAGTTACCCAGAGTCAGTGCAGGGAACTCCAACTCCAGGTCAGTTGTGGACTTAAGGGCTTTATTTCGGACAAAAGCACTTTCTGCAGTCCGGAGCTCAAGAACGAAACCAGAACTCCTGGCGAGGAGGGCAGTGAGTGAGAAAGGGCTTAAAGAAAACAGAAAGCCTTTGCACCAGAAGCTCACGTGGCGCTAAATCTAGCTCAGCACAAAAGTTGAGAAAGAGCCAGCGGTCTTTCCCACCAGACATCACATTCATTCTGAGCTTGTGCAGGGTTTTCCCCCCTGCACCATCTAGGGCTGAGATTTTTCGGATTATTAGTGTAATCTGTGTCTTCAAATGGGTTTCCCATGACTTAGCAATGCCAGCGGAAATGTAAAGCAAAACTGAGAGGCGCAGAAGTGGTGTTGCGCTGCCGCTTCCAGGAAAGGGGGAAGTCCAAGTCGGCTTTTGAAGGATCAGCAATCCACAAAATGTTCCTGGAAGTCCTTGAAAGAACGAACATCAGGTTTGTCTGGTCCTTTTTGGACTCACTGGCGCGTGGGGGTGTTGGGATACTGCTGGGCAGACGGGGGCAGCCGGGCAATCACCAGTCTCCCTTAGAATAGCATCAAACAGTGACAGAAGCCTCAGATACGTTTAGAGCAGAGTGAATAAATCTTTGCACAGTGGAAGAGGCGGACAGAGCCCTGTGTAAGCAGTATTTACAAGTGTTTATTCAGCATAGTTCAGGAACAAAGGAAAGAACATGTCTGCTTCCCTTCGTCTCCAGCAAAACAGCAACAACAAAAGCTATATACAAATGGAAGTTCCCAGCAGACTGCGCTGGGAATAAACAGGCATGTGACACACAACAGTCATGCCTGCACCCTTTTAAAGTGGAATGGAACTACAGTGGTACCTCCGGTTACATACACTTCAGGTTACGGACTCTGCTAACCCAGAAATAGTACCTCAGGTTAAGAACTTTGCTTCAGGATGAGAACAGAAATCGTGCGGTGGTGGCGCAGTGGCAGCGGGAGGCCCCATTAACTAAAGTGGTGTTTCAGGTTAAGAATGGACCACCAGAACGAATTAAGTACTTAACCCGAGGTACCACTGTATATCCTAACAGGGGGCAGAGAGGCTGGAACGCAGACATGCTGCGCTGACCCCAAAAGCAGCCACCTCTGCACCCCACCTGCTTCTCCATGCAAGGAAACCTTTCCCCCCCCAACTCTCTTTCAGCCCTCTTTTTGAGCGGAGACATTGAGAAGGGCAAGCCTGGATGTTACCTATTTACAGAAACAGACAAAACTCACAAAACAGTAGAAAACAAACTGGACTTCGGAAAAGGGCAACCGAAATGATCCAGGCAGGGTTTTCCTCCCCACCCTCTCAGGTGGGCGCCATTGCCAGTCTAAGAGAACAAGGGAGGCATTCAGGGTGAGTTTTGGCACCGCTTTCTCTAGAAAAATAGCACTGGAATCCCGGGGACTCCCCTGCGAAGAAAGGTTGCAGCATTTGGGACTTTTTAATTTTGAGTAAGGTTACCAGACGTCCCCGTTTCCCGGCGACAGTCCTCGTATTTACAAATCAGTCCCCTGACAAAATCTATCTATTTAATAGGAAGTTGAAAAGTGTCCCCAGATTCATTGAAAAAACAAATTGGTAATCTTTGTTTAGAGAAGAGGCGACATGATAGGAAGTTGGCAAATTATGCATGGAATGGAGAAGGAGGTTGGAGAAAAGCTTTCTCCCCTCTCTTGTGGACCACCAGAACTTGTGGACATCCCAAGAAGCCGAATGTTCAAAGATTCAGGGCAGAGGAAAGAGAGGACTTTTTCACCCAGCGCACAATTGAACCATGGAACTCCCTCACACAGGCAACAGCGAAGGCCACCAAGATGGACAGTCTCAAAGAAATTCACAGAGGAAATAATAATAATAAATAATAATAATAATAATAATAATAATAATAATAATAATAATAATAAATTATTTATACCCTGCCCATCTGGCTGGGTTTCTCCAGCCACTCTGGGTGGCTTCCAACCGAATATTAAAAACAACACAGCGTCAGACATCAAAAACTTCCCTAAACAGCTCCTAGCCTGGAGGGCTCTGTTCTGCCTCGCCAGTCAGAGGTAGCGATGCTTCTGCATGCCAGTTCCTGGAAATCTCAGGAGGGCCATGTGCTCTTGTGCTCATGTTCTTCTTACAAGAAGTTGTCAGGTTTCCTGGAAGTATTAAAGAGCTTTTAGTTAAAAACAGGTGCTGCAGATTTTATGGGTACCTCTAGGCCATGCATAGGTAGGCAAACTAAGGCCCAGGGGCCAGATCCAGCCCAATTGCCTTCTCAATCCAGCCCGTGGACAGTCCAGGAATCAGCATGTTTTTACATGAGTAGAATGTGTCCTTTTATTTAAAATGCATCTCTGGGTTATTAGTGGGGCACAAGAATTAGTTCATTTCCCCCTCCAAAAAAATATAGTCCGGCCCCCCACAAGGTCTGAGGGACAGTGGACCGGCCCCTGCTGAAAAAGTTTGCTGTCCCCTGCTCTAAACCATGCTTAAAAAACAATTTAAAATATTTGGTGAAGAATGTGGCATTTTGTTTTTGCTGCTGGACATGTGGGTGGGAGGCAGGGCTTTCCTTTGTGACTCAGGAACCAGATGTATAAAGCTCTTCCTTCTCCCTCCGCTCAGACACCCCCCTTGCGAAGAGGAAGAAGAGGATGTCTTCAGCCACAGGTAGGGAGCCAGCCACCTCCACCGCCTCTGCCAAGGCTTCTTAGCCACACTCTCTGCAGCCTCAGTGGCGCATCTGCGCCCACACGGACGTGCCCCTTCAGTGGCACCAAAAAGAGGGAGGAAGCAGCTGCAGGTCCAAGCGGAACTTTCTAAGTCTGTACACCTCAAACCGAGGCTGCGCACCTGTAAAGCCCAACTTCCCTGAAGAATCCTGGGAACTGTGGTTTGCAAAGGGTGCTGGGAACTGTAGTTCTCTGAGGGAAACCAAGCCTTGTGAGGAACAGTTGAGGGAGCTGGGGATGCTGAGCCTGGAATGGAGGAGACGGAGAGGAGGCAGGAGAGACATCTTCAGATGCCTTCAATGGGGAAGATGGAGCAAGCTAGATTTCTGCTGCTCCGGAGGGAAGGATCCAAACCAAGGGATCCAAATGGCAAGGAAGGAGGTTCCGACTCAGCAGCAGGAAGCAACTTCTGACAGGAAGAGATGTTCAACAGTGGGAGGTGGGTCTTGGTCAGGGATTCTTGAGCTGTTCATTCCTGCAGACCCTCCAAGTGTCCTTATTTTCCAGGGACGTCCCTGATTTAGAGAAGCCGTCCTGGTTTCTGATTTCATCCCAGAGTGTCCCACTTTTCCTTAGGATGTCCCTATTTTCATTGGAGAAATGTTGGAAAGTATGGAGTTATCTGACTCCCGAGTCATCTGAAGGCAATCCTGTATAGGGAAGGGTTTTTAAAAAAATGTTTTAATGTGTTTTTATATATGTTGGAGGCTGCCCAGAGTGTCTGGGATAACCCAGTAAGATGTGCGGGTATGAACAGTAAAATCATCCTTCTCTATTTTCATCAGGGAAATGTTAGAGGGCATGTTCCTGCACTGCAGGGGGTTGACCTAGATGACCCTTGGCGTCCCTGACAATTTTGTTCTATGGGGGCATTTGTGAATGGTCATTTTCAACGTGGTGCAGTAGCGATAAAGATAATAATTTGTCCATTCGTTTTATGCCTGCATTTACTCGTTTATTTATTCCTTGCACTTCCACCTTGCCTTTCTGCCGAGGTGCTATACAAAGTTAAAATGCTAAGACACATCCATGAATGGATGGAGGACATACAGCTGGCCCAGTGGTGGCCTTGGGGACAGTGTGATGGGGCATACGCTGGGCTCCTCTTGGCCTGACTGCCCCCCTCTGAGGGAGAGGAAGGAATCCCTTGCTGGGAACTAAGCGCTTGGTCACTTTTTGCATTCTATTACGTGTTAGGACCTCTGGCACTCATGCTTTGCTTTTGTTTTGCATTTGCCGTACGTCACCTTGAGACCTTTGTGGTTGTTGTTGCTTAGTCGTGCCCGACTCTTTGTGACCTCCCAGAGCACGCCAGGCCCTCCTGTCTTCCACTGCCTCCCACAGTTTGGTCAGACTCATGCTGGTAGCTTCAAGAACACTGTCCCACCATCTCGTCCTCTCTCGTCCCCTTCTCCTTGTGCCCTCCATCTTTCCCAACATCAGGGTCTTTTCCAGGGAGTCTTCTCTTCTCGTGAGCTGGCCAAAGTACTGGAGCCTCAGCTTCAGGATCTGTCCTTCCAGTGAGCACTCAGGGCTGATTTCCTTCAGAATGGAGAGGTTTGATCTTCTTGCAGTCCATGGGACTCTCAAGAGTCTCCTCCAGCACCATAATCCAAAAGCATCAATTCTTCAGCAATCAGCCTCCTTGTGGTCCAGCTCTCACTTCCATACATCACTACTGGGCTTTAACTATACGGACCTTTGTTGGCAAGGTGATGTCTCTGCTTTTTAAGATGCTGTCTAAGTTTGTCTTTGCTAGCCTTTGTGGTACAAGGAGGCTAACAGGCAAAGGAATGGAAAGAAGCAGATCTTTGCAGGCAGGCATTTCAGATGCCTCAAAGCAGCACTTTTGCTGCTCAGCCCCAACCTGTGCTCCAGCCACTGCCATTCGGCAACCAGGCACATGGCTAGACCACCTCCTTTCTCTCTTAACCCGTCAAAGCCATCTAAGCCAGCAGCCATTGCAGCATCCTGCAGCAGGCAGTTCCCAAGGTTCACGACGTGCGAAGAACATGCCAAGGTTCACGACGTGTGAGCAGGGAAGAGGTTCCCTTGGGGTGCAGGGCTCCAGGGCCAAGCAATGAGCTGGTGGAGACTCTTGCTGGCTGCACATGCTAACTGTCTCTCTCTCTCTTCCTCCCTCCCCCCCTCTCTTTCCAGGCCTCCGCCCCCAGGCACACTGCCTGCTCTTGGCCCTGATCTGCAGCGGCGCCTCCTTCCAAGGTAAGGCAAAGTGGCCAGTGGGAGGAGATAACCCTCTAACTAAACACCCCCTCCCTTTAAAACCCCCCTTTTAAAAGTGAGTGATTGGCAGTCAGGGATCAGCTGCCCCACAGCCAGATCTTTCCAGAGGGTCTCCATCACCTTTGGTCTGGAAACCCAGCCTTGTGAGGAACGGTTGAAGGAGTTGGGTATGTTTAGGCTGCCGCAGGGCAGGTGGAGCAAGCCTGTTTTCTGTTGCTCCAGAGGGTGGGACCCAAACCAAGGGATTCAAAGGGCAAGAAAGGAGATCCCGACTAAACACCAGGAAGAATTTTCTGGTGGTTAAAGCTGTTCAAATGTGGAGCGGACTCTCTTGGAAGGTGGTGGACGCTCCTTCACTGGAGAGCTTAAAGCAGAGGTGGGGTTTGTGTGTATGGATTTGCCAGGGATTCTTTAGCTGAGATTCCTGCCTTGCAGGGGATCGGACTGGATGACCCTTGGGAAAGCCCTTCCAACTCTACAATTCTACCCAGAACAAAGAGGCTGTTGGCTCTTTGGTGGGGCTGAGGCAGGGGCCTAATCCACAGACTCCAGTGGGTGCGACACCAGAGCATGGAACTCTGACACAGATGTTAAATGCAAAAGGAGAGCCAAGCAGAAACTGTCCACCAATCCCTGAGCAGACTGTTCCGCAGGCTCTTGTGGCACAGGGCTTGCCAGCGCTTGGGAACCAGATGGTATGGGCAGTGGTGGTCTGCCAAGATGCTCAGGATGCCTTCAAGGAGTGCGTGGCCTGAACGCCTTTGCACCTTTCGGAAAGCGCTCTCTTTTTTGCAACACAATAAGCATGCTTCTCCATCTGAAACTGCACACCAGTCAAATCGGGAAGGTTGGGAGGTAATCTGTCTGCACCAGCAGAACAGGCTTACCAAGGGTCCCAGGTTTCCTCTTCAAGAGCTTTCTCTTTTCAGATGCAGCCGCAAATGTGCAGCCACACATTTCTTCTGACCTTGTCGTGCAGAAGCCTTCCTGTGGTAAGTCCTGCCCCCTTTGCACAAGCAAGTCAGACCGGCTTGAGAGGGGTGCTGTGGGTCCGGGGGAACGACTGGTCCATGGAGGGACGATAGCCAATGAAGCCTAGCTTTGGGAACCTCCCCCCCCCCCGAACATGAAGGTTGCCCCTCCAAGAGCCACCAGGAGCAGCTGGAGTCATCCGTAGTATAGAGCGCAAGACTTGTTAGGAAGAATCAGTCAGCCTCTCCTTGGAGAACTCCCAATATTTACATGCAGAAGGATTAAAGCACCTACAGGGAATGATTTCTTTGCACAAGGAATATTGCCTCAAATCCAGCAGGTACCTCAAAGCGGCCCATAAGCAGCAAGCCCTTGGGTACCCAATGAAGCTGGATGTTGGGAGACTCAGGAGAGAGAAAAGAAAGGACTTCTTTATGAAGCACGTAGTTAAACTGTGGAACTCCCTGCCACAGGAGGCAGTGACGGCCACCAATTTGAATGGATTTAAAGCAGGATTAGATGAACTCATGGAAGAGAGGGCTATCAATGGCTCCTAGCCAGACTGGCTTTGCTCTGGCTCCACTGCAGGGGGCATCAATGCTTCTGAAGGAGGGGATCTTGTGTTCGAATCCTGCTTGCGTGTTTCCCATCGGGGCACCTGGTTGGCCACTGTGAGAAGAGGATGCTGGACCAGATGGGCCATTGGCCTGATCCAGCACCCTCTTATATATTTGCCCACACCCGGGCAGCCATTTGGAACTTGTATTCCAGAGGATGGGGGAAGCTGGGAGAGCCTGCTAGCACCCCCCAAATTTAAAGGAGACTCAAGGTACCTTAAAGACTGATAATTTTGAGGCAAGCAGGTGGAGTGCCTGAATGGGGCAGTCTTTTACCATGCAGCCTGAGGTTATAAAGCACATTTAAAGCCTTCAGATTGGAAGGTCTGGAGAACAGTCATTTGGGGGGGGGGGGCAGAGGAGACTTGGAGCGCTCACTGCCAGTGTTCTCCCTGCAAGGCATTTATTGAAACCAGCAGGACCCCCCACAAAGAGGGCTTCTGTCTGGCCGGCACTTGCACACACCCACCCGCTACCCTCTGCACCCCAGTAGTTTCTTTCTTTTTTAAAAAAATTGATACAGGAAGGAAGGAAGGAAGGAAGGAAGGAAGGAAGGAAGGAAGGAAGGAAGGAAGGAAGGAAGGAAGGACACAAATACCAAATTACACACAGGAATAACCATAGACACATAATTTTCTTAACCAACAATAAAACATAAATTGGTCTTAGCACTAAAGACCCAACCTCCCATCTATTCCATATTTTGATTTCATATTACTTATTGCCAATACACACTCTTATCATAATTAAACTATTTCTTAATATATCTAATTTCTTATATCTACCTTGCAACTATTACTGAAGTTCCTTGAATGCTGCAACAGAATTTAAACTGCACCCCAGTAATTTCATGCGCCATGTGCCTGGTCCTCCAGAACCACTCCCTCCAAAGGGGTGGCCATTTGGCCTTCCTTTCGGACCGGTGACTCCGTGTGGTCTCTTCTCCTCCTCCTCCTCTTCAGGAAAACAGATCCGCATCCCATGCAAGGGCTACACAGATTACGAAGACAGTGGCATCATGTACTGGCTGGCCAACGGCCAGTTCGTGTCGGAATTGTACCCAGGTGGAGAAGTGAGCGAGGGGCGCACTGAGTGAGTAAAACCTGCGGCTTCCAGGGGACCCGGGAGTCGGTCCATTTCACTGCAAGGGTCTGGGCTAGATGGACCTTGGGATTCCCCCCCCCCCAAAAAAAACCCCCTGCAGTTCTATGGTTCTGAAATGTCAGAGCACCTGCCTTGCATACAGAAGGTGCCAGGTTCAGTCCCCAGTGGCAGCTCCTCTAGAGAGAGCTGGAAACCCCTTCCCTTCTGACCCCATGAAGAGCGACTGCTGCTGGTCAGAGGAGCTCAGTGGAGCAGCTGGCTGACTCCCCTCGAAGGCAGCCTCTCATGGACGGAAAGTAGGGGAAATGGTCTTCCATGGTTTCCCCATGAGCCCAACTCTCGGGGCCACAAGGAGGAGATGCTTTGCTTGGGCTCCAGCATTTCCATGTGGCACCTGCAGCAGCCTGCGGTTTTCGGAGGACCTGCCTCTGCTGTTACACCTGGCCACGTTCAAGGTGGTCCAATTATCAACACCTACCAGCCAAAATGAAGGGACGCGGGTGGCGCTGTGGGTTAAACCACAGAGCCTAGGACTTGCCGATCAGAAGGTTGGTGGTTCGAATCCCAGCGACGGGGTGAGCTCCCATTGCTCGGTCCCTGCTCCTGCTAACCTAGCAGTTCGAAATAAATAGGTACCACTCCAGCGGGAAGGTAAACAGTGTTTCCGTGCGCTGCTCTGGTTCGCCAGAAGCGGCTTAGTCCTGCTGGCCACATGACCCGGAAGCTGTACGCCGGCTCCCTTGGCCAGTAAAGCGAGATGAGCGCCGCAACCCCAGAGTCGGCCACGACTGGACCTAATGGTCAGGGGTCCCTTTACCTTTACCAGCCACAATGGCTATTGCTCTGTCTACACAGCTGGAGGTAGCGATACTTCTGGGCACTAGTTGTTGGAAACTACGGGAGGGGAGTGGCTCTTGGGCTCGGATCCTGCTCGCTGGCTTCCCACGGACATCTGCTCGGCCACTTTGAGATCAAAGGATTGGGCTAGGTGGCCCACTGGCCTCACTCTGCAGACTCTCCTTATGTTCTTAGGTGTATATGAAGCCCATAATAACTTGGGACCAGTTACTTGCAAGATCACCTTACCCCACATAGAATCAGAGTTGGGACCCCCAAGGGACATCTAGTCCAACCCCCAGCCATGCAGGAATCTCAACTAAAGCATCCAGGTGCCTGTTCGACTGCATCGATCTGTGGAACTGGCAGTGTTACAGGTGTACATTATACCTGTTCTGCACTTGTAAGAAATCAGTCTTCTAGTGTGCTAGCACTTGCACTCTGGAACTCCCTGCCTATTGATGCCAGGCAGAGATGTGCTCTTTTGGGCCTCTCCAGAAAACCTTTTTGTTTAGAGACGTCCACCCAGAATGTTTAGAACGCCCATGTGTTTTTTAGGTCATTGCTGGCTTTAAACTTTTCCCAACAATTTAAAGTTTTTGCTAATAATCTCGCCATGTTGCTCTTTTCGTCAGCCTGAGGCTTTTCCAGAACCAAGCAGTGTATAAATTTCATGAAACCAACACTAAATAAAGGCACATACTTTCCCCATCTCATTCTCTCCCAAGGTCTGCTGTCCCCCTTCCAACTTATTTTCTGCCTTCTTTCTCTTCCCCACCCCAGGGAGAAAGCCAAGGGCGTAGGCCTGTCCCTGAAAAGGGAGCTTATCATCAACACCTTCACAAAGAAGATACAGAACACAAAATTTGAATGCATCATCCTTGATCCAGCAGGCGCAGCGCAAAAGGCTGTCACATGGAAGCCGAAAAAGCGTTTCAGGAATCAGCCTGGCAAAGTCCCAGAGCAGATCGACAGCAGCAGCGCCTAAGGACTTTTGAACAAGAGCTTCGGAGGTAAACAGGCAGCTCCCCTAAACTCTCTGCACCTTCCAATTCCTTGTGTGCAAGAATTGTGAGCGCGAGGCTCTGCCTAGAAGAGGAAGGACTGGACCTGTGAAGCACCACATTTCTCTCCAAGCGGAAGAACCGTGTGGAAGCAAGGAGCATGCATTATGCAAAAGTGTTTGCTGGGCACTCGCAGCAACGCTGTCCCCAGGCTTTCCAGATGTAAAGGTCTTTAAGCAGATCGCCACCTGTCAGGGATACTTTAGCTGAGATTCCTGCATTGCTGGGGCTAGGACTAGATGGCCCCTGGCAGTCCCTTCCCACTCTACAATTCTAAATGCAAAACAGGTTTCGTCATCTCGTTAAGGTGGCAGCGGCTCAGGGTCCCCCTTCGCCCTGTCTCTTGAAAACGGCAAGGCCCCACCTTTGTGCCTGTTTATGGGCAATTCTGAGAGATGCTCTCCAGCAAAGAGGCAGCTGCAATTGTTGGCAGCCCCAGGTGGGGTAGCAGGGCTTTCTCTGACAAGACATGAGCCAGTTACGCCAGCACTGAGTTGATCTTGCACTCCTCTGACGCTCTGCATTGTACTGACACAGGCCTACAGCCTGACATTGTGGCCTCATTATTTCCCCCCAAAATATACACAACTTGTTTAAAAAATGCCCACAAAGTGGCTTGCATGCATTTGTATGTGTCGTGTGTGTGTCGTGTGTGTGTGTGTGTGTGTGTGTGTGAGAGAGAGAGAGAGAGAGAGAGAGAGAGAGAGAGAGAGAGAGAGAGAATTGTAGTGTTGGAAGGCACCTAATGGATCATTTAAGCCCCTGCAACCTATTTTTCTTCCTTTATGTATACAGTGGTACCTTGGTTCCCAAACAGCTTGGCTCCCGAACGCTGCAAACTTGGAAGTGAGTCTTCCGGTTTGCTAACGTTTTTCGGAAGCTGAACGTCCGACACTGCTTCCGATTGAGTGCCGGAAGCTCCTGCAGCCAATTGAAAGTGGCACCTTGCTCTTCAAACCGTTTCATGAGTCGAACGGACTCCCAGAACGGATTAAGTTTGAGAACCAAGGTATTACTGTACAGTGGTATAATAGCCAGGCTTCCCCAACCTTGTGCCCTCCAGACGTTTTGAACTACAACTCCCATCAGCCCCATGTTGGGGGAAAGCTTGCTTTGTAGGTACAGGAGAAATCGCCTCCTCCCTACATCTGACAAGGTGGGCTCAGGCCTGTGGCATCTTGTGTTACATACAGTAGCTGCTCTGAAAACCAACCCTCTTTCTGTATCTCGCGGTTCCGCAGGGACACAAGAGGCAGGAGGGCAGCGGTGCGGCACAGCAGCCGAGGGATGGGAGAAGAGCAAGCATCGTGGCTGCTGGGTGACCAGTTTCCGGTTGCTTCTGCTCTCCGTTGGGTCACGCAACCTCTCTCTCTGCTCCAGGAAGCACCCCCTCTGCCACCTCCAGCCACCCACTCCTGAGGAAGAAAGGAGACCTCATTCCTCAAGGAAGAAGGAAAACAAATGGGACATTCGAGGGCATGGGAAAGGTAGCAAAATTCCTGGAGGATTTTAAACCTGACCTATATAGCTCCAAGCAGTATGTAGAACTGTGTTAAATAAAAGCTAGAGGTATCCTCTTTAAGTTCCAGCTTGAACAAGTGGACTGCTGCCGCTGGTTTTTCCTGGTGCCTTCGTCGTCTCGCCTCCACTCCCAGGAGGAGCCTGAAATACGACGCTTTTAAGTAGCTTCGCATACCAAGCTCCTTCCCCTCGTGGAGGATGTGCTCCATCACTGAGCTAAGGTCCTCTTTGGACTGCAGTTATGCACAGGCTTAATTCATATGTGAAATGCTGTTCTCGCTGGCTTCCAGTTTGGGGGCCGGGCCCATCGCATGGGGCTAGTTTGGTCTTAGAAAGATGTAGGAGTCGGGGACAAGGGAGCCCCATGTTCTCCCTTGCACCAAGATCCTCCTCTGAGGTCTTGCTCCGCCTTCCCTGGAAAGAGGCCCTGCCTTTGGACCACAAAACAGACAGGGTGGTGGTAGGTGTACCTGTCTCAGGTGTTTGTGTCTATTTCAGCCTGACTTCGGGGTGGACAACCTGGATGAGGCAAGGAATGGAGAGAATGCAACCCTCTTGGCTCTCAGCAACTTTAAGAGGCCACAAAATCCTACTGGGCCACTTGCGTGGGGAGGGGTGGCAAAGGGCTCTGTCCCACTGTCAGGGGTCAGGCAGGCCCCAGGTGGGGGGGCAGAGACAGCCCTGCTCTTGTGGGGGGTGACACACTGAACTTTAGGGCCTTGCAGAGTCCCGTCCTAGCTCATGTGCTTTTTGAATACAGTGGTACCTCGGGTTACAGACGCTTCAGGTTACAGACTCCACTAACCTGGAAATAGTACCTCGTTAAGAACTTTGCTTCAGGATGAGAACAGAAATCTTGCTGCAGCGGCAGCAGGAAGCCCCATTAGCTAAAGTGGTGCTTCAGGTTAAGAACAGTTTCAGGTTAAGAACGGACCTCCAGAACGAATTAAGTTCTTAACCCGAGGTACCACTGTACTCGCATATAGCTGCCTGAAGAGGCTGGTTAGATCAACCACCTGATGACCCAGAAGACTGGGCCTTCTACGAAGGACCGCCTCAGAGGAGCAAGGGAGAAGGGTGAATTAACAGAAACTAAACCTTGAGAAGCGACACTGGTCTGGAGAGGCAAGGTGTACTTTCTCTTGAAAGGCCAGGGATCAATCCTCCCATGTTCCTCCGGGGCCAACAAAAGCCGCCTAGGAAAGCAATAGGACCGTCACCCTTTGAGGGCCTTTTGCATCCCACCATCTGACCCTCAGGCAGTGATTGAGAACATTACAGGAGGTTGGGCTAGACCCTTCCACCTCTACAATTCTATTTTAAAATGTACCTAAAGCTGACTGGCACACACAGAATTCCACTGCCCTCACTATGCAGCAGCTGACTGCAGCCCTTCTCAGCGCACCTTGTCACTCAGTTGAAAATCAAGTCCATGCCATTATCCACCACTCTCAAAGTCTCTCTGCCCCCCCCCCCCAATGTGGCTGCTGCCTGTCCCCAGTGAATGGCCAGGGCCGCTCCTCTGGCTGCTGGACAGCACTTTCCTGGGGGAGGCAGCGCTATTTTAATGCCCCAGAAGGAAGGGGCTGTTCTACCTCAAGTGGGAGTAGGTTTGGAACAGGACTTGCTCAGCAGGGACACTGGCGGACTCTGTCCTGTGCCAAAGTTTTCAATAAAAGCCACCTTTAAAGGGTTTGGGGGGTTGGAGCTTTGTGGAAACTCAAAAGCGCTGAGAGAAAATGCACTTTGTCCAAAAAGCTCAGAGGCAGCTCCTCATACCTCTCGGCCCTAACGCTCTGATCTTAGACTGAAAGCCTCTTTCTGGGCTGTGCCCTCCCTCAGCTCAAAGCAGGAGGAAACATCTCCAAGCCACTGTTTTTTGGGAGAAAAATACCATTTATTTACAAGTAGAAACATTATTTAAAATGACACATTTGATTGCTAATTTCTCTACAAAGGCGAGTATTAGAGGGCTGTGAGTGGTGGCGGTGGGGGCACCCTCAGGCAGTGTCCGTCCCCCAGTCCAGGAAACAGCTCACCAGGGAGATCCAGCGAGGCTCTCCTGAGGGCCAAGCCCCACCGTGGGATGCTTGCCCACGGAAGGGAACTGAAGCGGGGGCCTTTACACAGCTCCTGTGCACTCTGATGGAGCATCTGCAGGAAAAGGTCCGGCCGGATTGTGCCCCCCAAGATCCAGGCATGGGCACCGGCCCCACTGCTGCCCCGGCACAGCCACGCATCCCTCCACCCCCTTTTCAGGAGGGACACTGCAGTGAGGCCTCCCCCCTGCCCCACTCCATGCCAGTGCCTACAGAGTACAATACAAAGCAAGACAGCTAAGTAAAGCCTGCGGAATAAGGGGAGGGTGAGAATGCACAGCCTGTACATAATGGAGCTTTCTCCTCCTCCTCCTCCAGCCCAGCCACCAGCGAGGGGCCCTTCAGGCAGCTGGTGCTCCCACCTCCTCCAGGGAATGATTCCTCCTCTAGCCAGGCTCAAGGGATTTATTTTTTAACACCCCCTTGGACAAAAGCCACCCCAGCTCCTAAAGGATTTCTCACATCACCAGGAAGCAGGCACATGACTCTATGACAACCAGGGCAAAGTTTTCCACAGGAGAGAAATGTGTTTCCCCCCACTGCTTCTGGTAATGAGTAAGCGACTAGTCCTCAATGTCTGACAGAAGCTTCCCACCCCAATTCTCTAGTCTGTTGGCCCTTGCTTTACAATTGGGTTTTTTTTGTTTTTTTAAGAACCAAGGAGGTTGGGAAGAGGGTTGCCTTGCGAGTGGAAGGGAGAGCCAGGTGGAGAAAACATCTCCGACTTCGGTGCCTTGGGCAGTTCACTGTGCCAATGAGGCAAGCAGAGAGAGCCCGCCCTTACTCAGCGTGAAAGGGAGGGAGCATTCGTCGGGGGGGGGGGTCAGGAGAGGGGGACCTAGCTTCTCAATAGGAGGTGCCACTCTGGGTGCTTAAGGAAGGGGTGTTGCATTGGCAAAGGTGGTCAACATTATGACACTGCCTCCCTGGGAGCGTAAAATACTGCCAGCCTAGTCCTCCTTTGCCAAGCACTCCTGATTCCTGCCTGATGGAACAGCGGCTGGTATTAAGGGCCAGACCCTGGAATGGTTTGGAGACTGTCCCATCCCCCTCGACACGCCACCATCACAGAGGGGAAAGCCCCCTCCCCAATCTCTCAGCCAAGGAGGCTCACCACCCACCATCATGTGGAAACCAGGGGGCGGGGGAAGAGTCCGTGCACCCGTTGGCATCCTGACCAAAGTCTGGGGATGGGCTCTCAGGCCACGCCAGAGCTGGGAGGGAAGACCAGGAGGGGGAGGAAGGCTGCTGGCGGCTCAGCTGGTAGCAGAGACTGGGGGGCCTTGGCACCTGGCTCCCTTCCTTCTGGGGAGATGCGGCAGGCGGGGGAGTTTTCGGCCAGGAAAAATGGTGTTAGAACTTGCTGTTCCTCGTGGACCTGGAGTTCGCCTGCAGGAAGGGAAAAAGAAGACAGGAGTTGGGTGGGCTCAATGCCTCCTGCTGGGATTTTAGAAGCGCAAAAGGCAGAAGGATCTAATTGGGACCCCCCACCCCACTGTTTCTACAATCCTCTGGGATTTTCTCCTGTACAAGCCCCACCGAACCAAGGGCAGCTTTGGGCAGAACTCTCGTGCCAATCCCACTGCTCTCCTGCTGGTTTGAGCCACACCTAGTGCCCCATGGGGACAATCCTCCCAGCGTGCCACCTTCAAGGGCACCAAAGTCTGCAGCCTGAGGAAGCTGCCTTGCTTTGCCATGCCTCTTAATTGGAAACCCAGAGAGGAGGACAAAAAAGATGGAGCGCTGCGGCTTCATTTCCCCACCCCGCCCCTCAGATTTGATAAACCCAAGCTGAACTCTGCAGTCTTAGGAGAACGATGAGCGGCTCTCATCATTCTTCTGCATGGCAGCAGATCAGGAAGAAGACAGCAGGTGAAGTCGGCCCCTCGGGCAAGGGCAGAGTCCCACACCCAGGACAGGTGCTGCAAAACCCAGAAACCACACACCACCAGTGGGAGGGGAGGGGATGGCAGCCCAAGGGGAGGTCCGTGCTGCCCCTGGTGTGACCCAGCCAGAAGAGGTTCCATACAGGCCTGGTCGCACTGCACAAGGAGAGGCCAGCCTGCTCTGGCAGCCCATGAGACCTGAAGGAACAAAAGGATGGGGAGTCAGGCCTGGCAGGTGGGGGTGCCCGACCCGACGACTGAGCAATGGACCCGGCCCTTGCTCGACTCCCATAGGCATCTGGTCAGCCTGTGAGAAGAGGATGGTGGACTAGATGGGCCACTGGCCTGATCCAGCAGCCTCTTCTGTTGTTCCTTTGCTGGCAAACCGCCTTCTGTGCTCCAAGGAGTCCCAGACCCATGGCTTTTCCCAGCCCTCTTCTCTCTCTATTAGTTCCACCAGACTATATATCTAAATACACTAAAATGCAGGCTCACATTCCAGGCGAAATCTCTCTCCCGCCCATGCTTGCTCCAAGGGGATGCTGGGAGCGAGAGACTCGTGGGGAGGCCCCTTCTCCCTCCTACCTTGCCCTTAGGTGATGACGCAGCCCTCGGGGATCTCCGGCTGCTGCTCCGGGGGGAGCTTTTGGGAGTCACTTTGCGGTTGGGCCCCCGGCGCAGGAGGCTGTTGCCCAGCTTCTTCGGAGTGTTCAGAATGCTGAAGGCCATCGACTGGCGCCTGTTGGGCTGCAGGGAAAGGGGAAGGAGTCAGGAGAATCAGGAGACCTCAGCAGCCCTTCTGTGCTCTCTCATCCCCACGGCAAGGGAACTCAAGAGAAGAGTTCGCATCCCTTGGCATACCGCCTCCTCCACACCCCCCACCCCAGTTATTATAATCACTGCAGAGAAGCACCAGGCCTATGTCTGAAGCTAGGGAGAGATTGAATTTGTGTTATGTGGTAGTCTGGTGTTTGTGTATAGATAGGCAGAAAGGAGAGATCATACTTTGTAGAACCATAGAACTTTAAAGCTCGAAGGACCCCAAGCTCCTGCAACACAGGAATCACAGCTAAAGAATCCCTGACAGGTGGCCATCCAACCTTTGTTTAAAAACTTCCCTGCCTGAGTAGGGGTGGTCTCGCAGCCTGCTCTGCTTCAGCAATGCCGCAGCCTCCGAGGCTCCCTGCGCCCTGCTCTGCCAGCCCGATGGACGAGCAAGAGGCTCCGAGGCTCCCTTACCTGCTTGGCTGCCTGGGCTTTGTCCTTCTTGCTTCCCGCATGGGTGCTGTGCTTGTGCTCCTCGCTCCGCAGTTTGGGAGTCTGGGGCCGTGGGAAGCAGCTGGCAGATTTCTTGGACTGAACGGAGAAAAGGGGTGTGTGGAAGAGAGATTAATTGGGGCCTGATGCGACTGAGCAAAAGACAACGGTGCCTTTCATCTCCCCGCCAAGGTGGGCAGCTGAGAAATGAGGAGCAGATGTCGCTGGACTGCAACTCCCAGCGACCACAGCGAGCCACACCCAACGCTCAGGGATGATGGGAGCTGCAATCCCAGAGGAACTGAAGGGTCCCTGGACCCCACCAGCACCTGCCCTAGAAGACACAGGCGAACTTGCCCCATTACACTCTGGGCATACCCGATACTCCCATAATAACCCTCCCCTATATCCCCGCCCAGCTTGAAAGGGGTTCAGGCCAGCTGAATGTGCCGCAGAGCCACTGCCACTCACCTCAGGGGTCCCTGCAGCCTGGTGGGATTCATCTGAAATGCGCTTCCTCTGCTGCCGAGTGGCAATGCCCCCTGCTGCCGCCGCGGAGCTCAGGGTGCTGCGGCGGGTGGCGGGGCCCTCGGAAACCTGGGAGGGCAGCATGCTGGCACGGCGGAGGGTCTCTCTGGGGTCCCCTGTCTTCATATCCTCATCTGTGATGGTGGCCAGTGACAGGGGTGGCTGGCAGGTGGGGAAGAGGAGCAGTGCGGTCATCAGACGGAGGCTCTTTGTGTGCACACGCACACCAGGTTGAGCCTACTGCAAAAGTGGAACAGCCCCCAAAACACACAGGGGAGGAAGCTCCCCAGGTGTCTATTGACCAGGACTGAGCAAGATTTACATGCACAAACACACATACAAGGGACTGCCACCCCTGCTTGCTCCGCTCACCAACCCTGTCTACGCACCGCTTTCACACTCTTCCCAAACCCCTCCTGCCCTCCCCCATATATTCACATAAATATGCACTAGCCCTCAAAGGGCCATGTTTTTTTGGGCGGTGGGAATCCAACCCCCCAACTTGATCTCCATTGTAGAATCTAATTTTCCATTCACAGAATTCTCCAGGCGTTGACTAAATCAGCAGCAGGAGCAGGCATCGCATCCCCACCCCCTGCCCTCCCTGGCCTTGAAAACCTATCGCTAGCTGCTGTGGGAGTCAGGACTAGCTGGCCCTTTGGTGACACTCACCCGAGACTCCAGGGGGTAGCAGGTCTTCAGGTGAGGTGGGCAGATCCTGTTGCGCTGCTGGAGCTCAGCGATGCGGCTCCAGTCGTCAAGCACTTCCGGCTCCTCCTGGCAGGTGCCCATGTAGAAGCTGCTGCGCCCTGAGAAGGGTGGGGGGAACAACAGGGGAGGGTGTCAGCTGCTTACTTCCTAGGTTGCATCACCAGCCACACAGAAGGGAGGCACTCCAAGTGGCTCTCCACAAGACAATCGACAACAGTGATCCTAATCAAGGAAGGAGGTTGCAAAGAGTTTCCTCTGCCCCCACCCACTCCATGGGCACAAAGAGGAAAGAGGGCAAAACAGAGCACCCCATGCACAGTGAACTGAGCCAGCCTTTCTCAACTGCAAAAGAACATTCAGAAGAACCCTGCTGGTACAGGCAACTGGCATTCAGAAGCCTTGCTTCCCCTAATTGTGGAGGGAGAGCGTGAATGCGTCCAATCTTATTTTAAGTTGTTCAAGTTGTTCAAGGCTCTCACTGCCTCCTGCAGAAGTGAGTTCCACAGAATAATTATGTACTACATGAAGAAGCCCTTCCTTTTATCCATCCTGGCTCTCCCGTGTCCCCCCTCTGCTGGCTGTTCTATGCATGGCCATTCCAGGCAGGCCTTGCAAGGGCGGTCTACGAGATGCTTTTGAGAAGGGAGGGGCCAAGCAGTGCCACCTTCACATTCATGCCATCACCAGCCACAAACAGTCATGGAGCAGGCAGTTTGCCAACAGGCTCCGAGGGAGGAAGTCTCACTCTGGAAGACTCACACCAAGGAGCAAAGGAGCAAGGAAAAGCTAAGAAATGCACAAGGGAACAGGTCATCACCTCTCTCTCTCTGTCTGTCTGTCTGTCTGTCTGTCTGTCTGTCTGTCTCTCTCTCTCTCTCTCTCTCTCTCTCTCTCACACACACACACGGCTCTCCTGACACACATCTGGATATCTTTTAAAATCATTTACATTTTATTATGTTTTATATGAGTTGGAAGCTGCCCAGAGTAGATGGGTATAAACAATAAAACTGATATTGTTGTTGTTGTGCCACTGATTGTCAGGCATGGTGGACTAATAGTGGTGGGCAGAGACAATAAATGTAGCCAGCAGGAAAACCTTCTGAAGGCAGCCCTGTTTAGGAAAATTTTCTTTTAATGACTGATTTTTAAAATGTATTTTTAAACTCCTGTTGGAAGCCGCCCAGAGTGGCTGGGGAGACTTAGCCAGATGGGCGGGGGTATAAGTAATTATTATTATTATTATTATTATTATTATTATTATTATTATTCTGAGGGCAAGAGTTGTCTGCCATGGAACAGACCCCCTTGAAAGGTGGTGGGCTCTCCTTGTTGGAGGCTCATAAACAGAGGTGGGACTCTTTAGCTGTGATTCCTGCTGTGCAGGGGGTGGACTAGATACAGTGTTTCCCAACCTTGGGCCTCCAGCTGTTTTTGAACTACAACTCCCATCATCCCTGACTAGCAAGACCAGTGGCAAGGGATGATGGGAATTGTAGTCCAAAAAACAGCTGGAGGCACAAGGTTGGGAAACACTGGACTAGAAGACCCTTGGGGTCCCTCCAAACATATTCTCTGATTCTGTGTGGATCACTGAGCTCGCTGGACTCCTCTGAGATTCACCAGAGCAATTGCTGTACTCTGCTGGCTGGCACAGAGGGCGAAGCTCTAGATCAGCCTTTGCCCAGAGCTTCTTCTGCTCCTCCTTCTTCTGCTTTGGACTATGACTCCCAATGGCCCCAGCATCATCCAGCCATGCTCGGCTGGGGGCTGTCAGGAGCTGTAGTCCAGGACGTCGTCTAGAGGGGCCCACCAAGGGGAAGGCTGCCCCAGTCCTGCCGCCGCAACCCCCAGCACTCACCAGAGCTGGCCCCTCCGGCCTGGGAGCGTCTCATGGAGCTGCGGGTGGCAGGCCGATAGCCGGGCAGGCTCATCAACGCCGTGTTGTTGGGGGAAGAGGTGCCCAGCCTGGTGAGGGATTCCTGAGAGGGGAGGCTGGCGAGGGAGCGGGTGGAGGAGGCGGATGCGGAACGCAGACGCGTCTTGACCGGCTCTTGGCTCGAGCTGCTGCTCTGAGACGCAGCGGACTGCACACTGAGGAAAGAGGCGTCAGCACTCTGGGGAGTTTCCGGCTCAGCGTGTTTCTGTGTAGAAGCACAAGGAGGAGGAAGAGGAGGGTGAGCATAAAGAGGAGCTGCTGGTGCTGCTTAACTCTGCCCCCACCCGCCAAGCTGCTCCTCTCCACCTCCATCACACCAGACAGAATATTAGACACCTCTGCCCTGTCTTCCCCTATCCCTTACTCGGCTTTCCTGTAAGCTAACAAGCACCAAACGCTGCGTTCTTTCTTCACTCGAGAGTTGCTCCAAACCCTAGATTGTTTTTGCTGCCCTTTTCTGAACCTTTTCCAACTCTACAATATCCTTTCTGAGCACCCCAAATGAGGTTGCACCACAGGTTTGTATAATGGCATTATGGCACCGGCAGTTTTATTTCCAATTCCTTTCCTCTCTTCCCTAGCAATTCCCAGCTGCCACACACCCTGTCCACAGCTTCATAAAGCTATCCACTATGACCCCAAGGTTTCGTTCATGACCACTGTCAACTCAGACCCCACAAGAGCGTAGGTGAAGCTCGTGTTCTTGGCCTTGACATACATCATTTTACACTTGATTACACGGAAGTCCATTTGCTGCTTTACTGCCTGTTTACCCCACTTGGAGAGCTTGTCTTGGAGCTCTTCCAAATCCTTAAACCATCTGCCAGCTCAGATTCATCACTCCTTGTTCCTAGTAAACCACCTCAAGAGGGCAGCTCCCATCTCTCCTGAATCCACCGCTAACAGCAGCGGTCGCCTGCTAGCCTCCCACACCCAGGGAAGCAGGCTGCTAAAAGTGTACGATGGACCTGGTTATGGAGGGTGCACATTTGAGCAGCCCTGGATGCCACCTATCTCCACAGCCACCATCACCACACCTTGGCTCCCATCCCTAGGTGGCCCCCACATTACTTTGATCATGGTGATGTTGATGACCTGTGTGGTGCGCCGGCGGCCAGAGAGTGTTTTCCGCCCCGACTCAAAGGAAACGTCGCCCGTGGAGTTAACGCTGTTCTCCAGTTTGGACCTCGTGCGGGTGGGGATGGGCGTGAAATAGAGGCTCTCCAGAGACTCCACCTTCCGAGGCAGCCGGTGGGAAGCCTTGGACGGCTCTGCTGTCCCAGATTCGGAGGTGGAACGGCGAGACCTCCTGCTGTGAAGAGAGATGGGGGGGGGTCATGAAACTGGCAGGGAGGCCACAACCACAGAACCCTCTCTTCACATTCCCAAGAACAAGGAAACTGAGAAGTCTTCACAATACAATTCAAAGTGTTGGTGCTGACCTTTAAAGCCCTAAACGGCCTCAGCCCGGTATACCTGAAGGAGCGTCTCCACCCCCAACATTCAGCCTGGACACCGAGGTCCTCCTCTGAGGGCCTTCTGGTGGTTCCCTCACTGAGAGAAGTGAAGTTACAGGGAACCAGGCTTTCTCGGTAGTGGCACCCGCCCTGTGGAATGCCCTCCCTTCATCAGATGTCAGGGAAATAAACAACTATCTGACTTTTAGAAATGTTTAATGTCTGATGTTTTACTACTGTGTTTGATGTCTTAATGTGTTGGAAGCAGCCCAAAGTGGCGGGGGCACCCCAGTCAGTTGGGTGGCGTATAAAACTAACAACAACAACAACAACAACGCCCCATGTCTCCAAAGTTGCTTCAGTGTCAGGCCTGCCAAATGAAGGACCCTGCAAGTGGCCACCCTTGGGGAAATATGCATTTGGTCCTAAAGCTGCAAGGGTGGGAAGCCTCTGCTCTATGGCCGATCAAAGAGCTAAGGAGGAGGAGGAGGAGGAGGAAAGAAATCTGGCACGGAAGCTGAGCTGCTCTGCTGCAGCCGCCTGCTTGCCTTCTAAGCTGAGGGCCAGTACCTGGTGGAGTTGAGCGGCTGTGCTTCATCGCTGGTGCTCATGTCCAGGCTGTCTGTGCTGACATCGGCTGGGCTTTCCTGGAAGGTGATGCGGCTTTTTAATGAATCTGTGGCCAGCTGGAACTTGCCCTGCTCTCGCAGCTGGCGATCTGCAAACTCCACCTGCGTTTGGGTTGGTTAACGGTAAGGGGCAGGTGCCACGAGCAAGCCGCGCACCAAGGAAGTCAAGAGACCCGCTAGAACCAAAATGGCTAATTAAATGTTTCTTTGCATGCATCTACGTAAGAACTGGGCCAAGTCCACCTCACTTCAGTTGCAGGTAAATATGTTGCTATATATACTAAGCATGGGAACCCATGACTCTCCAGAGGTTGCTGGACTCCAGCGCCCATCACCCCATGTCCTTTGGCTTCCTGGCTAGAGCTGGAGGGATTTGAAGCCCAGCAACACCTGGGCTTCATCCCTGGGGTACAGAAAACAGGCTAAGATACACGACGCACAGAATATTCCGTTTCCTTGATGATATATGCAGGGTGCGCTTTGCCTGCTGCTCTGCTCTGTGCATATGGCAGAAGGTTTTTCAACTTCAGTTCTAGGGCAAGTCTAAGATTAAGCAGCACCAAGTTTGAAAGGATGGTTCCAAGTTATTAAAGCTTTGCATCTTAGCCAGGAAGACTACGCTACAAAGGGGAAAGCATTCACACAATATGGCCTTGTTATATTATGGGGGAGAGGTTGTCTGTCAGAAGTGGCTAGCTCACATGGCTGATTCTTTGCCAGTTTGGGGGGCAATGGCTTCCCAGTTCAAGAAGCTGGGGGGTGGGGGGCCGCTTAAGCAACACTTAGCACAGAAAGTATAGAGATTGTTGGTGCAGGTCACCCACCCACGCCACTGTTCTACTCAACTTTGTACCAGCCCTTCTCACCCACTTCAAGACAGCACTAGGCAGGTCCTGAAAACCTACCACGAGCCCATTTACCATGTTATTTGCCTAATTACAAAGGCACTTAAAACCATACAAGGAGGCAGCCACAGCCTCAGAGCAGACTCTTGATTCCCCTTGCCCAGTCTTGCCTGCTGTGACTTGCAGGGGCTCTCCTGGAGACAGGAACTTAATCTCAGCCACAGGCACCAAGGATTCCACCGGTGGCATCTGGTATGCCCAAGCGTTCCCCTCCATGCACAGCTTGGTGTTTGGGGCTGGTGTGTCCTTCCCTGCTTCCTCTCAACACCTGTGGAGCCCCGCCCACTCTCATGCGCACAGGAAGCTGCCTTAGCCCAAGTCAGGCCGGGTCCCTCTGGCCCAGCATTGTCTGCTCCAAGGGCCAAGGCTCGCTCTCTGCTGCTCCAGACGAGGTTTCCAAGGACTTCAGTTTCAGGAGGGCAGATTCCAGAGGAAAACTTGGGAGAAAAGCCCTTGTGGGGATTACGCAGAGGGCTGGTGGAGCCTCCCCCTCACTGGAGGTCTTCATGTAGAGGCTAGCGTGTCATGCATGTGCTGGTGGGGTGTGCTCTAACCCTGGGCTCCTTGTGGTGAACAGGGGGTTGGACTAGCAGGCCTCCAAGGACCCCTCATAGGATTTCATCTGGCTCTTTGGAGTCTCAGGTGGAGGGCCTTTCCCACCACCTACAAATGCCCCCGGACTCTGGACTTTCTGCATGCAAAGCAGATGCTCTACCACTGAGCCACAGCCCTCCTGATCTTTGCCAAAAACTGAATTATCTGGGAATCTAACCTGCCCAGGAGTGCCTCCTGCACCTAGGGACCCCACAGATCCTTCTTGCAAGGGGAAAGGCAGGTGGGCGGGCAGGGCCTGGAATGGAAATGACTGGGCCCTGCTGTGGACCCGCACCCTGCCTCCTCAGCCACCGCCCCTCGGCCCTACCTGTGCCTCGAGGCTGCAGAGGTTCTTGGAGGTGAGCTGGGCCTCCTGCATCTGCCTCACCAAATCCTGCTGCTCCTTCATAAGGCGCTCTGATTTGGCCTTCAGCTCCGCGTTCTCCCTCTCCACCTCCTCCAGGACTCCCAGCCTCTCGAGCAGCTCCTGGTTTTGTTGCTTCTTTGCGTCGTAGTGGGTCTTGGCCTTCTCCATCTGAGGGGCGAGGAAAAGTGAGGCAACCGTCAAGCACAACACCTGCCAGTCTTGAGCCAATGTCATGCAAAGCCGGGACATCGGAAGCCAAGGCTGGTGCTTCCTTAAGAGACACCCTGTGTCGTTGTGCAACGTCACAAAGTGTACTTACCCTCCACACACCCACATTTGCAAACCTTATCATGCAGGTCTTATATGCCAGTCTGTTAGCTCAATGGCTGCCATTTTTGTAAGCTATGGAATTTTGAGGCCTATAATGGCAGAACTTCTTTTCTTAGTACTTGCCTGAACTGCGACTGTTTAATACAGGGTAGAAGCCAGGGTGATGGTTCTCTCCCCTCCCACCCCTCACTTCTGCCCCAGAGGGAGACAGCTCCCCTTTTTCTACCTGTGTCTTGTAATGCTCAGCAGCTTGTTCCTTCTGGGCCACCTGAGACTGGAGGTCCAAGATCTTCTCATTCTGGTGCTTAAGCTCTTCTTCATGCACCTGCTGAGGAGAGACCCAGACAGTCCCTTACAGTGCCAGAGAGGGAAATTGTTTTCTTTCATCCCCATGACTCTTGCACCAGCTGAGTGAGGTTGCTCAGTAGACTTACAAGGGTCCTTTCCACCCCTTGTCTTTGAAAAGCTGGCGTCGGTGAAAACTAAATAGCTTTAATTGGATTTTGAAAAAAAGGCAATAAATTGTTACTGTTTCACATTTCTTGTTATTATCTTCCCTGATTCCCCTTGCCCTCGATTGCAGGGGATTAGACTAGTGGGTCATGCAAACCACTATTCTGAATGCTTTTTATAGGGTAGGGTGGGGATCTGGGGATAAATTTATGAAGCCAATGGGACAGTGCCCCCCAAAAGCTTGGGCACCTCTGCACTAGGAGAACTCTCTCCAGCCTCCATCCCTGGAAGCTCACCTGGGCTCTCTGCTGCTGGGCTTGAGTGACCTTCTCCTGCTGAGCGTACTTCTGTTTCAGCTCCTCCAGCTGGAAAGGAAAGGGGGGGGGGGAGAGAGAATATTTATTCCAACCCTCCCCCTCCTGCTCAAAGCGCTGTTCAGCCACTCCCTCCTGGCTCTTTGAGGCTCTGCACCCCATGGCTCTGCACAGAGCCACCCATTCAGCAATCTCTGCCCCCCTCCTAAACCTGCTGTACTGGAACAGCCATGCCTAGAAAAGGACTGGCTGGCAGGAGGCCAAGGAAGTCTCCCCCTTTTACCAAAAGCTGTGACTCCTGCATTGCAGCAGATTGGACTAGATGACCCTTTGGGGTCTATGATTCTATGAGCAAGGCATCAGAGAGTCACAGTTTAGGACATCTCGGGACTGACCACTTTATCCAGTTTGGGGGTTGGAAGGAGGAGGAAGGAGTTTGGGGGTTGGAAGGAGGAATCTATGTTACTCAGCTTGGCCCCTTCAGCATCAAACACTTCTCTTGTAAGTCAAGCCCCATGCGAAAGAAAGAGGGGGGAGGGCCAAGTTCTGCACCTGGTAAAAGCAACACTAATAGGTCACTGAATGTGTTTTTGGATAAGGACTCTGATTGCTAGGAGGAAAACAGCTGTGAGGCCCCAATTCAATGCAAGCACTGCTCAGCCTCCCTGAGACTGAGGGCGTTTCCCCCAGAACTACACACCTTTTTCAAGCTTCTTTTTGCAACCATGATGCCATAGTCTGAATTCTGTCAAATGCCACAGACCCTCAAGAGTTACTACAGGAACACAGAAAGAACTGCATGCAGCAGGCCAGAGTCCTCTATGCCTGGAAGCACATTCCAGGCATACCCACATTCCAGGCACACCCTCCGACAGGTTCCCTTCCACCCAGGAAGCATCACTATCACTGGAGCCCCTGTCCTAAACATTCTGCCCCTGCAAGAGCTTCCTGGAAGCAGCAGCAGCAGCAGAGAGAGTGCCAGAGCAGCCTCCAACCCTCCACCGACACATCTATGCTGCGCAAACACCACATTCCAGTTGCAGGTTGGGTCAGTGGGCTTCAGAGCAGAAATGGTGCATGGGGGTTAGCAGCTTTCCAGGAAGAGCAGCTCTCTACAAGCAGAAGAGCCGGGGTGTGCTGCAAGCAGATGCTCTGACATGCGATGAAAGTGATGCTGGAAGTTAATTAGCCACACCCACCGTCCTGCATTTCCCACCTCCAGGTCTCCCCAGCAACCCCAAAGCAGGGTCTCCATTGCCAACTGTTTGTCTCTCGAGCACTCGGGGGCAAAGGAACATCAGGGATCCACGGAAACATTGAAGGTTAGAATCCAAGAGGGTTTCTGAAGTGGAGGGGGCCGTTTCAGGGGATTCTAGTTTAAGCTGGTTTGCTCTTAAAACACAGGGGTGAGGGGGTGGACTTGTCTTCAGGTGCAACCATGCTTGCAGATGGCTAAGAGAGGTGGTGGTGCTTTTAGCTCCTGGAAACCCTGAAGGTTAGAGGGCTGCCCCCCTGCGTTGCAGACCCGGCACTCTGCCTGGAGCTCAAGGTCTCCCCTCCCGAGAGCAGTATCATTCACAGAGATTCTCTCCTATACCGAAGGAAAATATAGGAAGGAGATGGGGAAGACAGAATGCCAAAAGATGCAGCAGCTGGAGCGGGAAAGGACCTCGGAGATCATCAAGTCCTACTCTCTGCTGCTCAAGGCATAGGGCACCTCTGGCTTCATATGGCTACTCCCCTCTTGGCGCAGTAGAGTCTTAAAAAGTGGTGCCCAGAACTGGAGAAAACTGGACCTGCGCCAGATGCAGGTAAAGGTGGGTAAAGAACCCCTGGATGGTTAAGACCAGTCAATGGTGACTAGGGGGTTGCGGCTCTCATCTCACTTTCAGGCCGAGGGAGCCGGCATTTGTCCACAGACAGCTTTCCGGATCATGTGGCCAGCAGGACTAAAACACTTCTGGCATAATGGGACATGGTGGCAGAAGCCAGAGTGCACAGAAACACCGTTTACCTTCCCAATGCAGTGGTACCCATTTATCTACTTGCACTGGTGTGCTTTCGAACTCCTAGGTTGGCAGGAGCTGGGACACAGCAACAGGAGCTCACCCCGTTGCACAGCACATAGCTAAATAATGAAACTCACTCCCCCAGGAAGCAGTCATGGCCACCAACCTAGATAGCTTTGAACAAGGATCAGATAAATTCATGGAGGAGAAAAGGTTCCCCATGGCTACTAGCCCCTGGTGGCTATGCTCTGCCTCCACAGCTGGAGGCAGCAGCACTTCTGGATCCCAGTTGCTGGAAACTGCAGGAGGGGAAGGTTGCTCTTGTGCTCAAATCCTGTGAGGGGGTTTCCCTTTTGGGCACCTGCTTGGCCACACTGGGAACAGGATGGAGAACTAGATGGGCCATTGGCCTCTTCCAGCAGGTTGTTCCACTAGGAGTTACAAAGAGAAGTGGGAAATTCTACAGGGCAAGTAATTGGTACGCCCCAGGCTGCTCCCAAGGCTTCCCAGGTGCTGGGTTGAGAGGGCGCAAGAGGATGCATGCGGTGCTGTACTGTGGTGCTATCAGAAAAAGAGGCACCAAGGAGATCTTTAAAGGGGAGGGCAACAAAAAATGGTGTGTGGGTGTGTAGCAAGCCCTCATACTACTATGAGACCTGCTGGAAGGGCAACAATCCCAAGTAGACTGACTTTGCTGCCCGCTGGCGCAACTTCCTTTGTAAGCCTTGGCTTGCCACATAGCTATGGACAGTCTTGCCTTTGGTGCAAATGACAGGATTTGTGTGCTTTCTGCTCTTGCCAAGTAGTTTTTTTTGTCAAAGTAAGAGAACAAAAGTTTTGCTGACCTGTGCGAGGAGGCATCTGGGCATAAGGTGCAGCGTTTTAGAGTGGTATTGTGAAGCCCTGTTTTCCCACACAGCCCCCAAACGAGGGTGGCGGCGGCCTTATTACTTGTCCTCTGTAAGCCCCCAGTGCAAACAGTTCACAACAGGAGATGGCAGCCATGATGGAGGGGAAGCAGCAGCAGCAGCTACGTCATGCACTGTCACCGTTTAAGCAGCTGACACCTGGCATGCATTACCTGGCATGCATTAGCTCGCTCTTTCTGATATACCTCTAGCTGCTCCACCTGTAGGATTGGGGGGTGGGTGGGAGGTGGAAGCAATGAAGGCAGACGTGAAAACACCACAAAAAGCAGCTGGAGCAACTTGTGGCAAGGGTGGGAGCTCAACTGCCAACCCAATCCAGACCGAGAGGGTGTTGCTCATCCCTTCCCCAGAGGCTCAGAGCTCAGAGGGTAGTATATAAATCAGAGAAGAAGACTTGTGGAACCTGGAGGGGCAATGCTAGAACACTGCGTACATGCAGGAGCAAAAGGGAGCCCATTCAAGGATAACATATAGCCAGCATCTCAAGCAAACATGGCCCCTGGACAGCAGCACCCCCTTTGTTAACTTGCATGCTTTAACTTTCAGGGAAAGCATCTACTACTGGCCTACAGCAGACACCAAAGTTCTAGAGCAGGGGTCAGCAAACTTTTTCAGCAAGGGGCCGGTCCACTGTCCCTCAGACCTTGTGGGGGGCCGGACTATATATTTTTTTTGGGGGGTGAACAAATTCCTATGCCCCAGAGATGCATTTTAAATAAAAGAACACATTCTACTCATGTAAAAACACACAGATTCCCGGACCGTCCACGGGCTGGATATAGAAGGCGATTGGGCCGGATCCAGCCCCTGGGCCTTAGTTTGCCTACCCATGTTCTAGAGGGCTAGAGATGGAAGGAGGGTCCCCATTGCTCAAGATGCACCCCATGAGCCAAATAAGGTCTGCTGAGCCTTTCAGGCCACATCTTGCTTCTGAACATTCCCTCAGTCTGAACTGCACTATACAGAATGCAGCAAGGTGCGCCCCCCCACCCCCAGGTGTCTTGCAACCTCATCCAATCCAGAGAGAGATGCTTCCGTCGCTCAAGGGTGGCCCTGCAGAGCTGTCCCCTTCATTAAGCAAACTGGAACCAGAATTTCTAAGCAGCATGGAAAACCATTAAGAGCCACCTTCATTTTCTGTCCAGCAGGCAAACCTAGGCCAGATCCCAGACCGTTTACTCCATCTGCCTAATCTCCAGAGGCAGGGCTACCCCCAGGTGAAGCAAGGGAGTAGGGACGAAGTGGTGGTGGGGGGGGGGCGCAAAGAGGATGAGCTTTGCCCCCCACCCCTCCACCCTGTTTCAAGAGGGCAAAGAAACCACAGGGTGGGTTGGGGAGATGCAGCTGCCTAGGGCTAGCCCCTGGGCAACCCCCAACCCCAAAAGCAACCGAATCCCGTGTGGGGCCTTACCTGCACCAGCTGCCTCTGCTTGCTCTCCTCGTACTTCTTCTGGGTGTCCTCGAGCACCCGCTTCATGGCGGCCACCCGCTTCTCCGAGTCGAGCCTGACCAACTCCATCTCCTGCGTGTGCTGCTTCTTGACCTGGGCCAGCTCTGCTGGCAGGTGCTGCAGCCCCCGGTTCTCCTCGGCCAGCTGCGCCTGGCCCTGCTGGAGGGCGGCCAGCTGCCCTGCGTAGCTGCCCTTCTCCGCCTGCAGCTGCTGGATGGCCCGCTCCCGCTCCAGGAGCCTCTCCTTCACCGCCTGCAGCTCTGCCTGCTCCAGCTTGGCCCTGGCCAGCTCCGCCTGCAGGAGGCCGGCGGCGCTCTGCATCTGCTCCAGCTTCTCGCGGTGCTTACTCTCCTGCGAGGCCTGCTCCGCCTGCAGCTGCTGATAGAGGCACTTGATGGGCATCAGCTCTGCGATCAGGGCCTGGGCCCCTACAAACTCCTGCTGCTGGGCGGAGAGCTGCTGTTCCTTCTGGAAGGCCTTCTCCTGCCAGGACTTAAGCTCCTTGCAGAGGTCCTCCTGCCGCTTGGAGGCAGCGCTCTGCTCCTTCTTCAGGGCCTCCACCGACACCCGAAGCTTCTCCGCCTGCTCTTGGGAGCTCTGCGCTTCGGCTTTCATGGTTGAGCACCTCTCAGCTGCCCGGGAAGCGGCGGTGGCCATTTCCGACTGCAGGATCCGCAGCCTCTCCTCCAGCTTCTTGCTCTTCTCGGACTCAGCCAGGGCCAGCCGCCTCAGGTCCTTGATCTCCCCCTCCTTCTCCAGCTGCTGCCTTTGCATGATGGAGGTCTCTTTCTCCATGCTGCTGATGATGCTGGCCTGGCGCTCCGATTCCTGGGCACAGCGTGACAGCTGCTCCTTCCAGCTCTCCTCAGACTTGCTCTTCTCCTGGGCTGCAGCACGTAGGACGACTAGCTCCTTCTCGGCTCGGGATGCTGCCTCCCTGCTCTGGGCCAGCTCCTTTCCTTTGTCATGGAGCTCCCTCTTCAGCTTCTCTAGACTGGACTTGGATACCTCCAGGAGCTGCTCCTGCTCCGCGGCCCTCTCCTTGTGCTGCGCCACCTCCCGCTTCAAAGCCTCCGCCTCCACCTGCTGCTCCCGCTCAGAGGCGGCTGCCACCTTCTCCAGCCGGGCAACAGTGATCTGCTGCTCCTTGCACTGCTTCTCCAGCCTCTCCACCTGCGCGCGGAGAGCCTCGCACTCCTTCAGCTGCCCCTGGTAGAGCTCTCGGCTGGAGGTGGACTCCTGCTCCTGCTGCCGCTTCTGCTCCTCCAGGCTCTTGAGGGAGGCGTCCTTGGAGTGCATCATCAACTTGATACTGTCCATCTCGGCCTTTTGGGTCCGGGCTGCCTCCAGGAACCCTTGCAGCTCGCTCTCCATCTTGGCAGCCCTCTCTTTCAGGGCCTCAGCAGAGGCCAGTTCCCCCTTCAGCTTGCTGACAGTCTTCTGCAGGTCCCTTAGCTCCTCGCTGCGGGAGATGTTCTTGAGGCGCAACTCCTCTAGCTCCCGCTCTTTCTCCCCAACCAGCTCCTGGGCCCTGGCTACCTCTTCCTGGAGCCCAGAGACTTCCACTCGGTGCTCGTTGGTGACATTCTGCAGCTGCACCTCCAGGGCTGCCTTGCTGACTTTCTCAGCGGCCAGTTCCGCCCTGGCCCGTTCCTCCTGGCCCGCCAGCCGTTTGGTTTCCTCCTTGTGCAGGGCCAGCTCCTGCTTCTGCTGCTGGGAGGCCTCTTCCAGCTTGGCCTTCAAGGACTTCAGCTGGCCAGACAGCTTCTCTGTCTCGCGCTCCTTCTCCTTCAGGGCTGCCCTGGTGCTAGAGAGGCTGGACTCAGCCACACTCAGGTCCTTATGGCTCTGATCCCCTGCCAGCCTCACTTGAGCCTCCAGCTCGGCTACCCTGCGCTTCTCCTCAGCCAGCTCCCTGGTGACAACTTCCAGCGCCTGGGCTGCTTCGTGCCCCTCCTTCTTCCCTTTGGCCAGGCTCTGGGCAGCCTCCCTCTGAGCCACAGCCACCTTCTCCTGCAGAGAGGCAATCTCTGCCCGGAGCTGGTCCTCTGTGCCCTCCTTCTCCTTGACCTGTGACGTGGCACAAGCCAAGTCTGCCTGGAGCTCAGCCAGTGCTCCTTGGTGCTTGCTGTTCAGGTGCTTCAGCTGAGTCTCCAATTCTGCCACCTTCTGCTGCTCGGCCTGCAGCCTCAGGTGGGCCTGCTCCTGCTCCCCGCTCAGCGCTCGGACCTTCTCCTTAAGCCTCCCCAGCTCCCCTGGGTCTCCTTTGGCAGCCACGGAGGAGAGCTCTGCCATCTGGTGCTGCAGCTCCTCCACCTTGGTCCTGGACGCTTCCCCCAGCTGCTGCACTTGTCGCTCCAGGGCTTCCCTCTGGGCCTTCTCCTCACCCATCTCCCGCAGGACCTGGTCCCGGTGCTTGCTCAGTTCCTGAATCTGCTCCTCCAGCTCTGCGATCCGCCGGAGGTTGCCCTCCAGGGACTCGGCCGCCCGCCTCTTCTCATCCTCCAAGATGCCTTCTGTGTTGCAGACGGACTCCTCCAGGATCAGGAGCCGCTCCTGGAGACGGGTGTTCTCCTTGGCCAGCTTCTCCTTGTCAGCCAGCTTCTGCTGTGCCTCACGAAGCTGGCCTTTCAGCACCGACACAGCTCCTGCTTGGGCCTCGCTCTGCTGGCACTGGGTGGTGAGGGCCAAGATCCTGGCCTCCAGCTCCTGGACCTTGTGGCTCAGATCGGCCTTCTCCCTCTGGGCTTCCGTGGCAGTGGCACTCTGAGCACGCAGCCGCTCGGTCAGGGTGGACAGTTCTGCCTCCTTCTCCTGGAGTTGCCTCAGGGCCAGCTCTTTCTCCTGGGCAGCCTTGTTGTATGCTTCCTGGCCTGCAGCCTCCACCTGCGTCAGCTTCTGGCTGCTCTGCTGCAGCGTGCTGGTCAGCTGGTCTACCTGGAGGCTCAGCTCCTGAAGGGCTGCCCGGGAGGCCTGCTCGCTCTTCTGCAAGTCCTCGGCCAGCTGGCCCTTCTGCTGCTGCAAAACCAGCAGGTCCTGGTCCTTCTGATGGAGAAAGCCCATCAGCTTGGCGATCTCAGCCGTCAGGGCGTTGACCTGAGCGACCAGGCTCTCCTCCTGGGCACGCAAATCCTGCTCCAGCTTCTCCTTGCCTTGAGAGCTCTCAGAGAGGGAGTTCTGCAGCTCCGTGAGCAGGCCTGTGAGCTGGCGCTTCTCTGCCTCAAAGCTGCTTCTCTCGGATTGGAGGTTGGCCTCAAGCAAGTGCTTCTCCTCTTCGAGGCGGAGGACCGTTGCCTGCAGCTCAGTCTGCTGGCCACTCAGGTAGGCCACCTGCTGGTTCAGTTCTTCAAGCTGGTGGGACAAGGAACAGCAAACAAGGTTATGCACCCAGAGAACACACAGAATGAGCCTTGCTCCTTCCCCTCCAATACTGCCCAAATACAGACTCACAGCTTATGCACTTAACTTACATAATCTCAGTTTTGCGTGCTTGACCATTTTTTTTTTTTTAAAGGAGCGTGTGTGGTGTTGGGAGACATTCTGCACAGAAACATGTTTGTAACCTTTAAGAACAGTTTTTGTGCGCTCTGGGCTAATTGGGTGCAGCTGGCCATGGCTACAAAAGGAGAAAAGCTGCAGTTTGTACTCTGTCTGCAGGAAAAACACCCACTTGCTTTGCTGTTTGTTGTTTTGAAATAAAGTCTTTATTTAGTTTGGTTTTACACCAGTCTCAGTGTGTCACGGTCTCTGTCATCTGCCACCAGTGGAAAATCCCCCTCTAACATGTGGAAGAGGTGGGGGAGTCAAAAGGGGGGAAGACAGCCAGCAATCCTACCTGCCATTGCACTCACCCTGGGAGAGCATTCAGATGTGCAGGGCGACCTTGGGAGTGTACACTAAGTGTAGCCCTGTGCTTTTTATGGCCTTTAAAGGGTTGTTTTGACTGTTTGCGATGTTGGGTTTACATGCTATCCCCGGAAGTAACCTCCGCATTAAGTTGAGTTGAACATACCACTCCTCAGTGAGAATGAGGCTGTGCCTAGACAGAAGGCCATGATTTGTACTCATCAGCATTCAACACCACACTCAAGAGACGTCAGCTCTGCCTGTCTGAAGCAGAAGCCAGCCAAGGCAGAGGATCCAAACTGCCTGACTGTGTATGCCACAGGTCACTTCCCCCACTTCGTACCTTTAATGAATGTGGAGGCTGTTTTAAATTTGTTTGTTTGGCTTTTGTTTTGCTGCTGTTGTTTGTTTTTAAAGACAACAGAGCCTGACTAAAGCATTTGAAATGCCAGGGGCAGACTTACTTTATTTTATATACTGCCCTTCATCCAAAGATCTCAGGGTGGACCACAAGATACATGTACTGGCCAGTAAGGCAGGCTGAAGCTGTAGGGAGCGGAAAGAGTAGGCAAGTCCAGAGCTAAGGCAATACAGTGGACTGCAATACAGTGGACCAGGCTAACAATCAGTGGACCAAAACACCACCTAACAATATCTGGGAATACACAGAGAGACACAACTCCTACAACTGAAGGGACTTTTCAGGTTAGTTATAGTCCATTAACAACAGAAACTGAATCAAGTATTTTTACAATGGTCCAAGTTAACAGTGTTGTGGTTAGTTTGGACTGCTAGCAATAACGAAGGCAGACATTCCCTCAAGTCACACTCTTTTTTAGGGAAGTGTCTCTATAAATATACCCAATGTTAACATGTAAAAAGTCAAAGAAGCTATTGATGTTTTTTTGCATTAACAATAAAAAGCCACAAGTGCCTGCATTAACTCTGCAAAGAGTGGCCTGAACTGCCCAGATGTGGTTTTCCGTTACGCAGTTTCATGACTAAAACCACGAGCCTAACGTAGATGAGTCACTGGCCTGTGCCTCTGAGCAGAGCTGATGCAGAATCCCTTGGCAAATAGTTCCTGTGGGCACACTTAACGTAAGAAACTAGCTCTAAAGTCTAATTCAGAGGTGGGGAATCCCTGGTCCGTGAGGCCTTTTCCAGCCAGCCACACCCCTTTGCCACTCACCCAATGTCATATGCCACCAGGCCTGGGACAGGTAAAGCCACAGCTGGCAAGGAACCATGGGAAGCCAGGCACTCAAAGTGCCATCCAAAGTGTCCTGCACAGCTGGCATTTGGCAGTTTGAATCTGGCACCAAATGCCCGTCAGCTGAGTTTGGCTGTTTCATCCAGTCCATTGGGCAACATTAGTTACCCCACCTCTTATTCAACAAAAATATCTGTTCTGATGACATGGGACGAGCACGAATGTATATTTTAATCAAGACCATCCCTTTTTATAATTTCATAAGATTTATACACTGCTTGATTGTGGAAAAAACACACACCTTCAGAGTGACCAAAAAGAAAAAGACAAAACAAAATTATCACCAAGAAAAATTAGCAACAATGATTTTGGGGGCATTCAGAAAGTTAAAAGAACAATAGACTAAAAACAGATTAACATTTGCTTCAACTTTCTAAACATCCGGGTAGGCTTGTCTAAACAAAACTGTTTTTAGCGGGCACTGAAAAGGGTACAGTGAAGGTGCCTGCCTGACGTCAACAGGCAGGGAGATCCAAAGTGCAGGTGCTGCCACTCAAAAAGGTAAGAGAGTTCTTACAAATGCGGAAGGGGTGTTATGTGGCACCTGAAATATACACTCCTTTTTATACAACAATGCAGTTCAACTAGTTGGTGACACGGCGTTATCAAGGGTTTCACAGAGCGAGCCACCTGACTGCCCCGGCCCCCCGTGTGACAAGTGACATTTCTCTAATGGCATCCGTCTCACCAGGGCCCTGCTCCTACCTTCAGAATGTCACCCATGACCTCTCCTTTCTCTGGCAAGGAAGTGGTCTCCTTCAGCTTCGCCATCTGGTCCTCCAGCAAGGAGTACTTTCCCTGCATAATCTCCAGCTTCTCTTCCAAGCACCTCTGGAGAACAAGCACAAGTGGGGAATGGAATTGTGGAACCAGAGTTGGAAAGAACCATCCCATCAACCCAGTTGGTCCAACCCCCACCCCAACCAGCAACAGCCACCGCCACAGAAGACCGCATCACCTCTGACTGCTGGAGGTAGATGCACCTGCTCACACCTCTTCTGGTCCAGGGAGGCAAAGGACCATGGGCAATGAGCACACAGTGCCTCCTCCTTATCCATCTAGTGAACTTTTCCAGGGATCTACCCATGTGACTGTGTGGTGTCCAACAAGGAAAAAGCCACATTACTTACCTGCAACTCACTCCCCCCACCCTACACAAACCCGTTGCCCAAGACTGAGCCCAGGGATGACCTCCTCTCCATTAAGGGGGAGGGCTCCCTGCTTGTTAGAACTCCTGGCCAGGCTTTCATGAGTGAAATGTGTGACGAATAACAACTGAACAGCCACCACCATTACGGCACATACCCACAACCCCCTTAAATACCTCTTCTTGGGGGAGAGCCCAACAGAAGTGGCAGCCACAAGCAGCAACTATGTTTTGCGCATACTCAGAGCCCAGGAAGCATGACAGAAGCATCTGTTGAAAGGCAAATATCTCTGACCAGAAGCAGAGGCCCTGGGAACTCAATCCGTGGTTACAAATCCCTTTTCGGCACACTGTAGGATGTACAAATGGTGCACCTACTTCTTCATGCCATTCCTATTACGGGCTATAAAAGCTACTGCTGAAGGTACCAGAGCCAATCTAACCTGCTCCTTACTTTGCTGGCCTATTGCCTGGGAATAGGCCTATTTGCTTCCCTTGCCTGGGAAAGCCAAGACTGATCCCAACTATAAAAGCTGCTGCTGAAGTTGCCAGAGGCCAACTTACCTGCCAGTCCAGAGAAACACGCTGCTCAGGATGTCTAGAGGTAATCAGGGCAGGGGGCTGTTTAGGGGCTTTCGTTTTGGTGGTACATTGTTTTTGCTGTTTAATTTTTTTGTCTTTTTGTTGTTCAGCCTTCTTATGAATTAGAGGGGGGTTGTTTAATCTGATTATTTGTTAATGAGACATTTTCATTAACTTGTTTAAAAAATCCTGTATTTTGTAGCTTAGTGAAATTATGTATTTGTTAGCAGGCTGAAGCATCATTTACTGCAGAAAATCAATGACGGTGATGACCATATGGACAAGGAGAACAGACCTCCTGGCCTTACCCCCTGGGGGTGGAAGGGGGGTGTCTCTTCCCGCCCACTGACCTTCTCACTGAGGGCACTGCTCAGCTCCCTCTCAAGGCGGCTCCTCTGCTCCTCCCATTCCCTTAGAGCTGTGTTGTGCTCTTCCGAGAGCTCATTCATGGCTTCCTGAAGCTCCGTGTGAACGTGAGCAAATTCCCGCAGCTGTGTTGCAAAAACAGGGAAAGGATTTATTTGACACTTGCTGCCTTTGTATTTAGCATTGGTACAAACTCCCCTGCCCTGAAATTGTGGCAGACTGTGCAGAACAAACCCTCTACTGCAAGTGTGTAATGAAACATGAAGAAGGCAGCAGCAAAACGTGGCTGGCATTTGTTGGAGACAAGCAAATAACATTTCCTTCTCAATGAACTTCTAAGACAATTCATGTGTCACTTTAAACCACAGGAGGACACTGTCTAGCAACCTAGCCTGCACTTGCTTGTAAGTTTCTATAGGCTAACTCCACCCCTTAAAAGCTGACCAATTTTGTTGCTGTTTTCTCCCAGCTTGTTGAGACAGGATGCAAAATTTCATCTCTCGCAGATCCATTAATCCTATTAATAGTTCCTGCATCAATAAAGCCTCTGAACTCCAGAAATTAAGTTATTATTCCAATCTAATTTACCCAAGCTGTGCGGTCTGCTAACAGTATTAACGCTACTGGTGGAATACAGGTGGTTATAGCTCAGTCGGCCTTGTTGGGATTCCTCTGAGGTCCCTGTGTTCAATTCAAAGACAAGCATAAGCATTGCTAAGGGGCTTTGAATTGGGGGACCGAGGTTTTACGAAAGGGACCTCATAGCTCAGGGTGGAGTCCATCCTTTACATCCAGCATGTTGCAGGTCTAATCCCTGGCTAAGAGGGTCTCAGGTAATGGGGAAGAGACCTCTCTGTCTGCCTGAGGGTCCCAGGGAACCACAGCCAGTCAGAGCAGACAAGATGGACCAGTGGCCTGACTCTGTGTAAGGGAACCACAAGTTCCTCTAAGGCCTTCACATGGGGACTTGTGTAACCCGCTCTGCTGCTGTAGTTTTTACTTGCCTCTCTTTATTCTGATGCTGTGTTTTGTAATTATTATATGGTTTGTTTTATGTACTGTTTCTTGCTATTTGTATAGATGAAGGGCAGGATAGAAATATTTTTAATAAATAAACAAAATAACCACTTGAGTTTCAAGATTCCCTGTGGTCTTATGACACATGAGCTGAGAACAGGGCACATTTCTCCAGGGTGCCACCTCAATGCCTTTCTGCTCCAAGACCAAAACTCAACGAACCCTTTCCAGGTTCTCAAGGCGCAGAAAAGGAATCAAGGGTCACCCGAGTTTCAGGCAGAGGCAATACCTCAACCTTGCTTAGTTCCTTTCCAAAACAGAAGCCTGCAGGTCCAGTATAATTGTGCTTCTCCCCAGCCCCAACCCCACATTTGGAGACTAAAAGGCTGCTGCAGCAACAGAAAACATGTGCTCACGTACCTTGAAAGCAAGATCCCCATTCTCTTCTGAGAGCTGGTTGATTTTCCGGTCCATCTGGCCTTTTTCAGTTTTCAGGTCTTGGCACTGCTTCAGCGTCTCATGTAGTCGCATGAGGAGGCTGAGGGAGAAAGAGAGAGAAGCAGGCATGACAAGAAGCAAGAGTGGCTCCCTCCCTTGGCCTGGGCTCTGGAGCCAAGAGCACGGCAGCACCTCAGGGAACCTCTCCCAACACAGGGTGCGGATCACCTCCTTCCTTGGAGGTTTTTAAGCAGAAGCTGGGTGGTCATCTGTCATGGATGCTTCAGCTGAGATTCCTGCATTGCAGATTCTATGATCGTAGGAAGCAGGCAACACACAGGCGGGGCTTGAGCCTCCACTACAAGGCCGAGAGCTCTTTGGGTTGAAAGAAAGCCTGGTTGCCTGCCTTGCTCCACAGCTATTAAGGGTTGCTGCTGCTGTGACTTCTTGAGGGAGCTCCATGCTTAGAACAGCTCAGCTCCCTTTAAGTACTATGAAATCCAAAGTCCAATACAGTAGACTTTGAAAGATGCCACGCGCAAGGCTCTTTGGGGCTGACAAACCAGCATCCCTTAGTCAGGGCCCAAGTCAACTTCTGAAAAGGGGGTTTAGTCAAAGCAACAGCAGAGGGCCAACAAATCCTAGTTCAGGGTTTCCCAAACTTGGGTCTCCAGCTTTTGTTGGACTACAACTCCCATCATCCCTAGCTAGCAGAACAAGTCGTCAGGGATGATGGGAATTGTAGTCCAAAAACAGCCGGAGACCCAAGTTTGGGAAACCCTGCCCTAGACTGAGCACATCAGTTCCTCCTTACCATGGATCTCTAGGATATAATAGGGACCAAGATTCCACATCTTTCCCTTTCCAAGTGAATGATCAGGAGCTTGAGAGAGGGGAGAGCAAATGAGGGGAAAGAAGACATGCCTTCCTCCTCTCTCCCCACTGAATGTCAGCCACAAACAAGTCTGAAGGAGGGAGAGAATAATTCTCAGCTGTTTTAAAGAAGAATCAACTCCAAGCAGCTGAAGGCAAACATAAGCCAGGTGTGCCTAGGGAAGAGATTTGCAAATGACTCTCAGCTGTTTCTTAAATGGCACCCATGCGCCAGATACTATAGCACCACAGCAGTGGCACAGTCCCTAGAGCACTGACAGCATTTCCTCCCTCTCCTTTCTTTCAAGGAGCTGGTCTAGAGCAAATGCACATGGATCCTTTGAATTTTCTTGACAATAATGCTACGAAGCAGGTTAAGTCAGAGACAGCGACCGGCCCTGGGTCAGTGGGTGAGCTTCATAGCTGATAGAAAGGACAAGGTGGAGGGTAGACAAGATAAGCAAAGTGCTAGGAGGGTGGAGAGCAAATTGGTTGGAGCCTTTTAAGGCAAAGGCACCAGTCATGGCAAGGAAGGCACTACAGGCCGAAACAGCACACAAAAGATAGTGAAGGGCAGCAAAAACAAGTAAGATAATAAGACAAATAAGGATAATGAAAAGGGCAGGAGCTAAGGAGAGACCCTGGCTGCTTCGATTAAAGGTAGGAACAACTGAGGTGGACGGTGGGAACTGCCTAGTTCCCAAGGTGTCCTCACCACCTTTGACCAGCAGGTGAAGCCAGAGGCCAGCACTATTTTCTTACCCGGCAAAGTCTTCTTCAAAACAACCCAGCACCCCAGATCTGAGCCAGGAAAGTCCAGCAGAGCAAATCAGTATTATTTAGTAGGTTTCTATCCCACTTTTCGACTTAAGTCTTCAAAGTAGTGAGCAAGACACAAAATGAAGAGAACCAGAGGGGCTGCCCTAGTGGGACATTCCAGCCCGAGGGAGGAAGTACCTCTCGTTTTTTTCTCTGAGTTCCTCCATTTCCTTGGATTCCAGCTGATCTGCTGCTTGCTTCTCATGTAGGAGGGTCAGGCGGTCGATCCGCTGCTTCATCATCAGGATCCGCGTTTCTGAAGCAGGAGAGGAGAAGAGAGGGCACTGATTATTCAGAAACTAAAAGGCACGTGGTGGCTGTCCCCTGTGCAACAACCAGGCTGCTCTCCGAACAGACAAAGCAACTCTGGACGGGCTGTGTGTTGCTCTGCCTCCCAGCAACCCAACAACAGGGTTGCACAACAGACAGAGCAGCACAGGGAACAAAGACAAATGACAATAGCATCTGAACGCAGGATTAGGCAACTTGCTCACTTTGCAGAAATTTAATCTGACTGCAGAATTTGGAGGGAGGAGAGTGAGGGAGTTTGCGTCTGGCATGCGCCCTCTTTAACAGAAAGGAGAACTTGTGGGGCCAGTAAAGAGGTTTGCCAGATGGATCTACAGCTGATCACAATTAGGAGCAGGATTTTAAGTTCTAGTCCATGGAAAGTTCCATTAGGATCCTAACAGATCATCAAGTTCTTATCGAGATAATATTCCTTCTAGTTAGATTATTAAGTTATGCACTTGTGGGTACCAGACTTCCCTAAAACTCCTGGGTTCAATAGGGGTTGGGATTTAATCAAGGTAAATGTTAAAATAGAAGCCAGGCCAGTTTCCTGATGAGGTAGGCCAGGCATAGGTAAACTCCGGCCCTCCAGATGTTTGGGACTACAATTCTCATCATCCCTGACAGCTGGTCCTGGTAGCTAGGGATTATGGGAATTGTAGTCCCAAACATCTGTTTGGTTGGTTAGAAGACAGAGGGAGAGTTTAAAGTGGAGTCTTTAGGGTTGGCTGCAATCTGACCTAGCGATGAAAAATGGTTGCAGGCTGGCAAAGGCAGCAAGCTGGAGAGAGGGTGAGCGCACAGTGGTGAATTTGTTTGAATTCCAGGCTGCAGCTATGCAAACAAGGCCCTTTGTGGTGCTAGTGCTCTGAGTCCCTCCATCGCAGGTTCAGGTTGTATATATGCATAAACAAACCATATACAGTGGTGCCTCGCAAGACGAAATTAATCCGTTCCGTGAGGCTCTTCGTATAGCGGTTTTTTCGTCTTGCGAAGCAAGCCCATTGACAGCTTAGCGGATTAGCGGTTTATCAGCTTAGCGGATCAGCTGATAAGTGGCTTAGCTGCTTAGGAAAAGGGGGAAAAGGGGGGGGGGAACCGCAGGAACTCGCAAGACATTTTCGTCTTGCGAAGCAAGCCCATAGGGAAATTCGTTTTGCGAAGCGCCTCCAAAACGGAAAACCCTTTCGTCTAGCGGGTTTTCTGTCTTGCGGGGCACCACTGTATCCTAAAGACACCACAGTCTGAGCCATGCCTCATTTCCAAAAGGAAACATGAACCCTGGGTAAGTGGACCTGGAACCACTGGAATCTTTCCCGCTGAGATTGGGGTGGAGTGCAACAACTATTAATAATGTTTTTTTGTCCCAAGCTCCCTCTAGGAGCCCAGGGCAGCCATACAACATCAGTTAAAACAGCAGGAAAAAACCCACACCTACAGTCTCCAAGGAACCGCTAGCATTGCTTTTGCCGCCACACCCATCCCCGATGGTTCACTGCTACCACCCTCTTTTCCTGGTTCAGGAGCACTTTCATTGCTTCTTCCCACAAAAAGTGCTTGAGAAAAGGGCTCTGCTTGTCTCAGCACCCTGGCAGCAACCACTCCACTCCAGTGGCTGACCCCCTCACCTTTCTCATCAACGAGCTTTCGGCTCTCTGCCAGCTCGTGTTCCAGCTCATCCCGATTTTCTCTCTCGTCTTCCAGCAGCTTCTTCAGCTTCCTTATCTGAAACTGGGGTGAATGCATGATGTCACCCATAGGAGAGGCAGAGGAGCCAGGGAGCAACCTGCAAAGAAGTACCAGCCATCTGCATTTGAATTTTTATTTTTTACATGTGAAAGGCGCTTGCACAAAACGCTTGCTGAGCAAAATGTGGTTCATGTTATGACATCCAATAGGAAACAAGTATAAATGGTTAACCAGTCAGATTCTACAAGCACTATTAAAAATTCCACATTTTGCCAAGAAACATGACCCAGCCATCCCATTTATCTAGCTGACACACAAAGAGATGTGTTTTGCAATGTCCCCAAACATGCTGTGCTAACCTCACTCAGGCTACAGGGCAAGTAATATGGTCTTAGAAAGCCGTCCCTGCAATTGTAACAGGGAGGAGGGTCTAGAGCAAGACAACGCAGGCATCTCTTCCTAGCTTCTCTCTGCACAAGTTCAGCAAATACTAGCAATGGAGAGCCAGGGATACCACCATGCAAGCTGCAAAGAGGTTGAAGCAGAGTTCAAATCCTGGCTTATCCCATGCCACTCAGCCAATGAGAGCACGGCCAACGTCAGCAACACCCGCAGTTGTGTCACTGCAGACAGCAATGAGAGCTCAGCTGAACAAGGCCCTCTGTGAGATCACAAAGAGACTGCCAAGAATTGGACACGGTTCAGGCTCTACGACATGCACCACCTTCCATTAAGGCTGACGGCAGAACTCGCTCCCAATCAGGCTTCCAGAATTCTTCTGGCCCCACTTGGCAGGCAGTGTGAGGCAACGTCCTGTGTTCCTGAGTCAAACCCTGGTCCATCCAGCTCAGTACAGCCTACACTGACTGGCAGTGGCTCTCCAGGATTTCAGGCAGGGGTCTCACCTGGAGGTGCCTGTGAGGACTAATCCTGGCGCTTCCTCAATGCAAGCAGGCCCTCTACCATGGAGCTACTGCCCCTTCCCCTGAAGTACAACCTAACAACATTGCTTTTAAAAATTTTACTTGGAACTATTTAAAGGGCTGCAGTGAGAGCTGCTTAAAAGAACTGTCTCAGGGGAATGCACTGTATTTTCCTGAGTTTCCCTTCAAACTGTTCACCAGAAAAACACTGTGCGGAGTGGGGGAACCTAGATCTAATGAAAATGTTATTAAGTGATCTAAGGAACCATAGAGACCCAAGGTCTTGTGAAGTCTTACAGCTACTCAGCTGACTCTATAATCTAGATGATATTTGATATATTGTCATTCGCATACATTTTTATGTTATTATCTTCTATTTTTAGAAGTTTCCATTAAGTTGGCTTAAATGTAACCTCCTTCCTTGGGCATATCACTAGAAACATGAATTGAGCAGGCACGCATACGCTTTCCAAACTGACATTTAAGGTCTTTTAGCCCACCTGCACCCACAATGGGATTCACCAATTCTGTTTTTAGCAGACACACAGCTTGGCCACATGGGGGTGCTGTGGTGGAGGAAGAACTCTGTTCCCAGGCCTCACCCGGCTACCCCAGGAAGTCTCTTTACTCCAGCTCTTGACACCAGAGGTACAACATATTTTCACAACCCGGCCTATTCCTGCGACTGAATTTCCTTCAGCTGTTTTCAGTTCTGCGTCTTATTTTGTTATAACCCACCTAGAATCTGCTGGTGAAGGGCAGGCGATAATGCAATAATAATAATAATTATGGTATGGGGCTTCACTGCCTATACAGCTCCTTAGCATCTCTTCACCACCTCTTTATTCTCTCCCTGCCAGTTTCTGTGCAAACCACAAATTCCACACTTCCAAAGGCAACTCAGAATTCTACAAAAAATCAGATTCCACCTTCACAAGCTGAGGAAAAAGCCTCAAGTAACTTAGTTAGATCAAAAGCAGAGATCTGGTGTCTTCTTGGAACAGAATTTGGTTTCCCCAGGCAGGGGCCATATCAAATCCTGCAAGTGCCCTGAACGGAGGGTTTCCATCTGCCTGTGTGGCATCAGACTGCTGGAATCACAACCACGAATCCTGGGGAGCAACTCGTCAATAACTTACTTATTCAAGCCGGATGAAGAGGCGACCTTCTGCAGCTTCAAGAAGTGTACCTCTCGCCTTGGTGGGGTGGTCTCCTCGGAGCTGGTGCTGGAGATACTGGATGATTGTGGCACTGGAGGAAGAAGGAAGGTGTGCAGGATGTCAGAGCCAGCTTGGCAGCAGCAAAGAAAGAAGCAAAAGAGGCAAAACCTGAAGCCCAGGGTCCATTCACACCCCCCCATCCACCCCGTTTGGGTCAGCTGAAGAAGTTCAAGGAATGAACAATTCGGTTTATTAAGTGGACAGATCAACCAGCTTATAAAGAAAATGTTTCAGGTGGGGGTTTTTTTTAGCGGAGGAAGAAAAAAGCAAGCAAGAGGGGCTATGAGTGGCTTATAGAATCAGGAATACCAAATGGGAGATAGTATGTTCCCAAGGCATAAAGGGCCTTTCACTGACAGTAACAGCCAGCTAATCTAAAGGCAAACACAACACACAATCAAAGTGTCTTGTGAGGACAAGGAGAAACCCATTTTCCAGGATTCTCTGCAGTTTAGGGCCCCCATACAGAGGCTGCATAATGATGTTTACTCTGTATCCAACATGGAAAGTTTACAAGGCATAAAATCTTATTCTGACTCATTTGCATGCAGATATACAACTTGATTGAGGCTGGAGATGTGCATCACTGGCGTGCAGATGTTGCATGCCAATGGGCCAGAAGCAAGAAGAGGCTTTGTCTGCCAGACAGAGTACCTCCACAGGGAAGTGTTTTTCAGAAGCCGCCACATAAGGGCTGTCAGCTCTGGACAGCAGTATTCTGCATCAATGCAGTATTTCCGGCCCTTAAAGCTCCTGCTCACTCCGACCAATTTGCAAGAGCTCAGCCAGCATCGTTCCCTTTGACTCTCCCCACCTCTGTACATTCTGCCATGCTAATGCGTCCACCTGGCTCCTACTTGCTTTGAAAGAGCCTGTGGAAAAGCCAGGCAGTAGCTTTTGAACCAATGCCTTAACCTCACCAAGAACACTTGCACCTCAACAGATAGCTCACCAAATAATGCCACCCCCAACTAGTGACTCAGTGTTTATCCTCTTTAGACTCACTGTATAGGAACCTCTGCCCCCCTCCAGCTGCTCACTGCTGTTCCAACAAACCTGCAGTGTGGCAGCCATGAGATCAGACTGTGTGGCCTGATCTGGGTTGAGCCACTGAAGTCAGCAGGGCAACCTTGTGCCCCTGAAGGTATTTCAGTCCTGCATGCTCACCCGGCACTTACTTTTCTTTTGAAGGAAGGTCTCCAGATTCTCACCGAGGCAATCTTCATTGTACAACATGAAGTTCAGTGACTTAGCCATCTCCGCCTGAGGGAACAGGGAGGAGGAGGGGGAGGAGGAGGAGGAAGAGACAGGGCAGAATGAGCAACTGTGAACCCAAGAGCAGCCTTCATTGCTGGATGAAGCAAACGGCTCCTCTAGTTCAGCACACGGCTCTTCCCACAGTGGCCAACCAGATGTCCCCACTGGAGGAAATGTGCAGCCCTCCCTACTTGTGGTTCCCAGCCAAAGGCACGTCTGGTCACATGTAAAGCCAGAGGAAGCAAGCTTTCCCCTCTGCAGCTTGTGATTGGACTATCCTTTGTGGAATGTGACCCACCCCACAACCATCACCACAGACAGTTCTTCCTGGCTCCAAATGGCCACTTAGCTGATAAGGCATCTATAGCTGGAGGCAGAATGTTTGACTTACCTGGAGATCATACTCAACCGTGGTCCATTCTCTGGGAATCTTATCACTCATGGAGGCATAGTAAAACAGCAGCATGACCACCTGAACGACGGCAGAGACAGAGTGATTTAACATACATACAAAGAGAGCGCAAGACTGTGCATTTTGCCCGTCAGAAGATGCAAAGATATGAACTCTGATGTGTATAGTGCTTTCTACAGATGTCCTTAGAACCTTTCTAAAATAAGCTGGATGTCGATACAGGATTGGTTGCTATCTTTCCACCACTGGTGCGTAATTTGGAAATAGCTCCTCCCACTTATCAGGCCACCATTGTATGTGTTTAAAACAATGACATGTGTTAATGAACTTCACTGTGAGGGCACATCTGCATGCATAGTGAAGGTGATCTAGGAGAGCTGTGGAGTGGAATAAAACTTTGGTCAAGAGACTAGCTCATGATGGAAATCTAGAGGGCTGGTGGAGTTTGTGGGGGAAGGCAGCATATGACCCACCAACGGTTAACTTTAATCTTGCATATTGCTTTTCAAAGTCTAATAGCAAAGTCACATATTCATATTCTATTTTGCTTTCCATATAATCATCATCTGCATAACACTGTTCATTATTTTTCCCTTTCCCAATATTTATTCATGTACCATGTACTGTTGATTGCTCCTTCATACCATTACGCTCACCCGTTTTATAAGCTGCAATGTGTTTCCTTCTGTCGATGACTTTAAAATATTTATTTTCTAATGCATTTCAGCTTATTGAGCCCTGTTTGAGCACCACCCTCTCATCCTCTGGGGCATGTTAAGAATCTCATTAGCATGTCCTCTTGACGCTGCTAACCACCATCTCCCACAATGAGATTTAACTTGCCAGCCTGAGCCCCTAAATAAAGAGAGCAGCAGGTGTGTGCATACCTTGGCTAGTTCCAACTCCTCCGCTGCTAGAAGCTTCTCCTCAGATACCAAGTTCTGTGCTGTAGATTTGTGCTTGCAACGTTCTGGAAGAGGAATGTGAATTTTAAAAAGGCATCTTTGAATTCAATCACAGCACCAACCCCAAGGAAAAGGTCTAGACTAGTTATGGAACCCAAAACAATCCCACACCTGCACCCCATCCACAGGTGGAAGGCTGCCAAACTGAGAGTGCAGGGGTGGTTTATCAAAAAGGTCTAGGAAGGGTTTTGGCTGCAAAAATGAGGAGTGTAGCCACTACATTTTTGTCCATCTCGCCTCTAAAGCTTAGATTGCTTTACATCTATGTACACTTCATCCTTTTAGCTGCTCTGGGGCATTTACTGCTCAGAAGCAGCAGAGGCGTTCCAATGGCTTCCTCTCCTTTAGCTGTGGCAGCTTGCCATGAGCACCTTTAGACTGCACCTGAGATCAGGCTTGAAATAGCCTTTAACCAAGTGGACACAAGACAAGTAAGAATCACCTCTGGGCAGCTAAATGTCTCTGGCTGAGTTTTCTCTCTTCTCTCCTGCGCAAGGGGGAACCAGCAGGCAGAAAGGGAACTTAAGTCTAGCAAGTCTTGCCATGTTTATTCCCCTCCCCTCCCCTGGCCTTACATGGGTAGACGGATCTCCTGGCTACTTTCTTCCAATGCTCAATCTTCACAAAATCATTGTGGGAGCTGCACATAGGCCCACATACTCTTGTAATTTTTAACTGTATGAGTGGGGAAAAGCAGTGCAGTATGGAAAAGTGCCACTCTTGCCACCAACTCTAGCCATCTTCTAGGAACAGGGGAGAATGTTAAGAAGTTTCTGCATTAACAACAGCTTTGTGTGCCAGCTTCCTCCACATTGGAGAGTGTGCCAGATGGAGGCTCAAGCTGATGTGTAGACAACAGATTATCTAAATCAGAAAAGAGCCAAGATGCACCAAGTGGCAGGAGCTCTTACTCTTGAGAAAGCCGACGACATAGGCAACCCGGTCTGGCAAACTCTGCTGCAAAGGGTCCCGTCCCTCTTCAGAGCCATGACTGGAAGAGAACAAAGCAAGCACTTCAACAGAGAGACAGAGTCATTCCTGATGAACTATTTGACCAGAGGGATGATGAGAATCGGAAACAAATGAGGAAGATGGGACACACATTAATGCAGTTCACATCTACAGTCCAGCCTGTTTACTGTGGCACCTAGAATGGACCTCTTTGAAGCCTGAAGCTATGTAACATGGTAAAACGGTAGCCGTTTCCCTTGCGAAACTGGACAGCGAAGTAGTCTGGGTACAACTAGTTCCAATTCAAAGCAGGCTGGTGTATTTGTGGGCAGGGAGAAGAGTATGAATTTTTAAGCTATTACGCCATTAATGAAGCAGGAGATCTAGCTAAAAGACAAAGCAAAGGATTTTTTTTGCTTGCTTCGTAAAGGGCATTCATACAATAAAGCAATCTGAAATAGACTTCCTATGAACATAGAAGATTAAATGATGTATCAGTCCCTAAAGCTGTCCAATCAAGCCCTCCCCATGATCTCCTGTTGATTTGGACTACAACTCCCATGAGTCCCAATGATCATGGCCATATGGTGCTGGGCCTGACAGCAGTTGTAGTCCAAAACATCCGGAGGGCACCAGGTTGGGGAAAGCTGATCTGATTGTTCTTGAAAAGGCAGCAGTGGGAAACACCACAATTGCCAGCTGCTTATCAATGTCATTGGTATCTCTGTATGACCAGAAACTATGGGAGCATCTGACTGGGTTCATACTGGGAACGGTGGGTGGGGAAAAGACTTGATGATCAGACTGCAAGACTAACACAGACCAGAACACAAAATGAACCCTCAGAAAGACAACAGCTATCCCTGGTGCCCTCCACTTATCCTTTGCATCAAAAGGCAGAACTCCCCAGACTTAATTACTAATGATTAGATTCTGTTTACTTCCTTGTTTACATTGTGAGCAACGCCCACTAGAGACTGCACAATGATGCACCCAAAAGAGCCACGAGGGGGAGCCAATTGTGCTGCTTCTCAAGTTTGCGACACTAAGAGTCAGGCCTGGAACAACCCCTGTACTAGCTGCCTTAAACAAGTATCTGAGAACCATGGAGTTGCAGAGTTGGGAAAGGACTGCAAGGGTCATCTAGTCCAACCCTCTGCAATGCAGGAACCCTCTGCTCAATGTGGGTCTTGAACCCAAAAGCCTGAGATCAAGAGGCTCATGCTCTACCAACTTGTGAGCTATCCCAGTTCCACGCTTCACAATTTAAAGACGTTTGATCAGTGGCATTTTTTCAGCCAAGCACCCACACTCATCTACTCTGAGATCAGGCTGCTAAGCAGAACCCAAACAGCTTCAGAGTCTGACACAGCAAACTGCCAAGAATTAAAATGTTAGCTCTAAAAATTCAAGGAAGGGATTTGCTTCACTGCAAGGTGCTTGAACCAGGTAGGTAAAGAATAGCAAATTTATTATGATTCAATTCATATCCCGCCCTTCCTCCCAAAGGAATCCAGGGTAGCGAACACCTTGGGACAGAGTACATTGAGGGTCACCTTCACCCACATGCGACTAACTTTTAAGACCTTACATGGCCTGGTGGGGAGAGTATGATGGCACCTCATTTTTGGAACACCAACAAAATTGTTCAGCACCTTCTTATCAGTACTTGGATATCAGAGTAACACTTTTAAAATAAAATTTAACAATACTTTTAATGGTACCCTCCTGTTTTAGAGTTCTGACTTTTGTCTGCTGTTTGTTTTGTGATTGTCTGGTTGCCTGCAACATTCTAGTAGTTAGCATTTATTTTTATATGTTGCTTTGGGTACCTTTGTAGAAAAGTAATTTAAGCATCTTAGCATTATGAAAACACCAGACAGATAATAAGATGGTATCTGGGCAGTATAAGCTGCATTTCAGGGTGCTTTGGGCTTTCAAGCATTTCAGGAGAAATTATGAGGCTGCCTGCACACCTCCAATCTGCTCCTAGAACAATTACCAAGAGAAGATAAAAATTAAGTATCTACAGAACTGCAATGGAGGGACACCACTAATTCCTGAAATCCAGCAGGAGGCTTAGAAGAAAACCTGACACCCCTTTTACACAGTACTTCATAAACTGAGGTGCAGATCATTTGCAGTTTTTGAACCGAGTCTCCTCATCCTCCCCAAACCTTTACAAAACCCCCAACGTTCTTACAGTGCAGGCAAAGTGCCTAACATGGCAGCTTGTTTCATGGATTTGTTTATCAGAGTTCAAAACCAGATGGAATGGGATTAAGTAGGCTTTGAGTAAATACAGGCTCTGAAGGAAGTCCTCTTCACTACCTCCTCCAACACAACTGGGAATCATTTCTTAAATGCACCTCCAGCTGTCCAGCAGGACAGGTAACAGTAGCCAAGGTTCATCAAGAGAGGCTCTCCCAGCTTAGGATGTAAAGTACAAAAATAACTTTCATCAAATAAAAACCCCACTATATCAGAATATGTTCTGCATTTAATTCAGAATCCAATTAAGAGACAAAGAATGTAATCAACAGCAAACAGGCTACAATTCCTTAAAACCTCCGAGTTCCACTATGGTTATTCCTAAGACTCTGAAAGTGCTACAGATTTCACCTATGCACTTGAACAACACTGGAAGAGAGGAAGCTCACTGTCAGGGCTATGGGGAAGTGAGAATTTACACAAGTACATAATTCTGTATTAGCATTCGGAGGGAGGTGCATTATTAAAGCAGCTGGTTTCCAAGCACTTGTTACTGCAAAGAGTGGCCTACAGCATAGAGGTAAAAGCACTAGAGGACCCAGGGATGGGAACTAACTAAAAGGTTTTCCAGCACCAGGGGATGCGCCTGCTGGGCTCTTCAAAGCTTGATCATCTTTATGACTAGCAGTTATACTGATCACTTTTTGTACATTATTTGCGACTGCTGTTCACTGGCTGTAGCATTCAGCCTCTGTCCCTACAAGACTTAAAAAAACAACAACATTGCAATGCACATTGACTTCACAGTATAGCAAGGAAAAAGGAAGGTGTCCTCGGTGCCTCTTACATTTTGTTGATTATCTTGATGAAGATGCTGCAGTCTTGGAGCTGAGACAATGAATTCAGGGTATCATCCAGCTTCAGACTGTTCACCTGAAGAAGAGAAGATGAATCAAATCACAGGCTAGAAATCCACTTGCTGGCAAGTTAAGGAATAAGGTCAGCATCTTACAGCTCAGTCAGTGTATCAATTCTGAAACTTGTGGTGATGTACCAATTGCAGTTTACCAACAAGTAAGCTTAGTGGAAACCCCATTAAGGAAAACATATAAGCACTTAGCAATGCCCTGCATACACCTTGCGCTTGGGGATGGAAGGGTCTCAGATCAGACACAAAGATGAGTGATAGATAATAGCCTTAAGCAAGTCAACAGGAACATGCCCTACATACCTGCCATAAAGAAAAAAACTTAATGGGTACATCACAACTGATCATGAGGCTTTGGAATAGGGTGCTGAAGAAGTACAAATTATTTACTTTCCTTGCCTCCTGCTTGATACAACTCTACATGGATTTTAGTCTACGAGTCCCAGTGGTCAGATGCTACCTCCAGAGGAGACAGCAGGCCTCAGTTACCAGTGGGAGAAGGGTGGTGCTCTCATGTCCTGCTTGTGAGCTTCTCAGAGGGCTCTGGCTGCTCACAGGGATGGACCAGATAGGCATTTATATTATTTCAGCAGGGATTTTCTTACGTGCCCTGCCTTGGTGCCTTAACCCCACGGAGGAACTCATACAAACAGTTCTATATGGGAACCACTGAACAACATTGCTCCGATGAACCCTCATTCTTCATGACTGCCTGGGGGTACCTGAATTTTTTTCCTAGTTCCGGGAGACTTAATTTAAACAGCTCTCACATTAACCATGGCCTTTTCCAAACATGTGTAAACGTCATCAATATCTTTAAGGAGTCTGAGGGAGTGGAAGCAACTGACAATTAACATAACGTCCAGGAAGCACTAGGAGCTTTCTAGGCATTCAAAACGAGGTCCAACCCCTCATCTCCATCCCTTTCCCGATAAAAAGCAAAAAAATCCAGAAGTTTTGGATTAAATCCAAGGTCTCAACACTTATCCCAAGCATATCTGAAAGCTAAGCATCTAAGGAAAGAACCCCCCACCCATGAAATGCTTCCTCAGGGTGCCATTGATTTAAACCCATTACATAAATCAGGAAGGGGGGGGGAGAAGCTGACTTAAATCTAGTTCCCCATACATACTTCTATGCACATTTTCTAAATAATGGAGCGTATGTGACTAATAAACCATGTTAACTGACAACTTAAAATTTACACTGCTTCAATTCTTACAGTCGGGCCTTGAATCACATTGGCACACAAAACACTCTCCAGGGCTTCACTCTCCAGAGGTCTCCCTCAACCCTACCTGAAGACTCTGGGAACTGAACCCAGAACCTTCTGTGCACACACACAAAAAAAGATGCCCTACAATTGAGTTATGGACATCTCATTGCCCGTTTTGTCACTGAAACACAGCTGGTTCTCTCGATACAACTGCCCTGTTTTTACTGCCAGTTTTGCCTTTCCTAAAGTAACATGTTTTACATCCCAGTAACTTGTTTCTCACAGGGAAGATCTGCTGGATAAAAAACGCAGTTTTGCAAACGGAACTGTCAGCTACACAAAGCACTTTGGACAAGGATAACAGAGCACAGTTAGCACAGAGGGAAAAGAAGGCACCAGAGCACAAGGTGTGGCCACATCCTAAGCAGCTACAAAGAATAAAGAAGAGGCATCTTACCCAAGCAAGGAGAGCTGAGGCTCTCGTGTTGTGAAGCGACATCTTGGTGCTTTGCCAGGTTACCTTCCAACCTAGAAAGGCCAAGAGAAAGGGGGAAAGAATTTAAAGCTTTGAAATTAATTTTCACTCCCCATCAAGAAATCACACTCCAACAGCAAATAACATAAAAGTGCATCTGTTCTGTCCCTTGTGGGAACCTCAGCTCCTCCGATAAAAGGGAAAGTGGGCTTGAAGCTTTATGATCAGCCCTTGCTTCTTTTAAAGTTCTGGACAGCTGTTACTCAAGTATCTGGCTTTGTTCAATGTTTTTACAGGTAAAGAGAGAGAAACACACTTTCTGCTTTCATGGCTCCTTGGCCTACCTCAGATCTCTTAACCAGCAGAAAATGCAATGCTAAGGCCCGCACAAAGGTTTAGTGTTATTCCTTGATAGCAAGACTGTAAATGTAGGCTCATACGAAGGGCCGGCCAACAACGTTTGTATTAACAATGTTTCATGGTTAGGCCAGTCAAATACTGTAGTATGCATTTTTCTGTATTAATGTGACATACCAATGGGGAACTTGATTCAAACAGGTTTTCTTTCAGCAATATAAAACCAATCCATCATGACAGCTCCACTTCTCCAGCTACCAGTCTTTCTACCCCCACATCCTGCAATGATTTTGTAAAAGCTGAGTCAGTTATCTTTTGCCCTGGCCAGTCTGTTTTCTTTAAAACAAAAACAAGCACAGAGGACTGTACCATCTTAGACCTCTAGGAGGATGACTGTATATTTGAAAGCTTTTAGACAACGCATAGGCAAAACATGCTAGTGAACATTCAAATATGCAAACCCCTACAAGTATACATATGGCAGTACCGTCCTATTCAAAAGTCTTAAAAAATGACCTGGGAATGCCTGGATTGGCTCCAAGTGGAGAGGAACAGTTGTGACAAAATAGTGCATCACAGAGGCTTCCTGTTGTTACGATCTCCGCATACAAAACTAGCACGGAAACTAAACAAGCTCATGGAGTATTGAGAACCTTTAGTAAAAGTAGGGCTTTTGCAAACAGCAACTTTGAAGAAGAAATAGGAAAACAACCGTCCAGAAGCAAAGCAAACACAAGGCCCCTCTTTCAACCCCAACCCAAACAAGATTTAGCCTTCCCTAAGCTAGGGCTGCTATTTGCCCCTGTTATTTGGCCTTGGAAGCGGGGCAGAATGGGATGTCATTCAATCTGTTTTGACTTGCCACTTGTTACTAATGACAGGCCTTCTTTGAACCTTGTTATGAACCAACATCAAAGGGAAGGGGAAAACCTGGAACCAGCCATTGAAAACCATAGGCATGGAAGTTTTGAGCCTAGTGTTTCCTTCCTGGTGTTTTGTCTTACGTGTGAAATATTTTTACTCCTTGCTGTTATTTTGCATCAGCAGTGGCTAACCATTTCTTATGTGAAGGACCACAGTGACCCACGGTCAAACCCTCCAGGGACCACAGGCCAAGATCTTCTGTGGCAATTCTGGAGGGGCTTTGGGCCGCTTGCAAAAACCTTTGGGCATCACAGTACAGTGGTGCCCCGCAAGACGAACGCCTCGCAAGACGGAAAACCCGCTAGACGAAAGGGTTTTCCGTTTTGGAGGCGCTTCGCAAAACGAATTTCCCTATGGGGTTGCTTCGCAAGACGAAAAAATATTGCGTTCCCCCCCTTTTTTTCGCTTTTTTCGTCGCCCTTTTCTTAAGCCGCTAAGCCGCTTATCAGCTGTTCCGCTGATAAGCTGCTTAACAGCTGATCGCTGGAAGCCGCTTGACAGCTGTAGCGCTAATCCGCTAAGCTGTCAATGGGCTTGCTTCGCAAGACGAAAAAACTGCTTTCGTCTAGCGAGGCACCACTGTATCACAACAGAGTACATATAGGAGCAGTCAGTTTTTTTTAAAAAAAGCGCAAAACCCTGGGGGAACTCTCAGTGCTTTTGGCAACATGGCATCACAGCATTCTGGAGGGTCTTGCAAGTCCTGCTCCCTGCTTTGCTGGCCTTTTCTCACTTGGCCTGGGAAGACAAAGCTCTGCAGCTACAAAAGCTGAGGCTGCTGAAGAGATTCTTGGGCTGTGGTTTGTTTAAGGTGCTTTGTTGGTTTTTTGTTATTAATTAAGTATATTAATTAATATTAATTGTTGTATCTTTAGTTTCATTCTTATGATTTATGTGGACATTGTTTCAATTCAGTTGTGTGCTTTTTGATGTGTTTCATTTATTCTGATTATTTCTGTTACGTTTGTAATTATGTAAATCTTGTTATGTTGTAAGACGCATTGAGCATGGTTTTAATTATGGAAAGATGGCATACAAATAAAATGATGATGGAAAAACCCTCCTGGAGAAATATATGCAGCTTCCAGGTGGAAGCAAGTTATCTACCTATATTATACAGAAACACAAGTGTTTAACAGTTTGACTAATTGAGTGTCATATATTTATAGACTCACAGAACTGCAGAGTTGGAAGGGATTCCAGGGATCATCCAGTCCAACCCCCTACAATGTAGGAAATCTCAAATAAAGCATAATGACAGATGGCCATCCAGCCTCTGCCTTAAAACCTCCAAGGAAGGAGAGTCCACCACCTTCTGAGGGAGACCACTGCAAAATGTTAATCACTGCACCTGCTTGGAAGAATAAAAACCAAGGCATTACTCAACCTTCAGAGCAGCATGTCTGATGGTAATAGAAGACTGAAAAGCCAGGACTACGGTCAATGCTAAACATACTATTTCCTCAAGAAAGCACAAGTAATGTCCCTCACAGCTCTTTCCAGGACTTCAGAGAGACCACAACTATAAGAAATAACAGCTCTTTTTAGCTATGCTCTCCAATTTAAAGCAAAGGAAAATACAAGTCAGCAGTACAAATAAAAAAAAAAGCAGAATGCTCACTTCAAATCGGCAACAAAATGCCCTTGTTTACTTGTGGCACAACTGAGGCAAGCTTGGATTTCACACAAGTTCTCAGCTGCAACATTTCCTCATTCTAGAATTCTAGAAGGCCTTTTCCTTCAATGTGTGAGTCTTCCAGCATAAAAAGCAGTTAGTTGACAGGAAATATGTGGGAAGCTGGCTTGGAATCCTGTGCTAATGTACACAAAACGACACGGCTGAAATAGAAACATGCAAAACAGGCATTTGTAATATTGGCCATGTGTTCAAAAATGGCTTTAGTAATTCTACACAGTAACCTGTTACAAACCATCAGGTTCACAAAGCAGCACATTAAAATGTCATGTATGAAGCCCCATATCAGTTGTTTTCTCTGTAACTGCCTACATGCCAGTCATGACTCTCAAAGGACTCACACATTTCATCTGCATGCCCCCACTTCCCAAAACTCAACTTGGAGTAGTAAGTTTATGCAGCTTACTGGATTACACAAACAGGTGATATATATATATATATAACCCTGTGTACCAAGGGTGTCCCCTGAATATGTAGAGGAAGCCCCTATTGTTTTTGGATAGTGCTGTTTCGTTTCCAAATGACAAGCACACAAGTTTACGGCTGGAAAGGGTGATCAAAGACCCTGAGGAAACACTGGGAACCTCTATGGCTCCCCATTAGTTTCTATTGCTGCTCAACAACTGCCTATAAAATGTATACGTTTAGGCCCATCATATGCACATGCCCATTTGTCAACAAGTCATGTTTTGACCCAAATTCAAGGTCAAATAAGGACTGCCTACTTTCTACAAGTTTCCTTTTGATCTAGTGCAGGTACAGCATCTGCTTGTGTTTCATGGAACTGACATCAGCCATCTATCCATGTTAGCAAGTACTCATGCCAGTGATCAGATATTGGGATATGAAGCATGGGAAGACCTGAGCTGCATTTGTTAAATACAAATCATACCCAGTGGGACAGTTTTGCATGGCTCAGATTCTCAGAGATGCCATCTGGACTGGGAGATGCCAACATATGCCTTGCCAAGGCAGAAGCTGCCCATGTGGCATAAATGCTATGGATAACCTTGGCTACTGACGGTGCTAACTAAATACTCTGCTGGTATTGTGCTCCTGGACCCCCCGGAGAGCATGACTTAATGAGCTCTGGCATGCAAACTGGTTTTGGTAAAATGCTGTAAATAAAAATATGACCATAACTGAGAGTTTCCTAATAAAATATCTTTACACTGAACTTCCTGCTCTCCATTCAATTTTGGTCAACATTAACTCAGGCCACAGTCCAAAATCTCCAAAAGAGAAGCCACTCCTCCATTAGGCATTCCCTCACCTCACCCCACCCAAAAAATGCCCCAGCAAGGTGAAAAGAGAAAACTCTAAAGGCTGATTTGGCCGTAAAGAACATGCATCACACACTGAAAAGTGGGGAGGAAACTAAGAAGCTCAGCTGGAAAGCAAGGCACAGGACCATCAAAGGTTCCTTTGTGTGTACTTTATGGTATACTACTTACCCATAAGGTTAAAGTATACATTTCTACAATTACCGTAAGTCACCAAGCCTGATCTGCTCCAGAGCTTTATGAAATGTGTGAATATTATTAAGACTGCCACGAAGAAGATCTGCCATTTCTGCATGCAACTAGGCCTTTTTATCTTATCCCTACAGGAACTGGAATGAAAATTTCTATATTGTTTCACAGCACACAGCACCCAAACACCAGTCTAAATGTGATAACACCAAGGAACAAGCTCTTAAGCAACTAGACAGAAGCCACATGCTAAGGTTCCAGGCTCCAGAGGAACCCCAGGGTGAGACACTCTATTCCATGTGTGTGCATGCATGTGCAGACATATGTACACAGACACACAGAGAGCTCCAGTATCACTCTTTCTTGCCAGGCCACCTCAGCTACAGCAGCCTTTGCTTCCTGTGGCTGTCAAACCACAGCTGACAAGAAGAGATCAAACACCCCGGAGCAATGAGCAGTTCTCTCTTGTGAACTGCTCCTCCCTAACAGCTGCCTGCAGAACTGCAATCTCCACATCTCTAAAACCTATTGAAAAAAATCATTCATTTGAACATTTACAGATTCATCTTTCCCGTTTTTTCCCATCAAGACAAAAAATGACTTTGTCTCTATAAAGCAGAGCACAGATTCATTGTGGATAGTTCCACACTGTCCTTGTGTTTTGTTTGTCAGTAAGATAGTGGTGGTGGTCAGAAACACCCCTTATACGGTAAGCATCACCTAGTGCATTAGCTCCACTTATTTTGCATAGGGATCTCATCATAATTATCTCTGCTTTGGTCATCTCGAGGACATACTACTGCAGTGCACTTTATATGGGGCTGCCCTTGAAGACAATTCAGAAGCACAGCAGGTGCAATAAATCACTGAGCGCCTGCCAAATGTCAGGAGAAGAAAGTACCTTTAGCCAACATTGCAGAAGTTGCACTGGCTGCTTATCAACTTCCGGGCCTAATTCAAGGGGCTTCTAAATCCTTATGCCAGACGGTATCACACACCCTCACGCATACAGAACCTACACACATAAGACATGCAGCACACAGGTACATACCTCTCTCACATATACACACTCACACATACACTAATCCCCACTGCAGCACTGGGATTGGTAGAGAAGTTGGCAAAGCAGAATGAAAAAATAAAAATAAAAATTCCATGTGAGAAAATACACTAAACATAAGCACTTCATGCGATCCTTACAGAAGAGAAACACATCACCTCAAATAATCCCCTAGACTGCTAACAATATTTAATTCCTTTTTCAATGAAGGCTCTTGTGGCACCTTAGAGACAAACTAATCCACTATGGCATGAGCATTTGGGGACCACTTGCTTTTTTCACACAAACTGATTCTGTACTGAAATATCAAAACTAACAATGTCAGCTTTCATAATACAAAAAAAGGGGAAGTGTCTATATTTCCTAATTGCAGGGTAAAACTTGCAAGACTGCTGGAACTACCTGCTTGGGGTTCAGAAATTAAACAAGCAAGATTCCAACACACAGGGAGATTTCTATGCCCTGTGCAGCAACTTTTCTGAATACTGGCTCTGTGCAGTTTCATGGCCACAACACCTTCCCCGGACATCCAAATTTTATTTTGATCGTATCTGCTTTGGCTAGAAATCCCATCCCTGGCCAAAAGGATTAAAATACAATTTCAGGCAAATTTGGTGTTCCCTTTTAATGCTGGGATTCTGCAATCCTTGGTTCATGGTCAGTAAGACATGTTACCATAAAGCAGCAATTCTTACTGCTGTGGAGTGCAGACATGTTTCTCTGTACTGATGTAAGAGACAGAAATAAAGGATGTAAATAGATTTCTGTCTGCTTCTTTCCCCTCCCTGGGGGACACCAAAGGGGAGAGAGAAGAAACGGTGTGTTCTTCTCACACATCTGGGAAGAATCGCCGAGATCTCGCCTGCTTATCTGCCGGGAGTAGCAGCGAGGAGGTCGCCAAGGAATATCTGCCGGTGCCTACGCTGTGGCACATTCCTCTAACCCAGGCAGAATTCCAACAGTGGTAGCAGAGGATGGTTGATGGTCCTGAACAACAGAAGTTGCAGAGCTGCTGTTTTCATCGCTCCATGGAAGTCTGCAATGAGAGGTTGATCCTCTACAGCCTACAGCCAGAAGCTGACCAGTCGAAAAGACAGCCAAAGCCACGGAGCCCAAGGTATGAGAATTTCGGGCTTAAAAGAGTGAACGCAGATTGAGTTATTCTCTGGTTCATGGGAGCAGCGTTTGGGAAAAACAGCCCCGAGTGGGAAGAGGCTTGCATTCCAGAAATTCTTGTGGTTTCCTGTACAAGGAAAGGAATGCACTGTTGCTAAGCAACGCTCGTCAGAGAAATGAAAGTTACAATGGAATGTTTTGGCTACAGAGTCTGAAGAGCTCTTGGAACTTTCCAACGCAGCCAGTGTTAAGAGCTGCCAGGTGGCAAGAGCGTAAACAAACCAGCTATTGGAGGTTTGAGAGTGAGTTTTAATGCAAGGACTCAAAATGGATGCCAAGAAAGGGGGAGCCCTGCCTAGCCCACCCTTTTTAACTAATGACAATTATTCATCTTGGTCTATTAAGATGAAGGCCCTGTTGCAGAATCAGAGACTGTTTGAGGTGATTGAGAACCCCATTCCTGCAGCACCAACACGTGCTTGGGAGTCACAGAATGTGAGAGCCAGGACAGCTATAATTCTGTGTTTCAGATTCCCAGCTTGTGCATATTCAGGATTTACAATACGCACAAGAGGTTTGGGACACTTTGCGAAGGACACATCAGAGAGATGCAGGTTCTTCAGCGTTACTGTATTTTAAGAAGCTGACCAATCTGAGGCTTGCGCCTGATGGAGATGTTCAAGCGCACCTGACGGAAATGAAATATCTGCGTCAACAGATGGTGGAACGCAATTTCCGTCTGCAGGAGGAAGTGTTTTGCTTCATGGTGATAAACAGCCTGAATCGGACTTACAAAACGGTTGCCAGTCAGCTTGGGTCCCTTCCAGCGAACGATCTCACTTCGGAGAGGGTGTATGCGGTTATTCTGAATGAACAGGACAGACTTGCTGCACTGGAAGTGAAAGATAGGGGGAGGGAAGAACGGAGTTCTAACACCCCCACTGCTGTTGCTACTGGAGAAAATGCTGTAGCATTAAACATTGTCCGATGTTACAATTGTGGCCAAACTGGGCATCTTCAGCGGCACTGTAAGAAGCCACGTCAGCAGAAAGGAGCCAAGGTGAGCTCCACAAAGTCTGAGGCGTCAGGCAAAAGTCATACCATCTCAAAGGCAAAGACTGCAAAGGCTTTGATGTCGCTAAAAGCCACACCAGAGGTGGGAAACTTCTTCGTCCTAGACACTGGAGCCACAGTTCACATGACAGGACGCAGGGATTTATTTTTGACGTTTAAGAAGCAAAGCTTTGCTGTGCAACAAGCCAACGATCAGAAACTGGAAGCGACCGGGATTGGAACTGTGTACCTTGAAAGTCTGAACTTGACTATCAACGATGTTTACTTGGTTCCAGAGTTGAAGTTCAATCTGCTGAGCGTTTCGCAGATTGCTAAGAAGGGACTAAAACTGTCCTATGATGCTGAAAGCTGTGAGATCTACAAAGATGGAGAGTTGTATCTTTCTGCCAAAGAGAAAGATGGACTGTATTTGTTGACTTTTGATCAAAGTGATTACATGAAATGTAATTCTTGTGAGTCTAACGTGATTTCTTTTGCAGGTCTGACCAAGAAGAACGCCAAGAAGGTGACCTCGAGGCTCGACAGAGCATTTCAGTGGGTGTATGCTGATGTGATTGGTCCTCTAGCACCATCTAGAGGCAATGCAAAATATTACCTTGTGTGTGTGGATTCTTTCACAAATTATGTCTGGATTTATGTTTTGGAGAGACCAAAAGAAGCCTTAGAAAGGTTTAAAGAGTTTTGTGACAAAGTTAAAAATATGCATGATGCTAACATTGCTTGTCTTTGTACAGATGAGATGCCACTATTTCTTTTACAGGATTTCCAGAGGTTCCTGCAGGAGAAAGGGATAAGACACAAAATTGCTAGTTCCGAAGAAGCATGGAAGAGATGTGTCTGTGTTAGGGTGAACAAAGAATTGCAAAAGGGAATGCATGCGCAATTGCTTAGTTCGCATCTGCCAAATGAATTCTGGGCGGAGTCGCTGATGTCATTTTGTTATATGTATTTTGTTTCAAAAGAGTTAGGATGTTCTCCTTTTGAGAAACTGTTCCATAGAAAACCTTCAGTTGCCCATTTCAAGGTTTTTGGGTCTCATGTGAGAACAGAAACTCCAGGTGGGGTAAAGAATGCCAGAGGCATTTTTGTGGGTTATGAAAAGGGTCTCTACAGAGTAATTTTGTCTGAATCTGGTCAGGTGATTCTCACAAAATTTCTAGAGAGTGCTCCTGAACAGGAGAGAGTGATTGTTCACACATTTCCCACTGGAGATGATTCTGATGATGAGTTTGATCTTATTGAGTTCAGTAGTACTGATGATGACAGCGATAGCTCAGGGAGCTCAGTTGTAACAGTCATTGAGAGGAAATCTCAAATAATGACTAGACCCTCAGAAGAGGAGGATGAACCACTGATTAAGCTTAGTACTGGTTCTCCAGAGAGTTCAGAGGCTGAACCAGAAAGCAAAGAAGAGCAGCACCTCTTACGTAGGTCTGAGAGAGCAACGAAGGGTGTACCACCCAAGAGGTATTCAAAGGAGTTTGCAAACCTAGCTATTGCATGTGTTGCTGTTGTAAACAACCAAGGACAAACTGAAGCTGGGTCTGAGTCAGAGACAAAGGCACAACAGAGAGTTGTTAACCAAGGTAATGCAGAAGCACTTATTCCTTGGAAGTCACACAACCAGAGAGGTACATTGGTGAAACCAGTGGCGGGTAGTTCCAAGGGTGGAACTGAAACAACAGGGAAATGTTATAAGTATAACAACTGTTTGTTTTCTTCTCTGGATGACACTTTGCTCGCAGCACGCATTGATACTTTAGGGGGAGTATGTTACCATAAAGCAGCAATGCTGCAGCAAGCAAAGGCTCTAGCAGCTGAGTCAGCTGCAGGTGGCTGCAAAGCCAAACAGGATGTTTGTGACTGTTGCCATGGGAACAAAGGGGCAGTCCATTCTGTACTGAGCACCGGATGTTAGCTCAGAGTGTGTGTCATATGGCCCGTACTGGAAGTACATGGGCGGAGTTTATTCTTACTGCTGTGGAGTGCAGACATGTTTCTCTGTACTGATGTAAGAGACAGAAATAAAGGATGTAAATAGATTTCTGTCTGCTTCTTTCCCCTCCCTGGGGGACACCAAAGGGGAGAGAGAAGAAACGGTGTGTTCTTCTCACACATCTGGGAAGAATCGCCGAGATCTCGCCTGCTTATCTGCCGGGAGTAGCAGCGGGGAGGTCGCCAAGGAATATCTGCCGGTGCCTACGCTGTGGCACATTCCTCTAACCCAGGCAGAATTCCATCTTTCACACAGCTGATAAACTAGCTAGTAAACAGAAGCTGCTGTTGTAGAGACTATTTAAAATGTTGTTTCCTACAATACATTAAAACTCAGATGGCAGGGTGTGTGCAAAAATAAAACTAAAGCCCATCACTTGTAGAAGAATCCCTTCCGAAAGCTCCCTAGCAATGGCTGTGGAATATCTGTAGGGACACTAAACAAAAAAACTCACTCTAGATTACACACTACAGGAAAATGATGAGCCAGCTATCTTAATTTGCAATGCCTACCCATTCTGACCTGCTTCCCAACCACTTTTTAAATTGCCACAGGAGACTTGTGCATGTGTTGTATTTATAGATGAAATCACCAGAATGCTCTCCAAAGAAACCTCTCCAGATTCTCTGAAAGAGTTGAACCATATGGTGCAAACAGAAATATATATTTTTTAAAATGTCCAGTAGAACTTTAGAGACCAACTATGTTTGTACTTGGTATGAGCTTTCATGTGCATGCACACTTCTTCGGATACCAGACCAACTAAGTTTGTTGGTCTCTAAGGTGCTACTGGACAATTTTTTTATTTTCATTTTTTTATTTCTACTGCGTCAGACTAACACGGCTACCTACCTGAATCTAGAAACATATGGTGCAAACAGTGTTAGAAACTCATATAAATAAGCTAGGCACAAATGGCACCTTAAACCTGGGTTACAGTGCAACAACGGAATGTCGATACAATTCTACGATTCTATGACCTCAACTACAATACTTGACTGCATTGCTCTTACAACACTTCACAGTATACAGTGGTGCCTCGCTAGACGAAATTAATCCGTTCCGCGATTCTCTTCGTCTAGCGGTTTTTTCGTCTTGCGAAGCAAGCCCATTGACAACTTAGCGGATTAGTGCTAGAGCTGTCAAGCGGCTTCCAGCGATCAGATGTTAAGCGGCTTATCAGCAGAACAGCTGATAAGCGGCTTAGCGGCTTAGGAAAAGGGCGAAAAAAGCAAAAAAAAAACCCGCCGGGGGGCAAGATTTTTTCGTCTTGTGAAGCAACCCCATAGGGAAATTCGTTTTGCGAAGTGCCTCCAAAACAGAAAAACCCTTTCGTCTAGCGGGTTTTTCGTCTTGCGAGGCGTTCGTCTTGCGGGGCACCACTGTACAAGAAGGAGAAACACACACAGAGGAAATGGAAATGATATTAACTATGGACTAAGGCAGAGGTTTTTAAACTTTGGTTGCCAACCTGATGCCCAGAAATCTCCACATATGCTTACTATATGGGATCACATAAGACACATCAGTCAATGTATCAGGCATATAAACTTGTATAAACTGTGGTAAAAACTGCCTCCAAGGTAAGCAGGCAGCCAGCCTATTGGAAACTGCATGAAAAAGGGCTTTTCCCCACACTACTGATGTGCTACGAATGAGTTACATTAATATCCCTTGGCTAGCAAAGCTTCAAATTTTTGGAGGAAAGCTATAAAAATTTAATAGATTCACATTTGCTATAGTCCTCTGTTGACCTTTCAGCCCTTCAAGAAGCTTAATGCAGTCTTACAGTTTACATCAAGGCAAGCAGCATGCCAGACTCAAGCAACACACACAAAGATGAGCAGGATGTTAGCCAGTGTTAGAAACTGAGATATGAAGGCTAGGAGCTAAATGGCACCCTAAACCTAGGTCATGGGCGCAGCAACGGAATGTATAGGCACACTTTTTTAATAACAAGAATGACAAAGCTGAAAATGAATGAACTGCCGCTAAAATATTATGTTCATTTTTCACATGGTCTAATCCTTGCCCTGCCCCCCCCCCCCAATATTCTTAAGAGGGTCTCTTCTCCAGCCTTCAGAGAATAGCTGGAAGTGGGGAAAAGGGAAAAGGTCCTTCTTCCCTTCCACTCTGCAGTTTTAATCTGAAATCCTAGGCGCAGTCCTGTGTCCAGAGCTCAGAAACTGCTCGTGCTAATGAAATTCCTTGTCGCAAAATGCGCCCAGAACAATGGGAATTTCGAACACTGGCTTTAGCAAAGTTGCACAGGGTACAAAGATTCTTAACACTTGCAGCACTTTTATAACCAAACATTTAAGATGGAAGCACGCACATCATTTGGCAATGTTGCAGGGGGCTGGACTGAGGACTCTCAGGTATTCCTTCCAACTCTACAATTCCATGATTCTACCACAAAATTTCCTACGTAGTACTGTACACATTTGTAGGTTTTAGTGCCTGTTTATAAAGATCACCTCTACATAGCTTTCCAGTCCCCACAAGTGTGGTGGAGTGGACTGAAAGTGTTGATTGTGTTAAGTGTGTGTACATGCACACAACTACCAGTTCTGTGATATATGTGTGGCTAGTGCATGTGTGCTTGTGACCGGGGGGGGGGGGGGCGGGAACAGAGCTGCATGCATTTGAGAGGTGCCCTACTCACCATTGGAATGTGGCCCCCAAAAGGTTGGACAAGTTCCAATCTGGCCCCCAGGCTTAAATAGGTTCCCCACCCCCTTGAACAAGTTATTGGGGTGGCTACTTTTAAATATACCTTAATGCAAGCGCATACCACACCTAACAAAGCCTCCTATTTTCAATTCTGTCTGCTGTGTTAATGCTGAGAAAGTTACTTTGTGTGTCAAATTTAAGCGGGAATTCTATATGGACATCAAAACTGGAGGCTTCTCAACAGCACTCTTTCATTAAACCGTGAAATGTGAACACTAAGGGAGCAGTTATACTCAACTAAGGATTTCTGTCTTCTAGGAAATACTATGACAGAGTGACCAAGCAGATACACAAAATGAAGTTACAAGTGGAATAGTTAGAAGGAGGAGAAGAAAAGGATATATTATTCTCACATTGGACGCCTCTGAGAAGTGCACAGCACAATTGAAAATAAAATTACCAATATCATGCCATTGCACAAATCTATGGTGCATCCACATTTGGAATACTGTGCACAGTTCTAGTCACCTCAACTCAAAAAGGATATTGTAGAGTTGGAAAGGGCAATCAAAATGATCAAGGGGATGGAGCAACTGCCCTATGTAGAAAGGTTGCAGCATTTGCAACTTTTTTAGTTCAGGGAAAAGTCAAGGGATTATAAAGAAGAGGAGTTTGGATTCAATATCCCGCCTTTCACTCCCCTTCAGGAGTCTCAAAGCGGCTAACATTCTCCTTTCCCTTCCTCCCCCACAACAAACACTCTGTGAGGTGAGTGGGGCTGAGAGACTTCAGAGAAGCGTGACTGGCCCAAGGTCACCCAGCAACTGCATGTGGAGGAGCGGAGACGCGAACCCGGTTCCCCAGATTACGAGACTACCGCTCCTAACCACTACACCACACTGGCTCTCTCTATAAGTTTATAAAGTTATGCATGGAAAGAAGAAAGTGCATAAAGAAAAGTTTTCCTCCATCTCTTGTAACACTAGAACTAGTAGACATCCAAGGAAGCTTAATTGGAAGATTCAGGACGGGGGGGGGGGGGAATTATAGTGGTACCTCTAGTTATGAACTTAATTCATTCCGGAGGTCCGTTCTTAACCTGAAACTGTTCTTAACTAGGCATGCTTTGGCTAATGGGGCCTTTTGCCCACTAGTTTCCCACAGGCATCTGGTTGGCCACTGTGAGAAAGGATGCTGCAATGGATGGACCACTGGCCTGATCCAGTAGGCTACTGTTAGGTTCTTATGAATGCAACAGCATTCTCCACACTGGTAATTCCCAGCAACTGTATGCTGCCTCCAACAGTGGGGATAAAATTGTGTAAATAGTACTTTTCAGTTGCTGGTGGATATGTTAGAGGCAAATACCACTTGGGTACCCATATTTTCAGGCTCAATTCATTTGAGGAGCCAAGGTACCCTTTGCTCCAGAAGATGTCAGAACTTTCACTGCAACATTTTGAAGTCACTGAAATTCCCAAATGCAAACCCACATGGAGCATACTACAGTAGGCCAATCTGAAGTAATGGTGTGTGTTGCCACCATCAGAGTTGCTTGCCCTAGAAACAGGAGCAGCTGGGTGAAGCGAGGGCTTTAGCACTTTATAACACAGCTGGGGAAGTTTTCGGGAAGGTAGCAAAGAAGGTGCCCTCTGTGAGCCTAACCATAAGACTGCTGTTCCACTCCGCTAGGGGTGGGGATTCACTACAATGTTTTGCTGCTAGTCCCTGTTTGCATCTTCTGTTGTGCAAAGGGCAAATAAATAAGTTTAGGTACTTCCTCGGGGAACTGTTGTTCTAAGCCCAAGCTAGCAAGTTCATGCCATCAGCTCCAGAAATGAGAAAGTTCAGCTGGGGCAGCCACAACATCCTGGGGACTACTTAAAGAACTGTGTGAACTGAGAGGAAGATGGAAGGAGAGCGCTTGTCAAGGGAGCTCCTGAACAGGCTATGAATGGCAAGTGAAAATTCTATTTTATTGGTCCAACTTTTGCATCCTTTTTTGTTTTTATCTTGGGAGATTGCAAGCCCCTTAAGTTTGTCGACAGACAGGCAGTATAAAAGCACAGTAATAAGCCACTTTAAATTGGTCAATGTGAGTATGATGCTGCTGTAGCTTATCTCTGCCTCCAAGGCTGCCTCAGTGATGGGGATGTGGGGACTGCTCAATGGCTGGATACTATTTCATGCCCTAGCTAAATATTTAAAGGATTTTTCTTCCCACAGCTGGCTTGCAACATTTATTTAGCACACTCAGCTTGCATGCTGCCATTGTCTTTTAGAGCTAAAAAACTAATCCAGTGAGCAGTGTGGACCTGAACTCTGACTGGAACAACTGCTACTCCAGCACTCTGCCATACCCCTTTGGACTTTACCCCTGTGGCTCAGTGGCAAGGCAGAAAACTCTGAGGCAAGTTAATCTGTCACCAGGCACAAGCAAGCCAGACAATTTATCCCCAGAAAAGCAGTCACCTTAACAGTTCAGACTTGGTAGGAACATCCTATGCCTGATGAAGGTAATGAAAGTGCTAAATGTGGTGTGTGTTTCTCCCATCTAACCCACAAATGGTACAGCAATTAAGAACTTCAATTCATGAAGTGTCCTTCCAAAATCTCTTTTAGCCTCACAGCTTCAATAAAAAAGCAAGGAATGGGGTTCTACCTCTATGCTGCAGATTTCTGGGGCAACAAAACTTTAGGAATTAAGAGAGGCAATAATTTTAAGAGTGAGGTATCTAGTTGTCTACAACTATTTATTTTTGAGCAGGCTAAGCAAAAATCCTAAGTGTCAAACCTGCAAGATGCCTCAATTTTCTATTACAGTAATCTCTTTTAGCTGTAATTAAGAAATGAGACTAAGGCTACCTTCTGGTTTCATCAAGGCCCTCTCCCCCTCCAGTTCAGACCAACATCCCATCCAGTCCTGCTTTCTTGTTAGCTCTGAGAAGGAAGATGGCATTAAACAGCAAAGCCCACTGAGCCTCATCCACATAAATATGGCATGTTTCTGCATAAAGGAAAGAAGGTGTTTTGAAGACAGACTTTTAGATAGCCACCTGCCAGATTACCAGTGGAAAGAACTGCCTGCAGGTATCGAGACTCAAAAGGACATGTGAAGTAGAGAAGGCTCAGAGACTTTTCATACAAATAATGTACCATCAATGACTACAAAACATTTGTGTGAGCACTTCACTTTTTGTAGATGTCTTGGACTTCATACACAAAAAAGTTGGCTCATTTGTTGAGAGCATGGGACAGGCAACTTCAAAAAAGTGGACTGTTGTTCCACAGATGGGGCTTCAAGGAAGAGGAACACATCTGTCCCTCCAGTATACAAGAATTTTTGTTTATTGAGGAAAAAGACTTCTTTTCCAAAACAACCATTATATACACTATATTGCAATAAAATGCCTAGGTGGGAACCAGCAGCCCTCTAGCACTATACAGCACAGCCGGGGAAGAGAAAAGGTGTCCTTTATCCCTCTCCAATGCCTAAACATTATTACAAAGCTCACATTCCAGGATATTTGGAGACTCTGAACAGCAGCATTCCTCTTAGGAGCTGGAGATGCACTGCAATGTTTTGTTGCAATCCCACTAATTTTCCTATGGATTCACTGGGATTCTGAAGAACAGAAAAACTCCAACAGTTTAGAGTTCAGCCATGTGTAGGGGAGGGGAGGGGCGACACACACAGAGGCTGCTTACAGAAGCGTGCGACCTAATCCCAAGGTCTCAATTTATCTTATGGATTTTACCAAATTCTGTGGCCCTGCATTTTCTCCATTGCTTGGCAGAGAACGAAAAGGGGTCTGCCTTTAGGTATGAGGCACACCAGATACACCCAGTGGTTTGGGGAGGCTGCAGGTCCAGGAAGAACGAGCTTCTTAATTTCAATGAAGGGAGGTCGGCAGGCGGGAATGGCGAAACGCAGCAGACCTGATCCTCTCATTACGAAAAGCAGGCCTTGTCTTCTTGAAAGCCTGCCAGCCCAAGCTGCACACCAAGGGCAACGTTTCTTGGGCATCTTCGAGGCAAACGCGACAACACTTCTGATGCGCCTTCCAACCGCGCACTTTTGTACCTCGATCCCTCAAACTGGAGGCCAAGCAAGGCGTAGCGCACCCCCCTCCCGGCTTGCGGGGCGAAGAGCAGTAATGCGGCGCAGCCGAGAGACATGGCGGCAGCAGAGCGCACGACCAATCGGCTTGTGGCGCGAACAGGCGGCGCGGAGCAGCGGCGAAGGCCGCCTTTCGGCTGAGCTTGCCTACAGCCCACGGGCACCTTTGCAGCAGGGGCTGGAGGGCGGCGGCGAAGAGGAGAGGGCGCCCTGGGTCGCTTTCTCCTCCCGCCCTTGTTTATGCTCTGCTCTTCCCCCTCCGGTCCCTCCAAGCTCTGGCGCAGATTAAGAGGCCAGGCGGAGGGAGGCGACTGGAGGGGGCGTGATCCGCTCTCCAAGAGCCCAGCGAGCACGTAGCCCGCGGGACTGGCCTGGAGGCTCGCCGCTCGGCTCGATGGGGCTCCTTCGGGCAGGCAAGCACAAACACACACAAGCGCGCACTTCCCCGAAACCCGCTCACTTCGATCCTCGGGCCTGGGCGGCGGCAGAAAACAGAGGCAAAGAGAACATGCCACCCCCCCCCCATCCAGCCCTCCCCTTTCGGGAAAGCGACCAAGCCGCCAAACTCCCGGATGTTGGCAAATGCCAACTTCGCCCCAGCAGGCAATGCCCGCCTGCTTTGCGCTGCTTCGGACAAAAGGCGGGCACGGAGGAGACTCCTTGCTCGGCGCCACTTGCGGCCGCGGGACTCTGGGGTGTGGGACGAGGAAGAGCCGTAAGGGGGAAAGGCGAGAGGCGGCCCCCTCCCCGCAGGTTGTGTGCAAATCAAACCAGGCAGAGCAGAGAAAGGAAAGAGCGAGAGAAAGAGAGAGAGTCTTTGTTCAGGCCTTACCGGACTTCTAAAGCCACAGTTTCTGGGCGCCAGATTTTTAATCCGTCATTAGGGTTTAAAATCTGGAGAGGAGAGAGCCAAGGGGAGGGGGGAGTGAACGCGCGCGCACAAAAGAAAAGTTGTGGCTTCGCTTCTCGGAGAGGGAGGCGGGCGGGCTGACAGCAGCAGCAGCAGGAGGCGGAGGCGGCGGAGGAGAGGGTCCCTCCGCACCAGCAGCGGCGCCACCGCTCCTCCCCTCGCCGGGCCAGGAGCCAGGCAGGCGCACGTCACGCAGCAAGGAGTCGGCAGGCTTTAAAGGCGCCCGGCCCAGGGAAGGAGGAGCGCCGGGGCGCCGGCTGAGCCACTCGGACCCCACCCCCCGCTAGCCTGCTAAATGCTTCTCCCCACCCCGACGCAGAAACAGGCGAGCGCAATGCCCTGCGCCTCCTGGCCTTCAAGGCGAAGATGGGCGCCCCGGAGGCCAGGCAGGTCTTCTCCTCGCCGCCTTTCAATGCCAAGTTTTCCTTAGACGGAGGAGGGCGCGAGGTGGCTCCTACTCGCCCAGAGGCCAGGAAGTCCCGATTTGCCACAGGCAGGCCAGGAGCTGGTTACAAAACCTACAAGATGGAGCTCTGGGTTCGGGCAACAGATGCTACCTCTGAAGATGGGTCGGACATAGCAAGGGCTGGAAGGACAGCCAAGTGGGATTTTATCAGGTCCTCAAGACCTGCATTTGTGAGCTGCTAGTTTTCTGCAGGTGGTGCTGTGGTATAAACCTGAGCCTAGGGCTTGCTGATCGAAGGTCGAACCCTGCGACGGGGTGCGCTCCCGTTGCTCTGTCCCAGCTCCTACCAACCCAGCAGTTCAAAAGCACATCAAAGTGCAAGTAGATAAATAGGCACCACTCCAGCAGGAAGGTAAACAACATTTCCGTGTACTGCTCTGGTTCGCCAGAAGCGGCTTAGTCATGCTGGCCACATGACCCGGAAAAACTCTCTGTGGACGAACATCAACTCCCTCGGCCACTAAAGTGAGATGAGCGCCGCAACTCCAGAGTCGTTCTCTACTGGACTTAACTGTCAGGGGTCCTTTACCTTTACGTTTTCTGCTCAAGGCAAAGGGCTTGCTTTGAACTTGCCAGCTGCCTTGCTTCTTGTGATTCGAAGGAATCACTCCAACCCTATATGCCATCCCTTGCAGTCCAAGAAGACCCTCTTGCAAGTGCCTCTACCTTGTGCAGTAGGTGGGCAAGAGTCTTCTGGATGCTGCGACCCCAGAGTTGAAATTCCCTGCCTAAAGAGGTTCCATTTGCAACTCCTTTACTGCCTTTCAGGTGGAAACCAAAGACCTTAGTAATGGCTTGAATATTCAGCTTTGACAAGGGGGGGGGGGGTCCAGATGCTTGCTCAGCCATGAAGCTCAGCAGGGGTCAGGTACAGCATCATAGCTTAACCACCACATGGGAGGAATGGGCAAGGGACACCACATATAATGACTTTAGTTCCTAGAACGGAGGAGATTAAAATGTTATACTTAAAATATAAAACATGATCTTACTGCACTTGTTGTAATCAAGGTGCTTGTTGATTTTACTGCTTGAGGTTCTTTAGTTTTTGTATTTATTATGAAGCAAGGGCTCCTGTTAGGGCAGAGGCAGTTTGTAATTTTTTTCAAATAAACAAACCAACAAATACCCTATAGCTGTGTCCTGGAAATACTTTGTGCACAAACCCTCCTTTGAAAAAACATGTGCTGCATCACATCACTGTTCAATTGATGACCTGCTGTGATGAGAAGCAAAGTAGCTTCTGGCAGGGAGTCTTTCACTCATTTAAGATAATCCACATATTTTCATCTAAGAGGAAGATACCCTGATCTGTTTGGGGGGCAGCTGCCACAATTGCATTTTGTTTGTTTGTTTTTTGTGTTTTTGAGAAGCAAAGCAGCTAGTAAGCCCCATCTTTATTAACTGTTGCAACAGGGTGCTCCCTCACGCACAGGAGAGAAGAGGAGGACCCCAAGCCATGTGTGCAAGCCCTTATATAGACATTTTAAATTGCCTGCCCTGGAGTCCAAGACCATCCCCAGAAACATAATACCTACATCACAGAAAAGGCGGTCTACAACAGAACTGCTGCCACAGTTGTGATGCTTTCTACTCCAGCTCAGAGTTGGTCTCCAGGGGATTAGGAAGGGAAGCATTTTAGAACCACCTTTCATAGCCCATTGGGAAGGCCAAGACTCCTGGTAGCGTCTTACAAGGGGTTAGCAACACTAGCCTGACCTTCAAGAGCCTCCATTTGGAAAGAGCATCTAGGGGTCTTCTGGTTTCTGAACTTGTAAGACCTGCAGCATTATGCACAAATGGAAGTGTATTAGCACAATAGGAAGGGCCTGGAAAATCATCACCTGTGGGTTGCAGTGGACCAGTGAGTTTTTGCATTGGCTGGGAGTGATTTTTAGCTCATCCCTCAAGCTTGCATAGGAAACTGAGGAAAAAGCTGCTTGCAGGCACCACAAAAACTCACTGGCCCAAATGAACACACAGTAATGCAAGGATTCCTCTTTCTCTTGATACCGTAATGATAATACAGTGCAAATGGGCTTTCAGCATTTTTATAGCTTCAGTCCTCATCAGATGGAAAGCACAGCACAACACATGTATAACAAGCCATTAACATTTACACACAGAGAGAATGGACAAGAAAGCTAATTGCTTAAACAAGGGAGAACCAACATAAAAATGAAATGTAGGGAAATGCAGTGACTGGGAGAGAGAGAAAAGAGGTTGCCATATCTTTAGCCCTTTCTCTGTCTGCTGAACTGCAAGACACTCCATTGGAAACAGCTGTTAAAGGCTGAGGCACATTCCTGCAACAGTCCCATGGGACATTAAAGGCCTCCAACCAATGAAGGGGGGGGGCTTACCTCTTGCTGCTATTATCCCACTGCCCTCAGAGAGGTATCAATGCAGTTTTGTTTTCTGAAATAGAACAAGCCTGCTCGCAGCAAGTTCAGCTGCAAGAATAAACCAAAATGGCTGCTGTTTTGGCCTACAGAATGGCCCAACACACAATTGTAGCACAATCACAATATAGGTGAGACTATTATTTTCCTGCCAGAGAAGGGCATTCCTTGTTATTTAAAGGGCACCTAATTTGAGCTGTGAGGCCTGCAAACAGACTTAACACTTGCCAATGCATCTCTAAATTTACCTGGGCTCCTTAACGGGAGTGCAGGAAAACCAACATCAGTGATTGGGATTGCCAGTTTTATTACTGTTATTATTAAAATTTATATACCACTTGATTGGGGGAAAAGAAAAAACCTTGAAGCAGCTGCATGCCAGAGCCCCTGCCAGTAACTTTAACATTCCAGTGTGGTTGATGGAAGGTCAGGGGGGAGAAGGTGGGTGGGGAGGAGACAGATACTGTTGTTGCCTGCTCTGCTTCTCACCTGCCTACTGTGGGGTAAAACTGGAATCTCAACACAGAGAAACAGAACATTAGAAACAATACATGCACCACTGTCCCTGACCCGAGTTTGCCTGTTTACAACAGAGGTGGGGAACCTCATACGCAGCTACTATTTGTGGCTCAAAGAATAAAGTTTCTGTTAAGGCTAACTGCATGTTTTATTGTCGGTTGATAAAATATTTCAAAGGGGACCTCAGTAGAATATATACTTATTATTATGTTTATAGTATAGTTGTATGATGCCACAATCACTTTTCATGCTAAAATGTAATTAATGTATTAAAAAAAAGTTATTCTATTTTATAATTTTAATACCACTTTGAAACGTTTGTTTGTTTATCAAATTTCTAAACCAAACTTGTAAAATGTATCTCAGTGATAGCTGACTGGGGATCTGAGTCCAAATTCACTGTGCCTTTGATTTTCTAATTCTCTTCAGGGAAGAGTTTCCAACATTCTCTGCCATAAACCCCACAATCACACAACAGTTTTGAATTATACAAGCTGAAGGAAGCCTACAAGCAGAATGTCTAAGTGAGTGATAGACAGAAAAGAAACCAGAGTCTCTGCCATAAGCTGTATACTCACTAGGTAGCCTTTTACAATTTGCTCAGCCTCAGTTCCCCGTCTGTAACTTTAAAAAGAACCAACAGTGCCTTGCTTTGTAGGGTCTTTAAAAGAATGAAGGAGAAAATGATTGCAAGGCACTTGAAACCCAATCCTATGAATGTTTAGTTAGAAGTTAGGTCCAATCGAGTTCTATGTGGCTTACTCCATACAAAGCATGGATAACACTGCAGTCTTAAAAGTGCTACGAAAGCATTTAGAGTTCTTATTTGCTTTCCAGTTTTGCACCATTCAGATCTCATGGCCAAGGATGACTAGTAGCTTTCCTTTTATACCCCAACAAAGAGGGGGGAGCCAATTAGATCCTTATCAGCAAGAATGCCTCTGGAAATCAGTAATACACTGTTACTGCTGTGGGGTGGGGGATGACATAAGTGACACCCCCTCCATGCCTAAGCCCAGTCAGGACAATGAGCCTGAATATCCCCTTCGCCACCATACAAACACAAAATCCCCTTTTGCCCTTCTTACTAGTACAGTTGTACCTTGGTTCTCAAACGGAATCCGTTCCAGAAGTCTGTTAAGACTTCCAAAATGTTCTGAAACCAAGACACTTTAATTAGTTTAATGTAAATGCCCAGTGCGCTTCCATCGTCACAAGTCCCACTACAGCAGAGTATTTCGCACAGCAGTTGAAGAAGGGCAGGAGAGGCAGTATCTTTTCAAAGAGGAGTCTTGGAGCATGCGGTTTGTAACTCAAAGATAAGGTTTATTTACAAAACAAAAAACAACCCTGGCGAAGAACCACACATCTCAGCAAACACGCCCAAAAAGGGGGAGAAAAAGGAAGAACAAACACACAGGAGACTATTTATACAAACTCATGTTCCTGGAAGCCTAATGACCTCCAGCTGCTCAGTGATTAGAGCGTTTCTGCTACCCTTTAACCCTTTGATAGCAACACCCCCTCTCGCTCGTAACACTGAGCTGCACCAACCTTAATTCAAATTTAAACCTGAACAGAAACATTTATGAGATTGCGGACCCAAAGCTTTCGTAAAACCGTCTGCGAGATTTTCTTGGCTTGGACAATACTTTAGTTCAATTAAACCTTGTTTTACACTTTGGCATACATTTTGATAACGGATATCCAAGTGTTTTGTGTGGGCCTTGAATTGACCTGATTTAGCTAGTTTAATACAAGGTTGGTTGTCTTCCCACACTCTGATAGGTAGGGAACATTCTCCAAACAATTCTTGTACCAGTTGCTTATAAAATTCCAGTTCTCTACATATATCTGATAATGCATTAAACTCAGATTCAGTTGAACTTAAAGCTATAAGTGACTGCTTTCTTGATCTCCAACCAATTAGTGCATTTCCAAATTTTATCGCCATTCCTGACACTGATTTTCTATCTGGTCCAGCATCTGCCCAACTGCTGTCGGCCCAACATTCAAGTTGTGTGCTGCCCTCTGCTGATAGTTTTAAGCGAAACCTTTTGGTAGTTTGGAGATACCTTAAAACTCTTTTTACTCCTTGCCAAGCATGCATTGATGGTTTTTCAGCTTGTCTACACAGCATGTTGACAGCATATGTTATATCGGGCCGAGTCCACTGTGCAATGTGGAGTAGACTGCCTATCGCTGACTGGTAAACCCCGGGATTACTGAACTCTGTCTGTTGCTCGGCTTGAGCATCCTTTATGTAACTTAGCTCCATTGGGGTTTTAACACCAGCACAGTTGTCCATTTTAAACCTTTCCAGCAACTGCTGGATCTTAGCTTCTTGGCTGAGCCAATAGTTCCCATTTTCATCTTGCTGAATTTTAACTCCTAGATAAACAGATACATTGCCTAGTGATTTTATCTGAAACCTTTCTCCAAGCTTTGTGGCAAATTGTTGTGCAAGTTTATCATCCTTTCCACTGTATAATAAATCGTCAACGAATATCAAAACTGCTTCTTGTTCACATCCCGAGCCTTTTAGATAAAGACACGCATCTGCTGCGCTCTTTCTGAACCCCATGCTCTCTAGAGCATCGTTTAAGCAGGTATTCCAATTACGGGCGGACTGTTTCAACCCATAAATGGATTTGTGTAGGCGCCAGACCTGGTTTGGCTTGTCTCCTTCAAAACCTGGTGGTGGTGTCATATAGACTTCCTCCTGTAAGTCTGCATTTAAATAAGCCACATTGACATCAAAATGAAACAGCTTATTTCCCTTCTTAGCTGAAGAGGCTAAAAGCATTCTTAATGACTCCGATCTTGAAGTTGGGGCATAGATTTGAGAATAGTGAACACCTTTGCGCTGCGAAAACCCTTTTGCAACTAGTCGGGCTTTATATTGCAACTCTTCAGTAGTTGTGGGCTTTAAACGAAATACCCATCGACAACCTACAGCTTGTTGCCCTTTCGGAAGCTCTGTACTTGTAAACACACCGAGAGACTTCATTGAAGCCATCTCTTTTTCCATTGCTTCCTGCCACTTAACGGCTTCTGAGCTTGGAAGCTGTTGTACTTCCATATAGCTACCTGGCTCACACTGTGCCATATTTACGTATACACTTGTCACCTTAAACCGCTCTGGCGGCTTGCCCTTTGTGGCACGATTTGACCTGCGCAATTGTTCCTCTTGTGCCCCCTCTGACCGTTGGCTGTCAGAATCTGTCTCAGACTTTATACCTGGATGTGCCTCTAGGGATAAAGACCTCCGTTTAGATACCTCCCTTGGGCTTGGTGTTGCAGGCGACCTGCTTCTCTTTTGCTGTCTGCTAGGCCTACTGACTGGCGATGTTGGAACACCCCTAGATTTTTGCTTTTCTACCTTAGGAGAAGGACCTTGTGCCTGTTCAGAATCTGCATCTGAACCATGTGCACCATCCTCTTCTGGCTCACTACTCTCTGGACTTTCATTCTCAGCATAAATGCCTAAATCATCTCTCAAAATGTCAGGGTTAGCATGTAAGTGAGTCCATCCAGATTGCTCACAAAATTCAGCGCTCCTACTGAGGACCACTCTTGTAGTATCCCCATTTGGGTTCACGAACCTCCAAGATTTGGCGTGTGGTTCGTACCCACAAAAGATGAGTTTCCTAGCCCTTGGACCTCCCTTTTTCCTTAACGCTTTTGGGATAATTACATAGGCTGGACATCCAAACACCCGAAAGTAATTAATTTTGGGCTTCTTCCCATATAAAGCAAAATAAGGGGTAGTGCCAATTACAGAATTATATACTCGGTTCAGAATATGAGTAGCCGCCTGCCAGGCTTCCGCCCAGTAACTTTGAGGGAGTTTAGCATCAAACAACATAGAGTTTGCCAACTCTTGCAGAACCCTGTTTTTACATTCGGCCACGCCTCCTTCTTGGGGGGAATAAGGTGTAGACAGACGATGCTTAATTCCCTTTTTCTTAAAGAAATTCTGCAACACAGACCCGGTAAATTCTGACCCTCTGTCTGTCTGAAAAGCAAGTACTCTAGTACCGAATTCAAGTTCTACTGCATGAACCCAATTTTTAACTGTTTCTGCAGTATCTGCTTTTGTTTTGAGAGGAAAAAACCATGTAACCTTTGTTTTGTCATCCGAGAGACACAGTGCATACCTCGAACCTCCCATGCTAGCAACAGGCATTGGGCCACATAGGTCCATATGCACAAGTTGGAATACTTTGTCAGATTTCCTATCTGAACTGGGATAGCTGCATCTATGAACCTTCGCCCTTTTGCATGCAGTACAATCCAAATACTTAGTACATTTGTTCATTTTGCACCCTTCTGATAATTCAGGTTGCCTTTTAACATACTGAAAATTAATATGCCCCAGACGGCGGTGCCATAAATGGACACAATAATTATGGGTAGGTGAGTTCACACAACCAGCATGAACCTGTTCAACTTCATCTGGACTTGTCTCAAAATAATATAACCCATCTCTGCATTCCACCTGCAAAAGAGATACGTTATTCTTTGAAATAGTGCAAACCCCATTTTCAAACACAGTTTTAAACCCATTTCTATCAAGTTCTGACACAGACAAAATACACCCCTTCAATCCCTTTAGCACGTAGGCATCAATTTCTGTTTGCAAACATTTCAAGAACACTGTGCCTACAGTCTCTAAGGAACGTTTAGTTGAATCTGCCATTGTCACAACTTTAAGGGTTTGCAAATGTCTGCAATTCTGCAAACGGACACTAGATGGCGCCACCAGGTGGTGAGATGCACCACTGTCGATCAAGCAGCGTAGATTGCTGCCTTGGCCACGCCCTTGCATCAACGCCATTGCTGAAGCCATGTGCTGTGTGCTGTGGGTGTAGCCATGACCTCCTCCTCTTCTTCGACGTCCCCTGGAACTCCTTGTCTGGTAACTAGGGGTAACGGCCTTGGTGCTGTCTTGACCAGGTTCACGTGGACAATTCCTAATTAGATGGGAAGGGGAACCACAGCGAAGACAGTGTCTAGCTGCAAAAGCATTTACTGTGTGCTCAAACTCAGCATCAACACTCTTAGGCACAGCATAACTCCCCTTTAAAGACAAACCTCTTTCTCTTTGCCTTTTATCCTGTTCATCTGCAAGCCGAGATGAAATGTATTCAAGGGTTAATTTAGTTGAAGGCATAGCTTCCAAAGTTAGAGCTAGAGTCTCATAGCTTTTATCAAGAGAAGACAACAATATGTATGACTGCTGCTCCATAGAGAAAGGAATGCCCAGCTGTCTTAGTTGATTAAAGGCAGACACCATTTTGGCAATATGTTCTTTCACACACGCTCCCGGTTGGAGACGTAAATCAAACAAACATCTTGTAGCATGGATCTTGGCCCCCGCAGTGTTTCTGGAATTTAGCCGCTGCAGAACCGTCCAGACCTCATGCGTGTTCTTTAACTCAGAAACGTAAGGCATTTGCTCTGGTCCCACTGCCAAAACTAGTAGACCTTGGGCTTTCCTGTCACGTTTCTGTGAAGCTGCTGCTGTTGCTTTGTCTTCTGCAGACGCGTCTGCAGCTGCCTGTAAAGGCGGTGCTTCAGTACAACTCCACAACTCTTTTGCTTGCAACCAAACCCTTACTCTAGCCTTCCAATCTTGCCAATTTTTTCCATTGAGTCGCGTAAACGGGACAGTAAAACTTTCCTGGGACTCTGCCATCCTCCCTGGGGCTTAGGAACGATACTCACACACCTGTAGACCGTCTCCCAGCTGCTGAGGTGGCTCCTTGAAGAACAAGACGTCTTCCAGCGAGTACAAACTGCGCAGTGCCTGTTTAAAACTTTTCTAGGCACGTTGCAGGACTCAAGCTGCTTTGAAGGCTTTTGTTGTCGGCAACCGCTTCTGACTTCGCTCCAGTCCTTGCATAAATCACTCTGAACTGCACTCCTTAGCTCCTTCTTGACGTACAAACATCCATAACCTGTCCCATTAAACTTTAATTAGTTTAATGTAAATGCCCAGTGCGCTTCCATCGTCACAAGTCCCACTACAGCAGAGTATTTCGCACAGCAGTTGAAGAAGGGCAGGAGAGGCAGTATCTTTTCAAAGAGGAGTCTTGGAGCATGCGGTTTGTAACTCAAAGATAAGGTTTATTTACAAAACAAAAAACAACCCTGGCGAAGAACCACACATCTCAGCAAACACGCCCAAAAAGGGGGAGAAAAAGGAAGAACAAACACACAGGAGACTATTTATACAAACTCATGTTCCTGGAAGCCTAATGACCTCCAGCTGCTCAGTGATTAGAGCGTTTCTGCTACCCTTTAACCCTTTGATAGCAACACTTCCGATTGGCTGCAGAAAGCTCCTGCAGTCAAACAGAAACCGTGGAAGCCATGTCAGACGTTCGGCTTCTAAAAGTAGTTCACAAACCGGAACACTCATTTCCGGGTTTGTGGCGTTCGGGAGCCAAAACGTTTGAGAACTAAACTGTTCAAAAACCAAGGTACGACTAATCTTCAGCAAAGAGGGTCAATGGCAACTTGAAACCCTGAGACTAGAACCTACAGAAACTTCAGATAATCATTAAATTTCAACAATTTGACCACCATCCACAAATGACTCCTCTTGAAGTGGGGAATCCAGGGCTTCATAATCCCACAAGCATAAGGTCATGTACTCCTGGCTCCTCCCTAAGGTGTGACCTTAGCTTCACAATGTGAGGCAGGTGTTCAAGGACAAGTCCCCCAGACAGAAATCCATCAGTATAGTTAGTACATTGAGCCCTGATTCAAAGGATGCTCTGAAAAGCCTCACTGCTAGGGGATATGTAAATACTTTTACAGTGGCACCTAGAGTTACAAACGCCTCAGGTTACAAACTCCGCTAACCTGGAAGACTTACCTCGAGTTGAGAACTTTGCCCCAGGATGAGAACGGAAATCGTGTGCCTGCGGCGCAGAGGCAGCAAGAGGCCCCATTAGTGAAAGCACACATCTGGTTAAGAACAGTTTCAGGTTAAGAATGGACCTCTGGAACGAATTATGTTCGTAACTAGAGGTACCACTGTATTGTTCTTTGGGAAGGGGTAGCTAGAAGGTGGTGGGAACTTACTTGATTGACAGGGGTAGCAACCAGTTTCATGTTTCTGCCTGGCAACCACTCCTCTTTTCTGCTGGTTTTGTAACATTTTGATGATTATTATGAGTGATGTTTCATGGGAAAGCGGGAAGGTTTTAAAATCTGTTGCAACTCCTTGCACAGGGTTGTTTCTCTTTTTTTGTTTGAACCTTTGTTGCAACAAATAAAGATCAGGTCTACTGACCGCTGTTTTGCTTCTTCAACTTGGCTAGAGTCTCCTCCTTTTGCTGACAGGAGGGAACCCTGGGGGAAGCGGTGTAAAGCCCGTACTCCCATAATTTTTTCTTTAACAACACTGAGGTTGGCAGCTAAACGAAGCAGCACTAAGAAATAAGAAGACTGAAATACTACAAATGTCTCTCTCTGAAAAGGAGTTTGGAAATGTGAGAAACCAAAAATTTAGTTTAATAGAAAAAGCAGGATCCTATCAAGCAATCCACAATCTACTTGACAAAGTAACACTTACAGGTTACAACTCAAGGTTTTGCAAACTTCTTTAGTTACTGTCAGCCAGCAACAACTGAGTTGGGCCTCCTTAGAAGGGGGCCCCATCAGGAGGCAAAGGGAACCAATTTTCTGGCTTAACTTGTCTGTTGCACAACCAGAAATCCCACCCCCTTCTCTTTGGAAAAACTATCTGCAGTTTGGTTTCGTGACCAAAGATGTCGGAGGGAATCCTTCTGTACAAGCCATTTGAGCTGAGGAGGGGGCGCCATTTCAACCTCACATTGTTGCTCCCCACCTTGTGGCATTCACAGGCCAGAGGTATTTGAGGAGAGCAATGTGTTTCGTTCATCTTAGCATAGAGATATGATGACCCTGACATGATAATATACCCTGGAATGAATGAAGACATGTTAATAGCCTTTTATGGAGAGACTGGAAGAACAGAATGTTGTAGTATACCCACTATGAGCTCCTTAGAGAAAAGCATAAAAAATCTTATTATTTAAAAAAAGAAATGCTCAGGGCCAGTGCAAATGTTTCCTGCTCAAGGCTAAACAAATATGAGTGCTAGTTTGAAGACAGCCAGTGTCATATGGTAGGCAGAGGACTGGCCTTGGACAGAGGACAGTGAGATTTAAATCCCCACACAGTTATGAAGCTCAGTTGGTAAGTTTGGTCAATTACTATCTCAGTCTAACTAACCTGTGCCTCAAGGTAGCTATGACAACAAAGGTGGGAGGACATAATGTATATCAGTGTTTCCCAACCAGGGGCCATATGGCCCCCTGGGGGGGGGGGCAGGATATTCCAAGGGGGACACAGGTGAAAAATATGTAAATGTGGCTAGGGGGCCACAGAAGAAGTGAAGGGAAAAAACATTTTTTTAACAAAAAATCCTGATTGGCTGGCTATCCGCTTGGCCAATCACAAGCTAGTAAGGGCGCAGCCAGGCGTTTTCTTGGAGCAGTTTCTGGAGGAAAAGGGTGATCACTGAGGCTCCTGGTTTCACCAATAGAGCCCACAATCTAGGACCCCCATGTCCGGTAAGTGCAATGATGGGGTGGCAATGGGTTGGGCTAGGAGAGCCACAGCTGCTTGTTTCTGCTGCCAGTGCTGGGCCCGGTGGCAGCCTGGGCCTGACTCTGCAAGGCGCAGGATGCAATCCACCTCAGCGCCTAGTGGATCAGGGCCTTTATTTAATATTTCATTTATTTTCATCTATTTTCTGAAGACCAACATTACATCAAAAGTAGTGCCGAGAAGAACATTCAGGGAGTAAAAGGGAGCAGCGTCCATTCTTTCTGATTGTGTTCCCCCCACCCCACTCAATGTCATACTTTCAGTCTTTCACAAACAAATAGCAGCTGCTGAATTACAGGCGAAACTGTAAGCCTAGCCACTCAAATGCACAGAGTTTTTCAGTGCAACATCAGCTGCACTGGCTGTACCCCTATCCAACTTGAATAGCAAGCCAGGCTAATGCAAAGCCAGGCTAACAAAGTGCCTGGGACAAATGCTGAAGGCTGCTCCCCTCACAAACACACCAGTCCTGTTTCTGCTCAGGTCTATCCAAGCCTTTAAAGGAGGTCTGTCCAATGCTCAGACTAGGCCTGCCAAAATATCTATATATCGCCCAGGACCAGTATGAGGAGCAGACCGCAATGTTGGCTTCATTCAGCAGTGTATCGCTGCCGCTCCTGAGTCCCTCCACTAGCAGCGTCCACTGGGGGGAGTGAAGAGTTCCTTCCTCCAGTGGGCGCTGCTAGCAGAGGGACTCTGGAGCGGTGGCAGTTTCACCAAGGATATACTGTACTGCTGAATGAAAATCGCCATTCCACTCTGCCTTCATACAACACAGAGGGAGAAACAAGCTGTTTTGGCAAGGTGCCAATACAGCTTGTTCCTCCCTCTGCATCTTTAAACTGCTTGAATAAGGAATGTGCAGCTGTCCTTGCCTCAGTTGAGCTGTTATAGGAGCCCCCAACCCAGCTCCAGCTCCCACAAGCTGGCAGCAAAGTGGGTGCTCTGTAAAACTGCTTAGTTGAGGGAAGCGCAGTTGCCACTCCCCGCAGCGAACAGTTAAAGGAGCCCCAATGCTCCATCCACTCATACGTGAGCGGTGAGAGAACTGGGGCTGTCTCAGCTGGGAAAGGGGAACCTTCCCAATCCCCAGCTGAGTGGCACAAACAGGCTGCATTGTCTGAGCCTGCAAACGCCTGGGTGAAACCTCCTCAGCTCTTGAGGTGAAAGCTGGGGCAGTTTCACCCAGTGTCTTACGGGCAGAGGCCAATGTATCTCAGACCCACAACTCAGAAGCCCCATGAGTCTTTGTGGCATGCATGCACTAAATAATTACATAAGGCACTGAGGAGTCTGCCCTGGTCAGCTTGCCACAGAGACTCGTGGGACTTCTCATCACACACCCAGTTTAACTTGATTTACCTGTTAACATTCCAGACCTTGACAATACCACTTCCTACAGTTCTCAGAGTAGTCTGACTGGCACAGGTGCAAACCCTCACGGACCACCATATACAGGCGACAACCGATTTACATGGGTGCAATCAATGCACAACCATGCACACACTCATTGTGGCAACCTGTGAGTAGCCGGAAAAGGGGGTGGAATGGACTTATGTGCACTCCACCATTGGGCACAATGACACAGAAAATAACTCCCGCAGAAACTGGGAGTTGTCTCTACTGCTTTTCAGTCAGCTTAGAATTTAAAATATGGAAACAAAAGAATAAAACAAAACACAAAACAATGTAACAGCAAAATGTTCTCAGGCCATTTGTGATATCCACAGGACCTGCTGGTGTTCTTCCCCCGACCTGGGCTTCTCCTCATTTACCTTCAGCTCGTCAAATTCGGGGAGCCCCAGGGTAGATGATAACGATGATTTAGATTTATTACTTTACTTTCACCAAAAGGTCCCATGGCAACATTAAAATCAATTTGCAATAAAAAAGTGGAGTGGGTCTTTAAAACATACACCTCAGGTGTCAAAGGGCAGGGCAAAAGTTGGGAAAGTGGCTACCACAACACTTTGGACAGTACAGTTAACTATTTCTGTGTAGGAATAATGTCACATATTCAGTGTTCCTAAAAGGTCAAGCATTGTACCGATGCTCTGAGATGACAAATGCTGCTCCTGTATTCTGGCACTGGGTGACCTCATTTTTGACTTGAGACTCTCCAAGGCCACATCCCACTCAGGAATGTGGCAATATTTAATCATGATAGCAGCAGCCTTCATGTTCTCAAGATGAACTCTTAGATGGAAGAATGGCATGCCATATGATTTAAATTTGCATTGCATTTCTGAAGCAAGCAGTTGGAATGATGAAATCAAAGAGTCCTCACTATAAAGGTAATGCTTGATGAGACTGATTGATATATTTTTTAATAAAACTATGCTGAGATGGAAGATTTTCATTTGCTTTTGGTTTAAGGCATTACAATCAGATTTACCTGAGTTAATTAAGCCCTCTGGCCCTGGGTAGGCTATAAAATGTAACCTAAAAAAGTAATCACACCACCCATGGATCATAAAGCATGATACAAAAAACAAACAAACAAACAAGAATTTAGACAATGGAGTTGCATCCAATCCAGTTTTTGTCGAAGGATACCCAATGAAATGAATGGTTACAGTGCAAGCCTCACCATGTCTATTCAGGAAGTCCTGGTTAAGCAGAATAAGTCACATCCATTAATTTCAATGGGTATACTATGAGAATGAAGAACGCTGGCAACGAGCTAAATCTTTGGAACCACTGAGGTCATCATGCTTAGAAGTAAACCCCTTTTTCTGAGTACCTCAACTTCCACCTTCCACCACACATCAAATCCCCCTCCACACACTCAAATTTGTGTTCAGCCAGGGGAGGGGCAGGGATGACATCCCATTCTCAAGTGGCAAGTGGAATAGAATGTTTCTGGAGTTTGCTCTGTCAAGGATGGAAAAAGTTCCAAAAGTTCTTAGGCATCAACACAGAATTTTCCTGGTCTCGGAATTTTTCCAGCTCTGGATTGAGCAACCACCCTCCCCCACGCCTGGCATTTACAACAAACAAAACAAGCGCAAGTGCTCCTTCCTTTACTCCTCTGCTTTTTGAGGCAGAGTTCAAACAGCAATACTTCCAGTTTAGAACATTTTCCAGGCAACCTTCCTCTCCTGGAAGCAGCCATCGTCTCTCTAGCTAGCCCCTTGGCTTCAAAAAGGCTTCAACATCTGGATTCTTCTAACCCACTTCTGAGATCACTTCAGTGAACAACAATGACCTTCTCCTTTCTGCTACCAGATCTCTCCACCTCTTTATTGCTATTTACTGCTTTCCTATTAGGAGGATTTGTAGCTGGCTGACTGACTGAACGCAAAGAGTGCTCACTAATGGTTCCTCGTCAGCCTGAAAAGGATAGTAAGTGGATTGTCGCAGAGTTGTTGTTCAATGTCTTTATAAACTTGGACGATGGAATTGAGGGGATGTTCATCAAATTTGCAAATGACACCATACTGGGAGGGGCAGCTAATGCCACAGAAGACAGAATCAGGATTCAATAAGACCTTAACAGCTTGGAGAACTGGGCCCAAACTAATCCAAGTGAATTTCAGTAGGGACAAATGTAAGGTTCTGCACTTAAGCAGGAAGAACCAGCTGCACAAATATAAGATGGCAGACACCTGGCTTGCCAGTAGTACATGCGGAAAGGATTTAGGGGTTACCCCAAGCCAACAGTGTGATGCAGCAGCAAAAAAGCTAAGGCTATTCTAGCCTGCATCAACAGATATATAGTATCCAGATCAAGGAAAGCAATACCACCACTCTTTTTGGCCAAACCTGGAATACTGTGTACAGTTCTGGACAACACACTTTAAGAAGGATGTTGATAAGCTACAACGTGTGCAGAGGAGGGCAATCTTCTTAAATTGTGGCGCCCAGAACAGGACACAGTATTCCAAATGTTAGTCTTAAAGCTGAAACAGGGTTTTTAGAGCATGGCCAGTTACTGCTTGCTGTTCTAGCCACCCTTCTGAGGGGTACAGATAGCTTTTGGGGAAGTTTTCAGCAGGATCAAACAATAGAAAGGACTGCTGCTTCTGCTATCAGTTTTTATTATTTCTCTGTACCCACCATTTTAAAGTATTGCTATGTCTTGCATTTGTATAATGCAAGAGTTGACTGTTTGCTGGACTTATTTAAAGTTAGGTTCTGCACAAAGTGGATTATTGGGCAGGTATACACAAGCCTGTTTGCAGCTGGTCTTTTTCCAGGAAGTTTTGAGATTCATCTTATTATCTTGGAATTTGGAAGCATGAATTAGCTGGTTGGCTCATCAAACCACCCTCAGCAGTTTCCCAAACTGTTTAGATTTAGTTGCACATTGTGTATGTGTTTAGTTTATCTCGTAATTATGACATAGATTCTAGTACTTTTGCACACATCTAGTCTGGAACAATTGTTGCTCACTCTTGAGCCTCTGCTCTTTTCCTTTCCATTCTTTTCCACACCCACCTCTTTGAGGTTCTGGACTTTCTTAGGCTTGACTATCTATCTTGTCCTTCAAGACTTCTCCCTTTCTGCCCCTAGTTTTATTATTTGTATATACATTTTGGGGTTAGACCTCATAAGGTGACCCTCATATCATATGACTATAAAACTACAACATTGTACAAAAACATGTTTGGAAGTCCCTCTTGGAAGAAGTATGGAGGGCCACCTCTCCCCATTCAAATTTCTTCCCAAAAGTACAGAGCGATCTTCATACCCTTGTATCCAGCTAAAATACATAAAGAGAAGGGAGGGGAGTGAAAGCGGCCCTCCCTCTGCCTCTTCTCATAGATTACCCTTGAGAGAATGCAGCCCCCCACATAAAGATGTTTGCAAACACCCCCCCCCCCCGCTTTAGCACCACCTATCCAATGCAATGGGACGCAGGTGGCGCTGTGGGTAAAAGCCTCAGCGCCTAGGACTTGCCGATCAAAAGGTCGGCGGTTCGAATGCCTGCGGCGGGGTGCGCTCCCGCTGCTCGGTCCCAGCACCTGCCAACCTAGCAGTTCGAAAGCACCTCCGGGTGCAAGTAGATAAATAGGGACCGCTTACCAGCGGGAAGGTAAACGGCGTTTCTGTGTGCGGCTTTGGCTCGCCAGAGCAGCGATGTCACGCTGGCCACGTGACCCGGAAGTGTCTCCGGACAGCGCTGGCCCCTGGCCTCTTAAGTGAGATGGGCGCACAACCCCAGAGTCTGTCAAGACTGGCCCGTACGGGCAGGGGTACCTTTACCTTTACCTTTATCCAATGCAATGCAACCAGGGACACGGAGTGAACGTGCTGTGAAACTGTAAAGTATCTGGTTAGTTTGGGCCCAGTTTTATAATCTTGTTATGGTAATTTTGAATTCCATCTTCTACAGCATTAGCTACCCCTCCCACTTCAGTGTAATCTGCAAATTTGATGAGCATCCCCTCAATTCCTTCATCCAAGACATTTAAGAACATGTTGAACAATAATACACTCAGGTCAGAACCCTGTGGCACCCCACTTGTCACTTTTTTCCAGGATGATGAGGAACCATTACTGAGCAATCTTTGGGTTCAGTCAGTCAACCAGCTACAAATTCACCTAACAGTTATCTTGTTCAAGCCACATTTTACCAGCTATCTCGCAAGAATATCATAGGGAGCTTTGTCAAAAGTCTTACTGAAATCAAGATACACTATGTCCACAGCATTTCCCTGATTTTCCAAGCTTGTAACTTTATCAAAAAAAGAAATGAGATTTGTCTGGCATGATTTGTTTTTGAGAAACTCATGCTGGGTCTTAGTAATCACAGCATCCTTTTCTAGGTGCTCACCGACCAACTGTTGAATTATCTGTTCTAGGACCTTTCTGAGTATAGATGTCAAGCTCACTGGTCAGTAGTTACCTGGGTCTTCTTATTTCCCCTTTTTGAAGATAGGGACATTTCCATGCCTCCAGTCTGCCTGGGACCTCACCTGTTCTCAGAGAATTCTCAAAAATTATAGACAAAGGCTCTGAGATTACGTTTTTAAGTTTTCACCATACATATACTGAAAACTGTTGCTGGCCAGGATGTTGTTGTTGTTACTATTATTTTATTTATAACCCGGCTTTTCCCTGCATATAACAATCCATAATAAGCTATTCATAATAAGTCGTGTCCAAAGAGTCAGACACAACTAAACAAATAAGCTATCAGTAACTAGTTTTTCAAGTCTGTACGTAGTAATTAAAATACAATTAAAACGACCTAATCATAGGCAACTAATTGAAACTGCATAGTGACAAAACTCTTAGAAATGCTGTACATTTTTTCCCACCACAAAGAGATGGTGAATAGCTGAGCTGACTCATTATTTGCAAACCACCTTTCAATTTAACAACACTGACAAGGCAGCCATAAAATACAAACACAGGGCAAAAGGAGAAAAAAGGAGAAAAGACTAAACACAGCGCAAAAAATACAATTCCACAGGAGTGACAAGTATCACTGTTATTGTTCAGTGAAGTATTGCAAAAAAAAATAACACTTTAACACCTGGGCAGACTTCTCTGGACACCCCCACAGAAAAGGCCCTATCAATAGCTGCCACTTGCCATACATCAAACCTGATAACCCGCCCCACTGTACTTGATTTGGACTTCATCCAAAAGGCCCCTCCCTCCCCTTGCTAAGCAGAACTAAAAATAATTTAACCAACCACACCCAGCCATCTCCCTCACACAGATCCTGGTGGGGCACTTTTAAAAAGTTACCACTGGTTTCCCGCTCTTCCTCCAAGGAGCTGAGAGCAGTGTGTGTTTCTCTTTTCTATCCACACCGCTCTGTGCTGGGCTGCCAGCAACCGGTTCCATGGCTTAGGGGGAGATCTGAGCCTTGGGTTGCTGAGTCAGTATTCTGACCACAACACCAGACGGGGGACAGACATGCCGGTTCCAATTCATCATCATAATAATAAATTTGTATTTATACCCCGCCCTTCCTGGTTCAAAAATCAGGCTCAGGGCGGCTAACAACAAATTTAAAACACTTAATTATAAAAGCAGCATAAAATACAGTATAAAAACATGAATAAGAATAAAGTTCAAAAATCAATTTAGGGGAAATAAGCATTAGATAATCCCCAGGGCTAGCTGGCTGAATTGGTCCTACCTGGGCCAGCGAGGAGGCCAGGGGAGAATTAGCTGTGGGATCTCAGAGCGGGTGATCTTCAATTCAGGATGCAAACCACCACACAAAGGGGCAGTTACCCTTACACCTTAGGTGGGGCTGTAACGGATAACTACAATATATGCAAAGGGCTAGCAAAGCGGATCTTTCCCTATACAGAGCATTTATAAACACTGAAGATGAACTGCTATTGCAACTAGTATTATTAATTCCAGTTACAGATAGGTAGCCGTGTTGGTCTGCCATAGTCAAAACAAAAAAAAATCCTTCCAGTAGCACCTTAAAGACCAACTAAGTCAGTTCTTGGTATGAGCTTTCGTGTGCATGCACACTTCTTCAGATACACTGAAACAGAAGTTTCCAGACCCTTCTATATAGTGAGAAGGTGGGGAGGGGTATTACTCAGGGGGTGGTGGGAATGGGTGATTGGCAGATAGCTGTGATGAGCCTGTTGACGACTCTTAACGACTGCAATAGGTCTTACAGGAAGACCTATTAATGACTGCAATAGGTCTAACAGGAAGACCTCTATATTGGACAAACAGGCCAGACCTTACGCCAAAGAATAAACGGACATAAATCGGACATCAGGAATCACAAGACAGAGAAACCAGTAGGAGAACACTTCAATCTCCCAGGACATTCTATACAAGATCTCAAAGTAGCTGTTTTACTACAAAGGAATTTCAGAAATAGACTGGAAAGAGAAGCTGCTGAATTGCAACTTATCACCAAACTTAAAACCATGGAGAGACCTGGTCTGAACAAAGACCTTGGGTTCTTATCTCATTATACATGACAAAGCCATTTTTCACCTTTTCACCCCTTGCTTTTTCCTGTAAGACCTATTGCAGTCGTTAAGAGTCGTCAACAGGCTCATCACAGCTATCTGCCAATCACCCATTCCCACCACCCTTCTGAGTAATACCCCTTCCCACCTTCTCACTATATAGAAGGGTCTGGAAACTTCTGTTTCAGTGTATCTGAAGAAGTGTGCATGCACACGAAAGCTCATACCAAGAACTGACTTAGTTGGTCTTTAAGGTGCTACTGGAAGGAAATTTTTTTGTTTTTAGTATTATTAAGTGCAAGATACCCTGGTAAGTAGCATCTCTCAAGGTAGGAACTCCCCACACAGAAGTGCCACCAAAATATTCAATTCATCTGAAATGCTTCATTGTACAACATATGGCTCTTCTGTTGTGAATTGGGCAGAGGGAGCGCCGTTGGATAAGCGAGTATTTGTTTTCTGGCTGAGTTCATCTTTTAAAACTTTTTTCTGACTTAATTCACCAACGCTTGTGACTTGCAAGGGGGTGGGGGGTCGGAAGGAAAGGTCTTCTACATTTTTAAGACAGAAACATAAATGCTTGCTTTTCTTTTTACAAAATTAAGCAGCTGCAGAAGTTAAGAGCCTCAGATTAAGGCCATTTGCCACTTGGCAAGTTTTGGGTCAGCCCGTGTGTGTGTTTGTGCTTATCCCTTCTCTCAGCTCAACCTAATTTGCAGGGCTGTCCAGAGTGCCAAAAGGCAGCAAACTCAAGCCCAGGCTCATGGAGGGAGGAAGAAATACATACCAAAGAAAAGAGCAATAAACCTCAAAACAGACCTAAAGGGAAGCAGCAATATAGCAGCTCCGAGCCCGTGTGGCAAAGTGGTAATGCTGCTGGATTAGGGACCCCAGGTCCAAATCCCCACTCTTCTTGTGAATTTCATAGCCAGGACCTGGAAGAGACCCGGGTTCAAATCCCCACTTGGCAATGAAGCTCACTAGGTGTGACCTTGGGAGCTACTCACTGCCTCTCTCAGACTCAGCTACCTTGCAGGGTTGTTGTGGGGGCTAAATGAGGAAGGAGGGAGCTCCTTGGGAGGGAAAATGCGGGAAATATACCAGTAATTGCAATAAACAGAGAAAACACAGAATTGCCGCTTTGTATTTCACAACTGGCCTGGTATCCACAGGTGGGAAGCAAGTGAAAGAAACCATTAATTATTATTATTATTATTTTACTAACAGGCCAGTTGGGAGAGCGGCTTCCTCACCCTCCTCCTCCTCCTCCTCCTCCAGGCGAACTCGGGGCTGCTCACTTTCCCCAGGCTAACTGAGAAAGCAGGCGGGGGAAGTGGAACTACCCGCCACTTGACACAGTGGAAAAGAGAAGCGCCTCGTTCGCCCTCCCGCTTTTGGGCGCCTTCTGAAAACATTTCAATTTTTTGTAACCCCTTCGGACGACCCTGTCCAGATCTTAACGAGTTTTAAAATGAAACGGGAAAAAAGCAACAACTGGTTTTACAGCCTAGCGTTAACTTTTCTTAAATGGGTAGTAACACTTTGGGGGTTTGTTTTTCCCCCTTGTTCTCTCGCTTTGAGGCCGTCCCTTTTCTTCCACGAAACCTACTTTCATGAGGTAAATGAAACGAACCTGCCCCTCCCCCCCCCCTCGCGGCTCCCTGAGAGGATTTTTTTTTTAATTTCAATTTTACACACGGGGAAGAAAAGTACCGGAGAGGCTCATTCCCTTTCCAAGAGTTGGGGAGCGCCCCCCCCCAAAAAAAAACACCAGACGAAGAGCGGGGAGTGGAGGGCTGCCTTCCTGAGGTAAATCTTCCCGCGCTCCCAGCCGCCCGCCTACCTGCCGCGGGGCCTCCTCTCCGCCGTCCTCCTCGCGAGTCGGCCTCCGGATCCAAGCGGCTAGGCCTCCGTCGCCCCCGCGGCCCAAGGGACAGGAGAGGCGCCGCGAGGGTTAAAAACTTCTGAACAAAAAAGAAAAATAAAACGCCCGAGAAGCCACAAGGCTGAGGCCTCGAAGCCCAGAGGCGGAGACTGCGCCTGAGCGGAGAACTACGTTTCCCGGCGGGCCCCGCGCGCACGCGGGAGGGAAGGCTTCGTTTCCCGGCAAGCCCTGCGTGGCTGAGGAGTTTAAGGACTACGTTTCCCGGCGGGCCCCGCGGCGCCGAGCGGGTGGGCGCGGAGGAGGCTCCGCCCACGCGGTGTGTGTTTCGGTTGCCGTGGCGACGGCCCCGCCCTCTGTCCGCACCGCGTTCCAATGTGCGAGGCAGAGAGAGGCGGACTCGGCGGGCGAAGCGGCGGGCATGGTGAGTGCGCGCGCAAAGGCGGGCGGGGGGACGGAGAAGGGATCCGTGCAAGGCACGTCGGGGGTGCGCGTGCAAAGGCGGGCGGGGGGACGGAGAAGGGATCCGTGCAAGGCACGTCGGGGGTGCGCGTGCAAAGGCGGGCGGGGGGACGGAGAAGGGATCCGTGCAAGGCACGTCGGGGGTGCGCGTGCAAAGGCCAGGATCAGTGCAACGCAGCTGCAGCAGCGGGGCTCGTGTGAAAAAAGGAGCACAAAAATGGGAGCAAGGAGAATTACCTGCGAAAGAAGAATGGCAAAGGAAATTAGATAAATTAAGAGGAATTAGATTAAATTAAGAGGAATTAGATAAATTAAGAGGAAGGATTCGAAGCCTGCGGGATCAGAGATTCTTAGAAGACTGGAGTAAATATTTGAACTATTTGAAAAGCAATTGTAATCAACAGATGACGCTAGTAGGACTGCAAGAAGATCTACAAGGAGGACTTTGTGAAATATTGAAAGGAAGACCCTGAAAAGAATGATTAGTTAATGATAATTAAAAGTAAAAGAGAAATTAAGAAATGCAGAACAAGTGATGAAGAACAGAAAATCTTCAGAGGTTGTTGACGGAAGTCTAAAATATTGTGTAAGATTAGAAGTTAGGTTAAATGATTGTTGGAAATGATATGTTAAAAAACCAGTAAATATATATATAAAACAGAAAGAAAAGAAAGAAAAAGGAGGAGAGCCCACAGGACCTGGCCGAAGCGCCGCATCCCTTCCTGCAATCACTTTGCTGCTTCTTCGTGGAATCACATTGCTTTGTAGGCCCTGCTGTCGGAGCAGCAATTTTGCAAAGCATCTGCCACAGCAGGATGGAGGCTCTCCAGCGTTGCATTGGGGAAAGAACTGTGGGTTTCTGGTTTGTTTGTTGTTTTTAATCCTGCTGGCTATCATGTTTAGGGGGCTCCTCCAGGGTCCTGCTGTTTGCAAGGTGATGGATCTGCACAGCTTTCCTTCCTCGTCTCTCAATGGAGCCCTTCTGCAGTCCTCAAGACTCCCAACTGCTTGGGGGCCTCTCTCTCCTTCAGGCATGGCTCTGAGCGCTAGAAGCATAAGCAGCTCGGCTTCGGAGCAGCATTTCCAGCGAGAGCCTCCGCAGTTGTGGAGCACGTGCGCCAAGGTGTCCCTGGGGCAACTCTCACAAAGCATAGAGGTGCCAGCTCAGTGTCAGAAAATCCCAGGTGGGGCTGGGAGACGGCACTGCTGAAACCATGGGGAGCTGCTGCCAGCCAGTGCAGGCAGTACTGAGCTGGGTGGACTAAGAGATCATCAGGAGGTTTGGGCTGGGTGTTCATCAGTATGCAGATGATACCCAGCTCTACCTCTCTTTTAAATCAGAATCAGTGAAGGCGGTGAAGGTCCTGTGTGAGTGCCTGGAGGCGGTTGGAGGATGGATGGCGGCTAACAGATTGAGGCTGAATCCTGACAAAACAGAAGTACTGTTATTGGGGGACAGGAGGCGGGCAGGTGTGGAGGATTCCCTGGTCCTGAATGGGGTAACTGTGCCCCTGAAGGACCAGGTGCGCAGCCTGGGAGTCATTCTGGACTCGCAGCTGTCCATGGAGACGCAGGTCAAATCTGTATCCAGGGCAGCTGTTTACCAGCTCCATCTGGTACGTAGGCGGAGACCCTACCTGCCCGCAGACTGTCTCGCCAGAGTGGTGCATACTCTGGTTATCTCCCGCTTGGACTACTGCAATGCGCTCTATGTGGGGCTACCTTTGAAACCCGTAAACTACAACTAATCCAGAATGCGGCAGCTAGACTGGTGACTGGGAGCGGCCGCCGAGACCATATAACACTGGTCTTGAAAGATGTATATTGGCTCCCAGTACATTTCCGAGCACAATTCAAAGTGTTGGTGCTGACCTTTAAAGCCCTAAACGGCCTCGGTCCAGTATATCTGAAGGAGCGTCTCCTCCCCCATCGTTCTGCCAGGACACTGAGGTCCAGCTCCGAGGGCCTTCTGGCGGTTCCCTCACTGCGAGAGGCCAAGTTACAGGGAACCAGGCAGAGGGCCTTCTCGGTAGTGGCGCCCGCCCTGTGGAACGCCCTCCCATCAGATGTCAAAGTTTTTAATATGTGACATTTTAGTGTATTTTTCATCTTTGTTGGAAGCCGCCCACTGTGGCTGGGGAAACCCAGCCAGATGGGCGGGGTACAAATAATAAATTATTATTATTATTATTATTATTATTATTAAAGGCCTGACTCTGTATTGGGTAGCTTGCCTATGTATACAGTCATACCTTGGATTGAAATAGTTTCAGGATAATTATTTTTGGGTTGTGCACTGCGTTGACCCTGAAGTAACGGAGCGCATTACTTCCGGGTTTCGCCACTCGTGCATGTGCAGTCAAAATGACGTCATGCGCGGAAGCGACAAGTCACGGCACACGCGTCCGCGGGTTGCATTCGCTTCTGGATGCGAACGGGGCTCCAGAGCAGATCCTGTTCAGATCCAGAGGTACCACTGTATAGTAAAACCAATCTCTGTTTTTTATTGTTGTTTTACACCTTCACAACCATTTGCTTTGGGAGGGGCAGACTTCTTAGTTCACACCTTGGTACACAGCCCCATTGAATTGTTGGTGGGGGGCGGGGGGGACAAATTCAGCTGTCCATCTCTGGGTGAGACTCTTGTGCATGTTGGATCTCCCTGCTGATAATACACGTTGCTTCTTTTTCCATCTCCCTCAGGCTAGTTCTGCGATATCGTTTCCCAGGTGAGTAGCGACCTTGACACAGTTTTGCTACAGATTTGTGCTGTTAAGAATTCTAAAAACTCTACTTGCTGCTTTTTTTTAAAATACTGCAAAAACTGCATTTTCAGAAAACTTTCTACTATCGCCACAAGATTTATCTCCTAGCTAGTGAGAGCCGATTCAGAATTATTGTGTTGTGTATAGCCCACCTTTTTCTCCAAGGAGCTTGTATGATTCTTCCCCTCCTCTAGTCCCCACGACGACCCTGCAAAGTAGGCCAGGCTGAGAGGGACTGGCCCGAGGTGAGCTTCCTATGGCCAAGGGGGCATTCGAACCCTGGTCTCCCAGGTCTTAGTCCAATGTTCTAACCACTACGCCCCACTTGCTCCTTCGTCTTCTTTGGCGATCCCTCGTCGCCGAGTAAGATTGTCTTCCATGAACATGGTTTGAACAATGAGTCCGTAAGTGACTGTGGAGGCCAATTCTGGATCCACACGTCCTTCCATAGTGGGGACATAGGTTTCCAGGCGGGAGTTGATCACGGTGTGGATTTACCAAGCGTGCCTTCCTCTTAGCACGTTTCTCCCTTGTGTCCTTAGTTCTAGTGTCTTCAAAGCCCATGACACCTTTGGTAAAGGCTGTTCTCCAGTTGGAGCACTCGCAGGCCAGTGTTTCCCAGTTGTTGGTGTTTATACTACATTTTTAAGATTTGCCTTGAGACAGCCTTCAAACCTCTTTTGTTGACCACCAGCATTACGCTTTCCGTTTTTAAGTTTGGAATGGAGTAGTTGCTTTGGAAGACGATCATCAGGCATCCGCACAACATGGCCAGAATCACTGCTTCAACACTGGTGATCTTTGCTTCTGTGAGAACACTGATATTAGTTTGCCTGCAGCCGGCAAAATTCTTGCAAGGATCTTAGCCCCGCTGGCTCCATGTCAGTATAGAAGGCCTAGTTTGGCAGAAGCAGTCGTGGCTTGCCTCGTACAGCAAAAACAGGCAGCCTTCAATTTTATGACCACCACAGTATTTGCATTGCGAGAGAGGAGTGTCTGAAGGCCCCATTCATACGATGTGTGCACAGCCTCTCGCCTCCTTTGGTAATGGTGGCAGGCAAGGATAGAAATGTGTCCTTTGCTCTGAAGCAAAAGCAAGAGGAACACTGCTGCCCTCCGCTGGAGACAGGGGGCGCAGCCTCACCACCAGTCTCCGGCGCCAGCCCTGCAGTGTTTGCCATTCCCACCTACACCCCTCCCAGTTTGACTTCAAGGCAACGCCTGTGTTGTAACGAAAAGCGGTCGCTCTTGGAGAGACCCCCTAAAGACAGCCTGCAGTGGTGAACCGGATACTTCCCAAGAAGCCTACGTCACCACTCTGCACACATGAAGCGTATGTAACCTGAGGTACCACTGTAGTTGTTCTCTTTGACACCTGGTGGGAGGGCGTTCCACAGGGCGGGTGCCACTGCCCCTCCCCACCCTCTCACTATATATAAAGGTCTGGTGACTTCTATTTCAGTGTATCTGAAGAAGTATGCATGCACACGAAAGCTCATACCAAGAACAAACTTAGTCTCTAACGTGCTACTGGACAATTTTTGTATTTTATATATATATATTTCTACTGCGTCAGACCAACACGGCTACCTACCTAAATGAGTTTGTAAGTCCCACACATTGCAAGAAGGGCCAAGGTGGGCAGGGCAGAGCAACCGAGGGGGGAGCAAGTCCCCTTGTGTAACTAATACACACACACACCCAAGGACAAATGGCACCAACCTTCCTGCGTGTGCGATTGTGTTTTGTTAGCACAGGGGGAAAGACTTGCGCCCGGTGGAACTACAGCACGGCCTCTCTCCAGGCCCCTCCGTTGGACTACTCATTTCGGGGCATCAGCTTCATGCAAGGTATGGCATAACCCGGCGGTTCCCAAACTCAGCCCCACGGCTCCATAAACTCACCCCAGCACCCCCTGTTTAAAAGCCGTATTCAGAACAATGGCTCAAGGTCATTCATTTTGGGTGAATTAATTCAACTGGTTTTAAATGCATTTTGAATGAATTGAATTATATCAGGCTATTGCCTACCTAAGTGGGTCATGCAAACTGCTGTTATGAATAACGCTTTTTATAGGATAGGGGGCACTGCAGGTGAGTTTATGGAACTGAGGGGGACGGTGGTCCCCTAAAACCTGGGAACCCCTGGTCTCAAGCGTTACAAGAATATAATAATAATTCATTATTTATACCCCGCCCATCTGGCTGAGTTTCCCCAGCCACTCTGGGTGGCTCCCAATCAAGTGTTAAAAACATTACATTAAATACTAAAAACTTCCCTAAACAGGGCTGCCTTCAGATGTCTTTTAAAGATAGGATAGCTGCTTATTTCCTTCACGTCTGAAGGCAGGATGTTCGACAGGGCGGGTGCCACTACCAAGAAGGCCCTCTGTCTGGTTCCCTGTAACCTCACTACAAGCAGGCAGCGGCTGCATGGTGGCAGTGGAAATGTCCTCTGCGCGTGCTCAGAGGCACTGGCTGCTGCTTCAGCAGAGCTTAGCCGCGCAGGAAGGACGCACAGCAAGTGCTCCTTTCCTGCTTCCCTGATCCTGCCTTGCCCATTCTCTGCCACCCCCAGACCTGCTGACGGAGGAGCCGAGGGCCGGCCTGAAGCCCATCCTTCGGTCCGAAGGGGGCCGGCTGCTGACGCAGGCCATCTGGCTGAACAACAACACCCTCGGGGAGCTGACCCAATTCACAGAGACTGTGGGCAAGCTCCTGGAGTACCCAGAGGACATCTACTGGATCGACCTCTCCTTCAACGACCTGCCCATCATCGACCCGGTAGCGTAGTCGTGTTCCCCGGAGCTCCTTTAAACAGATTTCACTGTTGCTCCGCAAAGCAGATTAACGCACCGGCAACACCGTCCTTGCCGCCATCAGATAAGTTCATTTGGGGGGGGGGCCATCAAGATGCTAACTGGGGCACAGCTGCCTCGGTTGAGTGCTGGAGCTATTGTTTATTTCGTTTATTTGATTACCCGCCCTTCACTCCGAGCTCCCAGGGCAGGTTACAGCATTAAAACACAACATCAGAACCCATTTAAAACAGCTTGAAATCCCAACAATAAGGTGGGTGCTAGTAATAGATGCGTCAAAAGGCAGGATGAAGAGGTGCAGTGAAGGCGCCAGACAGATCTCTTTTGGGGGGGGGGGGAGTCCCACAGCTTAGGGGCTGCCACAGAGAAGGCCCTTTCTCCCTGGGCCTCTGGGGGTGGAGGAACAAACAAAAGGGCCCCCCTCTTCCAATCGTAGCACCCGAGAGGATCTGTAGGGAAAGAGGCAACCTTTCAGATATCTGGGGTCTATGTCATTTAAATACCAAACTGCGCACCTTGAATGGGGCCCGTAAACCGGGGGAAGCTGTTTTAAAACAATCAAGTTTTTGATAAAAATTATATTAATACAACAAACCAACCAGGGAAAAGGTATGTGATCTAAACAGAGCCCCAGGCAGCAATCTGTGTTTTGAACCAATGAACGTCGCCTTCAAGGGCAGCCCCACGGAGAGCGTATTGCAGTAGTCCAGCCTGGAAGTTGCCAGAGGGGGGCTGGATTTGGAAACTGGTAGGGGATCTGCGCCGAGTGCAGCACCCGGCAGATTGCAGCCTGCCCGGCTGCTGTTGCCTTTCTGAGCCCGCCGCTTGCCGGCCTCTCTGCCCAGGTGCTGACTTCCTTCTACAACCTGCGCCACCTCAACCTTCACGGGAACGCCATCCAGCAGCTTTCAGAGGTGGACAAGCTGGCGGTGCTCCCGCACCTGCGGAACCTGACGCTGCATGGAAACCCCGTCGAGGAGGAGAAGGGCTACAGGTAAACACTCGCCCTCCAAAAAGAAAACCAACCCTCGGGGAACAGGAGTGTGGGGCACCCAGGACAGGGAGCGGCAGGGGCTGGAGTTTTAACTGTGCTCCGCGTGAGAGAGGAGGGAGGGAGGCAGGCAGGCAGGCTGGCTGTCCTCCAAACACTGACCCCGGCACTGTACTTTGCACATTGCCAGGAGCTACGTCCTGTCCACTCTGCCCCACTTGAAGTCCTTCGATTTCAGCGGCGTCACGAAGCTCGACCGCACCACCGCGGCCGTCTGGAGGCGCATGAACATCAGGCCCAAGAAAGTCCGCAAGAGAAGGGACGACTACTGATGGCCCCACTGCTCTGGCAGCAGGGAGAGGAGGCCCCTGCAATCTCCAGCCTCAATTGGGAATAAAGAGTTAGAGCACCTTGGCATGGCAGAGCATGGATGGGGGAAGGGAGAGGGCCCCGGGGGGGGCGGGGGGCGGGGCTGGGAGCCTTTCCTGCAGTTGTGCCCAATGGCCTCAGCCTCCCCACTTTCCGGGATGCGTCAGGTTGTGGAATCTGTGGTTCATGGGATCCTGGAACTGTGCTGTCGGAAGGGACACGCAAGGATCCTCTAGCCCAACCCCATGTGGTGCAGAAATCGCAGATTGCCCCCACCACCACCACCACCACCACTACCTGTGATCAAAAACTTCCAAGTTAGGAGAGTCCATCACTTCCCAAGAGAGTCCGTTCCACTGCCAGGCGGCTCTTAGTGCCAGAAAGTTCTTCCTGACGTTTAGTCGGAATCTCCTTTTCTTGCCGTTTGAAGCCGTTGGTTTCTGGAGCAGTGGAAAACAAGCAGTGTACACTAGGGCACCTGCAGCGCTCCAGGAGATCAGAGAATTGTAGTGCCGGGAGAGTCATCCAGACCCACCTTCTGCAAACCGAAGGTGCAGAAGACACCTTCGTTTTTCCCTTTTGTTTCAGATGGCCGGAGCCAGCCAGCCAGCCTTTCCTGACCTGCAGATGTGCTGGCCTCTCCATTCCCATCAGCCCCTGCGTGGTGGCAGCCATCTTGGACGGCAGGGGCAGGCTGCCCTTGCCAAAGGGAAGCCACTGCAAACCCAACAAGGATTCTGGCACAGCGTAACAGATGCACATAGGATGCAGCCACTGTGGATTTAAGGCAGCTGCCCTCCAAATTCTCCTAGCAATGGGGTGAGGCGGTGGGGGGAACAGGGAATGACACCTCTCAGACCCTTTCCTTGTGCCAGCCTTGAGTCCCTTCTCCTTACCCCCCTTGCCCATGGAAGTGCAGCCCTCACACGCTGGGAGTTTTGTTCCCCCCCATCCCTGGCTCAATGGCAGAGCACCTGCAGAGTGTCCTAGGTTCAGATCCTGGCATCTCAACCTCCTAAGTGACAGGAAAGGCCTCTGTGCCAGAGAGCGCCTCCTGGTCCTTACGGAGCTTGAGGGAGAGTCGCCTGACCTGCTGCAAGACCCGTTTCCGTTCAGTGGCGTTTGTGCAGGGGAATCCCTTTTTGTGGGGTGGCGCCCCCACTGCTGTGTATCTCCGTTGGTGTTCGCCGGTTTCTTTTCCAATAGAAATGCTTCTCCAAGAGGTACCAGGGGTATCAGCTCTCCGGTTCTGCTGTTTACTTATATAATTTAATAATAATATTTTTTTATTTACACCCCGCCCATCTGGGGGGTGGGGGTCACCCCACCCCCTGGATTGACCGAGTCGCACGACAAAACAACCAGGAGCCTTTTGCGTGGATGATGAACGTACTTATATTTTATCTACTTTAGCAAAAAAAAAAAAAGGAAACCAAAAAATTAAAACGAAACGACAGTTGAGCCACTTAAAAAGAGGGTGGTGATGGGTGAGACACGAAAAAAAGAGGAGCTGCAGGGTGTGTCCCGCTCCCCCACCCCACCCCACCCCCCGCAAGCTGCTCTTTGGCTTCTTCCCTCCCCTCCTTCCTATCAGGAAGAAGAAGACAACCCAACGCACCCTTCGTTGGTTCCCCCCCCCAAAAAAAAATCCTAAAAAGAAGGCCCAGCATTCTGCGGGCAGCAACGGGAAGGTAATGCAGGTTGAACCCCAAGTGGGAAGGGGCAGGCAGCAGCTGCAACGCATCTCAGCCCCCTAACCCCGGAGGCCAGAATTTCAGAGCCTTATTAGGAGAAAAAAAAGGTAAATAATGAAAGCGAGGCCAGCTGTCCTCCCCCCGCCATCAGTGGGCCTCAGGATCCCGTCCCCTCGATAACCAATAGTGCGGTGCTCACCTCTTTAGGAGCTGGGCTTAGCATGCAGTGTTCAGGGCCTGCCCCCTCCTCAAACCAATTCATGTACAGGCTGGCACCAATATGCCCCCCCCACACACACACAAACACACATGGGAGGGGAAAGAAACGTGGGTCCGACCAGCCCCGGGGAGCTGGCAGCCGGCGGAGGCGACTGTCTCTGGGGCGCAAGTGGCAGGAGGTTCAGTGTATCGCTGATCCGTACAAGTCCCACTGCAGTGAAAAGCCGACTGTGGCAAAGGAGAGGAAAGGAAAAGTGGGAGGTTGTTAAAAAACAAGAAGTTACAGGCGCCTGCGGGATCGGCATCAGGGGATCCCAAACTGTACAACCAGTTCTTCTTTCGCATCCACTCGGATCTGGGAGAGAGCACTGAAGGCGTACGCAGCTATCCGGGAGACCTGGGGGGAGACAGGGAGAAGGGAGGGGTGAGCCGTATACAGGGCACTCCAGGAGAAGATTCACGTCACCCAAAAACCAGCATATTCCAGGGGGCAAGATTTGAACTCAGGGCTGGGGGGGGGGGAACCAAGCCTTTTTCAGTTTTAGACAAGGCCCGTATGCAAACTCAAAAGCGCCAGTGATTCAGCTTTTGCCAAAATGGGGACCTCTAGATGTTTCGGAGGTGGCGCAGGTGGCGGTAGGGGACGCAGGTGGCGCTGTGGGTTAAAGCCTCAGCGCCTAGGACTTGCCGATCGAAAGGTCGGCAGTTCGAATCCCTGCAGCGGGGTGCGCTCCCGCTGCTCGGTCCCAGCGCCTGCCAACCTAGCAGTTCGAAAGCACCTCTGGGTGCAAGTAGATAAATAGGGACCACTTACCAGCGGGAAGGTAAACAGCGTTTCCGTGTGCGGCTCTGGCTCGCCAGAGCAGCGATGTCACGCTGGCCACGTGACCCGGAAGTGTCTCCGGACAGCGCTGGCCACTGGCCCGTACGGGCAGGGGTACCTTTACCTTTACCTTTTAGATGTTTCGGAATCCGAACACCCATCAGCCCCAACCAGCACACGGAGGCCAAAACATCCCGTGGTCCCCTGTGTGGCGAAGGCTGAACTGGATATTGCTGGTGCGCGAGGCCACAGGTGAGGACGCAATGCCTCTGCTGCCAGGAACAGCCTGTTTGCTGCCCGAATGCAAAAATTCTGGTCAAAAGCTGACTCTTTCTTCAGAGCTGGGGATGCAACAGTCCTCCACCGCACCCTGCGGCAGCAGACTAGCTCTGGGCAGAACACACAAGCTCACGTTCCTGGCCGCTTTTGGCCCTGCGGAATTTGCCGCCCGAGGCAGCTGCTTAACTCTGCCTCCTGGAAGGGCCGGCCTCGCCTGCCCCCAATGCCTTCTTTTTTTTAGGGAGGACAATGTCTCATCACACCGTGGTCATGCGACATTTACCCCACCCCTTGCGGCTTCCATGGGGCCGATTCCACCCACCCAAAGTGCTTTGTGAACACGCAGAGCGGCAGAAAGGTAAAACGGGGAGGTAGGGCCCAGGTATTTCTGTTTTTGTTCATATTTTTCTTACACATTTTGTGCTGTTTATATTGTAATTTTACATTGCCCTGAGATCTATGGGTACAGGGTGGTATGCAAATGCAAAAAAAATAAATAACTAAATACAAAAACTGTAAAGGTAAAGGGACCCCTGACAGTTACGTCCAGTCACGAACGACTCTGGGGTTGTGGCGCTCATCTCGCTTTACTAGCCAAAGGAGCAGACATTTGTTCACAGACAGGTTCCGGGTCACATGGCCAGCATGACTAAGCTGCTTCTAGTGAAACCAGAGCAGCGCACGGAAACGGCGTTTACCTTCCTGCCAGAGTGGTACCTATTTATCTACTTGCACTTTGATGTGCTTTTGAGCTGCTAGGTTGGCAGGAGCAGGGACCGAGCAACGGGCGCTCACCCCGTTGTGGGAATTCGAACCGCCGACCTTCTGATCGGCAAGTCCTAGGCTCTGTGGTTTAACCCATAGCACCACCCGCGTCCCACAAAAACTGTAGAGACTGCTTAATCAGAAAACTTTCTGAAGCAGCGTACATAATCGGGCAGGACACGTCGATCTGGGGCGAGAAAGTGGACCTGGATCCACCTGCAGATTCATCCAAGCCCAGGGGTCCTCCTGGGAACATCCAGCGACCCACAAAAGCAGAGCAAGGCAGCCAGAAGCATCTCCCATGGCTGCTTCTCAACAACCAGTCCTGAGAGGCACCATGGCAGCAGCTGCTGATAACCACAGAGTGACTCTGGCCAGTTCCCTTTTTAAAGAGAGGATCCAATCTATTGATTAGATACTGAAGGGTGGCGTGCCCCAGCCCTGCAGCTGAGCATTGATGGTGCACATGGCCAGCTCACTCTGCCAGCTTCAAGAGCCAAAGCAGGGCTGGAATTCAGAGTCGTCCCCCCCCCACAACAACCCTGTGAGGGAGGTTCAGCTGATGCCCTAACAGTCGCCCATGGAGGGAGCTTCATTCCTGAGTGGGGATTTGAACCCGTCTTCCATGTCCTAGCCTGACACTCTACCCACTATGCCATGTGAGCTCTCTTTCGGGACGGCACAGTCATGGTCCAACCCCACCACCTGCAGGGCCGCAGGTCTTCTCCAGCCGTGCTTCAGGGGGACGGCAGAAGTGGGCGTCAGAGCCTCGTGGCCCTGGGGGGAGTGTACCCACCTGCTGCAAGTCTGCGAAGGGAACGGGGTCGCTGGCAAGCACTTGATGGGGCTGCGTGGTGAGCGATGGGAGCGTCGAGAGCTTCTTCCAGTGCATCAGGTTGCTGCTCAACATGGCCAGCCTGGTACTGGAAGGAAAGGAAGGAGAAGAAAAGGGAGTGTGTGTGTGTGTGAGAGAGAGAGAGAGAGACCGACCAGCAGGGAGCAAAAAGGAAGTGGGCATCTAGACTTTGCTCTAAGGTGTGGGACGACGACGGGGTCTGTGGACCACCTGTGGTCCAGGTCATTTGATGTTTGTAAAACATAAAGCTGCATCTAGTACAGCATATTGCAATTGTTATAAAAGGCAAAAATAAAGAAAAGATCACTAAATGGTCCACCGAGATGCTCAGAATTTTTCAGTGGTCCAGTCTGGGGAGTTTGGGAACTGCTGCCCTAAGACCAATCTGGGCATAGCTGCCAACGTTTCCCTTTTTTAAGGGAAATTCCCTTATTCCAAATAGGATTCCTTGCAAGAAAAGGGAAAAGTTGACAGCTATGGATCTGGGTGTTTTCCAGCAGACACTTCTGGCTCCTAAAATAACAGCAAAATTATTCCCTCGCCACCCCACCCCACCCCCCGACTAAATTATCCGGCTCAAACAAATAAACGGTGGGATAGCCAGGAATGGATCAGTTCAGCGACTCAAAGCAAATCCATAGACTCTGATCTGCCCACCCCTGGGCTCTAAAGGGAGAACATTATTTCCATTTCTAGGTGAAGCAGGGTCAGGCCTGTGAAGCATCTCAGTCCCCGACCAGTATGGAGTCCCACAGCAGAGCAATTCTCAGTTGCCTGGTACCTAATTCGTGTGTTTAGCAGCCCACCTCTTAAGTTTAGGGTCCCGACAATTGGCAGGTGAAGGGCAAAGAAGCAGGTGGGGAGAAGATTGGGGGGGGGGATTTCCGGGACGAAGCTCTGGGCTCTCTGGGGTGTGTGGGAACCTACCTGTACTGCCTGGCTCTATCCATGTACTCGTGCTGCTCCATGCCTTGCTGATCTGCGGCCGAAACGTCAATGATGTTGCTGCAAGAAAGCCAGGGCAGAGATCAGAGACCCCAACCCACCTGCTTCAGGTTCTCGGAGGGGAAGTGGATGCGCTGGATTCTGCAGCTGGTCTGGGGTTTTTTTTTTAATAGCTCATTTAACAATCATCTCGTGGGTACCAAATCCCACCCAAACGGCAATTCATCCAACACTGGTTTCAGTTATAAATGTTTTTGACCCGCTGTTTATACATCTGACCTTGGAATACTACCGTATTTCCCCCCCCCCCATCTCCTTATCTTATACCTGACCATGCACAATTGTTTTTCTCTCTCTCTTTTCCTTTGAATTGTTTTTTAAAGACCTTTCAACTTGTTTTATTGTTGATGTGCTTGCCACCTTGAGAGGAAGGGTGGTGTCAGATGCTGGTGGTGGTTGCTCGTGAGTAACCAGTCAGGACTCCAACCTGTCTTTTACAGCTTTTATTTTGCAAAACTATTTACAGTGCAGATCTACAAAGTTCATCTCCATCTTAGTCACTTGCAGATTCCAAGAGTGGCCCCTTCCGGTCCCCCCCCCCAGCGTAAGAACTTAGACACCCCAAATCTCCACCTCCCCTCCTTCAGTTTCACCCCTCTGCGTAAGCTGGGTGACGGAAACCGCACGACTGCCTCCTGGCCAGCCGGGCTAGGTTAGGGGCTTGGGATCTCAGTAGCGTCCTTGAGCCCTCCCCTCGCTTGGCTCCCCCCTTCCCCCTCTGCTCCACTGAAGGCGTGGCTTTCCCCACCGCTTGAGGAGACGCTGCTCCTCAGAAGCGCCGGAGGCTCTCTGTATCCCCCTGGCTCCCTCCTCTGTTCCAGTGGCAGCCCCCTGACAGGTGGGATATAAATTTAATCAAAGTAAATATCCTGCGCATACCCACCCTCCCAGCAGCTGACGGAGACCTGAGAATGGACCCTCCGCCAACATGCCAAGCACGGATAGGCAGCTCCTGCACTGTACTATTTACTCTGGTTTTTCGTGTGTTGCGAACTTTAGCTGTCGCTGGCCCAGAATCTTAATTGCCCAGCCTTGGGAAGACCCGCTCCCTGAAGGAGAAATGAACCCAAACTATCTGAGGGGTCACAGGGTCCCCCCTTCCTTGGAGGTTTCCCTTAGAATGTGTGAGACCAGCATAGCCGGTGCCCCACTGGAAGACCCCAGGCAGGCCAGGAGGGGCACAGTCCTTTCCCCTGCTTGCCTCCCAATCCTTGGTCCTCTGAGCACGCAAGCTCCTTCCCAACCTCAGAGCTCTGCAAAAAGTGGTTCAGAATGCTCCTCCGCCAGAGATACAAGAGGCCAGCTCTTGCCAATCTGGAGCTGCCCAGACGTTCTGAACTACAACTCCCAGCATCCCCAGCACCACGTAGGAACCTGGGGTTGATGGGAACTGTAGTCAAAAACGTCGCCCGGATGGGGAAGGCTGCTTTTGGTGCAGCACAGCCTGTTTTGGTCCTAGTCGTTCTGTTCCTGCATCGCAGGGGGGTTGGCTTAAATAGCCCTTTGGGTTCTTTCCAACCCTGCAATTCTATGTTTTTATGAATCCCGTTTGGCTTTTCACCTCCTCGTTAAAGAAAAAACACACTCAACTCACATGGCTGTCTTGGCGAGGATCGATGACAGCAGAGCCTGCTCGTCCGTCCGGGCTGAAGGCAGGTTGTGGCAGTTGTACTCAGCTCCATTTAAGGGCTTGGGTGGGCTGGAGGGAGTGGGCAGCAGGGGCTTAGACTCATCGCCCTAAGGTGGGGAAAGCAAGGAGGAAAAGAAAGACAGCGGTCAGAATTTGCAGAGGACCCAACAGCCACTGGCAGGCAAGGGAAAGGTCCCCAATCCAGTGTTCACTTGCTGCAGATTGCGTGCACACAGGAGTTAGAACACAGGAGTTAGAACGGCTCAATGTTCAACCCTGGTTCAGATATTTCAGGCGGGGGACGACGACAAATGCACAATGGAAGAGGGTATGCACCCCCCCTCTTAGCACACCGAGAGCCCGCTGCTGGAGCCAGACCATGTTGCAAACTGCCTAGCACATCATCTTGACTGACAAAGCCCCCAACAGGCCTCTGTCCCCCTACCTCCAGCTGATCTATAGGAGCTGCTAGTTGAGAGACCCAAGCAGCCCAGCAGCTCCTCTGAACACAGAATGTGCTTCTGACCTCCATGCCTAGGTCTTCCTCTCTCCCTTCGCCGAATTCAGTGCTCCTTCCCCAGGAGCAGAGGCCGCTTGTAAGAGGGGTGGCAGTGGGCAGATGAGAAATGAGTCAGGGACATGCAGAAGTAGCTAAGTGTGAAGCAGTAAAAATGAAAGTGCAACCGTGTGAGCAGAATACTCCACAAGACTTGGGATCTTTGTGTAATCATTGTGCAAGTCCATTGCATGTCTGTGCAACTCAGACTTGAGGCAAATGCTGCAGACCCTTCAGGGCTGACAACCTCTTCCCAATCCCACTGGGTTCCAACAACTGCACTAACACTTAACTGTACAGAATAGGCACCTGAATGTAGAAGCAAATCCAAAGGGGGGTGGGGGGTGGAAATAGTAACTGGAGTCTATAAGTCCTTGGCGAGACCTTGAAATGCTTGCCAATCAAGTAGTAAGAGTTCACTGGTTCCAGGCCCTTCTTCCCAGTTCTAAATATTAAGATTATACCACCAAGAAAGAGTCTGTAAAAAAAATATGATTTAAATCAAGTCTTACTGACTAGTGATTTAAATCAAATCCACCTTGGCTGCAGATCCCCTCCCTTCCCTGCACTGGCTCAGCTAGAAAAGCGACAGAATTCTGGGATGAGGAGCAACTTGCGGCTGGTTTCCTGAGCTTCTCCCCACTGGTGTTGCTCTGGACACCCCTTGCCCACCCACCCCAAAAGTTTTTAATTGCATAGTTCCATGTAAATGCCTACAGTGAATGCACAGCGAATGTGGCTTCCACCCATTGCAGTGCTGAAAAACAATGCGTTGGACAACAAACAGCTAATCTGTTTTTTTGTTGTTCTGGAGCAAGAGTCCATATGGTCATGAAGGATCCTGGCAATACTATGACTTTACTGAATTGTATCGTTTTGTTGTTTTCCTTTGAATTTGTTGTTGTTGTTTGCCTTATACGCTACTCTGTTTGGCATTAAAATGATAGCAATGTGTGTTGTTTTTTAATGCCACTGCAATCATTGTGAGCCACTTTGAGGTTGACATCTGTTGCTGGAAAAGCAGGATACAAATATTAAATCAACTTAGCTCAACACAACGAGTTCCTCCTGCTCACAAGTAGCCCAACAAGCACAGGTCACCTTTGGCCCTGACTGGGTAGCAACCCTTTGAGAGGGGACCACATTTCTGAGTATCCTTCTGGAAAAGGAGGCCGACGTACCATGACACCTTTTCTCCAACCTGGTGTCCCCTCCAGATGCTGGCAGACATGCCCGCTTCTCCTGCCTTCCTCAGCTCGGGCTCCCTCTCTCCCTCGCCCCTATTTTCAGTGGGCTCCTTGGCTTTCAACCCCCTGGGCAGGTCCCAAATCACTCCACAGGGCCACTCGGCTTCCAGCAAGTGCTCGCCTCTCATTCATACAGCCAGACAGACCCACCGGGCCTCTCTCAGGAATGCTCAGAGCACAAACTCTGGCAAGGCCGTTCCCTGCAGCTCCTGAAACCCGACCCCTCCAAGGTGCTGCTCCCACTACCACTGCTGTCCTCACAATTGGAAACAGACCAAGGCCTTGTTCCCTTCTGATTGCAGCCAACTTCAGCTGCCTGGCTTGCTACCCACAACGGTGTGAGGAAGAGCAACCAATCTTTGTCCCCAGCCCCAGAAAAGGCAGTCCCATCCCTCTGGGCAAACTCCTCGGGGGCACCCTAGCCCAGGGCTTTTATTTCAGACAGAACTCACTGCAACTCAGTTCCGGTCCCTCTCAGGTGGGTGCCGTTGCCGTTCTTGGTGAGTTAAAAGGTAACGGTAAAGGGTCCCCTGACCGTTAAGTCGAGTCACAGATGACTCTGAGGTTGCGGCGCTCATCTCGCTTTACTGGCCAAGGGAGCCGGTGTTTGTCCGCAGACAGCTTCCGGGCCATGTGGCCAGCAGGACTAAACCACTTCTGGCGAACCAGAGCAGCGCACGGAAACGCTGTTTACCTTCCCACCAGAGTGGTACCTATTTATCTACTTGCACTTTGACGTGCTTTCGAACTGCTAGGGGGGCAGGAGCTGGGACCGAACAACGGAAGCTCACCCCGTCGCAGGGATTCAAACTGCCGACCTTCTGATCGGCAAGCCCTAGGACCTGTGGTTTAGACCACAGTGCCTTGGTGAGTTATGGTGCCTCTTTTTCTAGAAAAATAGCACTGCAGTGGCCCAACCTCTTATGGACACTGTATGGGCACGTGGAGCCCGAGTGGTCCGGCACAAGCTTACTCAACCCTCAGTCACATCTCTGCATTTGATAGGAAGCAGAGGGAAAGACAGATCTGTGCATATTCTGGGATACAGAGCCTGAGCACATAGATAGATAAACCTAATCCTGAGGGCATGAGGTAGAGGGCTGCCCCTTCCCCACTCCTCTTGCCTGACAACAGAGCTCACTTGGCTGCACCAAGCATGCAATAGTACCCGAGCAAGACTACAGAAGGAAAACAATTCCCCCCTCTAGCTACTGCTTGCAGAGTTCCCACTCCAGGCCTCAGAGACATCCACGCCTGTTGTGCAATGGGCAAGTGCTCTTCCTGCCTGTGAAGGGGATTCCACCAGAACCTCTGAGTCACCTTCCCGGCTGCTGCTGAGTGCTTCTGGTCCTTCTGGCACTTCCCAAGCAAAGGGCTCTCTGTTCCCATGGCAACGCCTGACAACAGCTCCCTCAAAAGTCTTAACTGCTCCCCAATGCCCATGAAGCCTATATGGGACTCAGCAGACGGCTGTGCTAGTCCTAAACAAAACCAAGGCAGCCTTGCAGGACCCACGCCAAGTGTGGCTTCCAGGTGTGCCCTGCAACACTCGAACAAAATCTCCAAGTGCAACAGGACCCTCCCCAGCGCCAAGTTCCTTCGTGATTTAAGAGGCGCCTTGTGAGCCCCAGACAGGCTGGAAAGGCAAAAGTAAAAGGAAGCTACACAGAATTCATGCAAGAGAACTTTCCATTCTTTCTTTCAGAGTTTGAACCAAAGAGGGCTGGAGAACACACGAGGAATATCTGTTTCGAAAAGTTCTGCTTTCTTTCTCGGCCACAATGCTAACAAGTGAACTTTTTGTCTTGCCAGAAGGGGTGAAGGATGGAGAAAGCGATACATTTTCACTTCAGTTCTTTTAATGCAAAAACGTGCAGAATTCCCGGCATCAAGAGGGTTCCCCTGACTCCCAAGTCTTCATGCCTCCCGAAGGTACCTCGGGTTAAGTACTTAATTCGTTCCGGAGGTCCGTTCTTAACCTGAAACTGTTCTTAACCTGAAGCACCACTTTAGCTAATGGGGCCTCCCGCTGCTGCCGCGCCGCCGCAGCACGATTTCTGTTCTCATCCTGAAGCAAAGTTCTTAACCTGAAGCACTATATCTGGGTTAGCGAGGTCTGTAACCTGAAGCGAATGTAACCTGAGGTACCACTGTATTTTGATTATGTATTTTGTGGCTTTATATTTTGATTTTATTCTGTGAACTGTCCTGAGACCTCCGGGTATAGGGCGGTATATAAATAATAATAATAATGATGATGATGTCAGACCAGTAGCCAAAGTAAAAAGTCACCTCAGGAGAAACGAACATGGGTGGCTGAAGGGGCCCCTTCTCCCTTTCAGGCTGTGCATGCTCCACCCACAGCACACAGAGAGAGCATTAAACAGTAAGGGCCAATGGAAACTGACGTGCCAGTGTGCCAGAGGTAAACACAATAATTCCAGGAAAGGGCTGACATGATCCACTCTTCCCTTCACTGTGATAAGATCGGCAGAGAAAGTAAACAAAGAGAAGAAGTATCCCACTTCTAACTATTGTTGTACTGTGGGTGCGACCTTGAAGGCAGCATAAAGGTATTTTAAATGAAAAAATAAACAATGTTGTTAGGAGGCTAGCAATGCTAGTTGGTTGAAAGGCTAGTACAAATGCTTGGAGAATCGCTATCTCTCTCTATCTCTCTCACACACACAGATTATTCCCCCACCCTTTGACAGCTCCGGTGACAGTTTCACAGGTGCCCTTCAAGATGTCAGCAATAGAGGCCACCAAGAATAGCAGCAGGAGAGATAGAAAGTGAGTAGGCTGACAGCCCAGAACAGCTGATCTGGCTGGGCTTGCCAAGTAACAGAGATCTGTGAGTTCAGGCCAAGGCATTTCTGCTCTCTTCCCCCCCGCCCCCCCAACTGCCCAAATACACACAACCTGGCCAAGGCATGAGCAACAAAAGATGCAACCTCAGATCTGAAGGGAAGAGGATATTTCTGAAGACCTCTCTATCTTGGTCATGTGAGAAGCAAGTTCTGTGCAGAATCTACTACAAATAGAAAGAGGATTCTCTCCTATGCTTCCAACAAAAACCAAAAACAAACCAAGCCTAGGTGCCTAGAAATACATGAGCTGTTTTATACTAGTAATTCTGCTTACTGATTATGGTTATTATTGTAGCCTTATACAATGTGCTATATGCCAGCCACTAACAAGGGCACCTGCAAAGAGCCTCCAGGCAACCAGAGTTTTGTTTCATTCAGGCTGCACAGCGCAGGGTAAACTGACATTCAGGTAAAACACATCAGAGTAATTTCCAATGCCGCTTCATGGCCCAGGCTTCTCCTCACAAGGTGAGAGACCTTGGCTGCTTGGAATGCAAAATATTTTCCTAGGCCTGCCTGGGCTGCCTTTCCCTGCCTTACTTACCAAGCCTGCACGTTTGAGAGCAGTGAGAACGTAACAGATCTTGCATTTCATTACAGGGAAGTCATATGACTTGAATTTGGGAAGTTGTGCTTTAGGCAAAGGGGAAGGCTGAACACTGGGGCTCAAAGAGGTACCCTGTTGCTTCACATGCTGCAGGAGCCAAAACACACCACACCAGAGAGGCAAGCTAGAAAGAAGCAAAACAGGCTCCCATCTGGGCTGCAGGTTGCCTCACCTGCAATGTGGGAGCGGACCCAACTGGAGGCTTTGCCAGAAACCAAGAAAGGCAATGAGAACTGAACAACGGTAGCGTTCCCCCCCCCCAAAGATAAATTTCTTAAACTCTTAAGCAACAGGTACTAGGGGCATATAGCACCACAGACCGTGCTAGGTGAGATCAGGAGACTGAAGAAGACAAGAGAGAGCCTTGCCTGCAAGCTGCACATCTCTTCTCCTTACTAAGGCATGACAACGTGAAGGAACAAAGTGTCACAAATGACAAGCAGAGAAGGGGGCGCGGGAAAGAGCAACAGGCAGAGAAACCACAGTGACAAAGGAGGTGGAGGAAGACTCCCAGGGTGCAAAAGAGGGAGCCGAGCATTGCCGCAACTGGCCAGTAGTGTAGGCAGGGAAGCAAAGGCCAATTCCTTCCCCTGCCTCCCCAAACCAGATATCCTCGGCTTTCTTCTTGCTCCCCAGTAATGTATTTCTGGGCACATGCTCGGAGCCCACCAAGCACCCTCTCCAGCCCCCCACCCTGAGGCACACACGACAGGGGGTCTCCCCCAGGGGTGGCAACTTGGACACAATATTTGGTGGGCCAGGTCTAAGCCCCACCCCGCATAATTGGTCACATGCACACCACCTGAAGGGCCAAGCCCATCGCCAGGGGGAGGGCAAAAGGACCTCGGCCCCTGGGAGTTGGCTCCGAGGATCTCCACGCACACCAAGCCAGGGAGGGAAGCGCCTCCTCTCTTTTTATTCAAAATTAAAACAAAGCATATTATCCAGAAACATATCATCCTTATTTCTCCCCCCATTTTTCCTCCCTCCCCCCACCCACCCCGACTTCCCTCAGTTCCAGTCTTTTATTTCTCAAAGAATGCTGTTTTCTGCATGTTATGCAGTTGTACAGATCCTCAAACTATGTAGCTGATTATTATCAATAAAAAAAGTTTGTGGCGGTTTATTCCAAGCCAGCCAAGGAGTCCAGTTCGCTCTGTTGCGTCTTCAAATACTTTGTAAAGGCTTCCCGTTCGTCTTTAAAGTCACGGTTCTCCTTGTGCCGGAGCTTGTATGTCAGCGCCTCCTCGAACCCGGGGGGGGGGGGAGGGGACGACCCTCGGAGCCCCCTCACCCGCCTTCTCCCCGGCCCCAGGGACCACCCCAGCCTCAGAACCCCCAGCCGAGAGGCGGGGAGCGTGGCCAGGAGAGGCAGGACCGAGGAAGCCGCCGCAAGGAAAGGCCTCCCCTCCCCTCTCACCTGGTCCGAGGCCTCGTTCTCGCTGCTGTAGCAACACCCCATGGCGGCGTCCGGAGAGCGGCCTGGCCTGGCGGCGGCTTCGGCGACCCCCGCCTGCCTGTCGCTGCCGCTCTCTCGTGCTTCTTCCCCTCCCTGCCCTTCTTCCGGCCACGTGACGCACGCCCTACGGCGGGTGGGGGGGAAGGTGTTTTTTCACGTGACCGCGCGGCTACAACATCCGGGGCAGGCGAAGGCCGGGCTGGGAGGAGGGAGACTAGCTCACGTGATGCGGAAAAGGAGGAATAGAGGGAGGAGCGTTTTGGGGGCGTTTTGTTTTTTGTTTTCCCCTCCGGACCAGCCAACCAGCCGCACGGACGGGGCGCGCGTGCGCAGTCGGGGAAGAGGCGTTACCCAGGGAGAAATCGTACGGCGGCGAGTGCGCATGCTCGCTGAGGGCGGGCATAATAATAGGAATAAACATGAATGGCAAGACCCTAATTGTAATAATAATTAGTAACAAGAATAATAATAGGAATAAACATTAATGTCAAGACCCTAATTGTAATAAATAATAATAATAATAATAATAATAATAATAATAATAATAATAATAATAATAATAAACATTAATGTCAAGGCCTTAATCATATTGATAATAAAAATAGGATTAAGCGTTAATGTCAATGCCTTAATTGTAATAAGAATAAACATTAATGTCAAGGCCTTAATTGTTACTTAACAAGGAAAGTAGACTTCTTATCAAGAGGAATAATATCCTTCCCTTAATTGTCCCTTACTTAAAACAGCTCTTAGGAATGGAGAGTAAATTCACTGTCAAGTAATTGAAACATATCTGAACACTCTGAAACCCCTTTCCTGGGAAGGGTGCCAAGAATCCAATAGTCCCAAGACAGCTTTAAGTTCATGCTCAAAGAACTCATGGGGCAGGACTCTGGAAGGAGGAGAAAGGGGGAGGGAACTGGAATGGGTATACATGCTTGTGCACATGACTGTGAACTCGTGCATGCTTTTTGTGACTTATCACACTTGCTCCTTCTACCAGTTCATGGATGGTAGAAATAAAAGCCTTTTCTCCGAAACTATTCCTTGAGTGTCTGTTGACTCCCACTTCCCTTTCCCAGGTGCAATATTTTTCCCACCCGAGGGCAGAGCCTCATAAGGCTACAAAAACAGCTCTTAGGAAAGGAGAGTACCCGGTAAATTCACTGTCAAGTAATTCCAGATCCTCCACTGCTTCTTCCTGAAGCGCCACCCTCTGCACAGTCCCGCAGGGCCATGCCCCAAGAAGCTTACAATTCAGGCTGTGGGAAGAATAAGAAATGGAAGTAAGGGCAGTGAGAGGAGGGGAAATGCTGGGCCTTAATAACTGTGGACTGGGAAGGGACCCCAGGGGTCCTCTAGCCCACCCCATCCCCACAAGGCAGGCCTCTCAGCTAAAGCATCCCTGACAGCAGGCCACCCAGCCTCTCCTTAAAAACCTCCACGGAAGGAGAGTCCACTGCCTCCTGAAGGAGACTGCAGGATGGAAGTGTTTAAAGTCCATGATTCTTTGAGTGCCCTTAAAAAGTTATACAGTACACCCGTGTCAACCTATTAGATGAAAAATATCTCCACTATTATCACATTGAACAAAACCACTTTTAGGGGGATATACCATATTTTTCTATGTATAAGACTAGGTTTTTTTCCTAAAAAATAATGTCCAAAATTAGGGGGCGTCTTATACACAGAGAGTGCTGAGGGTGGATTTTCTTAAATCTGACTCCCCAAAAATAGGGGGTATCTTATAGATGGAAAAATATGGTAAATAAATTGTCTTCTTTGGCTGATTCAGACGCAGAAATTGTTGAATAGTGGGTAGACATAGCAGACGACGCAGCGATTTCTCCAAAGCAGCTCTTTATTTGTAAGCTGGAACAGAACTGAACAGCAAACATCTCAGCCGGCCTGCTTTTATAGGCAGCCAGCTGTCAACATTGTAGCAACAACAATCCAGGGTTTCTCACCTAAAGTAACTGACATGGACCTGAGTGAAAACTATATACACGATACGCCTTTTGGCCAGGGTGAGAACTTCAATACATAACACGCCTCCCCTCTGAGATAAGGCATAAGTTACAATCATAGTGGTTCCATTTCATACAGCTTTACAGGTGCACTTTGTCCAGTGAACATAGTCTCTTAAATACGCTTGGCACTTGGAAACCCTGCTGGATCGCCGAGGGCCAGTACCAGAGTCCGGGTGGCCTTGCGGATTTCCTGGGCGGAGAGTTAAGCAGCTTCCAAGGCCACGGCCTCCTCAATGGCTTTCTACAGCGTGAGGTCTGGCTTGGCGAGGAGACGCCGTTGCAGATGGATGTCCTGGACCCCGCAGATGATTCGATCCATCAGGGCATCGTCTAAGTCTCAGAACTCGCAGTGCATTGCAGCCTGTCGCAGGGCAGTGGTGTAGTTGTTGATTGACTCCCCCTCTGCCTGGTTCTGGTGGTAGAACGCATGGTGGGCAGCAATCTTGGACGGCTTTGGCGCGTAGTGGTTGCAGAGCTTCTCTTGGATCGTGTCCCATGGCGCTGTCTGGACTGCTAAAGGCGCAACCAATGTTCGGGCCATCGCGAACACCTCAGGGCCACAAGGCTAAGGAGCAGGCCCTGCTTCTGCTCTACAGACCCTCTTGTCAGCTCATTTGCTTGGAGGTAACAGTCGAACCAAGTAAGGTAGGAGTCCCATGATTCAGAGGCTGGGGCAAACGGTGGTAGAGGCACGAGTGAAGCCATGGTTCCGATGCCGGCGTGGAGGCGATGGATGGAACACCCTGCTCTAGCCAGAACGGTCAGTTCTGAATTGGTTCTGCTCCGTGATTTCGCTTAGTGTTTCAGCTCCGTGATTCAGCTCATCTCAGAGGGTGGCCGCGTCTGGCTGTGCTCTGATGTCCATCGATCCCATCCTCGTCGCCAGTGTTGAATAGTGGGTAGGCATAGCAGACAACCCAGTGATTTCTCCAAAGCATCTCTTTATTTGTAAGCTGGAACAGAACTGAACAGCAAACAGCTCAGCCGGCCTGCTTTTATAGGCAGCCGGCTGTCAACATTGTAGCAACAACAACCCAGGGTTTCCCGCCTAAAATGACTGACGTGGACCTGAGTGAAAACTACATAGACGATACTCCTTTTGGCCAGGGTGAGAACTTCAATACATAACAGAAATAGCTGCTGCTATCTAGCTATGGCAGAATTCACATAACACCTTTGTTCTAGGGAGGAAAGTTGGTGGGATAATAGATGATGAGCTTGCTATCTAGGGCTGTGACAGGTGTCGTCTGCCCAGAGGCAACAGCACAGGCGTATTCAAGGCAAATCTAAAACACCAACAATTGGGAAACACTGGCCTGAGAGCGCTCCAGTTGGAGAACAGCCTTTACCAAAGGTGTCATGGATTTTGACGACACTAGAACTAAGGACGCAAGAGAGAAACACGCTAAGAGGAAGGCACGCTTGGTATATCCACACCTTGATCAACTCCTGCCTGGAAACCTATGTCCTCACTGTGGAAGGACATGTGGATCCAGAATTGGCCTCCATAGTCACTTATGGACTCACTGTTAAGACCATGTTCATGAAAGATGCTATGAGAAAAAAACTGCTCCTTTTCCCATATGGGGTACCCAAGAGCCCATATAGAGTCCTTTTGTAGGTTCTCTATCAGTAGGAGAAAATAACAGAGACCAACCAGAGAATATCGAGAAGCAAAGCAGCTAGTAAGCCTAATCTTAATTGAAGCTGTTGCAACAGGGAGCTCCCACACACACACAGGAGGTGGGGAGGAACCCCAAACAAAGGTGTGCCCGCCCTTATATAGACTTTTTAAATTGCCCACCCTCAAATTCCAGACCACCCCCAGAAACATCATACATATATCACAGAAAGGGTTATCACAGGACCACCTCCCCCAATACATCATACATACATCACAGGGGACAATCTAAAACAGAATCCTGAGTGTGTTGTTTATCTCCTGTCTGCCATTTTGTTGTTGTTTAGTCGTGTCCGACTCTTCGTGACCCCCTGGACCAGAGCATGCCAGGCACTCCTGTCTTCCACTGTCTCCCACAGTTTGGTCAAACTCAAGCTGGTAGCTTCCAGAACACTGTCCCACCATCTCGTCCTCTGTCGTCCCCTTCTCCTTGTGCCCTCCATCTTTCCCAACATCAGGGTCTTTTCCAGGGAGTCTTCTCTTCTCATGAGGTGGCCAAAGTACTGGAGCCTCAGCTTCCGGATCTGTCCTTCCAGTGAGCACTCAGGGCTGATTTCCTTCAGAATGGAGAGGTTTGATCTTCTTGCAGTCCATAGGACTCTCCAGAGTCTCCTCCAGCACCATAACGTCTGCCATTTACCTGACTGCATTATCTGGGTTTTGGCCACTTTTTTGTTATTGTTGTTGTTTAGTCCTTTAGTCGTGTCTGACTCTTTGTGACCCCATGGACCAGAGCACGCCAGGCACTCCTGTCTTCCACTGCCTCCCGCAGTTTGATCAAACTCATGCTTTTGTTATTATAACTACTTAATTCCTGAATCCAGGTTAAAGGTAAAGGTAAAGGTACCCCTGCCTGTCTGGGCCAGTCGTGACCAACTCTAGGGTTGCGCTCATCTCGCTCAAGAGGCCGGGAGCCGGCGCCGTCCGAAGACACTTCTGGGTCACGTGGCCAACGTGACGAAGCTGCATTTGGCGAGCCAGCACCAGCGCCGCACACGGAAACGCCGTTTACCTTCCCGCTATAAAGCAGTACCTATTTATCTACTTGCACTTAGGGGTGCTTTCGAACTGCCAGGTGGGCAGGAGCTGGGACCGAATGACGGGAGCTCACCCCGCCGCGGGGATTCGAACTGCTGACCTTGCGATCAGCAAGTCCTAGGCACTGAGGTTTTACCCACAGCGCCACCCGCGTCACATGGACCAGAGCACGCCAGGCACTCCTGTCTTCCACTGCCTCCGGCAGTTTGATCAAACTCAAGTTTTTGTTATTATAACTACTTAATTCCTGAATCCAGGTCAAAGGCTCACCCAATTCACACCTTAAATGTGCTCTTAAGGCGGAATTTGTGAGCACAGAGACATGGGGAGATTTCCCATTTCCTTTGACCTTGCAGAGAAATATTTGAGGTCATTTTGGGAGAGAGAAAATGGTTTCAGTACTTTTCTGTGGGTTTCAGACGTGGTTTACATATTTGTATGTGCTTGCTTGGTACATTTATGAACATCTATTTTATATGTATAAGACCTTAAAATTCTTATAACAAAGTCAATCTTACTCGGCTACAAGTTATCGTCAAAGAAGAAGAAGAATTGGGAGACAAGAGTGCGGCTGCTGATAGCCCTGATACAATCGTCCACTAAGCTGCAGCATTGCAAGAAACAACATAAGCCAGGGGTCAGCAACCTTTTTCAGCCGTGGGCCGGTCCACCATCCCTCAGATCACAAATTCCTATGCCCCACAAATAACCCAGAGATGCATTTTAAATAAAAGGACACATTCAACTCATGTAAAAACACGCTGATTCCCGGACCATCCACAGACCGGATTTAGAAGGTGACTGGTCCGCATCTGACCCCCGCGGGGGCCTTAGATTGCCTACCCCTGACATAAGCGCTTGGTCCATCAGGAAAATAATAAATCCAGGGGTCCTCGATGCCTGTAAAACCAACTGTAAAATCTTTTAGCACAAAGCAAAAGATGACATAGCAGCAGGCAAGCTTTCCAGAAGTCTTCCTCTGGCTGGAAGTTAAAAGCACAAAAGGAAGGTCATGGTGCTTTGTGGTCTGTGTTTAGTCACATACTTAGATGACAAAGCATCTAGTGGCACTTTAAGCACTTACAGATTTATTGTTACAGGGGTTGTGGTTTTTTTTTTGGGGGGGGGGGGTCACCTGGATCCCTTCCAGGCCTCTGATCCTGCATCCAGCGAGGGCTAGAACTGAGTGGGAAAGGCAGCGGAGCCTGCCAAACCAGTTCCTTTGTTAAGGGCTTTGGCTGGCCAGCTTAATGGAGTCATCCTCATCTCAGAGAATGTGCCAGTTTCAAGAGCTGCAACTCTAGTGATGGCGCTCTCTGGGAAAGGGGGGGGGTAGGCATTTTTCCTTCGCGTGGCTGGTAGATGGAAGAAGGATAGCTGGGGTTGTTGTGTGGCAGAGCGAAAAAGGCTGGATGATGAAGGCTGGAAGCTGCAGGACACAACAAGATGTCTTGCGCTGTACTAGAATTTGGGGCTCCCCTGGAAAACCAAGAGGGAACCTATGGGAGTGCTAGCACCGTGAGCCCTCCATCCTATGCTCAGGTTGTATATATGTGTCAGTTAAACCAGAGATCCTTGAAATAAAAAATTAAGGTCATATATATATATATATATATATATATATATATATATATATATATAAAATGTTCATAAATGCACCAACCAAGCATGTACATTGATATATAAACCACATGTCTGAAACCCCACAGAAAGTCCTGAAACCATTTTGTCCATCCCAAATTGTCCTCAGACATTTCTCTGCAAGGTCAAGGAAAATGGAAAAGCCTCCCCATTGTCTTTTCCTTCACAAATCCTGTCTTAAGGGTATGTCTGTATATGAATAGGGTGAGCCTGTGACCTGGCTCAGGAATAAAGTATTTATCATGACAAAAGACTGGCCAGGCTCCCCAGCCTATCCAATCAAGTAAGCATTAACAGGTAACCTGCCAGACAGGAGATAAACAATGCACTTAGATTTCTGCTGTAGACCGCCCTTTCTGTGATGTAGGTATGATGTTTCTGGAGGTGGTCTTGGACTCCAGGGTGGGCAATTTATAATGTCTATATAAGGGCAGGCACACCTTTATTCAGGGTCCTACTCCTTCTCCTGCGGCTGAGGGGAGCACCCTGTTGCAACAGTTCAATAAAGATACGGCTTATGAGCTGCTTTGCTTCTCAGTATTCTCTGGTTGGCCTCTATTATTTTCTCCGACCGATGGAGAACCTGCAAAGGACTCTATAAGGGTTCTTGTGTTCCCCATAAGGGAATAAGGGCAGATTTGTGTTTATTACACCTAAAGACATGGAGGTCTCCACTGACCTCTTCCAAAGGAAACAGAACCCTGGTGTGCCTTCCCCCTTGGAGACTGGGATGGCTGTGTGACGTTATAGCACAAGCTTTTGTGGACTACAGTCCATGTCAGATGTGCTTCAATAGTCCACAGAGGTGTTTGCCACCAAAAGAACATAAGGAGAGCCTGTTGGATCAGGCCAGTTCCCCATCTAGTCCAGCATCCTGTTCTCACAGTGGCCAACCATATGCCTCAATGAGAAGCCTGCAACAGGATCTGAGCATGAGAGCAATACTCTCCCCTCCTGTGGTTTCCTATAAGCATTTATGCACCACCATCTCATAAAATATCAGAGCAATGTACAGCACTGTGTACATGATGCCAACTAAAAACCATTAAAAACAGTACAGTGGTACCTCAGTTTACATACACTTCAGGTTACATACGCTTCAGGTTACATACGCTTCAGGTTACAGACTCCGCTAACCCAGAAATAGCGCTTCAGGTTAAGAGGTTTGCTTCAGGATGAGAACAGAAATCGTGCTCTGGCAGCGCTGAGGCAGCAGGAGGCCCCATTAGCTGAAGTGGTGCTTCAGGTTAAGAACAGTTTCAGGTTAAGTACGGACCTCCGGAACGAATTAAGTTCTTAACTTGAGATACCACTGTACAGAATGTTTATGAAAATGCCTGGCTAGAGATGTGTCAAAAGACTCCTTATTGTCTTAGCCTTGGATGCTTAGAAGGAGAGAGCTGCCTCCAGCTCTGGAAATGTTTGGGATGGAATGTGGGAGGGGGCAGCAGCCTTGAGAGATTGCTCTCGGCCAGGTGATGTTTGGGTTTCAGGTTGCGCCAGCCTCCCCCCAGGAAGAAATGCCCCAGTGAGATCATCCAGCGAAGCTTCAGGACAGAGCAAAGCAGACCCTCCAAGTCAGGGGTCAGCAAACTTTTTCAGCTGTGGGCCGATCCACTGTCCCTCAGACCTTGTGGGGGGCCGGACTATATTTTGGGGGGAGAAAATGAACGGATTCCTATGCCCCATAAATAACCCAGAGATGCATTTTAAATAAAAGGACGCATTCTACTCATGTAAAAACACGCCGATTCCCGGACCGTCCGCGAGCCGGATTGAGAAGACGATTGGGCCGCATCCGGTCCCCAGGCCTTAGTTTGCTTACCCATGCTCCAAGCGTCCCTATTTTCCAGGCACAGTCCTGGTTTTGCAGAAGCCGTCCCACTTTCTTATTGATCCTGGAATATTCATTCATTTTATAAATAAAAAAACAAACTGCCCTATACCCAGAGGTCTCAGGATGGTTCACTTTTCCTTAGGACATCCCTGTTTTCATCAGAGAAATGTTGGCAGGTATAAAGGTAAAGGACCCCTGACAGTTAAGTCCAGTCGCAAACGACTCTGGGGTTGTGGCGCTCATCTCACTTTACTGGTTGAGAGAGCTGGCGTTTGTCCGCAGAGAGTTTTTCTGGGTCATGTGGCCAGCATGACTAAGCCGCTTCTGGTGAACCAGAGCAGCGCACGGAAATGCTGTTTGCCTTCCTGCCGGAGCAGTACCTATTTCTCTACTTGCACTTTGACGTGCTTTCAAACTGCTAGGTTGGCAGGAGCTGGGACTGAGCAACGGGAGCTCACCCAATCCTGGGGATTCGAACCGTCAACCTTCCGATTGGCAAGTCCTAGGCTCAGTGGTTTAGACCACAGCGCCATCCACGTCGCCAAGGAGATAAGTAACTACAGAACCTTTAGAAGACACCTGAAGGCAGCCCTACATAGGGAAGTTTTTTTAATATTTAGTGGGTGACATATACATAATAAACTTACGGTTATGGTTAAATAGGACGTCCCTATTTCCATCAGAGAAATGTTGTAGGGTCTGAGGTAGTACCTCAGGCAGTGCATAATTTAAACCAGGGGTGGATTGTTGACCAGATGCACTCTAGCAAGCCACCAGAAGTGCTCAGCCAAGTCCCCAGAGCTTTATCTCCAAACCAGACTGGAGAGAAAACCCCTCTGTCTGTTCTCTTGAGTTCTTCTGTAGATCCCCTTGGGGGTCTTTCTTTTCTCTGGTAAGATCAGGGATAAAGCCACCAACTTGTGCATCTTCAATTTGATGTGCTTGGGGGGGGGGGGAAATTGAAAGGAGGTGGACGTATTGGGGGGGAAATACTTTGGCAATCCCACCTGCCATTGCACCCAACGTGTTTTGACTATATGTGATTTTGGTTTGGGCACTGTCTCTGGAGCAGTGGTACCTTGGTTCTCAAACATAATCCGTTCTGGAAGTCTGTTGCAAAACCAAAGCATGCCAAAACCAAGGCACGCTTTCCCATAGAAAGTAATGCAAAACGGATTAATCTGTTCCAGACTTTTAAAAACAACTCCTAAAACAGCCATTTAACATGTATTTTACTATCTAACGAGAGCATTGATCCATAAAATGAAAGCAATAATCAATGTTCTATATACTATAAAATAAATAAGACAGTATTGTAGATGATAAAGATTAAAATTATTTTTCCCCCCTTACCTGCACTGATGATAGTCATTGTTTGGATGGGGGCTTTTATCCATTTCCGCAGTCACACAATCAATCAGTAGCTGAACTGGGTTCCACAGTCACAAAAGCAAACTAACCGAAAAAGCCTCAAAAACAAAAGCACCAAACATAACCCGTTCCGTAAGTTCATTTGACTTCCGAAATGTTCGAAAACCAAGGCACAGCTTCTGATTGGTGCAGGCGCCCCGGAAACAATAGCCGACAGCCACATCGGATGTTCAGCTTCCAAAACACATTCGAAAACCAGAACACTTCTGGGTCTTCAGTGTTTGGGAACCAAGGCGTTTGAGAACCAAGGCACCGCTGTATATAGTTTGGAAAAGGACAGCAGTATTCTTCGATGTTGATTCAAGATGATGAACCGAAACATGACAAGTATCACCTCTTTTTCTCCATGAATGAATCCCTTTGTCCTTTAATCTTTATGTACACAGGTTCATTAGCCCTTATTCCAATTAACTGACCTTCCCTCTCCACTGCACCTTGTCCTCACATTTTTAAGCATTACCCTAAGTACACAAGAAGAGCTCATCTAGTTCAGTATCCTGCTTTCACTGTGGCCAGCCTGATGCCTGTGGAAAACATCCAAGCAAGACTCCAGTGCAAGGTTATTCTCCCCACCTGCGATATTCCCCATCTGCAAATGATATTCAGAGACATACTGCCTCTGGCCACAAAGCCATTGTGGCTGCTAGCGTGATAGGAATTTTGAGGTCTTAGATATATGTTAAACGTTCATAAATGTACCAACCAAGCACGTACATAGATCAGCACAGAAAGACCGACCCGAAACCATTTTTTATTCCCAAACTGAACAAACGTTTTCTCTGCAAGGTCAAAGGAAAATGGAAAAGCCTCTCCATTGTATTTTCCTTCACAAATCCTGTCTTAAGGGCACATTTAAGATATGAATAGGTGTGAGCCTGTGACTGGCTCAGGAACTAAGTATTTATCATTACAAAAGACTGGCCAGGCTCCCCAGGCAATCCAATCCAGTGACCAGTAAACAGGTAACCTGGCAGACAGGAGGTAAATAAAGCACTCAGATTTCTGCTGTAGACCACCTTTTCTGTGATGTAGGTATGGTGTATCTGGGAGGGTGGTCTTGAGCTACACCCCTTCTGTGATGTATGTATGATTTATCTGGAGGGATGGTCTTGAGCTCCAGAGCAGGGAATTTAAAATGTCTATATAAGGCCTTGCGCGCCAATGTTCTGGGTTCCCCCTCCCTCCTGCGTGTGGTGAGTGAGGACCCTGTTGCAACAGAAAAATAAAGATCAGGCTTACTAGCTGCTTTACTTCTCAGTATTCTCTGGCTGGCCTCTGTTATTTTCTCCTACCAATAGGGAACCTATATAAGGACTCTATATGGGATCTTGGATACCCCATAAGGGAAAAAGGGCAGATTTTTGTTTACAACACTAGCCATTGGCTGCCTTTGCCATGAACCTGCTTAGTTCTCTTTTAAAGCCATCCATGTTGGTGGCCATCACTGTTTCCTGTGGGAGAGAGTTCCACAGTTTAACCCTGTGCTGCATGAAAAAGTCCCCTTTTTTAATCTGTCCTGGATTTCCCAACATTCAGCTTCACCGAATGTTCTCCGGTTCCAGTATTATGAGAGAGGGAGAACAACTTTATTCTGTCCAGTTCCTCCATGCCTGGCACAACTGCATAAACCTTTGCCATGTTGTCTCACGCTCGCCTTTCCTCTAAACTACAAAGTCTCAAAGCAGACTTCTTTTCACAGGAGAGTCCCTCTATCCTGCTAATCATTTTGGCCACCGCTTTCTGAACCTTTTCCAACTCTACAATAATATTTTAGAGGCAATGTAACCAGAAATGTACACAGTACTCAAAATGCGGTCGCACAAAAGACTCGCATAATGGCACTGTGATATCAGCCGTTTTAATTGTCTTTCCTAATTATCCCTAGCATGGAATTTGCCTGTTTCACTGGGTTGACATCTTCACTGAGCCCACCGCTGTGAACCCAAACTCCTATTCCTGGTCCATCACCACCAGTTCAGGCCCCGTGAGTCAATAAGTGAAATTAGGGATTTATTTATTTTTTTGCACCCACGCACATCATTTTAAACTTGCTTGCACTGAATTGCATTTGCCATTTGACCATGCTTTGGTTTGGAGAGCTCCTTCTGGGCCTTGCTGTTATTCATGCAGATGTTGGGACTTTCATCAGGCAGATTTTGCTAATTGACTTATGCACCTTGGCAAGAGAAAAGAGAAAAAACAATGATTGTAAGGCGGAGGTCCTAGACATGCTCAACGGGGAGGAAGCCCCACTGAAGTGGGATACATATGTCAGACTAAGTATGCAGACTAAATGTGCTCCAGGGCAAGAGGAGGCAGCTTTTGAGAAGCGAATTCCTCCTTATCTAGGCTTTTAAGGAAAGGCATTGCTGTTTGGGGTCTCCCTCCCTCTCTTCTCTTGAAGTTTTCAGCCTCTTTTTCCCCTGATGGCTGGGAGAGATAGTGGCTTTTGCTCTGAAGTGGGTTGTTGTTGTTTTTTTGCTTTCCAAGGCAGAAACCATTTAGCATGGCATATGTGCCTTAGCCAAAACTAGGAGGAGAAGGAGGGGGACCTCAGTTTGGGTGGGTGGGGGGAACAAACAGCCTCCAGTTTATTGTTCTGGAGAGAGAACTAAGGTATAATTACAGGGTGGTGTGGGTTTATCCCCCCCCCTCCGCCTTTTACAGCCCTTTTCTGAGCCCCACCGGATTCCCTGCAGTTAAATTTCCCCGTCTTGCTCATTCAAGACCAAACGCATCCCTGGCTGCTACTGCAGCCTCGCCTCTCCAGAGGGCCTGAAAACATCCTGGCTTCAGGAGGGCTTCCTGCCTAGCCAGACCCAGCCAGGTAAAACCTTACCTTGGGGAGGCTCTTCTCAAAGGGGGTGAAAGTCAGACGGAGGGCGAAGGGCTGAAGCAGAACCCCAGACTAGAGGGGAAGCTTGCCAGCTTGGAACCAGGCGCAGAAAAGGAGTTTGTTGCTCAGACGCTGGGCAGCTGCTTGGCTTGCAAAAGGAGGAGGCAGGTTCGCACCCCAACCCACCCCACGCATCTCCAGGTAGGGCTGGGAATGCTCCCTCTCCACAAAGCCCTGGGGGGGGGGATACTGCCAGGGTGGGTGGGCAATTCGGAGCCAAATGGACCGACATCCCATCTTTTGTGGGGGCGCAACTAGTGCCAGCGGCTTCCGTCAAGAGTTTGGGTATAATCTTTGACACCTCCCTTTCTATGGAGGCGCAGATTGCAGCTATACAAAGGGGGCATTTTCCCATCTCCACCAAGCTAAGCAGTTGGTCCCTTACCTTTCCCACCCTGACCTGGCCACAGTGATCCATGAGACAGTCACCTCCAGGCTTGACTATTGTAACTCACTCTACGTGGGGCTGCCCTTGAGACTGACCCAGAAACTCCAGCGGGTGCAGAATGCTGCAGCGAGGCTCCTCACGGGGTCTCTGCCATGGGAGCATATTCACCCAGTGCTATACCAGCTGCACTGGCTCCCGGTGGAGTACAGGATCAGGTTTAAGGTGCTGGTTTTAACCTTTCAAGCCCTATACGGCCTAGGACCCGCATACCTATGGGACCGCCTCTCCTGGTATGCCCCACAGAGGACCTTACAGTCTACAAATAACAACACCCTGAAGATCCTGATGCCCAGGGAGTTTAGACTGGCCTTGACCGGAGCCGGGGCCTTATCAGTGGTGGCCCCGGCCTGGTGGAACGCTCTCTAACAAGAGACCAGGGCCCCGCAAGATTTGACATCTTTCCGCAGGGCCTGCAAGCCAGAACTGTTCCGCCAGGCCTTTGACCTGGGTTCAGTCTGACTCATTTTCTCTTTGTATGAACAAGTACAAAGGAGGTTTCCCAGCCCGCTCTCAGGTCCTTATAATATCAGTGGAAATAGTTGGTCCTGGTGAATATTAACCGCTTTCAATTTAAACTTGAGGATGGCCATTTGTCCAGTCTATTTTTAATTTTAATTTATTTTAAATAATTTTGGGGTGTATTTTAATCAATTGTTTGTTTTTATTTATATTGTGTTTTTATATGATGTTAGCTGCTCTGAGCCCAGCCTTGGCAGGGGAGGGTGGGATACAAATTATTATTATTATTATTATTTTATTATTAGGAATGTTGGGCTAAGGGAACCATATGTTATGGTTCTCTTATGGGGCAACACATAGAATTTCAGAGTTGGAAGGGATCATCCAGTCCAACCCTCAGCAATGCAGGAATATGCAGCTGTCCCATATGGGGATCAAACCTGCAACCCTTGGCGTTATCAGCACCAGGCTCTAACCAACTGGCCAGAGCAGGCTTCCTCAACCTTCGCCCTCCAGATGTTTTTGGCTGACAACTCCCATGACCCCTAGCTAGCAGGACCAGTGGTCAGGGATGATGGGAATTGTAGTCTCAAAACATCTGGAGGGCCGAGTTTGAGGAAGCCTGGACCCGAGGAAGGAAGAAAAGGTAACAAGCCTGGAAAACAATGCATGAAATATCCACTGTATGCCAAATATTTAACTCTGCCCGCCTTCTAGTAGCACATTGTCCTCTCCCAGTGGCATTTCTGCCTGACTCCACTCCCCTGCTTTGCTGAACCTTGTCTCCTTCCTGTTCCTTCTTTCTCCCTGCTCCCCATGCCTAGAATAGCACACAGACGCCAGTTGTCCCCTGCTTCTTGAACCCAAGCCCTTTTCTGTAAGCTCCATGGCAGCAGAGACCTGGCTATATTTGCCTATGTGAAAACCTAATCAGGCATCTTCGGGTATGGGTTGGTGACAGTTGCACCAACGCTCCTTCCCTGCTCCTCCTTGCTTTAAAAAAATATATATATTCATTTTTCATTTTCATTCATTACATACATCTCCTATTCATAACATTTACTATGCATTCCTTCCTCTCTCCCCTCCTGGGCTTCCCCAGACTTCCACTTCTGGTTTGTTTCTCCTTTCACCCACTTTGCTCCCTCCTAAAAGAAAATAATACGAATAACATATTTATACAATAACATCTAACCTAAAAACATAAAGATGAAAATAAGTACACCATATTATTTCTCTATCTTCTACACATTTTCTAAGACTAATGATGTGAAAGTTTATTTAAATCCTGCCATCAAGTCTATAGACTTTCTTTGTTTCTGCAAGTATAATATAAATGGTTCCCATTCTTTTTCAAAGTCTCTGTTGCCTTTTTCTCTTAGTCTGTCTGCCATTTTTGCCAGTTCTGCACAGTTCATCAACTTCTCTTGCCACTGTTCTTTAGTTGGTATTTCTCCAGTCTTCCAATTTTGTGCAATCAACATTCTCGCAGCAGTAGTGGCATACATAAATAAAGTCCTCTTTTCTTTCAGTATATCTTGGCCTAAGATACCTAGTAGAAAGGCTTCTGGGTTTTTTTACAAACGTTATTTTCAACATTTTCTTCAACTCATTATATATCATTTCCCAATAAGCTTTTACCTTTTTGCAATCCCACCACATATGATAAAACATGCCTTCTGCTTCGCACCTCCAGCACTCTTTCTTTTTTATACATTTTTGCCAATTAACTGGTGATATATACCATCTATACATCATTTTCATATAATTCTCTCTCAATAATATGCAGTCTGTAAATTTCAAGTTTACTTTCCACAGCCCTGCTCCTCCTTGCTTAGCCCCCAAACCTCTATCCCATCCCTGCTTCGATCACACCCTCAGAGCCGTTTAATAGATAACAGCAGGTGTAATCATCTCATAATACTAATTATTATGAATGGCCTCTTGGGAAAAGCTTTGGAGAAATGACTTAAAGTTTATGGCTTGCTATATTTTAAAAGAAAATTCTATGAAGATGTTCTACCGATGGTACGTTACACCAAGCAAGATGGCAAAAATGTATAAAACAAGCGCAAATCTTTGCCACAGATCTAAAGAGTCAGAGGGAACAATGTATCACATGTGGTGGAAATGTCATAAAGATTTAAAAAAACTTTTGGGAAATCATCTCTAATGAGCTTTCAAAAACGTTCAAATCAAAAAGCTGGGAGCCTTCTTGTTAGGTATTATTGCTGCAGATATAGCAAAAGAATTAGGAAAGGTATTTATGTACGCAACTGCTGCGGCGAGAATGTTAATAGCTAGATGGTGGAAGGGAGATAAAATACCAACTAAATTGGAATGGCAGGCGAAGTTATTTGAATATGTAGACTTGGCAAAGATGGCAGGGAAAATTAGGAATCAGACAAACCAATAATTTAACAAAGAATGAGATTGATTCCAATTATATTTAAAAGAACATTGTTCTCAGATAAAATCTTTGACATGTTTTGAACAACTTCTGCAATGATATATTCTACCAAGAATGTGAACAATTGACAATAAGTTTAAAAAATGCAATTATGCAGTCAACAAGGTAATGATGGACCAGTATCGAGAATGGCAGAAGTCCCGATATATGGAAGAATTTTATTTTATATGCGAGGTGATTTGTTTCATTATCTGTTCTTTTGTGGTGGAGGGAGCACTTTCTTCCTGGTTTTCGGTGTTTGAGTACCAAGGCGTTTGAGAACCAAGGTACCACTGTAGTTCTCTCTTTCCCCTCCAGGCTCCTGATGAAGGTCCCGATCCCACTTGTTCTCCTCCTGGCCGCTTGGAGCTGCTCCTTCCCCTCCTCCTGCTCCTCCTCGCCCTCCTTCGCCTACCAGCTGGCGCAGCTGAGCAGCCGCCGCAGCAGCTGCAAGCCCGTGCCCAGCAGTATGAGCCTGTGCCACGGCGTGGGCTACAGCGAGATGCGCTTGCCCAACCTCCTGGGCCACGAGACCATGAAGGAGGCGCTGCAGCAGGCCGCCTCCTGGGTGCCGCTCCTCACCAAGCATTGCCACCGAGACACCAAGAAGTTCCTCTGCTCTCTCTTCGCCCCCGTCTGCATCAGTGAGATGGACGAGCCCATCTTCCCCTGCCGCTCCCTCTGCGAGGCCGTCCGGGATGGCTGCACCCCCGTCATGGCCGCCTTCGGCTTCCCCTGGCCAGAGATGCTCAACTGCAGCCGCTTCCCCCGGGGGAACGAGCTCTGCGTCCCGCCCGCCGGCCCGGCCGACAGGGTGCGGCTTCCCAAAGAAGGTAGGCGAGAGGTGAGCGGGCCGGGTGGCCGGGGTGCGAAAGCCCCAGGGAGGACCAGGGCAAGGGACACAAGCAGCCCAGTTCTTCCTTCCCTCTGAGCTGCCTTTCCCCCCTCACTGCTTCCCTCAGAGGGTCGGACAAGGACAAGGAGACATGGGTTCGAATCACGCACCCTGTGCTGGTAACCCGTGAAACGCGGTCCAGGACCTCAGTCCGACACGGCCAAGGCAGGACACGAGGCAGGAAAACAGGCAAGGACAGGCACAGGATCTGGCATACAGCAATGTGGCTCCCACAACCTGGGGCAGGGTCCGAAAGCCTTTTATCTTTGTCGGGGTAACGGTCAGTCCTGATCCCCCGGTGACTCACCTCCCTGTCTCACCTGAAGGCGAGCACTCCTCCTGCGAGTACTCAGGTCTCTCCTTCTCTCAGACCTGAGTCTCTGCAGCTCAGAAGACGTTGGTGAGTTACCAGAAGCAGGGGCCGCCTCAGCCTCCCCTGACCCAACCGGTACTGGAGCAGCTGTAAGTGATGGCCCAGCTGAAGGCAACGAGGTCATCCCCGCATCTGGAGCCAGGGCAGGCTCAGGCCCCTGACTCAGCCCAGCTGGTGCTTGTTGCAGGGGAACCTGTGCAGACTGGGGCTCTTCAAAATCAGGCCCCAGACTTGGTTCAGATGATGCCTGAGGCAGAGGATCAGGTGCGGACTGAGTCTCCTCTGGTTCCGAGCCCAAGCCCGAGTCCCAGGCCATCACACACCCTCCCTCGGCCATGAAGCTCCCTTGGGCGTCCTTTGCTGGCTTATCTCAGCTCAGTCTACCTCGCAGAGTTGTTGTTGGGGTTTTAAATGAAGAGGGGAAAGAACTGCGTGCAGCACCTTGAGCTCCTTGGAGAGGCAGGTCGGACATATTATTTCCTTAAGTGCAATAGGCAAAACAGAAACGCAAGGCATAAAATAAATCAGTGCGCCAGTGCGCCCTGGTCAATTGGGTACCTGCCCCGACAGATATCAGCATATGTATGCTGTGATTCAATTGGGAAAGGCAGCGTCCATTTCTGAGCACCTCAACTGAAGAAGGATGTTGAGAAGCTGGCAGGTGTGCAGAGGAGGGCGACCAAGATGGACCAAGCGCCCGGGATACATGCCTGATGAGGAATGGTTGAAGGAGCTGGGTATATTTAGGATATATCTCCTTTGCTCCTCCAGACACAGTGTGCGCTGCCTGTCTGCATACTGAGATTGGGGAGAAGGAATTCCTGGAGAATGTCTGCAGCCAGGACTTTGGTGAGTCTCTCGTTCTGTGTGCTGGCCGGGGAAAAGTGGTGCTGTATGTCTGGGGAGAAAAAATCACGTGAATGGAAAAACCCCCAGAAGTGCAAGAGCACTTGCTTCTCTTCTCCTTCAACCCCCAAATTACTGGGGGATCCCCAGAAGTGGTTTGGGAAGTGCCTGGGGAGAGAAGAAGGAAGGAAGGAAGGAAGGAAGACCAATTCATTCATTGCACTCACGAATGTTGTTCAACTGGCGCATTGACTCGGAATATGCTCCTGTTACCAATTATTCCGCATCTTTTATTCCCCTACCTCCCCCCCCCCTTTTTGTGAAGATTACCCGCTCTGAGATCCCACAGCTAATTCTCCCCTGGTCTCCTTGCTGGCCCAAATAGGACTAATTTAGCCAGCTAGCCCTGGTGATCATCTAATGCTTATTGGATGGATTTCCCCCCTAAATTGATTTTTGAATTCTGAATTTATTGTTAATCACATTTTATACTGTATTTTACACTGTTTTTTGTTGCAACAATTAAGTGTTTTAAATTTCTTGTTAGCCGCCCTGAGCCCGGTTTTCTGAACCAGGAAGGGTGGGGTATAAATATATATATATATATATTTTATCTAATTTTTGAAGCCACATTCGCAAGACGTTCAGCAAAATCCATATCGGTTTTGTAGTTTCTTGGCTAGTGCTGCTTTTTGATGCCCCCCCCATCAAACCAATTACAAAACTGGATACGGGGTAAGCCACAATGTGGACACCCCCTAACAACCATTATGCTGGTGCATTTGACAGCTTCGTGAACATCAGGAGAGGTTGCGGTGGAGGCCACCCCAAAAAAGTCCTGCATGTTTGGTGAAGGCATACCCCACCCCACCCCTTCTGATGTGAACCGCCCTGAGATCTTTAGAGGGCTGGTAGAACAGTGGTGCCTCGCAAGACGAAATTAATCCGTTCCGTGATTCTCTTCGTCTAGCGCAGGGGTCTGCAACCTTTAAGACAAAAAGAGCCACTTGGACCCGTTTCCGAAGAAAAAACAACAACTGGGAGCCGCAAAACCATTGCGACATTTAAAACAAATATAACACTGCATACATTGTTTCTTAGCCCAATGTTATCCTCGTCATTATAAAAATAACTTTTTTGACACTTTTTAATTATTTTTTGTTTGACCCCTCAGAATTACTCCTCCTCATAGAAATAAACGTTATATTAACAAGTTACCTTTTTTTGAGTGTGTGTTCTTCACTCCCCTTCAAAACAGTAGCTGCAAATTGCAAAGCAATAGCAGCAAATCAGCCAGCGGCTGCCTGTTGGGTCGGCAGCCTGTTGCCCGAAGCACAGGGAGCCCTCCGGAGGGCTCCCCGTGCTTCGGGCGAGTGTCTGCAAGCCTTGCGCACCTGGCAGGAGCTCCCGTCGGGCGCGCGAGGCTTGGGGCGGCAACCTGCCGCCCGAAGCACAGGGAGCCCTCCGGAGGGCTCCCCGTGCTTCGGGCGAGTGTCTGCAAGCCTTGCGCGCCTGGCAGGAGCTCCCGTCGGGCGCGCGAGGCTTGGGGCGGCAGCCTGCCGCCCGAAGCACAGGGAGCCCTCCGGAGGGCTCCCCGTGCTTCGGGCGAGTGTCTGCAAGCCTTGCGTGCCCGGCAGGAGCTCCCGTCGGGCGCGCGAGGCTTGGGGCGGGAACAAAGGAAAATGCGCCTCCTCCCCTCGCCTCCACCCCGGAGCCGCGGCAAAGGCGTTAAAGAGCCGCATGCGGCTCCGGAGCCGCAGGTTGCCGACCCCTGGTCTAGCGGTTTTTTCGTCTTGCGAAGCAAGCCCATTGACAGCTTAGCGGATTAGCGCTATTAGCGGTCTAGCGGCTTTTAGCGATCAGCTGAGAAGTGGCTTATCAGCGGAACAGCTGATAAGCGGCTTAGCGCTTAGGGAAAGGGCAGAAGAAAGCGAGAGAGAAATGCGGGAACTCGCAAGAAGCAACCCCATAGAGAAATTTGTTTAGCGAAGCACCTCCAAAAACGGAAAACCCTTTCGTCTAGCGGGTTTTTCGTCTTGCGAGGCGTTCGTCTTGCGGGGCACCACTGTATATAAATTTGATTGATAAATAACAGAAAACACCTCTCTGTGCAAATGCAGCTTGAAATGCAACAGTGGATGGAATGATATTGCTGTGTTTCAAGCCACGATTGTGAATGTAATCAGCATCTACAACCCTGCCTGCCTGCCCCAAATTAGCCGTGGTTCGTGCATTGTGGGGGGTTGGAATAGATGACCTTTGGGTCCCTCCCAACCATGTAATTCTATGAGGAGCAGTGCCGGATTTACGTATAAGCTAAACAAGGTATAGCTTAGGGCCCCACTCTCTTGGGGGCCCCCAAAAAATGTAAAGGGGGAAAAACCTGGATGTACTTTTCCAAAATATAAGATAAGAAACAAATAGAATAAAACCTACATACAGCAACAGTGTTTTGTGTTGTGTAGGCTCCTATGATGTAAGTAATGGGCCCCGCCTGCTAGCCTGCTCCCTAAAATATCACTGGTTTGCTCATTTCTATATAAAGGGTGCCTACATTCTGCTATTTATCATTATTTGTAGTTTGCATCATATATTTACACCTATCATTATTTCATATTATAGCAAGTTTCTAGAGACTAGGTTATGAGTCTTTGCAAATTGTGTTTCTAAAGGAACATTTGTTATCGCCAAATGCCAATGTGTTTACATTATTAAGTTTGTTATGAATAAAAAATCATTTTAAGTTAGAGCTTAATTACTTCACTATTAATGTACTCCTTAACTGTATTTCAGTTCAACAATTACTTTGATAAAATGCATATTTTGTTACGTGCAAATGGCTTGGGATACCTATTGGGTCCATAAATTACCAGATAGCATATATTCAACACTATTTGTTGTTGACAAAGGACAGCTGGACATATAAAGGGCCCCATTACCTTCAAGAGCTTAGGGCATCATCAAACCGAAATCCAGCCCTGGTGAAGAGGCATAAGGAGTTCGCGGACGGGGGGTCCTAGCCAATGGCCACCGGAAATGGTACAGGCATAGCTGCCAACTTTTCCCTTTTTTTTAAAGGGAAATTCCCTTATTCCAAATAGGATTCCTCGCAAGAAAAGGGAAAAATTGACAGCTATGGGTACAGGAATTGCAGGGGCAGCCCTTGACGGCAGGGACCGAGGAGGAAAAAAACCCAACTTGCAGAGGAGCCTCCTCATTAACCCTGTCCCTTTCCCCCATGTCTCCCTGTCTCCCGCAGCCTTAAAAATGAGCATCAAATCTTCATCTGCCATCGACGGAGACCTCCAGGTGACCCCTGACCTCCGAGGGCGCACACTTTACAGGCAGGACGGCTGGTCGGAGGAAGAGCTGAAGAAGCCGGTTCTGTGGCTGACCGACGGAGAGGCCTGCTCCTGCGAGGAAGTGACGGCGGCAGAGCCTGGGTCCGTGGTCCTTGCCATGGGGCACAGGGTAGCTGGCCGGCTCGTCCTCTCCTGGGTCAGGAGGTGGCGGCGGGGGGAGAAGGAGCTGAAGAAGTTCACCAGGGCCGTGCGGAAAATGCAGTGCTAAGAGGCGGCAGCGTTTCCTCCTCCCCTCCCCACCCAACCAGGTTCTGAGATTTATCTTCTGCTGTGGAATTCCTGCATCACGGGGGGTTGGGATGGATGACCTTGTGGGGTCCCTTCCCACTTTGCACGTCTATGATTCAAGCCAGACAATGCGTTTAGATTTAGCCGGGCTTCTGGTGTGCCCGACACTTCATATTAGAATATGGTATCTAATATTGGATAAAAGTTCACTGGCGAGGGGTTGGGGAAGGTGGCCTTTGTTCGTCGCCAGAAACACAGAGGTGCCATGCGCTGGTGCAACTTGGCAGAGGCGAGGCATAGAAGAGCAGAAATTATGCTCAGTTTCAGGCACAAAACTTCCTTTCCTAGCCAAAAGGCCTCTCATGCCAGCCAGTTTCCGGATCTAGGGTGCCACCATTCCAAACTTCCATCCAAATTAGAATTTACCTCTGCGTGGAAACAGCAGTGCTAAAGACATTTGTCCCTCCCCAGCCTCAAATTAGTAGACTACTGGGGTGTGTGTGTGTGTGTGATTTCCCCCCCGAAATCCAGCATTTTATAATGCGTGTTCACATTTCGTGACTTGTTTATCCACTAAAACCTTTTGTTTCAACACATGAATCAATAAATATACGGCCGTTTGTGAAAGCTCCTTCTTGGTTTCTAACGTTAAATAAATTGGAGTTCTTCGTTATTAAATATACCAAGAAAAAAGCACACCAAGAACTCAGGCCACATGTAGTTGTTATCTCTGAGAAACGTAGAAAATAACAGGATATATTTATCCGAAAGTCTTCAAACTTACACAACCCTTTAAAAAATTAGCTGATGAAGATGAATACGTCGAAACAGGGCCCTGCCCTGGTTTCTGTTCCATAATTGACTTCTGACTTCTCCTCAATGATTGAAACTAATACCTTCATGTCGAATCTGACTATGGACTAACACGAACTTATCTCTACTCATAAACTCTTATCTCTAATTCTGTAACGAATTATTGTGTTATACATATCTTTATGAGTTTGAGTTTGTAATCTCTATTTGAGTTTGTAATCCTTCTCGGAATACATACTTTTGAATGGATTAGTTTTTGTTACAAATGACTATTAATTTGCAAGTAGGGACCACTCCCACTATTGAAACTTACATTGGCCTGAGTTCTTAGTGTGCATTTTTTCCAAATTTTTTAATTGATTTTCCAGAATTTTTAAACAAACAAACATACATCTTAACTGTACTTAATCCAATCTTAGTAACATTGTTAAGTGACTTCCTCAAATCCCCCTAGCTGAATTTCAGTGTATTTCATTGTGACAGTTTTCCAAAACCAATTTTCTCATAAAATTAACTTAATCACTTAACATCTTTCTTCCTTTTCATTATAACTTTAAACATATTATTCTCTAACATCACATATTGAAATCCTAGGCCTATCTGGTATTTGCAAGTTTTTCCAGTTTAGTTATCTTGGCATATTTAACTACCGTATTTTTCGCCCTATAGGATGCACCGGCCCATAGGACGAACCTAATTTTTTTGGGGGGGGGAGGAAATAAAGGGGGGGATTATTTTTCCCCCAGGCGCAGGGCTGGGGTGGGGGAAGCCCGAGCTTCCCCCAACCCCAGCCCCCAGAACAGGCAGCTCTCCGCAAGCCGTGGGAGCCCAGTGCCAGGCTCCCACGGCTTGCGGAGAGTTGCGCAAAGCTAAGCCTGGGCGCGCTGCGCCTCCCCACTGTCCCCCAGCTTGTGGGGCTGGCAACAGGGAGAAGGGGGCTTCTTCCTGCCGCCAGCCTCCAAACCAGTTCGGGGGATAGCGGGAAGGCGCACTGCATTCGCCCCATAGGACGCACACACATTTCCCCTTCATTTTTGGAGAGGAAAAGTGCGTCCTATAGGGTGAAAAATACAGTAAATAGTCTTTGAATTTCTTCCATTCCTCCTGGTACTCCTCCTCCTCCTAGTCGCGGACTCTTCCAGTCAGGTCAGCTAGCTCCGAAAAGTCCATCATCTTCCTCTGCCATTCCTCCACTCTTGGGACTTCTTGTGTTTTCCAATTCTTAGCTAACAAAATTCTAGCTGCCGTTGTGGCATACAAAAACAATCTAGCATCTTTCTTGGGCAGTTCCAGACCTGTTATTCCAAGAAGAAAAGCCTCTGGTTTCTTAATAAATGTATATTTCAACATTTTTTTCAATTCATTATAAATCTTCTCCCAGAAGTCTTTCACCTTGGGGCAGGTCCACCACATGTGATAAAAGGTACCCTCTTTTTCTTTACATTTCCACTTGGTGTGCTTTTGTCTTGGTTTCTGGCTGGGAGGGAAGCTCAAGTCGGACGGGGCCTCAGCAGAAAGGACTCAGACGTGTATTGAGAAAAAGGGGAGGAGCAGGCTCTGGTTAGCTCAGTGATGAGGGGGAAAGGCACTCTGCACATACTCAGAGGCACATGTGTTCCACAAGTCAAATAAGTGTCTCTCTCAGGTTAAGATCTGTTCATTAAGCATCTCTTCATCCACAGAGCTCCTCTTATTTATTATTTGTGTATTCCATTTATATCCCACCTTTTCCTCCAAGGAGGTGCCACATGTTGTTCTCTCCCTGACAACTGATTCAATCCCTACGACAAGTCTGTGAGGTCAATGAGGCTTAGAGAAGGCAGTGACTGGTGCCTGAAGCTCACCCATCGAGCTTCATGGCCGAGGGAGGGGACCTGAACCCGGGTCTCTCCCAGGTCCCAGTCTGACACTCTTATCCACTACACTGCCAGCCTTGGTCTTTTAAGGAATCTGAGACGGTGAGCCAGCCTGCAAACTGATGGCATTTGCCACCACAACATTGGTGGTGGTTCTTGAGCATGGGCAAAATGATGCCACCAGCAAATTTATTAAATACAGTGGTACCTCGGGTTACATACACTTCAGGTTACAGACTCCGCTAACCCAGAAATAGTACTTTGGGTTAAGAACTTTACCTCAGGATGAGAACAGAAATCGTGCGGTGGCAGAGGGAGGCCCCATTATCTAAAGTGGTGCTTCAGGTTAAGAACAGTTTCAGGTCAAGTACGGACCTCCGGGATGAATTAAGTACTTAACCCGAGGGAGCACTGTAGCAACAATAGTGGTGCAAGCTGAATGGCAGGCGGAAGTTCAACAGGCTCAGCTTCTCCTTTCCTCGCAGCGTTCCGGCTAAATGCACAGCCTGGGCTAATCTTGGCCTAAAAGCTGCTGAAAGGAAGCAGGTCAAGCCCAATCATGCGGGTGGGATCAGGGGAGAAGAAACTGGCCCCTCTCAAAGGGAACCAAAACAAGCAATTTTAACGGTCTGGACAAAATATAAAGACTTATTGGAGAGTAAGACTCCGAGGTGGCTCTCACCGGTGGAGGCCAAGGCACGTAAGAGACCTAACATGGAGGCCAATTGGCCTAAATATGGGGAAATTATTGAAAAGATTGGAGACAATTGGAGGTTGCAGAGCTTGGAAAAATTAAAAAACAAGGTGCGAGATTGGTTGCATTATGCACAAATTCAAGAAGTTTTTAAAGTAGACAAGAAGGTTGGATTCCAGGTGGAAAAATCGAAACTAGAGACAGAACTGTTAGAACCAAAAAGTAAACTACTTTCGAGAATGTATAACCTGCTGCTTAAATGGAATACTCAGGATGAGACAGTCAAATCCGCCATGATAAAGTGGGCGCAGGATTTGGGGCATAACATTATGTTTGAAGACTGGGAAAGGTTATGGAACACCGGAATGAAATTTACGGCATGTAGTGCCTTGAAGGAAAACATTATGAAAATGATATACCGGTGGTACATGACCCCAGTCAAGCTTGCTAAGATATATCACCTGTCTGATAATAAATGTTGGAAATGTAAAGAGGTGGAAGGGACATTCTTTCACCTCTGGTGGACCTGCCCGAAAGTGAAGGCCTTTTGGGAGATGATTCATAATGAACTAAAAAAGGTACTTAGATTTACCTTACCTAAGAAACCAGAGGCCTTCCTCCTGGGCATGGTGGACCAGAGAGTGCTTAAGAAGGACAGAACTTTTTTTATGTACGCTACTACAGCAGCAAGGATCCTGACTGCAAAGCATTGGAAGACACAAGATTTACCCACACTGGAGGAATGGCACACGCAGTTGATGGACTACATGGAACTGGCCGAAATGACTGGCAGAATCCGAGACTTGGGAGAAGAAACAATCGAGGAGGACTGGAAAAAATTTAAGGACTATCTGGAAAAACACTATAAGCTGTATGAATGTTAAAAAATGCACCTTTTAGGAAACTCTAGCTTCAGTAAGGTTAAACTAAAGAAATGAAAATTAAGGCACAAGAAGTCTGAGATAGAATAATGAAATAACTTTATTGTGTTTAAATGAAAATGTACATGATTTGGGTTATAACACATTTGAAATTGGGTAACATGATAAAACGAAGGATACAACAAGTAATGAAATAAGTTAACAAATTGCTGATGTTATGTATTACAGAGAATGCAGGGTTGGGAGGATGTGGGGAAGTCCAGTAAATTTGGAAAAAAGAACAAGAAAATTTGTAACCTTTCTACTTTACTCTTATAATATGTTCTTTATTCTTTTTTCTGTATTTTACAAACTCAATAAAAAATATTATATAATAATAATAATAATAATAATAATAATAATAATAATAATAATAATAAAAAATATGGCAACTGGCAAAAGCCAAAAAAAAAAAAAAAAAAAATCAAAGGGAACCAAAACAACTGAGGTGAAATGAGATTTTTCCAACGTGTTTCCAATTATGCTCTTTGACGCTGAGGAATTTGGTTTTTGAAAATCTCCTAATCAAGAACATAGATGCAAAAAGGGCTCACTCCATTGCTGGAACGCATTGCCATGCCTGGGAGTCATTCTGGACTCACCACTGTCCATGGAGGCGCAGGTCAATTCTGTGTCCAGGGCAGCTGTCTCCCAGCTCCATCTGGTATGCAGGATGAGACCCTACCTGCCTGCAGACTGTCTGGCTAGTGGTGCATGCTCTGGTTATCTCTCGCTTGGACTACTGCAATGCGCTCTACGTGGGGCTACCTTTGAAGGCGACCAGGAAACTGCAATTAATCCAGAATGTGGCAGCCAGACTGGTGACCAGACTGGTGACAAGCCAGACTTGGAGTGGCCGCCAAGACCACATAACACCCGTCTTGAAAGACCTACATTGGCTCCCAGTACGTTTCCGAGCACAATTCAAAATGTTGGTGTTGACCTTTAAAGCCCTAAACTGCCTCAGTCCAGTATACCGGAAGGAGCATCTCCAGCCCGGACACTGAGGTCCAGCGCCGAGGGCCTTTTGGCGGGTCCCTCAGTGCGAGAAGCCAAGTTACAGGGAACCAGGCAGAGGACCATCTCGGTAGTGGCGCCCGCCCTGTGGAACACCCTTCAGATGTCAAAGAAATAAACAACTACCTGACTTTTAGAAAACATCTGAAGGCAGCCTTGTTTAGGGAAGTTTTTAATGCGTGACATTTTAATGTATTTTTAATCTTTGTTGGAAGCTGCCCAGAGTGGCTAGGGAAACCCAGCCAGATGGGCGGGGTACAAATAATAAATTATTATTATTATTATTATTATTATTGAGCCACCCTTCATGCAAAGGTTCATAGATATAGCTCCCCTCCTTTTATCCTCCCAGTAACCCTGCGAAGCCGCTTATTTCGCTTCTGCTGAGGCTTCAGGGGCCTCCACCTTTCCCTCGGAAGCGGAGCTCCCTCTGCCTTGTCACCTGTGCCAGGATGACAGCAGGTGCAAAGCGAAACCCAAGAGGCAGCTTAGGTGACACCATCCATCATTTATGGCTCTGGGCAGGAGGGATGCTGCTCCGCTCGGCCTCTCGCCCCAGACGCCTAGGGGAGTCAAGAGGGGCTCTGCATCCCAGCCTCCAGGTGGGACACAAATCGAGCAGGTAAGAATTGCCTCTCCCCCCCCCACACACCTGTGCCCTCAGCATCCTGGCGGAAGCGCTGCCTCTGTTGTTTCAGGTGAGGCAGAGAGGAGAGGAAGAATTTTTATTCATTTGCTGCATCGCCTTTTTCTCTAAGGAAGGTGTGCGCGATTCTCCCCCTCCTCATTTAATCCCCACAACAACCCTGTGAGGTAGGGCAGGCTGAGAGGCAGCGACTGGCCCCCAAAGTCACACCCAGCGAGCTTCAAGTGGGAATTTGAACCCTGGTCTCTCCAAAGTCTTAGTCCGGCACTCTAACCCAAGGGTCAGCAGCCTTTTTCAGCTGTGGGCCGGTCCGTCATCCCTCAGACCATGAGGGGGGCTGGCCTATATTTTGGAGAGTAAAATGAACGAATTCCTATGCCCCACAAATAACTCAGAGATGCATTTTAAATAAAAGGACACATTCTTCTCATGTAAAAACATGCTGATTCCCAGACTGTCCGTGGGCCGGATTGAGAAGGCGATTGGGCCGCATCTGGCCCCCGGGCCTTAGGTTGCCTACCCCTGCTCTAACCACTACATACCACTGGTTCTTGGTCACTCCCAGAGCTCAGAATCCGTGAGGAAACCAATTCCCTTTGGTTTATTACTCATTCTGTTAAACTGCCCCACACAGATCCTACCCCCAAAAGTTCTTTGCAAAACACATTAGGTTATTTATTCGTCTTTTTGGATCCCTGCTGCCCAGTGGCGTAGCGTGGGGGGTGCAGGGGGGGGCCGGCCGCACCGGGCGCAACATCTGGGGGAGGCGCTCGCACTCGCAGCTCTCTGCCCCTACCTGGCTCACTCAGGGTTAGGGGGCGCAAATTATTTGCCTTGCCCTGGGTGCTGACAACCCACGCTACGCCACTGCCGCTGCCCATTCCCTTCTGATGATAAAATGACCGCCAGATAATAGTTGCCTCTTCAATTTCACATGCTGAATGACCACCTTATGGCGAACTATATCTGTCCAATGACGGCTGGCACTGATGTTACTGAACTATCCCCACCCAGAAGAGTTGATGTGGGTACCAAATTCAAAAGACGCACCTATCTATATCGGAGGTCTCTTAAAAGCAAGGCAGGCAGCCAGCACTTAAGCTGGATGTGGTTTTTTAGAAAAGTTACATGCTTTGGAATAATGCAGTTGGGGGGGGTCTCACTGGCTGTGAGGTGTAGTGGTTAGAGTGCCAGACTCTACAACCAATGGAGGAGTGTGCCTTTGGGGCTGAAGTCAAACTGCTGGAAAGCTGCAGTGCCTACTGTAGAGACTGATAGAGGAGAGACATGTTTTGTTGCAGCTGGAGCAGAGGAAGGGGTCCGGTTGTGTTGTTGCAGATGCACCCGGGCGTTTCTTCTCTCTGCTCTCCTACCAGAGGTCATTCCTCCTCTGGTCACTGCTACAGATGCACAACCTGACTGTCTCCAGGCACTGCGGTCGTCCGCAAGGGATTCCCACAAGGCTGGGTTGGTGTTGCCAGCCTTAATATCATGTTTGCAGACATCTTCGTAGTGCAGAGTTAGTCTGCCAGCGGACCTTCTGCCTGAAGCCAGCTCCCGGTAGAGCACGTCCTCAGGGACCCTGCCATCTTCCATTCTGTGGACGTGACCAAGCCAGAGTAGACAGGAATGTGAACAGGCTGGGGATGTGGGCTTAGAAGAGTTGGTGTAGTGGTTAAGAGTGGTGGACTCGTAATCTGGTGAACTGGGTTCGCTTCCCTGCTACTCCACATGCAGCTGCTGGGTGACCTTGGGCCAGTCACACTTCTCTGAAGTCTCTCAGTCCTGGGTAGTGATAAGGCGGGATATCAAATCCAAACTCCTCCTCCTCCTCTTCTTCTTCTTCTTTCTTCACCAAGAAGGTTCTCTCCTGCATCCCCACCAAAGATGTCTGAGAGGGTGGTGGGACAGAGAGAAGGGCTTCTCCCCTGGGCAGATTCGTTTGGGATAAAACGCTCCTTCAGATAGCCTGGGCCCAAGACATATAAAAGGGACTAACAGTGTCTATTCATGTCTACTCAGAAGTAAGTCCCATCCAGATCTGTGAAGTTTGCTTCCAGGGAAGTAAACATGAGACTGCAGGCTGATCCAGAATTTGGGGGTGTCGCCCAGGCCTTCCCTGCCCTGCTTGTCTCTCCCACAGGTCTGAGGACGGCAGCCGGCTTCTCGACACACCGCCATGGTCTCCCCGGCTATTGCGCTGGCGTTCATCCCTTTCGTGGTGACGCTGCTCATCCGCTACCGGCACTACTTCTGCCTCTTTTACCGGGCGGTGCTGGTGCGGCGGGTGCGAGACTACCTGACGGGCATCCCCAAGGAAGAGAGGGCCTTCCAGTACGTCTTGACCCACACCATCCCGGGAGACCCCCAGCACATCTTGGAGACCTTTGACCACTGGAGCTACCACTGCGAGTATCTCAGCAACCTGGGACCCCAGAAAGGTGTGCGATGGGGACGGAGGAATGTCCCTGTTTTCATGGGAGAAATGTTGGAGGGGATGGAATAGGATGTCCCTGTTTTCATGGGAGAAATGGAATAGGACCTCCTTGTTTTTATTGGAGAACTGTCAGAGGGGATGGAATAGGACGTCCCTATTTTCGCCAGAGAAATGTTGGATGGGATGGGAATGCAGTGAGGAAGCCCGGATCCGTTTGTTTTTAATTTGCCTCTGTTTCTTTTTGAACAACCTACCCCATGTTGAAGGCCTGAGACACGATGCGATTGCCTTGGCCCCTTGACTTAATCAAGTGGCGGGGAGTTCCAGGGAATGGGCTCTTCTTAGGTCTAACTGTAATGAGAGGGAGAGCGCACACTTGTAAGAACATAAGCAGGGGTGCCCAAACTTTTTTCAAAGGGGGCCAGATTTGATGAAGTGAACATGCGTGAGGGCCGGCCAGAGCTTTTTTTAGGACTGACGTTGTTGAGCTTTTTTACAATTTTACTCTGGGTTAAATTGACCAGTGGGCCAGATTAGACCCCCAAAACAGACTTTGCACATGCCTGACATAAGGAGAGCCATGCTAGATCATTGCAGGGGGTTGGACTAGATGATCCTTGGGTCCCTTCAGAGGCACAACAGCAGAGAAAGAAAATAGCCACCATGTCTCCTCCGTGAATTTGTCGAATCTTCTTTTAAAGTCATCCGAACTGGTGGCCCTCACTGCCTCCTGGGGGAGAGAATTCTGTAGTTTTTTAACTTCCTGTTGCCCCTTCAAGATGCTGTTTTATTAGATGTATCATATTGGCCCAAATATAAGCCGCACCTGAATATAAGTCGCACCTTTAAAATTCAAAGGGGGGGGGAGAGAGAGAAAAAAAAAGACAATACCAGAATATAAGCCGCTCTCTTAAAATTCCGCAGTCACTCACACCCTTCGTTTTACCGTATGTCTGTTTCAGCAGCGATATCATAAAAGCCCTTTTTTATAAGGTTGCAAATTTAAGCCACACTGTAACTTATCACGGTCAGAATTTTGGGGGGAAAGTGAGGCTTATATTCAGGCCAATACGGCATATCTACACATTTAGAAGCAGATCATAGCGGAAGCAATCAAACTTCTAAAGCAGGCAGGAAAACTGCTGATCCCGAATCAGAGTTTTTTATTTATAGCTGTGGCCGTTTTTTTGTGGTTTTAGTCTAGATAGAAATTTGGGCATACGTTGTACTAATGTCAGTTGCAGTAATCAGTAACCTGCCCTGGAAATATTTGGTGAAGGGCAGGCTAGAAGCACAAATCGCAAATAGATAAGGCCAGGTCACACGATCCCTCTTTCTTTCTGCCTATTTAAAGTGCTCCAGACCGCCTTTGGTAGAAGGCTGTGCCAAAGACCAGAGAGACCGCGGCAACCATTAAGGAATGTAGAACCACAAAATTGCAGAGTTGGAAAGGGGTCCTAAGCATCATCTAGTCCAACACCCTGCCATTTACAGCAGTGATGTCCAAACTTTTTCAAAGAGGGCCAGATTTGATGAAGTGAAGGGCCAACCAAAGGGCCAACCAAAATTGTTGAGCTTTTTTAAGAATAGAAGCTGTTGAGCTTCTTTTAGGATTGAAGTTGTTGAGGTTTTTTTTTAGGCTTTTACCCCAGGAAATTAATAATAATTAATAATAATAAATTTTTTTATTTACGCATACCCTGCCCTCCCCTGCCAGGGCTCAGAGCTGCTAACATCAGTAAAATTACAGGAAAAACATAACGGGGGGGGGGGGGAACAACTCCAATTTAAAATACAGGTTAAAATGCAGCCTCATTTTAAAAGTAGCCCATTCATCAAAACTATAAGGGGAGGGAAACATAAGGGTCAGACTGAGTCCACACCAAAGGCCAGGCAGAACAGCTCCATCTTGCAGACCCTGCGGAAAGATGTCAAGTCCCGCAGGGTCCTGGTCTCTTGTGACAGAGCGTTCCACCAAGTCGGGGCCAGTACTGAAAAGGCCCTGGCCCTAGTTGAGACCAATAATAAACTGCCACAGGGGCCAGATTCAATCGACCGGCGGGCCGGATTATGCCCCCCGAAACAGACTTTGGGCATGCCTGATTTACAGCAATCGGGCCAGGCACCTATATAACAGTTATTGAAAACAACCTGGTTACAATGAGCTTCTAAGCTCACCATCTCTTTTAATTATTCACTTTGAAACATCTTTTAGCCCTGATGCACCTGGGCTGTTTTTAGGGACTGATTATTGCATTAATTTGCATTACAATTATTATTAAGTTATATAGGGCTTATAGCATACGCATGTTATTTGCATTATAATTACTATTACGTTATAGTTCCCCCTTTTGCTGCAAGACACTCAGTATACGATTGTAAAAGAGAGTCGTAAGAGCCGGTGGCATCCGGTCCCAGGTGTTCCCTCACAATTTATTGCAGCTTTCAAACTCACCCAGGAATTGGTTGGTTTTCAAAGGATGAAGTTTCAAAGCATTTCAGTGAGCCAAGATTCACGGCGGAAGCGATTCCCACCCCCTCCCAGAGGGCCCACCCCACAAGCCAACACAAGCAAAGAATCATGTTAATAGACTTTTGGTTGCTTTGTGCCAGTTTCTGGTCGAGGAGCCAACAGCGCAGCTGTAAATAGTGTTGTGCCCTGTTGCATTGGCTGCTGGCACACTGAAGCTGCCTGCCAACTGGGTTTCGGCGTCACAGCACATCCCTTAGAATTCTAGAGTTGCAAGGGACCCTGAGGATCATGTAGTCCGGCCCCCCTTGCGGGGATTGAACCTGCAACCTGGGCGTTATCAGCACCACGCTCCAGCCAGCTAAGAGGAGAGATTGTCTCTGAGCACGGGCAGAGAGTCTTTACCTCTGGCACGGAGGAACCACAGCACTAAAGCCTTGGGCTTCGAGCCAGAGGATAACTTTCTGCCTTGATCCAGGCAGGAGACTGAGCTGCCTAAGTCCGGCCGGCCAAAATTAGCAGGCCCCAAATAGCTTCTACAGCTATACACGCCGCACGAGACTTTAGCCCTCGGACTGTGAAGGCAGCGGCTATTCGTAGGGCCCTGGTGGGCTCCCCCCCAATTTTTTTTATTCATTTTATAACACAAATAAACAATACAAACAGAAATACAAACAATACAAATTCTTGTCTTACCCTTATTTTTTCAAAACATTATTATTAGGTGAGCTTCCCCAAGTCCCCCATCTGATTTTCATTTTACCTCATCTTTAGCAGTTTCATATATCATAAATTTTAACCATTTTTTTATCACACTTACTTTTACCTTTAAAAATTTCACATTTCATCACTTACTAATAATACTATTTTAAAACACACTGTCTTCTACTTCTAACCCTACAGCCTATATCCACTTCCAAAGCTATTCTAAGATTTAAATATTAACGTATTTTTTTCCAAATATTCTTTAAACTTCTTCCAGTCTTCTTCAACCGTCTCTTCTCTCTGGTCTCGGAGTCTCCCGGTCAATTTGGCAAGTTCCATATAGTCCATCATCTTTGTGTGCCATTCTTCTATAGTTGGTAAATCTTGTTTCTTCCAATTCTTCGCTAGTAATATTATCGCCTTGGTGGGCTTTTGGGTTTCACAGCCTTCCCCAAGGACGGTGCCCTCCTGAGATTTCATACTCTGGCTCCCAACAGTCCTGGCCAGCCCCGTGGAGGGCACCATCTTGGAGAACGCTGTCTTAGAATAACCGCAGGGAATAAATTGGGAAGAGGTGGCTGGCTGCTGGGCACCCTACATCCTCCCTCACCCCAAACACAACCTTGATTTGATGCCTTCTAGCCAAGATCCTGGAGCGGCTGATCTATGAGAAGGCTCCCCTCCGAGTCTTGGAGCTGGGCACCTACTGCGGATACGCCACCATCCTCATCGCGCAGCTGTTGCCACTGGGCGCCCGGCTGTACACTGTGGAGATGGACGAGCGCAAAGCGGCCGTGGCCGAGAAGGTCATTCGCCTGGCTGGCTTCGACGATGACACCGTGAGTGCCTTGGGCTTCCACAGCTGCCCTTGCCAAGCTGATGGGGGGCGGGGGGCAGAGCTAGAGGGAAAGTGAGGCGGTTGGTTGCCTTAGGGTGGCAGGCTCTGGAGGGCTGGGGAACGCGGCAGATTCACCTCCTGTGCTTGTTTGTGCTTCCTCTCCTCTCTGCCGTGAGTCTGTTGTGCCACGGCCAGGCACGTAACTGCAGCCGCGTGGCAGGCAGGCAGAGGAGGACATGGCATTTTCTGTTTTTCCCGTTATAAGAAAAAGTGCTCCTTTTCTCTTTTGGGGTATTCCAGAGCCCATATAGCAGGTTGCCCATCAGTAGGAGGAAATAACAGAGGTCAACCAGAGTACAGTGGTACCTCTGGTTGCAAACAGGATCCATTCCGGAGGCCCGTTCACAACATGAATAGAACGCAACTGTCAGGGATGCAGCGGGAGCGCAGGGAGGGGAGGAGATGGAGAGCGAGGGGGAGCAATCTGAGGGCAGCGCAGGAGAAGAGGACAGTAGCCCGAGAGATTCCATGAGCCTCTCCAGCGAATCGAAAGATTCACAGAAGGGGGCGCCGATGGCCAGGGCAAGGGGGGCCCCAAGGGGGACACACCAGAAGCAAGGGGCCAGCGGGGACTCCCAGAGCAGCAGTTGGAAATCAGGACCAGCTTCCCCTCCAGAGCGTAGTGGGGGGGAAGAGTCCCAGATATCAGGGCCAGCGTATTCACCACCAGCGAGAGAAGATGAGTCAGGGTTGACCACGCCTCCATCGGAGAGCGAGGGAACGGTCGAGAGGAAGGTTACCTAAAGCCCGCCAGAAGGAGGGGCAAGAATCAGGGGGGTCAGCGTCAGAAGAGTCCAGAAAGGATGAAACCCCAGCGGGCAGGAGGGCCCAGAGGAGGAAGGAGCTAAGGAAGAGGTGGAGCAAGGCTAGGGTCTTAAACTGGTGTCAGGGGGGAGGAGACTCAGACGGAACTTCGCCGGTCTAGACTTTAAGACGTAGAGCAGCATGCTCCGGCTTTGAAATGGAAACTGGACTTCAATAAAGACTTTTGTAAATAACTACAGCCGGGCGTTGGTCCTTTGTGAGCTGGGACCTAGGGGCGGCTCTGACAGCAACCCACAACCGCGCATCTGCTCACACGCAGGTTGCGATTCGCCGCTTCTGCGCATGACGTCATTTTGTGCATCTGCGCATGCGTGAGCGGCGAAACCCGGAAGCAACCCTTTCCCGTACTTCCAGGTCGCCGCGGGACGCAACCTGAAAAAAATATCATGGAGCAAATGTAACATGAGGTATGACTGTATATTGAGAAGCAAAGCGACTAGTGAGCCTGATCTTTATTGAACTGTTGCAACAGGATGCCCCCTTCACATGCAGCAATTTTGAAATTGTCCACCCTGTAGCCCAAGACCACCACCCCAAAACATGATACATACATTGCAGGAGGAGGCAGGTCTACAGCAGAAATCCTGTCTGCCTGGATACCTGATAATGGTCACTGTTTGCTTTACCTGGGCAGAGGGGCCATTCTTTTGTGATGGTAAATACTTTAGTTCCTGAATCCCAAGTCATAGGCTCACCCTATTCATACACAAGTACACCCTTAAGACAGGATTTGCAATCAAAAGGACAATAGGAAGGCTTTCTTGATTTGCCTCCCTTACTGCAGAGGAATATTTGAGGTCATTGGGAGAGTCAAAATGGCTTCAGGATTGCTCTCCCACACTATTTCAGACACATGGTTCATATATTTAGATATGTGTGCATTTATGAATATTTATTCTATATTGGGAGACCTTAAAATTCTTGTAACACCCCTAAGAGCAAAACCTCCAAGGCTAGCTAGCCCTGGCCTGAGACACAGAAGAAAAAGAAGAAGAAGAAGAGTTTGGATTTAATATCCCGCCTTTCACTCCCTTTAAGGAGTCTCAAAGCGGCTAACAATCTCCTTTCCCTTCCTCCCCCACAACAATCACTCTGTGAGGTGAGTGGGGCTGAGAGACTTCAGAGAAGTGCGACTGGCCCAAGGTCACCCAGCAGCTGCAGGTGGAGGAGCGGAGACGCGAACCCAGTTCCCCAGATTACGAGTCTATCGCTCTTAACCACTACACCACACTCACAATCAAGCAGGGCAAACTGGAGCCATCAGAAGGAAAGATTCACACTCCCAAGAGTGTGAATCTTTGTCAAATTTTTATTAAACTTCAAAATATTTACATATATTTTCCCCTTTTTTTAAAATAAAGAAACCACCTTTATTCAAAAGTTACAATACAATACAATGCAATACATTTTCAATCCACATATCCCCTCTGCAGACATCAGTTTTTAAGTTTGTTAACCATTTCTCTTGAAACATGACTCCCTGCCTGAGATCCCACAGAGCCGCTGCTGGCAGTCAGTGCAGGCAGTACTGGGCTAGATGGGCCCATGGGCAGATTTCCCTGTGGGTGGATCCTGGTGGCAGCCTGCCTCTCTTTCTTTCTTTTTAATTTTATTTATTTATTTATTAAAGTTCTTACGTTACATCGGTAAACATTATCACATTACATCACAAGGCTTATTATACTATCATTTTCAACATGTATACAAAGTTTATATACGAAAAGAAAAGAAAAACCAGGACAAAAAACTTTCCCAAAATCTTATATGTACCAACACTTTGGACTTCCTTTCTATCCCATTGTATATTCCTTTTTTACAAATGAATGTACTCTTATTATTGTATATTTCTTTACATTTTATCTAATACATTCCTATGTCAATATGTACCCTTGGTCTTATTTCTCAACTCAGTCTCTCTCCAACGTCAATCGAACGCTAGCCTTGATAGCGAGCCTTTACTGTATTTTTGAACATATATCTTACACCTATCCCACTTTTCCATAAATTTTTGTTTTGAGTTGCCTCTCCAGCTATTTGTCAACTGCGCCATTTCAGCAAATTCTTGTAGCTTGTTATGCCAATCTGTTATTGTCGGGGCTTCTTCTTCCTTCCACCCCTTTGCCACCAAAGCCCGAGCTGCAGCCGTCGCATGTAAAATACCTCCCTGAATGCATTTGGGATGTCCATGCCAACAGTACTTAACAGAAATGCCTCTGCCTCTCTTTCAACCGCTTCTCTTGCGCAGGTGGAGCTCATCCGGGGACCCTCACAGGAAGTCATCCCCCAGCTGAAGGAGAAATACGGGCTGAGCCACGTGGACTTCATCTTCATGGACCACTGGAAGCGCTGCTACCTGAGAGACCTGCAGCTGTTGGAGGCCCACGACCTCCTCCTGGAAGGGGCCACCATCGTGGCCGACAACATCATCTTCCCCGGCGCGCCTCATTTCATGCAGTACGTCAAGGCCTGTGGCAAGTATAAGTGGAGGATTCACAGGACCAGCCTGCAGTACTTCCGGGCCATCCCCGACGGCATGGCCCAGCTCACCTGGGTGGGTCTCCAGTGATAGGAGATGTCAGTTATAGGAAAAACTGCTCCGTTTCCCTTATGGGGTCTTCCAGAGCCCATACAGAGTCCTTAAGTGGGTCCCATATCGGTAGGAGGAAATAGCAGAGGCCAACCAGAGAATATTGAGAAGTGTTGCAGAACCACCACCCCAAATCATTCAGTTTGTACAAACATGACACACACACACGACATACGTGACACTTCTATTATAAGTTCATAGAAAATCAGCCGTACATCGGATCTGTACCGTTCCACTTTTATTTTACACCATGAAGGACGGACAATCAAAGGAGGGTGACTTGACACAAGGCAGCCAACACGTCCGCAGGGAGCCCTACCCAGTTGGCATGCCAACCTTGATGGTCCTAGGCAGAAGATCATTACACTCACAAAGGACCTGCATATGGAAGTGGATTCAGCATAGACTGAAACAAAGGACAGTGACCAGCCCTTCCCTCTGGGGGCAGGAAACTGTGAACTCCTCTTTGTCCTCAGGAATGTAATCATGGGGAGGGGGAAAGGAGGAACCGGACAGGTGACAAGACACTCAGGTTACCACCACAACTCCTCCCTGAACCCCTCCTCTTTGTGATGTGTCAATGATGTAGTCATGATGTAGTTATGATGTAGTCTTTGGGGTGTAGTATGGGGGAGTAGTAGCTAATAAAAGTTGGGGTCTTCTTTTGTTTGGGGCTTCCATCTTGTTCCACCTTGTGGGAGTCCTGTCACAACAGTCTTCAATAAAGACCAAGCCTACTGGCTGCTGTTTTGCTCTGGTATTCCTGGCTGGTGTCCTTGGTTTTTTTTGTCCAAGGGAGCCCTCAGAATTCTCTGTTAACAGAAGCAAAGCGGCTAATAAGCCTGATCTTCAAGGAACGGTTGTAAGAGGTCCCCTCTCACCACACACAGGAGGGAGAACCCTGAACAATGGTGCGCAAGGCCTTATATAGAGTTTTGAAATTGCCCACACTGTAGCCCAAGACCACCCCCCCTGACCACCTGACAATGGTCACTGATTGCTTTTACTAGTCAAAACAAAAAAAATCCTTCCAGTAGCACCTTAAAGACCAACTAAGTCAGTTCTTGGTATAAGCTTTCGTGTGCATGCACACTTCTTCAGATACACTGAAACAGAAGTTTCCAGACCCTTCTATATAGTGAGAAGTTGGGGAGGGGTATTACTCAGAAGGGTGGTGGGAATGGGTGGGAATGGGAGGAAGAGCAAAGGAAGATCCTGTCCTGGTTTGCACACCCCTGAAAACAGCCATGGAAATGGCACGAATATAACGAAAGCAAAATGACTTTGTTCTCATGCAAATTTCCTGTTTTGGGGTGAGTTCTGAAGACCTGCCAACACTCATCTCCTAGAGCAAGACCGGCCAGTTTTCAAGCTGATCTATTTATTTCTTTATTTAGTTTGAGTCACTGGGGAATGCAGATCTGAGTTCCCCAAGGCAGGCCTTGCCAGATGCTAGCATTGAGGCAAGTGAGCTATTTGGATGTCACAATTATCAACTGGCAGTTTGAAATCTTCTCTGCCAGCAAACAAAAAAAAGCACTGAGATTTCTAGATTGGAACTGATTAACAGACCTCAGTCTAGTTCAAGGTGGTTCAAAAAGAAGGCAAGAGGGAAACACTGTGAATTATATTTAGAAATCTAACTGGAATGATTGCAGAGAATAAAATGATCTGCCCTGACTCCAACTGTCTTTTTTTCATTCTGAACAAAATACCAGGGGCAAATTGATGGGGCTTTACAATTAAAGGACGGAGATAAGCAGTGTCCAGTGCACAGCGGAATGATGAAAAGTACGTGCCAACATGCTCTATATTACTTTATTTACACTTCAAAGCTGGTAATTTACAGAAAAACATCTTCCCTCTGCCGGAGCAGAGAAAGGCATCCTCTCTCCTCTAAAGCACGGAGAGAATCACACTGAACTGCAAAGAACAGTGAAAAACAGGAAACCAGTGTACGTCACATCCAGTCTCCTTTCCCGTGAGAAAACCCAACAGCACTTGACTGTGGAATGTAAACATTGTCTTGTGACAAGCACTTCGCTGCTCAGTGAAGGAAGCAGAAACCAACATCCTCCCCCTTTCTGTGAACATCACTGGGCAGCGTGTTCGTACAATATCAGTACAAACCCAACTTCTGCACATAGATACAGTGTTGATCCCTTGATACAATCTTGGACAATACATCAGCAGGAATTTCATTACCTGGCATATAGGACACCGTTACGAGTCCCTTTTGAATACGTTCCCTAGCATGTTGCAACTTCAATTGCAAGTGCTTCGTGCTTTGCTTACAACCTTCAGAATTCAGCAAAGCCAAACATGCTTTGTTGTCCTGGTAAACCTGGATTGGACATTTGACAGGAATTTTTATGTCTTTGCACAATTGTAACAACCATTCACAATCCTTAAGTGAATAAGACAGTGCATTCAGTTCAGCTTCACAAGTACTTAAGCTAACTGTTGTTTGCTTCTTGCATGACCAATCAAATAGACCCTGATTGTACTTATAGCAAACTCCAGACGTACTTTTCCTGTCTGTAGTGTCACTTCCAAAACTTGCATCTGCAAATATCTCAAGACCACCAGACTTCTGATTGTTAAATCTCAGTCTGTAATGCATAGTGCCTTTCAAATACCGCGCTATGCGTTTCAGAGCTTTCCAATCCTTAACAGTAGGATTGTTGACTTGTCTGCTTAGCAAATTACAGCTAACAGCAATGTCAGGTCTTGAACATCTGGCAATGAAGTTTAGCTTGCCTAGCACACTTCTGTACAGTGTAGTATCAGAAAATGCTTCTCCAGTGTCATCTACCTGATAACCTGTTGTCATCGGTGTGTCTACAGGGTTAGCATCCATCAGGTTTAGTTTGCTTAACACATCAGCAATTTTACGTGACTGGTGTACTAGAATGTTACCATCTTGATCTCTCTCTATTTCCAGAGATAGGTAGTTGTTTACCTCACCAAGATCTTTCATGTCAAAGTGCTCTTTCAATTGAGCTAGGGCATTATTGTACATTGTGACATCCTTCCAAAAGAATAAAAGATCATCAACATAAAACAAACAATATAGTTTCTTTTGCCCCTCCTCTTTGACAAATACACATGGATCAGCTTTCCCTTGCTTAAAACCTAGAGAAAACAATACTTCAGTGAGTTTTGTGTGCCAACACCGTGCACTTTGTTTGAGACCATAAAGGGACTTCTTCAGAGCACAAACAAATCCCTGTTTTACCTGTACGCCATCAGGTGGAAGCATAAAAAGTGATTCATCTAGAGATCCGTACAGAAAAGCTGTATTCACATCATGGTGACTAATGTGTAGATTTTCTTCTGCAGCTAGCTTGAGCATAAGCCTAATGCTCTCATACCTCACGGTGGGTGAGTAGGTCTCGTGATAGTCTTCACCTGGTACCTGTGCAAAACCTCTGGCTACCAATCTGGCTTTGTGTCTGACTATCTTGCCATTTTGATCTGTCTTCGCTTTGAAGACCCATTTGCTTCCAAGCAGTTTCATTCCTGGAACTACTGGAACAAGGTCCCATGTTTTGTTCCTTTCCAAGGAATCAAGCTCAGCCTTCATGGCATTTAACCATGGCTCAGCTTCCTTTGAATCCAAATCCTGGATTTCTTGGAAACTTGAAGGTTCAAACACCTTCTTGGAGCTTTTAACAGCTGTTACTGCTATCTTAGCAAACTCATCAGCAAATCTCTTTGGAGGTCTGCCTTTTGTGGCTCTCTGTGACCTGCGAATTAGCCTTAAGTCTTCAACACTCTCCTCTTCCTTCTTAGGAGAAAAGTGACCTATTGTGAACAATGGTTCCTCCAATTCTTGATCAGAGCTTTCAGAGGGTCGCATAGAGGCTTTCGCACTCTTGAAATCCTCTGAATCACCCGATTCAGTTTCAGACTCAGAATCAGAACCTTCATCAGTGGGTGTGGGTTGTTGCGGTTGCTTTTGACTATCCTCAGTTTCATCACTGTCATCAGGATAACATTGGAAAATTCCCACATTCTCCCCCCACTTGGCATTGTACTCAACACTTCTTGTGAGCTTAATTTCCTTAGAGTCAGTCATCATTATTCTGTAAGACCCTTTCTGATAACCTAGAAAGATACCATGCAATCCACGCTTGTCTAACTTGGAGTTTTGTGGTGAGTGAACCCACATGTCAGAACCAAAAATTTTCATGTGTTTGATGTATGGCTTCTTGCCAAACATCTTCTCATAGGGGGTACAACCAATCGCTGAAGATAACCTGCGATTATAACTGTAAGTGAAACATGAGAGAGCTTCGGCCCAATAACTCTCTGGAAGATTGGCATCATGCAGCAAGGTTTTTAACCCTTGAAGCAATGTCTGATTTGCTCGTTCCGCAAGTCCATTCTGCCATGGCGAGCGAGGACTAGACAAATCGTGTTGAATTCCTTTCTCAGTCAGAAAAGCTTCAAACTGCTGAGAAGTGAATTCTCCCCCGCGATCACTGAAAAGAGTCTTTACCTTCTTACCATGCACATTTTCCAACCAAGCACAGAATTCCTTGAACCTTGGAAAAGCCTCTGATTTCTGCTTGAGATTGTACACATAAATATACCTGGAAAATGCATCAATGAGAACCATGAAGTACCTGTTTCCACCCAAAGAGGGCGCTAGTGGTCCAACCAAATCAGCATGAACAACCTGGTATGGTTCTGTAGCTTGCCTACTAGACATCTTACCTTTCGCAGCCATTTTTACCTTGTTTGCTGCGCATGCCTTGCACTTCATGTGGTACCTGCAGGGTTTAATAGTCATACCTTCAACCAAGGCAGGCATTTTAGATACTGCCTCAAAATGCAAATGACCAAATTTTCGATGAAAATCGTGAATACATTCTGCATGCAAACTTTTGTTAGAACCTGCAATGCAACAAGTGTCATCCTGCACAACATCATCAAAATACAAAACATACAAACGATCAACATATTCAGCATGCAATACATAATCATTTTTCTTTGTGATGATGCACCTATTGTTCTTAAAGGAAACGTCAATTTTCCGCTCATTCAGCTGTCCAACGCTGAGCAGATTATGCTTGGCATCTGGCACATAAAGCACATCCTGTATCGATAAGTCCAAACTGTGAAGAACAACAGTTCCGTAGCCTTTACTGGGGATTGTGTGGTCATCCGCCTGGTGAATCGCACCTTCCTGCGGTGTAAAAGACACGAACAGTCGCTTATCGTTGCACATGTGGTGGGTCGCCGCTGAATCAACAACGAAGAAAGATCTAGACGTCTTCTGGACCTCTGCAACCTTTGGAGTGAAGCGTGAGACCATTGCCTTGTGCTGCGTTGTCCTGGACACCGGACCTTTGCCTTTGCCTCGGCCTTTTCCACGCGATGAGCTTTCGCTGCGCTGCTCTGTCTTGGCCCTGGGATATCTGCATTCCCTCTTCATATGGCCTAGACGTCCACACGTGTAGCATTTCACTGCCTTCAAAGCTTTGGCGCCATCTGGTGGTTCCACTGCACTATGGGATGACGTCTGTGAAGTCTCCCCCTTGTTGATGCAGCTAGCACCCCGGCGATCCGCTTCATTCAATATCACGGCAGTAACATAGTCCACTGTTAGCTGAGCAGTTGGCTGTACAGCAATCTGAGTCGCAACAGACTCCCAACCTGAACCCAAAGATTGTAGTATCATAAAGGAATACACTTCCTCTGGAAAGTTGAGTCCTCTCTGTTGCAGCTCATGTCTCAGATTCTGCATCTCCATCAGATGTATACGCACATCTCTACCTTCAGCAAGAGCCATATTATGCAGCTTGTTAAAGTAAAACATTGTGGACCCAGCTTCTGTCCTCAAGTGAGCCTCTCTCAAAGCGTCCCAAATTTCTCTGGCTGAGGTCTTATCACGCAACAGACAGAGCTCTTCTGGGGATACTATCAACGTAAGAGTTCCCCTTGCCTTGGAATCCATAGCTTTCCATTCATCTGTAACTGGAGCTGGGGGGGTCTCTGTAATAACTTTAAACAGACCCTCTTTCCGCAGAATAGCCTCTGCATAGAGAACCCAGTCCGCATAGTTCTTCCTATTGAGCTTAGGAATCCCACAAGCATCCTGAAGGGCCATCATGACTTTGGCATTAGCCTTTAGCGTCATCTTTGCTGCTTTAAATCAGGCTGCTTTATACATGCTGCGTCTGTGTACAGCTGCTTCAATCCAAAAGCAAATTCAAAACAGCCTCTGCCTGTGAACCTGTGCCTTTCTGCTTAACTGCTTTGCTTATCTGCAGCTGCTTCAAACCGCATTCCAAAGGCAAGTTCAAAAGTGAAAGTTCTCTCTGCTGTCTTAAATTCATGCTGCGACACTGCTGCAGCTGCTTTACTTTCGATTTCCCCCAGCATAGGAAAAATTTATCCTTCTAGCCTTTTGCCTGTGCCACGGCAAAACCGGCTATAAAAGTTCAAAGTCCAGCCATAAAGCCATTAATTAGAAGCTGGCAGGCTGCCCGGAGCTGTAGCACATACCTCATCAAATCATCTTGACGCGCAGAGATATCGTCCGATCCGGCCCTCTGCATTCCGATCCTTTGCCGGCACTCCAATTCTTTGCTCCTTTGTTCCTTTGCCAGGAGCCCGACTTCTGGAGTCCATTCTCAAAACACTGCGTTTTTCTGGGCCCATAACCAAATGTTGGAGATAAGCAGTGTCCAGTGCACAGCGGAATGATGAAAAGTACGTGCCAACATGCTCTATATTACTTTATTTACACTTCAAAGCTGGTAATTTACAGAAAAACATCTTCCCTCTGCCGGAGCAGAGAAAGGCATCCTCTCTCCTCTAAAGCACGGAGAGAATCACACTGAACTGCAAAGAACAGTGAAAAACAGGAAACCAGTGTACGTCACATCCAGTCTCCTTTCCCGTGAGAAAACCCAACAGCACTTGACTGTGGAATGTAAACATTGTCTTGTGACAAGCACTTCGCTGCTCAGTGAAGGAAGCAGAAACCAACAGTTAGCAAATAGCACCTCTCCTAGATGGCAAGGGATTGCAGTGTTTAGATGGGCTTTGCTCAGAGGTCAGTAACCAAATGGGCTCCATCTCAGAACCACAGCAAATTTTACAACACCCTGACTGACTGATGACCAAGAGAAAAACCACAACAATTAATTTAATCAGATTTCTGCCCTGCAATCACCAATGTCACCAAAGCAGCTTACAATAACAAAATTTTGTTTAAAAACTACTATAAAAACAGCAGGGCAGGCAAAATCTGTGAAACCAGGCCATTAAAACATCAAGCAACAGAAGATGATTAAACAGGGGCTCAGACATTGTTTCAAGTTGCTAGAGAACAGGCCAGATTTAGCTTGGTGCCAAAAAAAGCAATGAAAGGTCCAAGATAAATATCATCAGGGAGGAATTCTCACAATTTGGGCACCTTCCCTCTCTATAGTAACCTCCCCCCACCCTGCCCTGTTTAACCTCCAAGCAAACTGGATCACATTTCTCAGTCAATATACTTTTTCACTAATGCCTCTAAAAATATTAGCGGCACAACAAATTCCCTGCATTGTTTGCGCTGCTGAGCCTGCCTGTTATTTCACACACCAGTTCTGTTCCAAACTGAATTTCTGCCTCTGCTACAGTCTGCAGGCATTATTTAAAGAGCAGGAATTGGCTATGCTCTGCCCTCTGCGGTCGGAGGCATCAATGCTTCTGTTTTTTTTTTTAAATAATTTTTTATTGATTTTCCAATTTTATCGACACAACAACACTAAATACATACAACAACAGACACACACAAAAAACGTAAATCCTACTTTCTTAACCTCCTTTTCATAAGCCTCTTTTCTCGGACTTCCCCATACCTTCCCCTTTTTGCATCCTAGTTTCATAAATTTTTCAGCAACTCTTTTAGCCAATTAAAGTTTAAACTTATTCTCCTATTCAATATCCCATTAAATCAAAAAGAATAAATATAGCTGTAATTATACATCTTCCTTTCCCTTCACACTTTAACACTCCTCAATTTTATAGCGATTTTTAAGATATACTTTAAACTTCTTCCAATCTTCCTCCACAGTTTCTTTCTCCTGGTCACGGATTCTGCCGGTCATTTCTGCCAGTCCCATAAAGTCGATCACTTTCGCCTGCCACTCTTCCAGCGTGGGTCGCTCTTGTGTCTTCCAATACTTTGCTAGTAGAATCCTTGCTGCCGTTGTGGCGTACATAAAAAAGATCTTGTCCCTCCTTGGCACCAGTTGGCCCACCATACCCAAAAGAAATGCCTCTGGTTTCTTATGAAAAGGACATTTAAGTACTTTCTTAATTTCATTATAAATCATTTCCCAGAGAGCTTTAATCTTCGGGCAGGTCCACCAAAGGTGAAAGAAGGTACCTTCAGTCTCATTACATTTCCAGCATTTATTATTGGGCAAATGATAAATCTTAGCAAGCTTGACTGGGGTCATGTACCACCTATAAATCATTTTCATAATGTTTCTCTTAAGGCATTACAAGCCGTAAATTTTATACCTGTGGTCCACAACTGTTCCCAGTCAGCAAACATAATGTCATGTCCTAGGTCCTGTGCCCATCTAACCATTGCTGATTTAACAGTTTCATCAATTGTATTCCACTTCAACAGCAAGTTATACATCTTTGATAGGTTCTTAGTATTGGATTCTAACAATTCAGTTTCTAACTTCGATTTTTCCACCTGGAACCCAATTTTCCTGTCTTGTTTAAAGGCCTCCATTATTTGATAATAATGGAGCCAATCTTGTACCTTGGACTTTATCTTCTCAAAGCTCTGTAATTTAAATTCGCCACTTTCTATTTCTAAAATCTCAGACTATTTTGGCCAATTAATTCTCATGTTTAGCTTCTTCACCTCTTTAGCCTCCATTGGTGATAACCACCTGCGAGTTTTATTTTCCAACAAATCCTTATACCGAGTCCAAACATTATATAATGCTTTCCTGACAATATGGTTTTTGAAACCCTTGTGCACTTTAACCTTGCCATACAGATATATGCATGCCAACCAAACATGTTATTAAAACCTTCCAAATCCAGAATGTCTGCGTTTTCAAGTAGTAGCCAGTCTTTCAACCAGCAGAAAGCTGCCGATTCATAGTACAGTCTTAAGTCTGGCAGGGCAAATCCCCCTCTTTCTTTTGAGTCAGTAAGTATCTTAAAGTTTATTCTGGGCTTTTTGCCCTGCCAGACAAATTTAGATATATCTTTCTGCCACTTCTTGAAACAATTCAGTTTATCCACAATTTGTAATGTCTGAAACAAGAATAACATTCTAGGCAATACATTCATTTTAATCACTGCAATTCGTCCTAGCAAGGTAAGCTTCAAGTTCGACCATATTTCTAGATCCTTCTTAATTCTTTTAGGAGATATGAACGGTGTTGTCTCTACATATATGGACAAAGCACAAAGACAGGTGATCTCAAAGGATGGGAGACTACCTAAGACTTTCTTCGAAATGACTGACAATATGGACTTGATAGATATTTGGAGACTAAGAAACCCTCTCGAGAGAGAGGGGACCTTTTTTTTTTCAGAGTCCCAGATGACATGGACAAGAATAGATCAAATATGGATTACTAGTGGAATGGCTCCAATGATAAAAAAAGTGGAAATCTGCCCAAAGACACGCTCCGACCATAACGCGGTAAAGATGGAAATGAAGGTAACAACAGCTGGTTCCTTTAGATGGAGAATGAATGACACCCTATTTAGAGATCCAGAAGTCTACAAAAAGGCCCAAAAAACTTTGAGGGACTACTTTGAGATAAATCTGAGGACAGAAGTGGAGAAAAGAGTAATCTAGGACGCAAGCAAGGCCGTGATGCGAGGTTTCCTAATACAGCAGAATTCCCTAAAAAGGAGGAAACAAAATGAGAAGAAAGACAAGATCCTGGAAAAAATAAAAGGTGAAAAGAAATTGAGGTCTAAACCAAAATCTCATGAGATCTTGAGAGAAATTAAGTTTTACCAGATGCAATATATGGAACTGATGAATCAGGAGATAGAATGGAAGATAAAGCAAATGAGACAAAGGACATTTGAATCAGCAGATAAATGTGGGAAACTCCTATCATGGCAACTGAAGAAGAGACAGAAATTGAACACTGTTACAAGCTTGGAGGTGGATGGAAAGAGCATTTCTAAGCCAAATGAGATCAGTAATTGCTTTCAGAGTTATTTCAGAAGACTCTATGCACAAGGGCCAGAAAATGAAGGAGAAATAGAAGATTTTCTTAAGAAATATGGATTACAAAAAATTTCGCAACAGAGTGTGCAGACTCTGAATGAGAAAATAACTGAGCAAGAAATAGAGGGTGCCATTCAGTATATGAAACTAGGGAAATCTCCAGGACCAGATGGACTAACCTCCAGATACTATAAGGCGTTAAAGGAATGGTTAATACAGCCGCTTAAGGAGGTTTGCAATGAAATATTAGAGGGGAGGAAGGCACCTGAATCGTGGAAAGAAGCTTTTATTACACTTATACCAAAGACTGAGGTTGATAAAAAACAGATCAAGAACTACCGCCCTATATCTTTACTGAATGTGGATTATAAAATATTTTCAGACATTTTGGCAAAAAGATTGAAGAAAGTGTTGGTGGAGGAGATTCATAAGGACCAGGCAGGCTTTCTCCCGGGTAGATACCTATCGGATAATGTAAGGAACATAATTGACATAATAGAAATGCTGACAGTTAATAGTAATACAAAGGCAGTTTTGATTTTTGTGGATGCGGAGAAAGCCTTTGACAATATTTCTTGGAAGTTTATGAAGAAGAATCTCCATGGGATGGGGGTAGGCCAAAGATTTGAAAATGGTATAGGTGCAATATATTCGGAACAAAGGGCAAAACTAATTGTAAATAATGTGGTTACGAATGAACTTCTTATAGAAAAAGGGACACGGCAGGGGTGCCCAATTTCCCCGTTACTTTTTATATTAGTCCTGGAGGTTCTGTTAAACATGATAAGGGGTGACCAGCTGGTAAAAGGAGTTCAGGTCGGAGCCAGAGAGTACAAACTGAAGGCTTTCGCAGATGACTTAGTTTTGACCCTACAGGAGCCAGACACTAGTACAAAAAGAGTTTTAGAACTAATCCGAGTTTTTGGTCAGGTAGCAGGATTTAAATTGAACAAACAAAAAACCAAGTTTTGGAAAAAAACTTAACAGGCGTGGAAAGAGAGAGGTTCCAAGAGGAAACTGGACTAATTATGGCAAAAAAAGTGAAATATCTGGGAATTAATATGACATCTAAAAATGTGAATTTATTTAAAGACAATTATGATAAATGCTGGACTGAGATTAAGAGGCATCAATGCTTCTGAACACCACTTGCTGAAAAAACACAGGGAGAGATGCTCTTATCCTGCGGGGGGGGGGGAGGGGTTGCCACAGGCATCTGGAGAGTCACCATGAAAACAAGATGCTGGCCAGATGGGCCCCTATTGGCCTGACCCAGCAGGCTCTTCTCAGATGGCTCAGTCAGTAGAGCATGAGACTTTTAATCTTAGGGTCATGGGTTTGAATCCCATGTTGGGCAAAAAAAAAATTCCTGCATTGCAGGAGTTGGACTAGATGATCCTCGTGGTCGCTTCCTATTCTACGATTCTACAAGTCTTTGATTCTTACATTCTTTTCTCATAGGTGTGCAGGCAATTCACCACCACCACCACTGTGATGGAACCTCAAACCACATGCCAGGGAGGAGAAGAAAAACATAGGCCAGATAACAAAAGAAAAAGGTTTATTGACAAAACTGCTTCTGCCGAGAGCAGAAAACTGACACACACACACACCCCAAACTCAAACAAAAGACCGGCTGCCTCTGCTGCCAAAGTCAAGCGCTGAACCTCAACTCCTTTCCTCTCTGGAGTTTTTAGCTGCCTCAAACACTTCAGCAGAACGACAACGAACGAGCCCAGCGGGGCAGCACTTCTGCGGCAGGGATGGGGGCAGGAATGGGTCCCACTTCCCAGCCAGGATTCAGGGCAGGCCTGGATCTCACACACACCAGCCTGCTTTGCAAACAGCCCAGCTTGGGGAGACATTCCCCTCCTTTCCTGCTCCACGAAGGACAGATACACATCCAAAGGCTGGACTGAGTTCTTTTGGGAATCTAGATCATCCACTGGTCCTGATCTTGCTCTGCTCCTTCCATATCCACCTGGGGAGGGACACAAAACAATGAATTGTTAAGAGGCCAAGCTGAAAGTGATGCCCACTACGAATGGATAGCCTCTTATGAGGATGTGAGCTACGTGCCCAGGCCCCCTGAGCTGCTCAGCTCCTTCAGCACTGCAGCACCTCTGCTGAGGCCCTCCTTGTATGCACTGCTGTCTCCCTAATGGTCCGCTGTCTGGCTACAAGGGCGCCCCAGTGAATCCCACAGAATTCTTCCCAGATCTAGACGTGGGAACGAGGAAGCCAAGACCCGCGAGGAGCCCCCTACCAACCTCATTGATCTCCCCATCATCCGGAGACTCATTGTAGTCGTTCATCTCGTCCATGTCTTGCATGTCCTCATCATCTTCGGAGTCTTCCTCGCTGTCCTCGTCATCTTCGTCATCCTCTTCCTCCTCCTCGTCATAAGTCTGCTAAGGCAAAGCAAAGGCGCAGCTGTCACTTTCCTGCCAGCCCCTCCTCCCGGCTCCTGTGTGCCACAGAGCCCTTGTCCACAATGTGGGATCTGTCCTGTTCCAGCCCCTGGCCAACAGCTGACTTAACTGGCTGCTCTGCTTTATGTTTTGCAAACTGCCTTGATACGGCTGTTGCCGTTAAAGGTGATATAACAATATATCAAATAAATTCAGCCATGTGGCTTACCATGTAAGCCCTCAAGGCAATATTACAATTTATCTACAGCCTCTGCGATCCTCAAGGTGGACTGCAGCTTTAAAACGCAGGAAGTTCCTCTCAATCCTACAAGCTCTCCTTCTATATGATACGAAACACCCTCTCAGTTCCTTTCCCTTTCTTACAGACATCACAATCTTCTCAAAAGGCATCCAGGATTTCTTGGCTCTTATGTTCCATAGCTCCTAAAGGGTAATTCAAATCTCCTAAGCCTAGAATTTCTCACATCCTAATTAAGCCTAGAAGGCCTTGTGCTTTTGCCACCCCTCCCTGCAAGATATAGGTGCCTGTTTTTCTGTGCACTCTGCAGATGATGGTTATAACAGCAACCAGGAGAGCAGGAACCATTCCGCTTTTAAGAGCAACCAGGGAATGGCTCAATAGGAACCAGAGGGTTTAGGCTTGCAGAGAAGGAGGGATGATATGGGGGTGGCAATTGTGAGATCCTGATGTAAATGGTCCAGGTGAGAGGAACCATGAGAGGAAAGGACCCAAGAGATGGAGGCATTAGGCACATCTAAGATAAGTGACGGAGGTGGAGGCAATCCCAGGGCAACAAGGCCCTTTCCTCTGGTGTGTTATCATTATCTAAGTATGTGATGGTGGTGATAATAATACTAATGGCAGCCCATAACCTGCCCAGATCCATAGCTCCTTGAACAAACCCTCCCAATCTAGGTGCAGAACACCCCCGCCCCACCCTGGAGTATCCCAAGGGCTGACAAGGTTGTTACCTCGGAGGCAGGCTTCCCAATTGGGACCAAGTTGTTATCTTTCTCAGCGATGCTCTGCAGCTGTGGCAAAGGGAGAAAATGTTAAATTAATTCAGAGAGACTATCAAGAACATCCAGAAGGAAGGTTCAAGATGAAGGCAGGTGAATTGGGGGGGGGGGGCGGAGGAAAGGACACGCTTTCCAACGGACAAAGTATGAGATTGCCCTCAGGAAAAAGCTCTTTCTTTTTCACAGAAGCATAGAGTTTAAAGGACCACCAGAGTCATCTAGTCCAACCAATCACAGCTCAAGAATCCCCGACAGGTGGCCAGCCAGCCTCTGTTTACAAACCTCCAATGAAGGAGAGGCCACCACTTTTGAACAGCTCTTACTGTTAGAAGGTTCTTCCTAATGTTTGGCTGGCTCCATCCGACAGCCCCGCTCCTTCCTCTTCTTTATTCCCAAAGTCCCCTCTCTCCTTGCATGGCTCACCCAGGCCTGATGCTGCTGTTCTTGCTGCTGAAGCTCATTCTCATCCACACATGGCCGGTCCAGGTTAAACCACAGCGCCTCAGTGACTCGTGGGAAGAGGGAAGGAAAGAGTGTGGACATGTCTTCCTGAGGGATTGGGAGAAGAAAAATGGTTGGGAAAGCACTACAGTGGTACCTCTGTACCGTTCCGGAGCACCATTTGCATCCTGAAGAGAATGCAAACCGCTTCTGCGCATGCGTGTGACGTCATTTTGAGCGTTTGCACATGCGCGAGTGGTGAAGCCCTGAAGTAACGCTAACGCATTCCGTTACTTCTGGGTCGCCGAGGAGCGCAACCCGAAAACACTCAACCCGAGGTATGACTGTATAGTCAGCTGTGGGACTATAAAGGACAGGGGCAGGTCTGATCCTGTGTCCCTAAGAAATGATCCTTCACTCATCGACCACACAGCCAAACCATCGCCACATTGTACCAAGGGATTCCAGGCACAGGCCGTACCCAACACATGGTCTTCAGCAAACACACTTCAACCTCCTAGTGCTAGAAAAACGAGTACTTGACGCTAACACATGTAAATGAAGCAACACTGGTTCGTTTGCATTCTTTTGGATTGGATGTATATCGCAGGCATCTCAGAGGACCAAGGTAAAGGGCCCCTGGATAGTTATGTCCAGTCAAAGGTGACTATGGGGTGGGGCACTCATCTCGTTTTCAGGCCAAGGGAGCCGGCATTTGTTCAGAGACAGCTTTCTGGGTCATGTGACTAGCAGGACTAAACCGCTTCCGGCGCAACGGAACACCGTGACAGAAACCAGAGCGCATGGAAATGCTGTTTATCTTCCCGCCACAGCGGTACCTATTTCTCTACTTGCACTAGTGTGCTTTCAAACTGCTAGGTTGATGCTTTTGAATTCTGGTGCTGGAGGAGACTCTTGAGAGTCCCATGGACTGCAAGAAGATCAAACCGATCCATTCGGAAGGAAATCAGCCCTGAGTGCTCACTGGAAGGACAGATCCTGAAGCTGAGGTGACTTTGGCCACCTCATGAGAAGACTCCCTGGAAAAGACCCTGATGTTGGGAAAGATGGAGGGCACAAGGAGAAAGGGACGGCAGAGGACTAGATGGTGGGACAGTGTTCTCGAAGCGATGAGCATGAGTATGACCAAACTGCGGGAGGCAGTGGAAGACAGGAGTGCCTGGCGTGCGCTGGTCCAGGGGGTCACAAAGAGGCGGACACGACTAAACAACAACAAAGGCAACAAGGGAACTGAGTGGAGCTGCACTTAATTGCATCCTGAATGATAAATATAGGACTAATAAGGCAAGCAGTTTATCACATGGTGAAAGTTTTCCAGGGCAGTTCAAAGCACAAGAGTGGCTGGGGAAGCCCAGCCAGATGGACGGGGTATAAATAATAAGTTATTTTTATTATATTTGTTGTTGTTGTTTAGTCGTTTCACGATCTGTCCTTCCAGTGAGCACTCAGGACTGATTTCCTTCAGAATGGAGAGGTTTGATCTTCTTGCAGTCCATGGGACTCTCCAGAGTCTCCTCCAGCACCATAATTCAAAAGCATCAATCCTTTGGCGATCAGCCTTCTTTATGGTCCAGCTCTCACTTCCATACATCACTACTGGGAAAACCATGGCTTTAACTATACGGACCTTTGTCGGCAAGGTGATGTCTCTGCTTATTATTATATTAAAAGATGAGAAATTAATAAAAATAATAATTACCATTATAATATAATATTAAGCAAGGGACGGAGCTGGGGGCACCGCCTTCTCTCCCTCCCTCTATGGGGTCAGGATTCTCTCCCCCGCCCACTTTCTCTCAGGCCCAGGAGGCGGGGCCTTTGGGGGGTCACAGAGTGAGACCCCCCCGCACCTATTTTAGGCACTGCCCGGGGGGTGTTAAATGGGCTCCCCTGCAAGCCAAAGGTCATGACCTCCAGCATCCGGGTCATTGAAACCCGCGTGCCCCCGGTTCCCCCCCCCCCGTGCATTTCCTTCTCTCCTGCCCCCCCTTCCCTTCCCTACTCCCCTCACCTCCCACTTCGTTGCTGAGGGAGAAGCCGGCCCCGGTTCGAATCCCCCATACCCCGGAAGCACATCTGCCATGCCCCGGAAGCGTCCTGTGGCGGTGGGGGTGTTTCGGATCTTGTTTGTTTCACTTAACATCTTTCACCGGAAGTGTTTTCCCTTCTTCACTTTTTTCTAGCTCTAGGGTTTCCACGCGCCCAGTGCGCAGGCGCGTGGGTGGAGCCTCTTCGTCCCCGGCGGCTGGAAAGGCTCCTGACCCCGCCCCTCCCTGGAGGATTCCTGCGCGCCTGCGCAGTGGAGCCCTGCAGCGTCTGCGAGGGGCTTGTTTAATCAGGCGCTTATTCCTGCAGCTGTTGAGGAGGGAGGGGAAAGGAGGGGCAAGTTATTTGATTGGTTGATCGACCAAGCAATGATACAATTTAATTGGTTGATTTAAAATAATACAATTCTTACTTCAAGCTCTACCCTGTTTAATTTTATGGTCAATAAAACCAGATTCGGTAGCAAGGGAGGAGTACTTAACGTGTTTGAAAATGCTGCATTTGGGATGGAAAGAGGAAGCTGGGGAGAAACTGAGAGCTGCTTGTTTCGCCTGCTAGAGCTGCTTGCATGTGGCTCAAAACAAAATTGTTTAATTAGGGAAAAACAAGCACAAAAGTTTGCATGAAAGTGGCAGAGGCAGTTTGGTGCAGTGGTTAGAACCGTGGTGGCCAAAATTGGCCCTCCAGCTGTTTTGGGACTACAGTTCCCACCATCCCTGGCCACTAGTCCTGTTAGCAGTGGATGATGGGAGTTGTAGTTCCAAAACAGCTGGAGGGCCAAGTTTGGCCACCACTGGCTTAGAGTATTGGACTGGGACCTGGGAGAGAGAAGAGTTCGAATTCCTCACCGGACCCTGAAGCTCTCACAGGGTGACCTTAGGTGCCAGTCACTGCCTCTCAGCCTAACCTACCTTGCAGGGCTGCTGTTTTGGGGGGCATAAAATAAGGAGGAGGAGAGCCAGAAAAAGGTTGAATATAAATGCAAGTAATAATTGTCATTGATAATAGTGAGCAGGGAATGGGCCAGATTCATACTTCCCCGTTGGACTTCCGCACCCCTAAAAATCAACCCCTTGCCTGGTCAGCGTGCCAGCTTGCTTCACTCCGTCTGCAACTTGCCTGCCTGCCTGCTGTAATATCATTAAATAAATGCATTTACGTAAGTGCTCTTCAGCCCCTTCTGGACTGGTCATTCCTAGGGTCCAGATAGGAGGTGTGAAGTAGCAGCTTAAAAAACAGCAACCCAAAAGCATGCGCAGACTTCCTCTCCTCTCTGCCCTATTCATTGACGAGCAAGCAAACTGCCTGAGTCGATCCGATGAAACAGCTTCCTTGGCAGGTCTTATTTCTATGGTTTGGAAGAATCACTCGCAGGAGCACAAATTTATTCAAAATTGCAAACTGATAAAATCAGCTGCTGTCGATGCCACCTGCTTTTTAGGACCTTAATAGAAAGCATCCGGTTCGGCAACAAGCAAGCCACTCCTTCCTGGAAGCAGAACTCACTATTTGTCTCCAAAGTTCTAACCTCTGTTATGTAAAATCTTCCCAGAGCTCAGCAGCAACAGCAGAGATCATGCTTTGAATTCAGAAAGTCCCATCCTGAGATCTAAACAGTAAAGAATCAGTCCCCTACTACAAGCAGCCGGAAGGGCCTTTCAAATTCAAATGCAAACTTTGCTTATGTGGTCTGAAAAGCAGGTGTTTTTGAGGGGTGGACATCTCTACAACACAATTCTATGTGTTTGGGACATGGGGTAGGTTGCCAAGAAACTCAGCTCTTATTCCGAGGGATACTTCTTCCACTTCTTTCTGTAATGTTCTTGTTACAGGAAAAAATGGGGGGCGGGGGTTGGCTTTTGCTGCCCAATTCCCCAAGGGACTGGGTCCCCTAAGTCCATGATTGGTCAGAGATGAATGGATCTTTACTTTTCTGTTGCAACAAAGTTCCCTCCCTTCCTTGCAAGGAGGTAGGAGAGATCCAGAACAAAGGTGCACAAGCTCCTATAAAGACTTTTGAAATTGCCCACTTTGTTGCCCAAGACCACCCCCCCAAAACATCATACATACATCACAGAAGGAGGCGGTCTCCAGCAGAAATTTGAGAGGGTTGCTTCTCTCCTGTCTGGCAGGATACCTGATAATGCCTCATTTGATTGCAGTTTCTGAGTAGCCTGGCTATTCCTTTGAGATGGTAAATACTTTAGTTCCTGAATCTCTTCCGCATATCAATACAGTCATACCTTGGGTTGAAGTTGCTTCAGGTTGAGCTCTTTCGGGTTCCGGGTTTCGCTGCTCGCGCATGCACAGACACTCAAAATGACGCCATGCACATGCGCGGAAGCGGCAAATTGCGACCCGCACACGTGCAGATGTGCAGTCGTGGGGTGCGTTCGCTTCAGGATGCGAACCGGGCTTCAGAACGGATTCCGTTCGCATCCTGAGGTACCACTGTAGTTTATTAAACTTAACAGATACTTGCTGAACTGTATTTGCAGGGACTTGTAAGTTCCTACAGTTCAAAGACAATTGGAAAGCTTTTCCCATTTCCTTCCTCCTTGCAGAGAAATATTTGAGGTCAATTGGGGAGAGTCAAAATGGCTTCAGGATTGCTATGTGTTTGCCTTGTACATATATGAACATTTATTCTATATTTGAGACCTTAGAATTCTTATAACACTCTTAACTGCCTTCTCCGTAACCAGATAAAGGTTATCTCTGAATACCTGATTCTCATCACAACCGACAGAGCAAAGTCTCCTATCTCCCAGGAATCTGCTTTGCAAGCTTCGCAAAACAAGGACAGGCTCAGGTGCGCGTTGGCCTGATCCGACAAGGCAGTCCACCTGCTGCTAAGTCCTCATCATGATCTGCACAGTTTATTAGCAGCCATAAAACTGTTTGTCCCAGAAAGGCTAAGTGAGGTCCTGGGCGTACGCCAAGCAGATCTCGTGCATGCTTATAAGTCTCAAAGACTCCATGATTCTAAGCATCTTTACAATGGATTAGGGCTTAAGGTACAGTATATGCTGAGGGTCCACCACACCCTCCTGTTCTGATCTGCAGGTCCAAATGCAGACCAGGGCAAAGGCTTGACTGATGCTTCGAAGGACCCAGTTGCAGGGATGCCAAAGCAAGATGCACAAAACTTCAGAGTAGCTCAGTTGGTTGGAGGGTGGCACTGATAACGCCAAGGTTGCAGGTTCCCTGCAAGAGACAGCTGCATATTCCTGAATTGCAGGGGGTTCCATTGGGTCCCTTCCAACTCGACAATTCTCTCTGAATTCTGTTCTAATTCGAATGCTTTATTATAAGGGTGTATCAAGAGATTTACATGCAGGATTCCTTGCCACTACGCTTCAGGACAGCCACTGAAGCGGCATGGCTTTGCCAGTGAGGCTTACTTATAGGAAAAGCAAGCTCAGCTAGCTGGCAGTAACAGCCTCATTTCTTCTTCTTCTTGGGCGATCCCTCGTAGCCAAGTAAGATTGTCTTCCATGAACACGGTTTTAACAGTGAGTCCGCAAGTGACTGTGGAGGCCAATTCTGGACCCACACGTCCTTCCACAGCGGGGACATTGGTTTCCAGGCGGGAGCTGATCACGGCGTGGATTTGCCAAGCGTGCCTTCCTCTTAGCACGTTTCTCCCTTGCATCCTGAGTTCGAGTGTCTTCAAAGCCCATGACACCTTTGGTAAAGGCTGTTCTCCAACTGGAGCGCTTGCAGGCCAGTGTTTCCCAATTGTCAGCGTTTACACTACATTTTTAAAGATTTGCCTTGAGAGAGTTTAAACCTCTTCTGTTGACCACTGGAATTACGCTTTCCATTTTTAAGTTTGGAATAGAGTAGTTGCTTTGGCAGACGATCATCAGGCATCCACAGAACATGACCAGTCCAATGAAGTTGATGTTGAAGAATCAGTGATTCGACACTGGTGATCTTTGCTTCTTCCAGTACACTGATATTACCGTAGTTTGCCTATCCTCCCAAGTGATGTGTCAAATTTTTTGGAGACTCCAAAAAATTAACCACCCCTGGCTTAGAGGCCTCTTCCCCACCACTCGACAGGCTGGCAGCAGGAGAAGCCTGCCCCCCCCCAACTCGCTAAACCAAAAGTTAAGACTTCAAAGCAAGCAGATAAGCAGATGTGACCCCATTTTACAGCTCACAGCAATTCACCTCACTGTCCTCTTGGGGCAATTGCCTCCTCACCTCCCTCAACCCAGTTTATTTCTTTTTTATTTTTTAAAAGATTTTTATTAGGGTTTCAACAAATTTTATCATAGCAAACAAAACAAAACAACACAAAAACAGACAATAAACAATATAACACATTAAAAATCAAACAAAAATATGTAAGTTCAATTCTTAATTTCATGTACCTTACTTTCCCGACTTCCTCACACCTCCCTTTTCTGTATTCCAATTTCCAAATTAGTTTCAGCAAACTCTTCCATTATTTTGACTGATTTTAATGTTACTTAATTTCTTTTAAATTAACCATTGCCGCTACTAACCACTTGTCTTCTAATCCCCCATCATTGATTAATTTTGCTATGTTTCTTTACTTGTTACTTATAAAACATCTTTGCACGTTCCTTTCAACTTTGTCACTAATGCCGCACTATCTCTATATCCTGCATCATTTTAACATTCAAATAGTTTACAATGTTTTTGCAGATAATCTTTAAATTTCATCCAATCTTCTTCTGTTTGTTCTTCCCCCATGTCTCGGATTCTGCCAGTCATTTCTGCCAGTTCCATGTAGTCTATCAGTTGCATCTGCCATTCTTCCAAGGTGGGCAAATCTTGTGTCTTCCAGTACTTTGCGATGAGTATTCTTGCTGCTGTTGTTGCATACATGAAAAAGGTTCTATCCTTCTTTAACACCATCTGGCCAACACCATCTCCCTCAACCCAGTTTAAAACTGCTGCCCTTTATTCCAACTCAAGCTGCATCTATATTGGACTTGAAACCATTTCACATTGCAAATTTACCAAATTTTTCCGTGTATAAGATGAGGTTATTTTATTTTAAAATTATGCTAAAAATTGGGGGTCGTCTTATATACGGATAGTGGAGAGGTGGGACGGGCGATTGGTGGCTGCTGTGAGCAGGAGGTTGTCAGTGGCGTTTTTGCGTGTGATTGGTGGGTACGGGAAGGTCCGCTGGCTATTGGCTGCTGCGGCAATGGGGCGTGCGATTGCCGCTTGCTTTCGGTGAGCATGCAGACAATTGACAATTGACGGGTTTGTTGATGTGTGTGCAATTGGCTGTGGCGGTCCTGCGGGTTAGCGATTTTCAACACCCCCCTCCCCCATAAAAAGCTCAATATGTCTGGGCAATCCTCCCCCCCCCCCCATTTTCTCAACTTGGAGTCCCAAAATATATACATGGGGGCGTCTTATAGATGGAAAAATACGGTATTTTATTACAGTGTTTTAGACTGTTTCTCTCCCCCAACCCCAATCCCACAATTGCTACAGTATGAAATTGTGCAACTGTTTCTATTGCTGATGCTTTTTATGAGGAATTGCTTCAAAGTATTTGATGAATGGAAGTCATGAATGGAAATAAATAGGCAAATAGACAAAGCTTTCCATTGGGGTGTCTTTGAACTATTTGATTCTCTGTTTTGGAGGACTTCCAAGGTGATATTCTCTGTCTCCTTGGTGGGGCACTCTGGGCAAGTGGGAGCTCAGTGCTCCTTTGTACAATCATTGACTGACGATTTCTCGGCTGATCTTTGGAACCAGGCATATTGCGAAGTCTGCTTCTTTAAGGCTTAAGGAGCTCTTGGCTTTCATCAGCTGTGCTGCCAGCCCACCTGAGAGAGAGAGAAAGCAGCTGCAGGTGAGAATGCTCAGGTATAAAAGGTCTGTTGGGAGGGTTTTTTGTGTTTGAAAGTGGGTCTTCCTTGGCTGTGTGCACAGGTAAGTGATGGAGGAATGGACTGGTGCTCCTTTAGAAACTGTTGCCTAGTACAGTATGCTTGTGAAGGACAATTTTCTGGAATTACAATGCTGTTTTTGGAACACCTCTCATCTCCCCTTGTATCTTTCTTGTTTTCGCGTCTTTCTTCCTTATTGTTGTTACTGCTTTTTATGTATTAGAAAGTGAAGGCAGCTATTTTAAAAAGTGGATAGAAATGAAACCAGCTCGATGGCTATGGTTTTCCTGGCTCCTGTGGATTTGGGTCAGGGGCTCTGGAGGTCCGTACTTAACCTGAAACTGTTCTTAACCTGAAGCACCACTTTAGCTAATGGGGCCTCTTGCTGCTGCCCGTGCCACCGGAGCACAATTTCTGTTCTCATCCTGAAGCAAAGTTCTTAACCTGAGGTACTATTTCTGGGTTAGCGGAGTCTGTCACCTGAAGCCGAGGTCCACTGTATTATTTCATAAAATTTATTCACCACCTGAATGTAAAACACACTCAAATCTATTCACAAAAAAAGGGAAAAATAAAGTTGTCAATAAGAGGAATTAGCAATTTAAGATTTTTAAAATGTTAAAAAAATAATCAATCTTGCATCACCTTTTAAAATACCTGGGCAGCCTTGTCTATAGAAAAATGTTTTCAGGAGGCACAAAGAATACAGCAAAGGTTCCTGGCCGATGTCAATAAGCAGGGAGTTCCAGAGGGCAGGTTTTGCCACACTGAGAGATCAAGTTATTAACAATACAGAACAGATATCACTTGGCACCAGTTCCGCAGATCAAAGAAGTCAAGTGGGCATATAAAGGGCACTTATTCTCTTTTGCAAGGCTTTGTTTTCCAGCAAAAATAAAAGTTTAGTGATTTTTTTAAAACAACCTGTGAAATCGAAAGGGGAAACTGGTTTCCAAAAGTGTGGGTAAGGGGAGTTCTCTGCTGATCTTACCTGGGTGAGTAGACACAGTTGGGGGGGGGGAGGGAGGGAGTTAAGGAAAGATGACTGAGGTGGGGGCAGAATCATCTGCTGCAATTTCCTCTCCTGGTTGCAGGCAGTGTTGATCACAGCTCCAGACATGCTCAGTTCACGGCACTGAGAGCAGCCGACAAAGCTGCCCTCTGCAGCCTTGACAAGCCAGGTGGGTCCTTGTGATGCTGCTGCAGCTGTTTGGTTCTTTGAATCTATTCCTTTCTCTCTCTCTCTCCCGCCACCATCTGCAGGGAGATGGCAGCGTGCAGGAAGTTGCTGGGGCTGCTGGCTCTCCTGGCTGCCGGCGCTGCTGATGTCTCCGTGCTGAACACGTGCATGGATGGCAAGCATCACAAGACGGAGCCTGGTAAAGAGGATGAGCTGCATGGGCAGGTAGGGCTCTCTCCCCAAATGGGATTCTGAAACTCAGTTCTATTCCCTGATCTGAGCTGTGCCAGAGAGAGTGAATGGAGGGCAACGGCAGTAAAATATACTCAGAGTCAAGAGTGGATTTCATGCTCTTTATTCCGCTCATAGTGGTGAGGAGGAATGGAAGTTCCCCCAGAATGTCTGCTTTATATACATTATTTACACAATGGGCCCCACGTGATTGGCTAATTCCGGGATTCTCCTCTAGGCCAATCAGGTTGCAGATTCACTTCCACCTGGAGCTGGATTGGGTGGCTCCTGTGGACCAATCAGACTGCTGCATTCCAGATCCTATTGTTCTAGGACCAATCAGAATGCTGCACTTTGGATCCTATTCAACTCAGTACATAACAGGCAGCCTTCGCCAAACCTGGCGCTCTGCTGATGATGTTGGACTTACAACTCCCATCAATCTCAGCCAACAGAGGTTGGGCAAGGCTATAGCTCTGAAGGAAAGCCAGCTTACTGTTTTTAATTTTTGCTAAAGCTATTCTAGGCTGCATCAACAGAGGTCTAGTGTTCAGATCAAGGGAAGTAATAGTCCCTGTCTATTCCATCTTGGTCAGGCCCCACCAGTGTCCAGTTTGGGGCACCCCGGTTTAAGAAGGATGTTGACCACCCTTCTGGATCTCTGGGCCACAAGCCTGGGTAGTGTTTATGGAGTTCCTGGACTGTCTAGACAAGTCTCATTGATGTGGTCCGAAGGAAAGCAGAGCAAGATGTTTGACACCAGTTGGCGGCAGGAAGAATAAGAGGAGGAGTTTGGATTTGATATCCCGCTTTATCACTACCCTAAGGAGTCTCAAAGTGGCTCACAATCTCCTTTTCCCTTCCTCACCCCACAACAAACACTCTTTGAGGTGCGTGGGGCTGAGAGACTTCAGAGAAGTGTGACTGGCCCAAGGTCACCCAGCAGCTGCATGTGGAGGAGCAGGGAAGCGAACCCGGTTCCCCAGATTACGAGCCCACCGCTCTTAACCACTACACCACACTGCAGAAGTTGCTGGGAGGAACCAGACAAGGTGCCACCTAACCACCTTAGGGACCGCATTCTGGATTTGTGTAGAGTTTACTCCTTAGGGTCTGGAAACCAAGCCTTAAGAGCTGGGGTGTACCTCCCAACCCTATAGATGTACGATTTAATGACAAGCAAAATGAGAATAAATTTGCCACTGGCTAGGAAGCAGGGCTTGGGGTGTGAGCGAGTGAAGGCAGTGTGGAGCATCCTACTCGTCTTGTGATTTGGAAGGGAGGGCGAGGTGCTAGATGAGTTGGCCTCCCCCATCCCTCTTTCCCTCTCTTCCCATAGTGCTCCCCGTGGAAAGAAAATGCTTGTTGCACAAATAGCACGAGTCACGCCGCCCATGATGACCAGTCCTACCTGTACAACTTCAACTGGAACCACTGCGGGATCATGTCCGCTGCCTGTAAACGACACTTCATCCAGGACACCTGCCTCTACGAATGCTCGCCCAACCTGGGCCCCTGGATTAACAAGGTGGGCTTGGGGTTTTGACCTTTAAAGCCCTATGTGGCCTAGGACCCTCGTACCTACGGGACCGCCTCTCCTGGTTTGCCCCGCGGAGGACTTAAGGTCCACAAATGACAACATTCTGGAGGTCCCAAGTGACAATGAGGTTAGATTGGTCTCCACTAGGGCCAGGGCCTTTTCAGTACTGGCCCCGACTTGGTGGAACGCTCTTTCACAAGAGACTAGGGCCCCGCGGGACTTGACATCTTTCTGCAGGGCCTGCAAGACGGAGCTGTTCTGCCTGGACTTTGGTTTGGACTCAGTCTGACCCTTATGTTTCCCTCCCCTTATGGTTTTGATCTATGGACTACTTTTAAAATGAGGCTGGTGTTAGATGCCCTGAGCCTGGCTCTGGCTGGAGAGGGCAGGGTATAAATAACATTTATTATTATTATTATTATTATTATTATTATTATTATTATTATTATTTATTATCATCATCATCATCATCATCGGCATTTCACCTGTGTACATCTACCCCCCACGCTCCCCTAAAAGAGAACTGGACCGAATCTTTGGGTACGGGGCACCCTTCCACTTCTCCCTAACCTTCCCCCACCCCCTGCATAAATCTAACTTATTCCTCCCCGTGCAGGTGGATCAGACCTGGCGCAAAGAAAGGATCCTGGATGTCCCACTGTGCAAAGAAGATTGTGAGCAGTGGTGGAACGACTGTCGGAATGACATGACCTGCAAGAAAAACTGGCACGTGGGCTGGGACTGGTCCCAAGGTCAGTTGGCGCTGCTGCAGAGAGAATAATAATAATAATAATAATAATAATTAATAACAATAACAATAAATTTATTATTTATACCCTGCCCATCTGACTGGGTTTCCTCAGCCACTCTGGGCGGCTTTCAACAGAATATTAAAATACAATAGTCTATTAAACATTAAAAGCTTCCCTAAACAGGGCTGCCTTCATATGCCTTCTAAAAGTCTGGTAGTTGTTTTTCTCTTTGACATCTGGTGGGAGGGCGTTCCACAGGGCGGGTGCCACCACCGAGAAGGCCCTCTGCCTGGTTCCCTGTAACCTCACTTCTCACAATGAGGGAACCGCCAGAAGGCCCTCGGAGCTGGACCTCCGTGTCTGGGCTAGACGATGGGGGTGGGGGCGCTCCTTCGGGTCTAGTGGACCGAGGCCGTTCAGGTTGCAGAGGTGGGACTTCTGGCCAAAATAGAGCCGGTTCACACATAATACTAAGCCCCTAGTTTATTTTAAACCCAAGGGTGTGGAATTAGACCAGGTCAGAGGGCCAGTTCCTTATCTCCTCCACCCAATCGCAGGGCCAAGTCTGAGAGGTGAGTAGGGCGTTGGGTGCCTGTGCATACAATGAAGCTGAATGTTGGAAGATTCGGGACACAAAAAGACTTCTTTACACTGTGCACAGGTAAACTGTGGAACTCTCTGCCACAGGAGGCAGTGGTGGCCTCCAGCTTGGATGACTTTAAAAGAGAATCAGACAAATTCATGGAGGAGGAGAGGGCTATTGATGGCTCCTAGTCAAGATGGCTGCCTCCCCAGAAGCTGCAATGCTTCTGAATCCTGGTTGCTGGGAACCCCTGGGAGGGCAGCGTTGTCCTTGCGCTTGAATCCTGCTTTTGGGTTTCGCTTTGGGGTATCCTGCTGGCCACTGTGAGAGCAGGATGCTGGCCTAGATGGGCCCCACTTGGCCTGATCCAGCAAACCCTTGTTAATGTTCTTACAGACCTGACAGTCCTGGTGAGTGTGTATTTGTCTGGCTGTGCACTAATGCAAACTCTTTTTAAAAAATGAATTGTCCAAATTATTTGGCCAAAATCAAAATTGTGGGTGGTATCCAGACAAGCAACGAATGAAAAAGAAGTGTCAATTCAGGGGACGGGTTTATTATATATATATATATATATATATAATCTTTATATATAAATATATATAAACACACACACACACACACACACACACACACACACACACATATATATAGTGTTGTAACATGCCATTTTCAACAGTAATTAAACATACTTTTACATCTTACTCAATTTTTTGACTTCCATCAGTCCTGTCTGAAAATTTTCCGATATAATCTCTTAGTATGCATTTCTTACTTTCCCCTATTACATTTAAAACTCATAACCAATATCTCTATCTTTATCTACTTTGTAACACTTCATATATTTCTCCTTACAAAGCTTCTTGTAGTCCTACTAGCGTAATTTGGTTACAATTGCTCTTCAAATAGTTTATATATTTCTTCCAATCTTCTGTAAATCTCTGGTCCCTCAGGTTTCGAATCCTTCCTGTCATTTTGTCCAATTCTGCATAGTCCATTAATTTTGTCTGCCATTCTTCTTTTGTTGGAATTTTTTCTTGCTTCCATTTCTGGACTAACAATACTCTTGCTGCTGTTATTGCATATAAAAACAGTTTGACATCTTGCCTATTAATATCCTGGCCTATAATACCAAGTAAAAATGCTTCTGGTTTTTTTAAGAATGTATATTTCAACATCTTTTCTATCTCATTATATATCATTTTCCAGAAGTTCTTTACTTTCTTACATTCCCACCATATATGATAAAATGTTCCTTCTTTTTCTTTACATTTCCAACATTTATTATTTGTCTTATACATTTTAGCTAAGTTAGGGGAAGGGTTTTTTCTTAAGGTGGCTGTCCTGGCTGCCGGGGACAGATTAAGTTTTGTTACGATGCCAACCTGATGTCTGGCGACTCTCCTCCTTTCTCTGGGATGGGTACCCAGCCAGCTGAGCATCTTGGAACGACAAGCCTTGCTCAGCCTGGCATCTCTTCCCTTCAATTCCAGGGTATAACCGCTGCCCCCACGGGTCGAAGTGTCAGCTGTGGGAATCCGTCTTTCCTAGTCCACAAGACCTGTGTGAGAAGATCTGGAGCAACTCCTACAAATATACCACCTTCACGAGGGGCAGCAAGCGCTGTATCCAGATGTGGTTTAACGAAACGCAGGGCAACCCCAATGTGGAGGTGGCAAAGTACTATGCCAATGCTGGAGTCGGTCTCTCACCCTGGATGCTCCTGGTTTTGTTTTTCCCTGCCCTCCCAGCAACTCTGCTGTGAACTTTGCAAGGGACTTCTCTGATCCTGAAGAGTTTTGACCCTGCAAGATGGCGCTGGGATTTCCCACTTCCTCTATCACGGTGAGAGTGCTCTCGTTCCCAGCTTGCCTGTAAGAAGAGTTTATCTTCCGGGACTTCCTCCGAACATTGTTTCAGCTTCTCTTCATTTCTATCACCTCAGCAAACTTGGTCTGCTTACGGGGACACGGAAAGGGAAGTGGCCTCTAGTAACAGGGGCGTTTGCAACCCCTGGGAACACACAACTGGAAGAAGGAATAAAAGCCTGGTTCTTCAATTCGATTTGCTGTTGTGCCCTTTGCTTTCATCAATGCAAAGAAGAGGGTCGATGCCTGATTATCAATGCCTAGCCCTAAATACTTGCTTCCCACTGAAGGGGAGTGGGTGATGGAGAATTTTCTTATCGCTTATTAATATTATCCTGCCTTTTTCCTGGGCTGAGATTCAAGGCAGCTTACTCAAATTAAAACATGGGTAAAATGCAGAAAGCTACAAACTTATAGAAGATAATAATTAAAGAGTAATTAAACTCTAGTAGATTTAAACTAATATAGCAATAGATGGTAAAAACAGCACAGTGCTATTTAAATGCTCTTTTCTTTAAAGTGTTACAGGAAAAATCCGAGGGCTCCCTTGGACAAAACAAAGACACCAACCAGGATAACTTGGAGCAAAACAGCAGCCTGTAGGCTTGGCCTTTATTGAACTGTTGCAACAGGGTATTCCCCTCACGTGCAGGAGAGAGGAAAGACCCCGAAGAATAGTGTGCAAGGTCTTATAAAAACTTTTGAAATTCCCCTCCTCTAGGTCTAGCCCACCCCCAGAAACATCATGCATACATTACAGAAAGGAGGGGCTGAGGGAGGCATACATTACAGAAAGGAGGGCTGAGGGAGGAGTTGGTGGTAACCTGAGTGTCTTGTCACCTGGCTGGTTCCCCCTTTCCCCCTCCCCATGAGTACTTTCCAGAGGACAAAGGGCAGTTTGCAGTTTCCTGCCCCCTGAGGGAAGATCTGATCAGTGTCCTTTGTTTCAGTCCATGTTGAATCCACTCCCATATGCAAGTTCTTTGTGATCTTGATTGTCTTCTGTCTGGGATCATCAGGGTTGGCATGGGCAGGGCTCCTGTGTTATGTGCTGAGACAGTGAAGGGATTATGGCTGACCAGGACTAAGTCACCCCCCTTTGTTAGTTCTTGTCATATGGAGTAAAATAAAAATGGAACAGTGCAAATCCAATGTATGGTTGATTTTCTATGAATTTATAACAGAAATGTGGTGTGTGTGTGTGTGTGTGTGTGTGTGTGTGTGTGTGTGTGTGTGTGTGAAGTTTATACAAACAGAATGATTGGGGTGGGGGGTTCCTGCTACAAAAGTCAGTCCCCCAAAGCCTGTTGGAATAAGAAAGGAAAGAGCCAATTTAGCTTTTTCAGGGAGCGACTTCAAAAGTTGTCTGGGAGCAGCCACCACTGACAAGGCCCTGCTATATAAAACAACTGGGGGACCCCCTAAACCCTAGAAATTAATAAATGGTAGGATTTTGATGATTTGGCATGTGAAGGGAGGAATACAAGCTGCAGAGGAATTCCTGGGTTAGCCTACGTAAAAGGACCTGGCCAAGGTAGGGCCATTAAGAAACAAGAGAGGTCCATTGAGAGCCACTGGCAATGGGAGAGAAGAACTGTCCTCCCCCCTTGCCCTGAGGTGTGAACAGAGACTGGGGGGTTGGAAGGATGCCAGGGGAACTGAGTGTTTGAGGTGACAGGAAAATGGGAGACTGGTAGCAAGGGGTTCTAGCAAGAAGGGCTGGGAGAGATGCCTTGGAGTCTAGGGCTTCACTGCTGTGGGGGGACAAGCCCTTCTTGAAAGGACCATGCTGTAAGATCAGGACTCCCTCCATGCAGACAGAAGGTGTAAATAGGTGAATAAACAGTATTTCTTAGTTGCTATCTGGAAACACTGTTCAGCAGAGCTCAGGGTTGGACACCAGAATTGGACATTTGCCGATTATATAAAGTGTTACAAGCTTGATTTCTGCCAGGGACGCAGGTGGCGCGGGGACGCAGGTGGCGCTGTGGGTTAAAGCCTCAGCACCTAGGACTTGCCGATCGAATTGTCGGCGGTTCGAATCCCTGCGGCGGGGTGCGCTCCCGCTGCTCGGTCCCAGCGCCTGCCAACCTAGCAGTTCGAAAGCACCTCCGGGTGCAAGTAGATAAATAGGGACCGCTTACCGGCGGGAAGGTAAACGGCGTTTCCGTGTGCGGCTCTGGCTCGCCAGATGCAGCTTTGTCACGCTGGCCACGTGACCCGGAAGTGTCTCCGGACAGCGCTGGCCCCTGGCCTCTTAAGTGAGATGGGCGCACAACCCCCGAGTCTGTCAAGACTGGCCCGTACGGGCAGGGGTACCTTTACCTTTACCTTTATGTTTTGCATTATTCCGTAATGTTTTCTATACTGTAAATGTTTCTGGCCACTGTGTTGCTTTCGATATTGCTGAGTCACGTTTTGCAACACAGGGGTTTGTTTGTTTACCCTTCTGCATTCCAAGCAGATGTTCTGCCACTTCTCCAAACTAACCCTGTAAAGAGAGGATTGGCTACAGCCCTTCTGTTCCGGTTCTCTTGCTTTTATCTTAGATTCTCCCTGGAAGGCCAACAGAGGGTGCCAGATCTCTCTCCAGGCCTGGCTGCAAAACAAAACAAGAGAGTATTAATTTAACTGCGGGCGGGTGTACATTCTTGTGGGCTGCGCGCACACTTTTGGAGCTGGAGGAGTGGGGTGTTCCGCATGCGTGCTGGCGGAGTCCTGCACCCACACAGCACCAGCGCCTTCATGTGCTGGCGGTGGCCTGGAGGGGAGGCCTCCTGCTCTGGACTGGCTGCTTAGAGTGGGGCAGAGGAAAAACCAATAAAAATTATATAAAAAATAAAAATAGTGGCGGTCATATCCGTTACAAATGTACGTATATGTGAGTTTTGTACATTATGTGAGTTTTGAGGGATGCGGGTGGTGCTGTGGTCTAAACCAGTGACCTTCGACTTGCTGATCCAAAAAGGTCAGCGATTTGAATCTCCGCAATGGGGTGAGCTCCCTTTGCTCTGTCCCAGCTCTTGCCAACATAGCAGTTTGAAAGCACATCAGTGCAAGTAGATAAATAGGTACCACTCTGGTGGGAAGGTACACAGCGTTTCTGTGCGCTCTGGCTTCTGTCACGCTGTCCTGTTGCTCCAGAAGAGGTTTAGTTCTGCTGGCCACATGACCCGGAAAAACTGCCTGTGGACAAACACCAGCTCCCTCAGCCTGAAAGCGAGATGAGCGCCGCAACCCCAGAGTTGTTCGCGACTGGACTTAACTGTCGGGGGTCCTTTACCTTTACCTTTATACCTGCCAATATTTATCTGATGAAAATAGGGATGTCCTAAGGAAAAGTGAACCACCAACTGGACCTAATATAATAATAATAATAATAATAATAATAATAATAATAATAATTTATTATTTATACCCCGCCCATCTGGCTGAGTTTCCCCAGCCACTCTGGGCGGCTCCCAATCAGTGTTAAAAACAGTACAGCATTACATATTAAAAACTTCCCTGAACAGGGCTGCCTTAAGATGTCTTCTGAATGTCAGGTAATTCTTTATCTCTTTGACATCTGATGGGAGGGCGTTCCACAGGGCGGGCGCCACTACCGAGAAGGCCCTCTGTCTGGTTCCCTGTAACTTGGCTTCTCGCAGGGAGGGAACCGCCAGAAGGCCCTCGGAGCTGGACCTCAGTGTCCGGGCAGAACGATGGGGGAGGAGACGCTCCTTCAGATATACTGGACCGAGGCCGTTTAGGGCTTTAAAGGTCAGCACCAACACTTTGAATTGTGCTCGGAAACGTACTGGGAGCCAATGTAGGTCTTTCAAGACCGGTCTTATATGGTCTCGGCGGCCGCTCCCAGTCACCAGTCTAGCTGCCGCATTCTGGATTAATTGTAGTTTCCGGGTCACCTTCAAAGGTAGCCCCACGTAGAGCGCGTTGCAGTAGTCCAAGCGTGAGATAACTAGAGCATGCACCACTCTGGCGAGACAGTCCACGGGTACCTTTACCTTTTATGTGTGTTTTGCACAATAAACTACACTTTGTTTCAATTAATTTGCACCAGGGTGTAGATGGCTTTGAAAAAAAGGATTAGGCAGATTCATGGAGGGAAGGCTATTGCTGGTTACTAGCCAGGATGGCTGTGCTCTGCTTCAGTCGGAGGCACCAATGCTTCTGAAAACCAGTTGCTTTTGCTCTCATTTTTTTTTTTGGAAAAAAATATGTTAACAATTTCAACATAACAAAGTGTAAAGAAAAAGAAGGGACTTTCTATCATATGTGGTGGGAATGTAGAGAAATTAAATTTTTATTGGAATTGATATATAATGAGTTGAAGAAAATGTTTAAATTACCATTTGTAAAAAAAACAACCCAGAAGCATTTTTGTTAGGGATTGTAGGAAAAGACCTGCCAAGGAAAAGAAAGAATTTATTTATGTATGTCCAACCTACTTTTCAAGCCATCCAAGCTGGTGACTTCTTATGAATATTATGATTTAGAATTTATATACCTACCTATACCTGCAGGTGTCAGGATGTTCACAGAATAAAATCAGAATACAAAACCTCAAAATACATATGCTGCCTCCTGCGCAATAGGGAGCCCTTTGACCCTCCCGATCAAATATTCTGCTGGGCATTGCCATTCAAAGAGCGTGCGTGCACTGCGCCATGTGATCGATTCTGCGGGACGGGGCTGCCCTCCCCTCCCGCCCCCCCTCTCCCCCGGGAGGGAGTTTCCCCCGTTCACTGCGCGCTGCGTCCGAAGGGCTTTCCTCGCAGGCGCCGCGTCCCTTTCGGAATCCCCCCGGAGCGCCGCCGAAGTCTCTCCCGGACCCGAGGCTCCTCCCGCGTCCCTCGCCAGGAAGCGCTCGCCGTCCCCCCGGGGAAGAAGGAGGGCGACGGGATCCGGCGGGGCCCAGGGCTCGTCGGAGGAGCCGAGTCGGGGCTGCCGCTTCCTTCCCAACTTCTCTGCGCCCCGGTGGGAAGTGGGAACCAACTGGAACCAAAGGCGCCTGCGGAGCGCGCGCCCTTCCCGTCTCGGTGCGCCCAGGCGGGGCTCGACGGGGACCCGGTCCCTGCTTGCTCGGAGCCCTTCTTACTTCTCCGCTGCCCGGAGGAGGAGGCGGAGAAGGAGGCGGAGGCCACTTTTCCCCGCCTCGAAGGGGCCGCCGAGCAGCACGCCCAGCGGCTCCCCTCGCCACTGCGCCTCGCCGGACGAGACGCACCACAGGCTCGGGAAGAAGGAAGGAAGGAAGCGAGCGAGCGAGCGAGCAAGCCAGCGCGGCTTGCTGCCTCTCCGCCCCCGCCGCCACCCCTCCACGATCCCCCGTGGGCGCCGCGGGCCAAGAGTCTCCCGCAGCCGCCATGCGCCCCTCGCGGCCCGCCCGTCGGGGGCGCCGCCTCCTCCTGGCCGGGCTCTGCTAAGCGCCCGCCTCGCTTCCGCCGCTCCGCTCCGGGCATGGCGGGCGCAGGGGCCGCCGCGCTGCTGCTGCAGCAGCAGCAGCAGCCTCCGCCGCCGCCTCCTCCTGCTCCCGCGGCCCCGCCGTCGTGGTACCACAAGGACCTGAGCCGCGCGGCGGCCGAAGAGCTCCTGGCCCGCGCGGGGCGCGACGGCAGCTTCTTGGTGCGCGACAGCGAGAGCGTGGCCGGAGCCTACGCCCTGTGCGTGCTGTGAGTGGCGGGGCGAAGGGAAGGGAAGGGGGCGCGGGAGGAAGGGGCCCGGGGAGCTTGGAGCAGAGGTGCCAACAAAATATTTGGTTTTCTTGGGGGGGGGGGCGCAGGGAAGCCTCGCCCGGAGGAATCGATCACCAGGCATGGCGCGCGCCCGCCCGCCCTTTGAATGGCGGTGCCCATCAACTTGGACCCCCAAATGTTTTATTGGGGGCAAGCCGAGGAGTTGGAGACACCCCCCCAGCCGTTGCTTCCGTGCTGCAGGCGGCCCTCGAGTCGTGCCGGGGGCCGGACGGGTCTCGCCCATTCTGGCGGCGTGTGCGGTGCTGTGCCGGGACCCCCAGAAGCACTTTTCAGTCCAGAGTTAAAAAGTATCAGATTCTCCAAACCAAACTTTTTCAGGGTTTGGAAAAAGAAGCGCTCTCACCAAATTCCAAACCTGGGATTTCACTTCTGAAGTTTGCGATGGGGTTTTGGGCTTGAGGGTTTAGCGGTGCCGATCCTCTCTCTGCGTGTTATAAGGCTTTCCTGCCGGGTCTGAGTCGGGTTTTCCCGACTCCTGTTCGTACTTTCCTAGGAGTGAGCCTAGGAGTGAGCTTACTCATGAGGAAGACTTGTCTGGGATCATGCTGTTAGACTAGTTAGCATCTCTTGCTTGTCAGATCGCCTAACTGTTGGCAACCAAGGTACTGAAGCAGTTGCATGTCATCTGTTGGACGCAGTCAAATATCACAGACGCCATTGCATGCCAGTTTTTGAAGATATTGTCAGTTAACGACTGCCAAACGTTGAAGAGGAGTCAAAAGCTGGACTCAAAATGTGCTTGGGACTTAAATTCTGAGATTGGAAAAAAGAGAGAAAATGTATGTATTTGACCCACAGAAGAAATTTGTGCACAGTTTTGTAATATAATAATAAGTAAACGTTTTGTAAGCAAACAAGGTTTCAACTGGATTGAACAATTCAGGGTTTGGGAAGAGGCCTGTGATGCTTTGAAGGACTAGGGCTACACTTTTCTTTTTGGCTGGTGCTTTTAGGGAGTTCCTGTGTCCTGAGGCAATATCCACTGTTTTCATGCTCAGAGCAGATCCACTGAAATAAACAGACCCAGCTATTTTGATCAAACTGCCTGCTTTGAGCCCTCTTAATGTGGAATATTGCTCCTTAAAAAACACACACACAAAGACCTCAAGCCTTTGATTTGGTTCTATTGAGTGGTGGATGGGAGGCAGAATTAAGCGCAAAGTGAGGTGCAGTCTTCAAAAAGAGGTAGGCTTCTTCACACCAGTACAATATAGGCATTTTTTGTGAACAGCCAGGAAGTGATGCTGTTAAAACAACACTGGAAGTGAAGTTGCAAGGAGGAAAGTTCAGGAGGGCAGGACAGGCAGCCAGGCAACCGTCCGGCTAAGGAGGATTTGCTGCTGAGTAAAAGAGGTAAAAGTGCTTGCTCGTTCATGTAAATGTTATAAAGCCTGGGAGCTGGTTAATGCAAAGGCCAATGAATGACTTTGGGCTTTCGGGCTTTTGACCATTCACTTGGATTCTCCCAACTCCTGATTGTGCCTTAAGCAAATAAGTGGTCAAGGCATGTCAGGAGGTGAGTGCCTGTGTGTTGTCTACGTGATCCTGAGGGTGCCAAAACAGCCACTGGAGGCTGGGGGGTGGTGATGGGATTTGTAGTCCACAAACCATCTGGAGGGAACCAGCAGGTTAACGAAGGCGGCTGTCGGAGAACAATCAGTAGTGACCTCCTTTCCTTGGCTGCGCCAGAGCCTGTTAATCTTCCTGGGGGGTGGGGTGGGGTGGAGGTGCTTGTGTGGGTTGCCTGGAGGGTAACAGCTGGAACTCACCCCCCTCTTTCTGCCTCTAGCAGCACCCACATCTGTATGGCAAGCTTAATCTATAGCTGCCCTGGCATATTTCCCTGGGAGATCCCTGGGGGGGAGGGGCAAGGTCAGAGTTAACTGGTACTGTAAAGACACAGTATGGATTCAGAGTGGGGCCGTGGATCGAGTGCTAGGGGTTTGCAGAGAGCGTCTTTTGGGCAACCCCAAGTTAAACCACAGCCTTGTTGTCAAGATAAATTAGATGAATCTCGTAAAGCAGTTTGTGCATCATTTTTGGGTGGGTGTGCATGGACACCATAGTGCCTCCTTTTGCCTGTGAATATTAAAAAGCAAAACCCTTTGAGGGGGGCTGATCCTGATCAGTAAGGAGGTCTCTTCAGAACTGTCTGAAGCTGTCCAGATGCAGCCCCCCCCACTCCCAGGAGAGCACCTGTCACTGTTGGAGAGGTCACCTGTCCCTGCCACCTGCTTCTCCTTCTGCTAGGAGACATGACAGCACCAGCTGCTGCCTTGCCCTGAGATCAAGCCCTACAGCTGCACTTTTGTGAGTTCCTGGATGCAGTGTTAGAAACTCACTGTCATGTCAGCTAGGCACTCAATGGCTCATTAAACCAAGGTTAAAAAGGTAAAGGGACCCCTGAATGTTAAGTCCAGTCGCAGATAACTCTGGGGTTGCGGCGCTCATCTCTCTTTACTGGCCGAAGGAGCTGGCGTTTGTCCGCAGACAGTTTTTCTGGGTCATGTAGCAAGCATGACTAAGCCACTTCTGGCGAACCAGAGCAGCACACAGAAACGCCGTTTACCTTCCCGCCGGAGCGGTACCTATGTATCTACTTGCACTTTGACGTGCTTTCGAACTGCTAGGTGGGCAGAAGCAGGGACCGAGCAACAGGAGCTCACTCTGTCACGGGGATTCAAACCACCGACCTTCTGATCGGCAAGTCCTAGGCTCTGTGGTTTACACCACAGTGCCACCCGCGTCCTTAAACCAAGGTTACAGTTGCCAAAAAGGAATATCTAGTTGCCATTTTGGGGCAAGACGGCTCTAAAGTCTTTATTTTTCAAATGACGGACTAACCATGATTGATTCTCAGTTAAACATCTGGCAGGTTCAGATGGCAACCTTGAGCTAGGTTAAGAGTTTTGAGAACTTAAAGAAGAAAAGTCACTTGATCCAGGGACAGTCCACATATATATTGGTAAGTATAGGGACACAGGTGGCGCAGTGGTCTAAACCACCGAGCCTCTTGGGTTTGCTGATCAGAAGGTCGGCTGTTCGAATCCCCACGACAGAGTGAGCTCCTGCTGCTCTGTCCCAGCTCCTGCCCACCTTGCAGTTTGAAAGCACACCAGTGCAAGTAGATAAATAGGTATCACTGCAGTGGGAAGGTACACGGTGTTTCTGTGCGCTCTGGCTTCCATCACGGTGTCCCGCTGCTCCATTAGCGGTTTAGTCCTGCTGGCCACATGACCCGGAAAGCTGTCTGTGGATGAACGCCGGCTCCCTCGGCCTGAAAGTGAGATGAGGACCGCAACCCCATAGTTGCCTTTGACTGGTCTTAACCATCCAGGCATCCTTCACCTTTACCTTTATATTGGTAAGTGAAGACAAGCTGCAGCAAATAACTTTAACGTTGCTCCCTGCTCTTGCTCAGGCTGCGCAGGAAAAGCATTTTGGTTCCTGAAATCCATTCTGATTGTGTGGATAAAATATAACGGATAGGATTCTACAGGATGTGGTATTAGTGTGTGAAAACAGTCCCGATCCAAGGATCCCCAGCCATGCGCCTCCAGATGGTGGAGATATCAGGTGCCATCCTCACTCCTAGGCATCTTCACTTAGCCAGGTCATGTTCCACACACTGGCTCTACGAAATATTTGACAGGCTCCCTGTGCTTGTCAGTAGACAGTCCTTGCCCTCGGACCTGCAGTGTAAGAGGCGCAGCACAAAAGGAAAAGGGATTGGGAGGGAGAAGGAAGGGAGTGAATGTGGGCACAGTTGCTTAGGTGGAGTTCTTGAGATGTGCCGTGGCTCAGAGCAGAGCAGGTGCTTTGCATCCAGAACATCCCTGGCAGCGTCTCCCAGTGGGGATGGGAAAGAGAAACCCCAGGTCTCTCTTCTCTGCTAATCTCTGCTATAGCCCCTTTGTGTCAGGAGCCCCACTGTGACCAATCAGCGGCGCATCCCCCATTTTGTCTTGGAAACTCTCGTTGTCCCCGAGAGGGGGCAATGACAATAAAGATATTATTATTATTATTATTATTATTATTATTATTATTATTATTATTAACTTAGGAAATTATAAATTATATGGATGGAAAGAGCCCTGGAGATGGGGAGGGGCACCTAAAGGTCATCCAGCCCAACCCCTTGTCAGGGCAGGAAACCCAGCCCCACAGCATGCAGTACGTGGTAGCTTTCAGAGGCTGGCGAACGGGTGTGGATATTATTTGGCTTTTCCAGCGGCTCTGCAGTGTCCTTTGGGATAAAAACCATTATCCAGCAGTGCCTACCTCATAGGGTTGTTGTGTACATAACGTACAGGAAGCCCATGGAAAAGAGAGCAAGGCTGCAAAGCCTCGAGCTCTTTGGAGACATTAATCGATAACAATCTAGGATAAGTTAAAAATTAAGGTGCCTAATTCTGAATTAAGAATTAGGCACGACACCCCTGTCCAGTGAGGGCTTATCCCTAGAACCTATCGGCAACAACAAGGGTCCTGGGACATGTGAAGCAGTAATAAGGGAGAGGTCCTTTGGACATGTGCAGAGTGCATTTCCTTTGCCCGTGAAGAACTGCAGGTCACCTTGCTGAAATTTGGAGGCAAGTCTTCTGTTCCAGAAGGAGGAGCTTCCAGGCAGAAATTAATTACTGTTTATGCCAGGCCGTATCCGTTGGTGAGATTGTATTTAGGAGCCCGTTCCTGTGGAACTCCCTTCCACTGGAGACCTGGATTGGCTTTTGGTGGTCGGCACGAGAAAAGCTCACTTGCCTGCTTCTCACCGTCCCTGCCATTATACAATTGGTATGGATTGTGCACACTGAAACAATTGCATCTTGTTTGGGCTACTGCGTCTGAAAACAGCCGCATCGCAAAACCTCCAAAACGCTCCCCTCCCACACTGCTCATTGCTTGGGCAGCCCTGACCTTGAGCCTGTGGTATCTGTGCTGTGGTGTCAAGGAACCATCAGACGTTCCTACTCCTGTGCAAATGGGCTAAGTAGTAGAAATTTGTCTTGCTGCGTCTTCCCAACCACCTTGCAAGGCAGGCTTAAAGGGCTAGATCCACATTGCAGATTGGTGCATGGGCTGAAAGAGAGAAAACATCGCCTAAGACCAGGGGTCAGAAAACTTTTTTCAGTGGGGCTGGTCCGTTGTCCCTCAGAATTCCTATGTCCCACAACTAACCCAGAGATGCATTTTAAATAAAAGCACACATTCTACTCAGGTAAAAACACCAGGCAGGCCCCACAAATAACCCAGAGATGCATTCTACTCAGGTAAAAACATGCTGATTCCCGGACTGTCTGCGGGCCGGATTTAGAAGGCAATTGGGCTGGATCTAGCCCCCAGGCCTTAGATTGCCTACCCAAGCCTAAGACCATCTGATGCCCAAGGCTTTGGGCTCTTGGCTGTTTTATGCCAGTTCTGTGCCAGAAGATGACCTTTATTGGTAATAATCTCGCCTGCAGCATCCTATAAATTCCCTGTCATGTTCACATCCGAGTGGTAAAATCTATCATCTATCTATCTATCTATCTATCTATCTATCTATCTATCTATCTATCTATCTATCTATCATCTCTATCTATCTATCTATCTATCTATCTATCTATCTATCTATCTATCTATCTATCATCTATCTATCTATCTATCTATCTATCTATCATCTATCATCTATCTATCTATCTATCTATCTATCTATCTATCTATCTATCATCTATCTATCTATCTATCTATCTATCTATCTATCTATCTATCTATCTATCATCTCTATCTATCTATCTATCTATCTATCTATCTATCTATCTATCTATCTATCTATCTATCTATCATCTATCTATCTATCTCTATCTATCTATCATCTATCTATCTATCTATCTATCTATATCTATCTATCTATCTATCTATCTATCTATCTATCTATATCTATCTATCTATCTATATCTATCTATCTATCTATCTATCTATCTATCTATCTATCTATCATCTATCTATCTATCTATCTATCTATCTATCTATCTATCTATCTATCATCTATCTATCATCTATCTATCTATCTATCATCTATATCTATCTATCTATCTATCTATCTATCTATCTATCTATCTATCTATCTATCATCTATCTATCATCTATATCTATCTATCCATCCATCCACAGGGATCAGGACTTCTGCCCCATTTCTGTTGCACCAAGCCCTGAAATGAAGAGGGATGTTACTGGGGTAATATCTGTGCACGAGCGTGTGATCTTGTGTGTTTAAGAGGAGACTCTTCCCTAGTTGGTTTTGCTCCACCCGTCGTGTGTGTGCAATAATATGGACATGGGGTGGGGGGCGCGTCCGTCATAAATGAAAAGGGCGCATTCCTTGGATACAAAGTTATCCGCCAAGCTCTGCATCTTGTTCTGCTCTCTTCCATAGGAGTCCTCCTTCCTTCCTCCCCTTGGAATGTGGTTTCTGTTGCTTCTGGGAAGCGAGGTTTAATCACCACCCTTGGCAGTAATTGGGGTAATTGGGTCACGACACCTACAGAACCTCCCTTTCCATGCCTCCCGCTGCCCTCGTTAAGTTTTCAAAGCAGAGCACGCGCCGACAGGTCTCTGTATTATTTTGCCTTCTTCACTCGCAGCATTTGTTATTTCTCCTTAGCAAAAGACGGGGTGGGGGGTGGGGAGCCTGGTCCCGGACTCAAAAGCAAAGTGCTGTGTTCGAGTCCCAGGCAGAACTTCACTGGAGCCCTTTAGTCTCATGATAGGAGAAAGGTGGATTAAGTGAGACAAAAGAGCCTTTAATATGGAGGATGCAAAGTTACACAGAGCGCTTTCTCAAGCTGAGTATTGTTGTTTTTATATACAGTGGTACCTCAGGTTACATATGCTTCAGGTTACATACACTTCAGGTTACAGACTAAAAGTTTGGTAGTTATTTTTCTCTTTGACACCTGGTGGGAGGGCGTTCCACAGGGCAGGTGCCACTACCGAGAAGGCCCTCTGCCTGGTTCCCTGTAACTTGGCTTCTTGCAGCGAGGGAACCACCAGAAGGCCCTTGGAGCTGGACCTCAGTGTCGAGGGTGAACAATGGGGGTGGAGACGCTCCTTCAGGTCTACTGGGCCTTTGAGGCCGTTTAGGGCTTTCAAGGTCAGCACCAACACTTTGAATTGTGCTCGGAAACATCCTGGGAGCCAGTGTAAGTCTTTCAAGACTGGTGTTATGTGGTCTCGGTGGCCGCCCCCCGTCACCGGTCTAGCTGCCGCATTCTGGATTAATTGTAGTTTCTGGGTCACCTTCAAAGGTAGCCCCACATAGAGCACATTGTAGTAGTCCAAGCAGGAGATAACTGGAGCATACACCACTCTGGTGAGACAGCCTACAGGCAGGTAGGGTCTCATCCTGCGTACCAGATGGAGGTGATAAACAGCCGCCCTGGACACAGAATGGACCTGCGGCACCATGGACAGTTGTGAGTCCAGAATGACTCCCAGGCTGTGCACCTGGTCCTTCGGGGTTACAGTTACCCCATTCAGGACCAGGGAGTCCTCCACACGAGCCTGCCCCCTGCCCCCCAAAAACAGGATTCAACCTCAATCTAGGGGACTAGAGAACCCTCAGGTTCCCTTCCAACTTTGTGATTCTCTGGTCCACTGAAACCTATAGCTGCAAGGTGCAGATGGCGAATTCAGATGGTGGAGCCTTCCTGGAGTTAAAGCAATAGGTAGAGCCTTGCGGGGTTTCAGTGCAAGCTATCCAGAGCCTAAGAAAAATGGAGAGCAGGTTGTTAATAAAATGTTTGTATACACAGTACATTTGTGTCGCGTTCCTTCTGGATTGAACTAGGGTTTCCGAGTGCCAAAGCAGGGCAGCTGACAAATGAAATGGTGGTATTATTATTATTATTATTATTATTATTATTATTTGTACCCCACCCATCTGGCTGGGTTTCCCCAGCACTCTGGGCAGCTTCCAACAAAGATTAAAAATACATTAAAATGTCACACATTAAAACTTGCCTGAACAGGGCTGCCATCAGATGTCTTCTAAAAGTCAGGTAGTTGTTTATCTCTTTGACATCTGATGGGAGGGCGTTCCACAGGGCGGGAGCCACCACCGAGAAGGCCCTTTAGTAGCTTTTGGGGGACCTGACATTGGTAGGAGTATAACCCCCCCAACTGAATTACCCCCAAAGTCCAAGGGTGGGACTTGGGTTGGGCAATGGATACCAGGAGGCGTGTCGTGTTGAGTGTCGGCGGCACATCTGCACACATGAAAAGAATTCAGTAATTATAATATTGAAGTTACATAAGCAGCTGTGCAGCAGGTGTTTTAACCTAGGCTGCATCTCCGTGGCCATTTATTCCATTTCATGACATTCCCCCTACTGTTAAGGCCCTTTCACACCAGGTAACTGGAGCCACAGTGAAATATAGTGCAAGATTGGTGCTCGTATCTATGCTATTTGCTTCCAGGAAAAAAATCTGTTTGCAAAAAATGTGGAAACGAGTTCGGAACATATGCTGTCATTCCAGAAGTGGACTTTACCCTGTGTGAAAGCTCAAATATAAATGTGGAGATGCAAAGTTAGGGAAACGTTGTGAAAATGAAATCAGCTTTATTTTTAATCTAATGTGGATTGTTTGATGTGCCTCTGAATATTCAGAGCTGCAAATTCCGCTTGGTCCTGGTGTTCCTCCAAAAGATGTAGAATTACCTGCTCCTTTCTGACTGGCCAGATTTTTAATGGCCAGTTATTTATTTAAATTGCGCCTTTAGTAAACATTGTTTGCTTATAAGGACTCATTGCTTATGGTAGAGAAAAGCTTTGAAACTTGTCTACATGGAGCCAAGGAAGCAGAGGACTGCGATGTGACGTGTGTCCCGTCAGAGGTTTGGGCTGCCTGTCTGGTCCCGATGCACCAGAGGGATCTGAACCGAATTCTTCTGGGGAAAGCTGGTCCCCAGCAGCAGTGGGGTTTGGGCCTCCCCAGTTCCCTCTGTCCTTAGCTCATGCAGAGACAGAAGGACCCACAGGGTTGCTGTCACACCGCGAAATCCCCTGATATAGCAACAAACACAACAGCACAACAGCATCCCACCCGGGAGTTTGCACTAGACCACATTTGAGGCATCCTTCCTGCTCTGTGCATTGTATCCTCTGAACACAGAGGACAAAACTGTTGTGCATATTGTCTTGTGGCTATTAGTAATCTTAGAAGGACTCCCAGTTCTTTGGCTTTCTGGTTTTGTTTTAAATAGCAAATTGTGGCCTGTTCTTCCCACAGAGGCAAAAGCCTTCATTCCCGCTGGATTTTTCCTTTTTCGGCCTCCCCTCAAGAGCCTGCTGGTTATAGCAGACTGGTGATCTGTTGGGGTTTTTGTTCTTAATACACACACAGCATGTTTTCATTTTTTAATACACATGCCTTAAGCTTTCCCAAGAAAAGTGTGCATCTCCCATCACTAAATTGTTGGTGAACTAAGACCCCTTCCTGGTTCTTAGCCACCTGCAAGGCCTACTCCGAGTATCCCTGTCAAAGTTAAAGGACATGGTTAACTTAGGTGCATTAATCACAGTGGGCCTACTCTGAGTAGCTGGCTACAACCCCTTGTTTCTAATGTTGTCAAGCAGATTTCTCCAGAAAGTCCAAAAGCAAAGCAGACTGTTTTCCCAAGGTATTCTCCTCCTGTAAATGGAGGTTCTGTATACATGTTGTGGTTGAAGACCACCAATAGACCCATTAATCATGAGGAAGATTTATTTAAATGAGACTCCATGAACAGCAATAATAATAATAATTTATAACAAAAAAAAATTCCTTCCAGTAGCACCTTAAAGACCAACTAAGTCAGTTCTTGGTATGAGCTTTCGTGTGCATGCACACTTCTTCAGATACCAGGACTTCCATTTCATGCGGCTCAATGTGGTGCCTTCCATAGTTCCAGTTACAGATAGGTAGCCCTGTTGGTCTGCCATAGTCAAATCTGATAAATCTGAAGAAGTGTGCATGCACACGAAAAGCTCATACCAAGAACTGACTTAGTTGGTCTTTAAGGTGCTACTGGAAGGATTTTTGTTTTGTTTTGACTATGGCAGACCAACACGGCTACCTATCTGTAAATAATAATTTATGTTACTATTATTTTGGTGAGGGTGTTACTATTATTTTCACAAGGGAAAGGGAATCATGTACTTATTCATGTTCTCTTTGCTCCTATTTTGCAGGATCCATTGCAGATGAATCAATTTGTGGCTCACTTCCTTCGGCCAGCTCTCTTCCCACACTTTCCATGCTTTTTCTGCCAAGCCAAGAAACATTTTTGAATGGGATTAAAACAGGAGGAGATTTCTTGTTCCTGAGATCCAACTCTGGCTGGATCTTGGGCAGGGGAATTTCCTCCAGGGTTCTGGCCGAATCTCACAGGGAAAGGAAAGGTTTCTCTCCCTTCCCCCTTACCCCAGTTTCCTTGTGAACATTTCATTTCCTGGGATTAAGAGGGAGGGGGATCTGGAGTGGTGATTAAGAGAAGCTGGTAATTTGAGGCTCCCTTTGGGCAGCCGCAGCTGGACATCCGTCTTGGTTGCCACCTATGATCACACTTGGACTCCTTAAACATAAATCCCCCGTTCCAAGCCTGTTAATTTGTTCGTTGTGTCCCAGGGAAGGGGTGTTCGCCAGAGTGCAAGTGTGCCCCAAAACTTATTTCAGGGACATTGCTTTTGGTCAAGGTTGCAACAGAATATGCATCTCTGTGCATGTGCAGAGAGGATTTTTTTTTAAAAAAGCTATAAATTAATGCAAGGACGTGGGTGGCACAGTGGTCTAAACCACCGTGTTCGAATCCCCGCAACAGGGTGAGCTCCCGTTGCTCTGTCCCATCTCCTGCCAACCTAGCAGTTTGAAAGCACACCAGTGCAAGTAGATAAATAGGTAGCGCTCTGGCGGGAAGGTGAACTGTGTTTCCATGCGCTCTGGCACTTGTCACAGTCCTCTGTGCGCCAGAAACAGTTTAGTCCTGCTGGCCACATGACCCGGAAAACTGTCTGTGGACAAACGCTGGCTCCCTCGGCCTGAAAGCGAGATGGGCGCTACAATCCCATAGTCACTTTTGACTGAGCCGTGCAGGGGTCCTTTACCTTTACTTTTTAAAAAAACAAATTAATGCATTACTGAATAAACTTTCTAAGGTTTAGAGGCTGGGTTCCCAAGTCAGAGGATGTGATTTCATGAGCCATTGAACCCTCTTTCTGAAAAGGCATTATTTTTGTGTGTGTCTTCTGAAGATAATGTCCCTCTGTGGTTTGTGACTCTCCCAGCTCTGGAAGTTCTGCCAAAGTCCAGTCCAGGACATCTCCTTGCAAGCAAACCAACATAAGACAGTTTTTATTTAAGGCACCTATTTAGTGGTAACAGATAAATGTTGGTTTGTTTCAGTGGGGAATTTATTTATAGATACAGCTGTTTTGCATGTGACGGATTTTCAGTTGCCTTTGAGAAAATTGTGCTTTAAAGATATGTTTACCAGTTCTGAGCCTGAAAGGCCCCCAGGCTAAAGAGCTCTTGGGGCCCCTCCAACTATAAATTTCTCCTGTTGCAAACCTCATGGAAACCACCAGGCATCCCAGCTACTCTGGGTGAAGTGAGAGCGTCTGGTTCAGAGCGGGTGGGGATGCTTTTGCAGTTGTTTCAAATGGACAGCGATAACAATGAGGCCGTGCAGATTTTACGGGGAGCAAGTACCACGAAACACATTGCCTCTGTGTGTTCGCCAAATACATCTGATTTCTGAGGCTCACTCTTTTTCCACTCTTGCCTTCGAGAACAAAGAAATGGCTCATATAGAATGTGAAAGGGCACGAAGTGTCTTGCCGCTGAGGCTTCCTTTGTGAGCGGCTGTTCTGAGCCGCTGACATTTTTCTGACGTTTCTGCGGCTGTTTGGTTGGCTGTAATAAAGGTCCTGGGGTTGTTCTGTGTGTTCCTTCAGATGCAGGATGCTTGGGTCTCTTTTGTTTAGGGGAAAGACCAGCTAAGAAGGGGCGTGATGGAAGTTTGAAAGATTATGCCTGGCATGCAGAAAGTGAGCAGAGAAAAGTTTTTCTCCTTTCCCAACACCAGAACCTGTGGACAAGCTGAATGCTGGAAGATTCAGGATAGAGGAAAGAAAGTTTTTCATGCACTGCACACTCAGATTGTGGAACTCCCTGCCACAAGAGGCAGGGAAGGACACCAACTTGGATGGCTTTAAAAGAGGATTGGAAAAATTCATGGAGGAGGCTTTGCCTCCGCAGTCAGAAGCAGCGATGCTTCTGAATACCAGTTGCTGGAAACCACAGGAGGGGAGAGTGTTGCTCTTGTGCTCGGAACAGCGTTCGAAACTCACCAGGCGCATTTTGCACCTGGCTTTCAGCCTCTTGCGACTGAGTGAAGGTGCCCGGGCACCAGGATGGCGCCTGGCGTCTCCACCATCTGGAGGGATCCTCGGATCAGGACTGTTTTCACACATTAGCAACACGCCTTGTAGAATTCTATCTGTGACATTTTATCCGCGCAATCAGAATGAGTTTCAGGAACCAAAAAGGCGTATTGAGAAATATGACTTCTGAGCTGTTTGCCCCCAAATGGCCACTAGGCATTGCGTTTTGGCGACTGTAACCCTGGTTTATATATCTGTAACCCTGGTTTGTATATCTGAGTTTCCAACACAGGCTCGGATCCTGCTTGTGAGTTTCCCACAGCACCCACCCCTTACCCCTTCCGCCCTGGCACATAGGAAACTGCCTTAGCTCAAGTCAGGCCTGTAGTCCACCGAGCCCAGCATTGCTTACACTGACTGGCAGCTTCTCTCCAGGCAGGAGAGTCTTTCCCCAGCCCTGCCCAGGAACTGAATCTGTCGCGTTCTGCAGGCCAAGCGAGTGCTCTGGTCGAGAAGCTGCAGCCTTCCCCTTACACAGCCCCCTCCCTACCAATCCTGAGGGTGCTGGGGGGGCGGGGAGCAAGTTAGGTCCCTGAACTGGGTCTGCCCACCCCTGGGTTAGCCTGTTGAGCCACAGCCTGAACATTTGGGCACTTTCCTGTGGTTTAAACAAAACCCTTTTTTAAGTTCAGAAGTCCCAACAAGAGGTGCCTCTGTCTTGCTTCCTTGCAATGAGAGAAGCACATGCTCTCCTTTCTTGGCACTCGTCTCCCTCCTCTTCTTCCTCCTCCTCCTCCTTCTCGCTGGCCTTTGGGTGTTTTTTTTTGCAGGGACATCCCGGTGTCTGTGGCTGGAAAACCAATTTTCCTCTTGTTTTGCTAACTGCACCCAAGTGGTGCGGAATGCGCCTGCTTCTGAAGGCTGATCCGCAATGCCCAGGAGGTTTTGCCCAGCAAGGAGGAACAGTCTAAGTCTTTTTCCCTTTTTTCCCCTTGCAGGAATTTCATCTACTCCTCCCCCACCCGAACCACAGCCTTCTCCTTGGCAGCTGTTTGGGCTTTATGACAGCACCAGAGGGAGGGAGGCAGCTATATCAGCTTAGAGTGCAGTTATCCGCTCAGGTTGCTGTTGAGAAAATTGTGGGCTCCTTAAAGCAATGATGCAGAAAGCTCAGCGCTTGCTAGTTTTGTGTGAGCACGCATGTGTTTGTTTAAATAATAATAATAATAATAATAATAAATGTTATTTATATCCCGCCCTCCCCAGCCGAAGCTGGGCTCAGGGCGGCTAACAACAGTCAAAATAATTCAACATTCTAAAAACATTCATTATAAAATTAATTAAAATCAGATTAATGGCAACCATCAAGCAAAATCCTGTGCGGGTTGCCAGAGGAGGGGGTCAGGCTGCGCCCTGACCAAAGGCCTGGTGGAACAGCTCTGTCTTGCAGGCCCTGCGGAAAGATGTCAGGTCCCGCAGAGCCCTAGTCTCTTGTGACAGAGCGTTCCACCAGATTGGAGCCGCGGCCGAGAAAGCCCTGGCTCTAGTTGAGGTCAGCCTAACCTCTCTGTGGCCTGGGATCTTTAGGATGTTTTTATTTGCAGACCGTAAATTTCTCTGTGGGACATACCAGGAGAGGCGGTCCCGTAGGTACGAGGGTCCTAGGCCGTATAGGGCTTTGAAGGTTAAAACCAGCACCTTGAGCCTGATCCTGTACTCCACCGGGAGCCAGTGCAGCTTGTATAGTACTGGATGAATATGATCTCGCAGCGAAGACCCCATAAGGAGTCTCGCCGCGGCATTTTGCACCCGCTGGAGTTTCTGGGTCAGTCTGTACCTCTGGATAAGAATGGGATCCGTTCTGGATCTCTGTTCGCATCCTGAAGCGAACGCAACCTGCGTCTGCGCGTGCGCAGGTCGCGATTCTCCGCTTTCGTGCCTGCGTGTGATGTCATTTTGACTGCGCGAGCAGCAAAACTCGGAAGTTACGTGTTCTGTTACTTCTGGGTTGCTGTGGAGCACAACCCGAAAGAGCTCAACCTGAATCACCTTGGTTCTCAAGCTTAATCCCTTCCAAAAGTCCGTTCCAAAACCAAAGTGTTCCAAAACCAAGGCGCGCTTTCCCATAGAAAGTAACGCAGAACGGATTAATCCGTCCCAGACTTTTAAAAACAACTCCTAAAACAGCGATTTAACATGTATTTTGCTATCTAACGAGAGCATTGATCCATAAAATGAAAGCAGTAATCAATGTACTGTACTATAAAATAAATAAGACAGTATTGTAGATGATAAAGATTAAAACAATTTGTTCCCCTTCCCTGCACTGATGATAGTCATTGCTTGGATGGGGGCTTTTATCCATTTCCGCAGTCACACAATCAATCGACCAGTAGCTGAACAGTAGCTGAACACAGACACAGAAACAAATTAACCGAAAAAGCCTTAAAAACAAAAACGCAAAATAAATAGCAAAAACAAAAGCGCCAAACTTAATCTTTTCCAGAAGTCGATTTGACTTCGAAATGTTCAAAAACCAAGGCGCAGCTTCTGATTGGTGCAGGCGCCCCGGAACCGAATGTTCGGCTTCCGAAAAACATCTGAAAACAGAAACAAACTTACTTCTGATTTTTTGGCGTTTGAGTACCAAGGCATTTGAGAAAAAAGGCACCACTGTATATATAAGTTTTCAACCATGTATAAACAAAACAAGAAGTTTTCCCCATTCCCACCTTCTGGTACGGATGAAGATCTTTGATCCTTTCGGACATTGGCCTGTCACTAGAGAACGAGGGAGTGGTTCTCTTTACCTTGAAAGTGTTCCCTTGCGTTCATGCTTTAAGGCATGCTTAGGGGCCCAGCTTTTGCAATCTGCATGGGTGACGACGAATGAGGAAATAAGGAAATGCAATTGAGAGATTCCCTCTTTCATTACGCTGCAGTAACAGGGGCTGTGCCTTTGTGTGCTGTGAATCCAGTCTGCTCCCAGGCAGATACCATCGCCACAGTTGTAGCTGCCCTCCTAGGAGGGTGGTCTGGTGTTTTTAGTTCCAGCACCAAATTAGAGCTTAAAAGCCCCTTCGGAGGCACCAACCCAAGTCCTGTTCCAGAACACTTTCTCCGCAAAGAGCTTTTTGATAATAATAATAATAATAATAATAATAATAATAATAATAATAATAATTTATTATTTGTACCCCGCCCATCTGGCTGGGTTTCCCCAGCCACTCTGGGCAGCTTCCAACAAAGATGAAAAATACACTAAAATGTCACATATTAAAAACTTCCCTGAACAGGGCTGCCTTCAGATGTCTTCTGCATGTCAGGTAGTTGTTTATCGCTTTGACATCTGATGGGAGGGCGTTCCACAGGGCGGGCGCCACTACCGAGAAGGCCCTCTGCCTGGTTCCCTGTAACTTGGCCTCTCGCAGTGAGGGACCCGCCAGAAAGCCCTCGGAGCTGGACCTCAGTGTCCAGGCACAACGATGGGGGAGGAGACGCTCCTTCAGATATACTGGGCCAAGGCCGTTTAGGGCTTTAAAGGTCAGCACCAACACTTTGAATTGTGCTCGGAAATGTACTGGGAGCCAATATAGGTCTTTCAAGACCGGTGTTATATGGTCTCGGCGGCCGCTCCCAGTCACCAGTCTAGCTGCTGCATTCTGGATTAGTTGTAGTTTCCGGATCACCTTCAAAGGTAGCCCCATGTAGAGCGCATTGCAGTAGTCCAAGCGGGAGATAACCAGAGCATGCACCACTCTGGCGAGGCAGTGTGCAGGCAGATAGGGTCTCAGCCTACGTACCAGATGGAGCTGGTAAACAGCTGCCCTGGACACAGATTTGACCTGTGCCTCCATGGACAGCTGTGAGTCCAAAATGACTCCCAGGCTGCGCACCTGGTCCTTCAGGGGCACAGTTACCCCATTCAGGACCAGGGAATCCTCCACACCTGCCCGCCTCCTGTCCCCCCAAAACAGCACTTCTGTCTTGTCAGGATTCAACCTCAATCTGTTAGCTGCCATCCATCCTCCAGCTGCCTCCAGACACTCACACAGGACCTTCACTGCCCTCACTGGTTCTGATTTAAAAGAGAGGTAGAGCTGGGTATCATCCGCATACTGATGAGCACCCAGCCCAAACCTCCTGATGATCTCTCCCAGTGGCTGCATGTAAATGTTGAAAAGCATGGGGGAGAGGACAGAACCCTGAGGCACCCCACAAGTGAGAGCCCAGGGGTCTCTAGAATAGCGGCAGCAGTTATTTTAGGAATGGCTGCAAGTTCAGGATGCTATAGGTCTGTTTGGACAGCTGGTGGCTCCCAGCTAGGGGGCTGCAGAGAATACACCCCCCCCACCCTGTGTTCTTGGGAAAACACACATCTTGGGGAAGAGTGTTTCTTTGGGGCTCTGATTGTCTCCTTGCCATCACATCCAGGGATGGGAATCGAATCCCAGAAACTTAGTCCTTCTAGGGCATGGATGTGTAGTGCATACTATGAAGATTGGAGTACCATGTCTTGAGGCAGTGAGTTCCACAGGTAAGCAAAGGATTTGAGAAATAGGTTGGTTACCTTTGGGTCATTGCATGAGACATGGAACGGGCTGAGATTGCTGCAGTTTGTTAAGGGCGATGGGAATTGTTAGGAGATGCCCTCCCAGAGCTACAGTTCCCAGAGTTACAGTGGTACCTCAGGTTAAGTACTTAATTCGTTCCGGAGGTCCGTTCTTAACCTGAAACTGTTTTTAACCTGAAGCACCACTTTAGCTAATGGGGCCTCCCGCTGCTGCCGTGCCGCTGCTGTGTGATTTCTGTTCTCATCCTGAAGCAATGTTCTTAACCCGAGGTACTATTTCTGGGTTAGCGGAGTCTGTAACCTGAAGCATCTGTAACCCGAGGTATTGGTGAAGAGGGATTGATTGTTAAGCCACCCTGGGAATTCTAGCTCTGGGAAGGTATGCAGCAGCAAAAAAAGCTAATGCGATTCTAGACTGCATCCCCAGAGGTCTAGTATCCAGGTCAAGGGAAGTAATACTGCTGCTTTATTGATCCTTAGTCAGACCACATCTGGAGTCCTGTGTCCAGTTCTGGGCACCAGAATTTAAGAAGGAGGTTGACAAGCTGGAAGGTGGTGGGCAGAGGAGGGCGACCAAGATGCTCCAGGGTCTGGAAACCAAGCCTGATGAGGAACGGTTGAAGGAGCTGGGTGTGTTCAGCCTGGGAAAGAGGAGACTGAGAGTTTAGCCAACTTCCGATATCTTCAGGGCCGCCAGCTTGTTTTCTGCTGCTCTAGAGGGCAGGACCCGAAGCAAGGGGTTCAAATGGCAAGGTGGGAGGTTCTGACTAAACGTTAGTGATGGTGAAAGCTGATGGACTCTTTCCTTCGTTGGAGGTATTGCAGCAGGTAGTGGACGGCCACCTGCCAGAGATGCTGTGGCTGTGATTCCTGCAGAGCAGGGATTGGACTAGATGACTCTTGGGGGGGGGGGTCCCTTCTAATGCCACCATTCTCTGATTCTTTGTGTGGGCACCCCAGCCCCTCCCTCTGACCCCCAGCCTCCTTCCACAATCTGTGTCTCTCTGCTTTGGTGCCTTTGTAGCCAGAACTGACCCGCCACCCGTCTGCGGAGACAGAAACTCCCTGTTCTCTGCAGAGGCTGCCGCCTAAGCTGGGTTTCCCCCGCTGCTGGCTAAAGATAGCCTCCCCGCCCCCGCCTCCTCCTCCTCCTCCTTCTCCTCTGCCGGCATCCTGGCTTGGGAGCCTGTGTGCTTTTCACCTAGTCACAGGCTGCGCGGCTGACGCTGCAGAGAGAGAGGGGGCAGAGAGGGAGAATATGTGTATATAACTGTGTTCCTCCAGCGCAGATGGGAAAACAAACCACCACTATGCACTATAAATAGCTCTCGCCAGGAGGAAGAAAGATGAACTTCATTGCTGTGTCTGCAGAGGCGCTTCGGGGCTTTAACTCTTTGGTGCAGAGGCCGAGGTGTAGGTTTCTTTCCAGAGAGGCCTTATCATTCACAGGGCTGGCACAAGAAACTGCCTCCTGTACCATCAGTAAACAAACCGGCTGTGTTCTTAGATAAATAAGGTATACTATTCATTGTTAAAGCTCTGGTTTTCCCAGTAGTGATGTATGGAAGTGAGAGCTGGACCATCAAGAAGGCTGATCGCCGAAGAATGGATGCTTTTGAATTCTGGTGCTGGAGGAGACTCTGGAGAGTCCCAGGGACTACAAGAAGATCAAACCTATCCATTCTGAAGGAAATCAGCCCTGAGTGCTCACTGGAAGGACAGATCCTGAAGCTGAGGCTGCAGTACTTTGGCCACCTCATGAGAAGAGAAGACTCCCTGGAAAAGACCCTGATGTTGGGAAAGATGGAGGACACAAGGAGAAGGGGACGACAGAGGACGAGATGGCTGGACTGTGTTCTGGAAGTTACGAACATGAGTTTGACCAAAGTGCGGGAGGCAGTGGAAGACAGGAGTGCCTGGCGTGCTCTGGGCCATGGGGTCACGAAGAGTCAGACACGACTAAACGACTAAACAACAACAAATTCATTGTATCAAATCATAAATTTCAACAGAAGTAACTCATAAAGTAACTCACAAACGAACAAAGCAGAAGATGCAGTGGATCAGATCATTCTCTAGTCGGTTCATGCATGAGGTCCATACATGTATACAGGTATCTATTCCACCTGTCTGTTCGTAAGGTCCACACAATACACATGAAAGGTTGTTACAGTTCCACAGAATCCTTTCGCAGAGTCTAAAGACAAGGATTTCCAGAATATTGGCCTTGTTTCGCCGTCCTGGGCTTCATCAGTAGTTAAAGCTCTAATTAATACAAATAATTAATTGGGCAGCTTCCAAAAGAATATTAAAATACTATGATACATCAAACATTAAAAGCATCCCTAAACAGGGCTGCCTTCAGATGTCTTCTAAAAGTCTGGTAGTTGTTGTTCTCTTTGACATCTGGTGGGAGGGCGTTCCACAGGGCGGGTGCCACCACCGAGGAGGCCCTCTGCCTGGTTCCCTGTAACCTCACTTCTCGCAGCGAGGGAACCGCCAGAAGGCCCTCAGTGCTGGACCTCGGTGCCCGGGCTGAACGATGGGGGAGGAGACGCTCCTTCAGGTATACTGGACCGAGGCCATTTAGGGCTTTAAAGGTCAGCACCAACACTTTGAATTGTGCTCAGAAACGTACTGGGAGCCAATGTAGGTCTTTCAAGACCGGTGTTATATGGTCTCGGCGGCCGCTCCCTGTCACCAGTCTGGCTGCCGCATTCTGGATTAGTTGTAGTTTCTGGGTCACCTTCAAAGGTAGCCCCACGTAGAGTGCATTGCAGTAGTCCAAGCGGGAGATAACCAGAGCATGCACCACTCTGGCGATATCATTTTACAGCAAAAATAATATAAAACCATAAATAACTGTACACTGTACATATCCAGGACAGTGGATCTTATGGCACAGTAGTAGCTGCGGTAAACAGCAACTGTTACAAAGTAGGATTATATAGACAAGTGCAATATTGATTGAGTTACAGGTGTTTGGCAATCCACAGATACAGAATATCTTTCTTTAAGTGACCCCTGTGGCACAGCAAAAGTAAAACAAACTTAATCCATGTTCAGATGTTATACATATAAACATTAATACAAACGTATACATTCATGCAAACAGTTTTTGGATCTAAAGTAATACCAATCCATAAATGCACAATTTAGTACTCAAAATATTCCACAGAGGTGAAACAAACTCACTCCATAATCAATTTCAGTATTCAGAAGAGGTCCATCTCGCTCAGTGTCGTCAGCACTGGCTGGCAGCAGCTTACCAGGGTTCAGGCAGGTGCCAGAGATGGAGCCTGGGACCTTCTGGCTGAAACAGCTGCTCCTTAGAGTTGGAAGGGCTCCCTGGCGGTCATCTAACCCAACCCCTTTGCAATGCTGGAGCCACAGCAGCTTCACACCTCCAGCTGCTGCCCAGGGGTGCTTGGGTGACTGTGAGGAGCTTGGGATTCCCAGAACCTCAGATTTTAGAACTTGAGGAGGACCCTGTTTCGGTTCATAAGGCTGGTTCCCCCCCTCCTGCTGCTGTTGGAAAGGGACGGATGCCGTTGCGCTTTCACTTTTTGTGCATGGCAGGGAACGGAAGCAGAAAGCCAGACATCACACCTGAGTGTCTGGGGTTGACTGTTGCATCCTCTCATTTAAACCTTTTGACTACAGTTGCTGCTATTATACTGCTGAGTTAGGAATTCCTAGCAGGAATTTCCCTTTTGCAAAAGGAAAAAAAATAATGAAATGCTTTGCCATTTGCTGGTAGAAAACATTTTGAGGTACATGGCAAAGATGCCCGTTTTACAGATGAGAAACTGAGGCTGGAAGAAAATGACTTGCTTGAGACCATTTTACAGTGGTACCTCTGGTTGTGAATGGGATGCATTCTGGAGGCCCGTTCTCAACCTGAAAAGCCCGCAACCTGAAGTGCCGTACCTGCGCAGGTGTGGAGTGCGATTTAGTGTTTGTGTGCATGTGTGAAGTGCGATTTAGCACTTCTGCACATGTGTGAGCTGCGAAACCCAGAAGTAACCCTTTCCAGTACTTCTGGGTTGCCGCGGGAGGCAACCTGAAAAGACGTTAACATGAAGCAAACGTAACATGAGGTATGACTGTATTTGTTAAATGATTTGTTTGCTCGTAAGATTCCTTCACTGCTTTTCACCATGAGATCCTGAGCTCAGGTTAGATAACAAGAACCTACGAAGAGCCTTCTGGATCAGGCCAGTGGCCCATCTAGTCCAGCATCCTGTTCTTCAAGCGGCCAATCAGACGCCTCTGGGAAGAATGCCAGCAGGACCCGAGTGCGAGATCACCCTTGGTTTCCACCAGCTGCAACTCAGAAGCATTGCGGCCTCCGACCATGAAGGCAGAACGTGGCTAGGAGCCTTTGATAGCCCTCCCCTCCTCCATGAATTTGCCTCATTCTTTTTAAAATCAATCCCAGTTGGTATCCATCCCTTCCCAGGTGCCTCCAAGTGAAACAAGAGGATCACTCTCCCTTCCTGTGGTTTCCAGAAACTGAGAATCCTATGGAAAAACGATCTCTCAAAGGGTCTGTTGATGGCATTTTACCATTGTACTGTGGAGAGAATAATTGGGTGCACTCGTCCCACCTTGGATCAAATTGATGCTTCCAGGTGCCATAAGAAAGCTGCAGAGATAGCGCAGGATAGTGCGCACCCAGGAAATGATCTCTTTCAGCTTCTGCCTTCTGGAAGAAGGGACAGGGTTATAAAGACTAGGACTAGCCACTGAGAAACAGTTTCTATCCAAATGCAATGCTGGTTTTAAACACAGTGTAAGGAGTCTCTAGGGACGTGGGTGGCGCTGTGGGTTAAACCACTGAGCCTAGGACTTGCCGATCGGAAGGTCGGAGGCTCGAATCCCTGCGACAGGGTGAGCTCCTGTTGTTCGGTCCCTGCTCCTGCCAACCTAGCAGTTCAAAAGCACGTCAAAGTGCAAGTAGATAAATAGGTACCGCTCCGGCGGGAAGGTAAATGGCGCTTCCGTGCGCTGCTCTGGTTCGCCAGAAGTGGCTTAGTCCTGCTGACCACATGACCCGGAAGCTGTACGCCGGCTCCCTCGGCCAGTAAAGCGAGATGAGTGTCGCAACCCCAGAGTCGTCCGCGACTGGATCTAATGGCCAGAGGTCCCTTTACCTTTAAGGTAGTCTCTATGGGAGTATATTGTATTTAATTATGGGGTATCAGAGTTTTTAAGGGCTAACCAGGCTCGGATAGCTGGGATAGCAGGCTTGTTGGTTTTGAATGTCTTATGTAGATTTTTCAATCTCGTTGTTCTGTATGGGACAATGACAATAAAGATTATCGTATCGTAACTGGCATTCAGAAGCATTGATTCCTCCAGGGAAGAACATTGGCATCCCGGCTATAAGCCCTCAGTTATCCCCTCTCTGCCCAGCATTGGGCCTCTTCTTCCATCATGCACGAGGAGCTATGCCCACCAGGCCTTTCCTTGCGCTGCGAAGGCAGTGTGGGGACCAGGGTCATAGGCGTGTGGGGTTGGAAGACATGCTGTGGCTTCCCCTTCGAGATGAGCTCTGCCTTGATTTCTGGGAAGGGTGATGCTGGGACCAAGAGAACGTACCGCATGCAGAGTGAAGGCCTCCCTTGGGGGAACCAGATGCAGTCATGTGGGCTGGAGGAAAGAGGGAGCCACACAAGCGCATCTCCTGCCCACCTAGCAGAGTGTGGCAGGCTGCCCCAGTCTCTGTACATCTATATCACACTTTCAAGAAATATATCTGTGCTCAAAGCAGCTCGCCTTAAGAAACAAACACACACCAGTCTAAATACAACAACCCCGTACATGATCAAAAGCATATGATATCGTTATATATTTTTTTTAAAAAATACTTGATTTAGAATTCAACAATAACAAAGGAAAAAAGCACAGTAGTTGCTACATCAAATCATTACAATTAACCAATTTTAACAATATATAAATAAGAACAGAGAAATTACACAACAACACTTTTACTGAAGTTTTCATATTACACTTTTATCTTTATATCTCTTTCTTAACATATCAAAAAGAGAAAGACCAAGAAAGGAGACACAAAAAGGAAAAAAGAAGAGGAAGAAGGGGGTGGGGGAGTAAGGGGAAGGGGGAAAAGAAAAAAAGGAAGGAGAAAAGAAAACAAAAGAAACACATTTGGCTTCCAATTAAACTCATTGTATTATTACTTTTACAATTTTTTCACACACAGTTCCAAGTTATTGTATTTTATATATTTGTTGTTTTATCGTTATATCAAACATTATATTTGTTGTTTTATCGTTATATCAGTGGTTATGATTACTCCCCAGTGGCTTCTGCAGGAGGGGCTGAGAGCAGCTGTTCAGTGCAGGCACTGCTGAGCAAGCTCACTCGAAGTAGGGCTTCCCAGACTTGGGTCTGCAGCTGTTTTGGGACTACAGTTCCCATCATCCATGACCACTGGTCCTGCTAGTAGGGATGATGGGAGTTGTGGTCCAAAAAACAACAGCTGGAGACCCAAGTTTGGGAAACTAAGCATGCATATCACTCTGGAGATTATACGAACATGGGAAGAGCCTGCTGGATCAGGCCAATAGGGGCCCATCTGGTCCGGCATCCTCTTCTCATAGTGGCTAACAAGATGCCTGTGCGAAACCAGCTAGCAGGATCTGAGCACAAGAGCAACTCTCCTTTTCTGCGGTTTCCAGCAACTGGGATTCAGCCATGGAGGCAGAGCACAGCCACCAGCAGCCCTCTCTTCCTCCATGAATTGGTCCAATCCTCTTTTCAAGCTATCCAGTTGGGGTGGCCATCCCTGCGTCCTGTGGCAGGGAGTTCCACAGTTTAAGCTAGGCTTTGTGTGCAGAAGGGCTTCCTCTTCTCTGTCCCGACTCTTCTGGCATTCGGCTTCCTTAGATGCCCACCCGCTTAAGTGTTACGAGAGCGGTCTCTGCCCGCTATCTCTGTGCCATGCATAATTCCACAGACTCCTTATTGTGCCTCCTCTTTACTGACGGTGGAAACAGGGAAGCTCTTGGCGCAGCAGTTCCTTGCGAGAGGCGTGCTCTGCAAATGCACAGGAGGCTGCGAGGCAGCGTCCAAAATAGCCCCAGCCTGTGTGGCGCAGTCTGGTAATCCTGCCCTGAGTCTCCCAGCCCTACATGTGAACTCCAAAGAGGTTGGTGTGTGTGTGTTAGAGTAAACAGTCCAGCGATTCGGCAGGCTCTCTTGATGATGATGGCGGGGCCTTTGTCCCTCTCCTCAGCTGCTCTGCTGCGCTGACTTCTGGAACGGGGCTTCTCTGTCTGCTCAGGATTAGTCACTGGACCAGCCGTAACCCGAACCTCAAAGCGTTGGCGTCCAGCGCTGGCGGCGTCCGGCGCTCAGCCCAAAGGCTCAGAGAAACCGGAGCCTGTGGAATGCATATGCTGTGCAGGACTCTTCCTGGCCGGCAGCCCCCGCCCCCCGCAAACGAGGCCTTGCTGGGCTGGAGACACACGTCCGTAAGGCTGCCAGGGGTGTCACAGTTGGTGGCAGAGCAGCCGTGCCAACATTTGAGGCCTGGAGCCAGAAAAATGCAGGTGGAACGAGGCCAGAGCAGCCTTTCCCCCAACCTGGGACTCTCTGGGTGTTGTTGGACTACAACTCCCATCAGCCCTTGCCATGGCAGTCGTGCTCCTTTGAGCCTCAGCACCACGGCTGTGCTAGCTGATAGGAGTTGGGGGCCCAAAACGTTGATGCCGAAATCCAGCATCACCTGAGCTCTGCGAGTGTGGCTTTCTCCCGATTGAAGTGCAGAGTGTTTGACTCTGCAGGGAAACGAAAATGCTTGTTTACAAAGCTATTGTACTACGAACCTCACTGTACGCATGTGAAACGTGGACCACTTATAAATGCCATCTCCAACTCCTCGAAAGAGTCCACCAATGGTGTCTCCAAAAAACTTTACACATCACTTGGGAAGACAGGCGAACTAATGCCAGTGTACTGGAAGAAGCAAAGGTCACCAGTGTCGGAGCAATGATTCTTCAACATCAACTTCGTTGGACTGGTCATGTTGTGCGGATGCCTGATGATCGTCTGCCAAAGCAACTACTCTATTCCAAACTTAAAAACGGAAAGCGTAATGCTGGTGGTCAACAAAAGAGGTTTAAAGACTCTCTCAAGGCAAATCTTTAAAAATGTAGTATAAACACCAACAACTGGGAAACACTGGCCTGCAAGCGCTCCAGTTGGAGAACAGCCTTTACCAAAGGTGTCCTGGGCTTTGAAGACACTCGAACTCAGGACGCAAGGGAGAAACGTGCTAAGAGGAAGGCACGCTTGGCAAACCCTCACCGTCATCAACTCACATCTGGAAAACAATGTCCCCACTGTGGAAGGATGTGTGGGTCCAGAATTGGCCTCCACAGTCACTTACGGACTCACTTTTAAAACCATAGTTCCAGTTACAGATAGGTAGCTGTGTTGGTCTGCCATAGTCAAAACAAAAAAAATTCCTTCCAGTAGCACCTTAAAGACCAACTTTAAGGTGCTACTGGAAGGAATTTTTTTTGTTTTAAAACCATGTTTATGGAAGTCAGTCTTACCTGTGTAGGGAAGTTTTTAATGTTTAATAGACAATAGTCTATTAAACATTAAAAGCTTCCCTAAACAGGGCTGCCTTCAGATGTCTTCTAAAAGTCTGATAGTTGTTTTTCTCTTTGACATCTGGTGGGAGGGCATTCCACAGGGTGGGTGCCAACACCGAGAAGGCCCTCTGCCTGGTTCCCTGTAACTTGGCTTCTCACAGCGAGGGAGCTGCCAGAAGGCCTCGGAGCTGGACCTCAGTGTCCATGCAGAATAATGGGGATGGAGACCCTCCTTCAGGTATGGGCAGATGTGCAAAATGTCATAACCTTGGCACTGCCAGTCAAAGATAGCAGGTCAGAGATGCTTGAGAGACACCTGTCTCCACCAGCGATGGTGGCAATTCTGTGTTAGACTCCCCGCCTCTTCAGGCAGAATGGCAACCGTTCATTTAGAGGGGTGGAGGAAGAAGGGGGCTGTACCCCTTACCTCTTAGCACCCTCCAGCTAATCCTGCCACCCCTTTGGGAACGACAGATCTAGAGGGCAAAGCGGTTTGGCAAAGCTGAAAGTTCTCGCATGCAAAAAAGTCCAGTGCTGTCTTTCTGAATACCAGCCTCTGGAAACCGCAAGAGCAAGATAAAGCTGCTGTCCGTGCTCAGGTCCTCCTTGCTGGTTTCCCACAACGGTCAACTGGTCAGCCACTGTGAGAAAGAAGAGGAAGCTGGACTTGATCCCTTTGGCCTGATCCAGCAACTGGCTGCTCTTTTGTTCCCGCTCTTTCCTTTTTGCGGGGCAGATTCCCGCTAGATTGCGGCCCCAGCCACTCGCCGGCAGCTTTGCTCCGAAGGCCCTCAATAACCAGCCGGAACAAAAGCGGCGTTGCAAAATGGAGGCCACAAAAAGAGCCTCTTTTGCCACCTGCCTAAACTCTGAAGGCTCCTAATAAGAATTCGAGAGGCACGTTGGAGAGCCTTTGCAAAGAAGATGGTTACGAGGCTTTTGTCCCCTGAAGGGTCAGTGAGACCCAGGCATTTTTTGGCAGGCTTCCCTGGTGACGAGGGGTGTCGTGGAGGGGGGGGGGAGAAGGATCAGCAGCTTCGAAGATGGGAGGAATTTCGGGTTGGATGTTTTAACTCGGAGCTGTTTCGCAGGAGCCAAGTCTGAGCTTGTGCTTTTGCTGGGGTGCTGACTCAGAGCTCGCTGCTGAATCACCATCTCCGCTTCCTGTCTCGAGTGGGTGTCCTTTTCTCAGAAGACACTTCTCCTTCTGCTTCCGAATTGTAGGGGGGGATCGGGGGGGGGGGCGGGCCGACTGCAAAAGCAGCAGCCCTGCATTTCCTGGGGTCAAGTGGGGACGACAGCGGCTCTTTTATCTGAAAAGAGTCGTGTGGTGCTCTGCAGCAGGCCAGAGGGGTTGCTTTTACCAGTTCGGTCTGCTTTGCCAGCTGCAGCCGTTCCTGGGAGACCCTGACCACACACTGGCTACCTCAAGGCTGGACTACTGTAAGGTGCTCTTTGTGGGGCTGCCCTTGGGGGCTGTTCGGAAGCTCCCCCTGGTGAAGAATGCTGCTGCCAGATTGCTGATGGGAGCTTCTAGTCAAGAACATTTGTTGAAACATTGTATTTTAGTGTTTTGTTGGAAGCCACCCAGAGTGGCTGGGGAAACCCAGCCAGATGGGCAGGGTATAAATAATAATAATAATAATAATAATAATAATAATAATAATAATACCTCAGAGATCTCCTGAACCCTGACATCCCAGCTTGATCACTGAGATCATCCGCACAAGCCTCTCTCGTCGTGAGGCTCGTTTGACAATAACCACTTTGGATCAAATCTATGCTTCCAGGTGCCATAAGAAAGCTGCAGAGATAGCGCAGGATAGTGCGCACCCCGGAAATGGTCTCTTTCAGCTTCTGCCTTCAGAGTTATCAAGACCAGGACTAGCCGCCTGAGAAACAGTTTCTATCCAAATGCAATGCTGGTTTTGAATGCAGTGTAAGGAGTCTGTATGGGAGTGCAGTGGTAGAAGAAGAAGAAGAAGAGTTTGGATTTGATATCCCGCCTTTCACTCCCTTTAAGAAGTCTCAAAGCGGCTAACATTCTCCTTTCCCTTCCTCCCCCACAACAAGCACTCTGTGAGGTGAGTGGGGCTGAGAGACTTCACAGAAGTGTGACTGGCCCAAGGTCACCCAGCAGCTGCATGTGGAGGAATGGAGACTCGAACCTGGTTCTCCAGATTACGAGACTACCGCTCTTAACCACTACACCACACTGGCACTCGGAGCCCCATTCGCATCCTGAGTAGAATGCAACCCGCTTCTGCTTAGGTGCGTGACGTCATTTTGAGCGTTTGCTTGAGTGGCGAAACCCGGAAATAACGTGTTTCATTACTTCCGGGTCGCCGCAGAGAGTAAAAATGCTCAATCTGAAGCATATTTATCCCAGTGTATGACTGTATATTGTTTTTTAAAATGGGATATCAGAGTTTTTAGGGGGCTAACCAGGCTGGGATAGTTGGGATAGCAGGCTTGTTGGTTTTTGAATGTATTACGTAGATTTTCAATTTCGTTGCTCTGTATGGGACGATGACAATAAAGAGTATCGCATCGTATCATTTGTGGAAACTTAAGGAGGTGGAAGTGCTAACGTAGAATTGGGTGTTGCTCAGCCGTAAGGCTGGGCCTCTGTCGAAGAGACGGATTTGCTGCTGAGTCCCCTGGCTCAATGTATTCCGCCTTCAAGGTTTGCAGGGGGTGGGCAAGATGACCTTTGGTGTCCCTACAGTTCTATGATTCTAGGAGGGCCAGAGGTCTCAGTCCCAGCCTTGCTGCTTGAAATCCCCTTTTCTTTCCCAATGGGGGAGGCTGGAGGCTGCACCTTGCAACTTCCGCATGCAGAGCAGTTGATTTGCTGCTGAGCTAGGAGACTTCCCTCTCTCTAAAGCTGTTTTGGAGAAGAAATTTGGGCCGCAGGGTGGATGCGGCACAGGGACACATCCTTCCCTTTGCCACGAGGGTTTTGTGTACACTACACAGCCGCCAACGCCCTTGTGCCTGATTGCTCTCGCAACGTCCCAGCCCTCCCTCTGCATTTTTCCTCCTGAGGCTGCAAACTGGTGCCAATTATTCATCTCCTTTGCCTGTTGAATAATACATTCACCTGTGCATTAAGTGAAGGCAGGCTGGTCTTTCTCTGGTCAGGAGAGGAGAAAGGAGAAGGGCGTAATTTTCAGAGTTCGGGAACCGGCTGAACTTTTGCAGAGATCAGAGCCGTGAATGTTCACCTTGTCTCCCGTTGCCTTGCAACATCGTGGTTTTCATTTGGCTTCGAGCAATCAGTGGCGGAAGTGCCTTGTGTGACACGGAAAATTAATTATACCTGCGATCTTTAATTTGGCTCGTTAAAGAAGATAATCATCTCAGTTTGTTTTTTTGCTCCGTTTCCTGATGCAACTAGTGACCCCATTCCTGCCAGGAAACTTTTGCCGCCTTGAGTGGCTGGGAGAAGCTGGTCAGATGGTTGGGGGGTGGTATAAATAAAAAGGTAAAGGTACCCTTGCCCGTACGGGCCAGTTGTGACCGACTCTAGGGTTGTGCGCTCATCTCGCTTAAGAGGCCGGGGGCCAGCGCTGTCCGGAGACACTTCCGGGTCACGTGGCCAGCGTGACGAAGCTGCTCTGGCGAGCCGGGACCAGCGCAGCACACAGAAACGCCATTTACCTTCCTGCTATAAAGCGGTACCTATTTATCTACTTGCACTTAGGGGTGCTTTCGAACTCCTAGGTGGGCAGGAGCTGGGACCGAATGACGGGAGCTCACCCCGCCGCGGGGATTCGAACCGCCGACCATACGATCGGCAAGTCCTAGGCGCTGAGGTTTTACCCACAGCGCCACCCGCTGGGAGAATCTGGTCAGATGGTTGGGGGGTGGTATAAATAGTGAAATTATTATTTGCCAAGCTGGTTCCTGCAAGAGGGAGCCGGGTGCGAGAGAATGCTCCTTTCCTGCAGTTTCCAGCAACTGGTAATCGTAAGCATTAGGAAAAACTTTCTGATGGTAGGAACCATCAGAACTTCCAACTCTACAATTCCATGATTCTAAAAGCGGCCTTTTGTTTCCGTTCAGCTCTGTGACAGGGATGAATTTCCCCCTTCGCGGTGTCTGCATCAGAGGCCAGCCCTGTCTGCAGCCCAGCCCAAGCTTCCCAGCCCCCGATAATTTTAATGTTTAGCTATGCACAGCCCTTGTGGTTTGCTTCTCATTTGCAAGGATGTGTCGGGTCCCCGGGCGATGTGTTTTGTATATTCTGTTTTGCATAATTCACGCATGGTGCTCCAAAGAGTCTCGCAACAGCAGCTGCCCAGGGTGAAGCTGACTTGCACATAGTTAATCTTTGGAACTCCCTGCCCCAGGAGACAGCGATGGCTTTAAAAGAGGGATGGATTCAAACTAGGACGGCTGTGTTCTTCCTCCATGGCTGGATGCAGCGATGCTTCTGAATCCCAGCTGCTGGAAACCACAGGAGGGGGAGAATTGGGTGTTGTGTTCGAATCCTGCTTTTGGGTTTCCCATAATGGGCATCTAGTTGGCCCCTGTGAAAACCGGGGAGAATTGGGTGTTGTGTTTGAATCCTGCTTTTGGGTTTCCCATAATGGGCATCTAGTTGGCCCCTGTGAGAACCGGGGAGAATTGGTGTTGTGTTTGAATCCTGCTTTTGGGTTTCCCATAATGGGCATCTAGTTGGCCCCTGTGAGAACCGGGGAGAATTGGTGTTGTGTTTGAATCCTGCTTTTGGGTTTCCCATAATGGGCATCTAGTTGGCCCCTGTGAGAACTGGGGAGAATTGGTGTTGTGTTTGAATCCTGCTTTTGGGTTTCCCATAATGGGCATCTAGTTGGCCCCTGTGAGAACTGGGGAGAATTGGTGTTGTGTTTGAATCCTGTTTTTGGGTTTCCCATAATGGGCATCTAGTTGGCCCCTGTGAGAACCGGGGAGAATTGGTGTTGTGTTCGAATCCTGCTTTTGGGTTTCCCATAATGGGCATCTAGTTGGCCCCTGTGAGAACCGGGGAGAATTGGTGTTGTGTTTGAATCCTGCTTTTGGGTTTCCCATAATGGGCATCTAGTTGGCCCCTGTGAGAACTGGGGAGAATTGGTGTTGTGTTCGAATCCTGCTTTTGGGTTTCCCATAATGGGCATCTAGGTGGCCCCTGTGAGAACCGGGGAGAATTGGTGTTGTGTTTGAATCCTGCTTTTGGGTTTCCCATAATGGGCATCTAGTTGGCCCCTGTGAGAACCGGGGAGAATTGGTGTTGTGTTCGAATCCTGCTTTTGGGTTTCCCATAATGGGCATCTAGTTGGCCCCTGTGAGAACCGGGGAGAATTGGTGTTGTGTTTGAATCCTGCTTTTGGGTTTCCCATAATGGGCATCTAGTTGGCCCCTGTGAGAACCGGGGAGAATTGGTGTTGTGTTTGAATCCTGCTTTTGGGTTTCCCATAATGGGCATCTAGTTGGCCCCTGTGAGAACCGGGGAGAATTGGTGTTGTGTTCGAATCCTGCTTTTGGGTTTCCCATAATGGGCATCTAGTTGGCCCCTGTGAGAACCGGGGAGAATTGGTGTTGTGTTCGAATCCTGCTTTTGGGTTTCCCATAATGGGCATCTAGTTGGCCCCTGTGAGAACCGGGGAGAATTGGTGTTGTGTTCGAATCCTGCTTTTGGGTTTCCCATAATGGGCATCTAGTTGGCCCCTGTGAGAACCGGGGAAAATTGGTGTTGTGTTCGAATCCTGCTTTTGGGTTTCCCATAATGGGCATCTAGTTGCCCCCTGTGAGAACCGGGGAGAATTGGTGTTGTGTTTGAATCCTGCTTTTGGGTTTCCCATAATGGCCATCTAGTTGGCCCCTGTGAGAACCGGGGAGAATTGGTGTTGTGTTCGAATCCTGCTTTTGGGTTTCCCATAATGGGCATCTAGTTGGCCCCTGTGAGAACCGGGGAGAATTGGTGTTGTGTTTGAATCCTGCTTTTGGGTTTCCCATAATGGGCATCTAGTTGGCCCCTGTGAGAACCGGGGAGAATTGGTGTTGTGTTTGAATCCTGCTTTTGGGTTTCCCATAATGGGCATCTAGTTGGCCCCTGTGAGAACCGGGGAGAATTGGTGTTGTGTTCGAATCCTGCTTTTGGGTTTCCCATAATGGGCATCTAGTTGGCCCCTGTGAGAACCGGGGAGAATTGGTGTTGTGTTCGAATCCTGCTTTTGGGTTTCCCATAATGGGCATCTAGTTGGCCCCTGTGAGAACCGGGGAGAATTGGTGTTGTGTTCGAATCCTGCTTTTGGGTTTCCCATAATGGGCATCTAGTTGGCCCCTGTGAGAACTGGGGAGAATTGGTGTTGTGTTTGAATCCTGCTTTTGGGTTTCCCATAATGGGCATCTAGTTGGCCCCTGTGAGAACCGGGGAGAATTGGTGTTGTGTTTGAATCCTGTTTTTGGGTTTCCCATAATGGGCATCTAGTTGGCCCCTGTGAGAACCGGGGAGAATTGGTGTTGTGTTCGAATCCTGCTTTTGGGTTTCCCATAATGGGCATCTAGTTGGCCCCTGTGAGAACCGGGGAGAATTGGTGTTGTGTTTGAATCCTGCTTTTGGGTTTCCCATAATGGGCATCTAGTTGGCCCCTGTGAGAACCGGGGAGAATTGGTGTTGTGTTTGAATCCTGCTTTTGGGTTTCCCATAATGGGCATCTAGTTGGCCCCTGTGAGAACCGGGGAGAATTGGTGTTGTGTTTGAATCCTGCTTTTGGGTTTCCCATAATGGGCATCTAGTTGGCCCCTGTGAGAACCGGGGAGAATTGGTGTTGTGTTTGAATCCTGCTTTTGGGTTTCCCATAATGGGCATCTAGTTGGCCCCTGTGAGAACCGGGGAGAATTGGTGTTGTGTTCGAATCCTGCTTTTGAGTTTCCCATAATGGGCATCTAGTTGGCCCCTGTGAGAACCGGGGAGAATTGGTGTTGTGTTCGAATCCTGCTTTTGGGTTTCCCATAATGGGCATCTTGTTGGCCCCTGTGAGAACCGGTTGCTGGACTTGGGGTGTCACTGGCCTAATGCAGCAGTACTCTTATTATGTTCTTAATCTGCTGGAGGTCTTGCCTTGCTTTCTTCTCCTCCCTCCAGCAGCCAGGGTATAGCATATCGGGAACGAGAGGCAGGGTCTTTTCGGTTTTGGCTCCTGAGTTGCGACACAGGGAAGTTAATCTGCCCCTCCCCTTTTTAACTGGTCCTTGGAGACTGTGCTCTTTCAGTGGGTAGTTTATAAAATACATATATAGAGCCCTGCAGTCAGGGTGAGGGCAGCCTTTCAGCCACTTGGCAATGCTGGACTTCAGCTCCCATCAGCCCCAGCCAGAACAACCATAGGATGCTGGGGCTGATGGGAGTTGTAGTCCAAAATGTGGGAGGGGGTGGCCAGGTTGGCAAAGGCGTATTGCTTTCTTCCCCAATGTGCTGTTTTTATGTCAGGCAGCAAAGACTAAACCCAGGCGCACATGTGGCAAGAGTCTTTGACCTGCAGTTTTTTTAATTGTTTTCATTTGTGCAATTGCTTCTTACGTGTTTTTGCACTGTAAATCGCTTTGGGATGCCTCACAGAAAGCAATTTAATAAAATAATAATAATAATAATAATAATAATATACACCCACTTCAAAAATAAATAAATCTCAGGGTGGTTTGCAGAATAAAGTGCAAGATAAAAACACAAGTCAATAATTAAAACAAAGCCCAAAGAAACAGCAACTGCCCCCTTCCCACAGACCCATTTAAAAAGCTGTAGAATATAATTTGCCCAAGGCCTGGTGGAAGAGGAACATTTGTGAGTTTGTAAGATCTAGGCAGTGCCTCTGCGCATGTGTTTTACCCCCCTGGGGTGGTGCTTTTAATTTGCCCCTGATTTAAACGCAACCCATCGCAAGTGCCCAGAGATCAGGGTTGTCCAGATCAGGGTGTGTGGTGGGTTCGTGTAAGGGAGAACGAAGCCCCCAGACTTCCCATTTTGGAGATTTGAATTCTTCTATAGCTTCACCTCAGTAGTCATCCCCTATTTTAAACCTCTCTTTCTCTCCCCAAATCCTTTTGTTGTTGCCATAGATTCCAGAAGCATGTCCACACCTACCGGATCTTGCCGGACGAAGAGGATTTCCTGGCCGTGCAGGTGAGCTCCATACCTCTCACCACCTCCTTTTGCAGAGTTTGTGTAGATTCTGTTGCTTCCGGCGACGGTTGCGCACGAAGATCTGTGGCTATATGTACCCAAAACGCTGTTGTTTGTTCCTGGATAGATTTCACTGCACGCTTTTGAAGGAAACGGGTTCCGGGAGGGCATGGGCATTTCCAGTGGTAGGGGAGAATCCTGAAATCAGTTCTAAAAGACGAATGACTCCTCACGGTGCACCAGCCTTAGAGGCGCACTCCCAAGATGTTTCAAACTACCCTTCCTATCAGCCTCAACCAGCAAGGCCTGCTCCCATCAGCTTCCCAGTGTCACATGGCAAGTGGTACCCAGGAATTATGGGGGTTGTAGTCTGGAACTCGTTGTGGGACGCAGGTGGCGCTGTGGGTTAAAGCCTCAGCGCCTAGGACTTGCCGATCGAAAGGTCTGCGGTTCTAATCCCTGCGGCGGGGTGCGCTCCCGCTGCTCGGTCCCAGCGCCTGCCAACCTAGCAGTTCGAAAGCACCTCCGGGTGCAAGTAGATAAATAGGGACCGCTTACCAGCGGGAAGGTAAACGGCGTTTCCGTGTGCGGCTCTGGCTCACGTGACCCGGAAGTGTCTGCAGACAGCGCTGGCCCCTGGCCTCTTGAGTGAGATGGGCGCACAACCCCAGAGACTGTCAAGACTGGCCCGTACGGGCAGGGGTACCTTTACCTTTACCTTAGTCTGGAACTCATCTGCCACAGATGCTTTGGCTGAAATTCCTGCATTGCAGGGGGGTTGGACTAGATCAGGCAAACTTGGCCCTCCAGATGTTTTGGGACTACAACTCCCATCATCCCTAGCTAACAGGACCAGTGGTCAGGGATGATGGGAATTGTAGTCTCAAAACATGTGGAGGGCCGAGTTTGCCTATGCCTGGACTAGATGACCCCGGAGTGGTGTGTGTGTATGTGTGTGTGTGTGTGTGTGTGTGTGTGTGTCCCTTCCAAATCTGCAGTTCTGCGCTTCTGTGATTCTATGAAATCTAAAATGGCATAAGGCTGCTGTTCATAAATGTTACGGTAAAATCTGGGTGCGAGGCTGCTCTGCCACCCAGCTCGTCGGACTAAGTGTCCGCGGGTCCCTGCGGAGGGAAATGAGCTCAGCCGGAGACAGGAGCAAGCTGCAGAAGATCCAAGTTTATTGCGCAACAGGTTCAAGGCGAGATTGAACAGCGAGAAAGGGGTGACATGAACTTTTGAAACTTCCCTCCATACAGTACAGGATACAGTGCAAAATACATCCCAGTTACATCATGAATACATTAAGAAGAGGTTGGGATACACAGGATTAACATATGGAGGAGGGAGGGGGAATATGCAGAGCTGGAGATATGCGCAGATAAGCACATCCTGAGTACCGGTGATGAGAAGACAATGGTCCATGTACTGGCATTGCCTGGAGGAAAGGCTTGGCAGAGTGATTTGACAGGATTAGAACTAACTTAGTTGGTCAGGTGGCGCTGTGGGTAAAAGCCTCAGCGCCTAGGGCTTGCCGATCGAAAGGTCGGCGGTTCGAATCCCTGCGGCGGGGTGCGCTCCCGCTGCTCGGTCCCAGCGCCTGCCAACCTAGCAGTTCGAAAGCACCTCCGGGTGCAAGTAGATAAATAGGGACCGCTTACTAGCGGGAAGGTAAACGGCGTTTCCGTGTGCGGCTCTGGCTCTGGCCAGAGCAGCGATGTCACGCTGGCCACGTGACCCGGAAGTGTCTCCGGACAGCGCTGGCCCCTGGCCTCTTAAGTGAGATGGGCGCACCAACCCCAGAGTCTGGCAAGACTGGCCCGTACGGGCAGGGGTACCTTTACCTTTACTAGTTGGTCTTTAAGGTGCTACTGGAAGGAATTTCTTTTGTTTTGACTATGGCAGACCAACACGGCTACCTATCTGTAACTTGACAGGATTAGGGTATTGACACCTTGCTTGAGGGATTATGGAGGACAGGGGAGGTGTCATGGAGTCCTAGAGAAATTGAGCAAACTGGCACATTGATTTTCTATGGATTTTATAGATTTTAGTCCCTTTTGACATTGACAATTGGAAATAAATGGATATATTGTAGCGAAGAAGAAGGTGAAGAAGACATGCCCCCCCTCCCGTATCAAAAAAAAATGCAGTTCAATGGGACTCCCTGTTATAGAATCTGTAGAATTGGAAAAGGACCCCCCCCCCCAGTCACCTAGCCCAACCCCTGCAATGCAGGGATCTTTGTGCCCAGTGTAGGTTTCGAATTCACAACCCTGAAACTAAAGAGCCTCATGCTCTGCCAACTGAGCTCTATAACCGTTTTAACATTCAGGGCAACGTTTGGCGATGTGCAGAGTGGAAAAGAAGGTGGCTCTTGCCCAGGGGTTTATGCCCTTGGCTGGCGAAGACAGAAGGTTGGGGGGTGGGCTCCGCGCTGTGCGCCTGTGAGAGCAGGCCGGGAGGTCCCCTGGGACGTGAGCGACGCTTCTCCCTGCTGACCGTGGAACGGGTGATCCTTTAGCCCAGCGCTGTCTCCAGGGCAGAGCAGGGGTTGGCAGGAGCCCTGCAGATGCCCACACACTGCTGATCTTGGCAGGAAGTCTGCCTGGCTCAGGCGATGGTTCATTTATAGCACAACAGTAACCTCATTGTGCCGTCCAAGCCGGCAGGAAAAAGTGAGCCCTGGAGGGGGCGGGCGGCTGAAAGGAGGACATTCCCCAGGTCCAACCCCCCCCCCTTGCTGCCCAGCTTGTGTTGCAGAATCCTAAGCGAGCCCAGGAGCCTGCCCTCTCTGCCTGCGCCACGGCTGGGGGAAAGGAGGGGGGGTTGTAGTGGGTGCTGGTGGGGGAAGGAAAGTGGGATGGCCCCCAGCTGCCAACTGATCGTAGTGGCTTCACCCTGCCCAAACAGGGAATTCTCAGCAGGCATTTCCTGTTTTGAGCTCCAGAGGTTGGCAAGGCTTTTAAATGGTTGGAAATCAGTTTTGTAAGGCTGTCTGTGTCCGTATCGCCTTTGGTGGGTGGGTGGGGGGCACGGAGAAGCACACATGCATCGGCAGGGGGTTGGACTAGATGACTCTTGGGGTGCCCCCTCCCAGTTCTGCGATTCTATGTGGCGCCCATCCCTGCAACGCTGAAATAATCTCAGTTCGTTGCACAGAAAAGCCAGCTCTGTGGCTTGAATAAGCAGCAGCCTCTGGTCCTTGGCTTGTGGCAAGGGAAATCTTCTTCAAAGAGGCACTGATTCCACCCCCCTCTGCTCTCTACTCTTGGCTTTTGGAGTTTGGGCACTGCTTGGCTTCATTGCTTCCGTTTGCAAGCTCCGAAGGGCTCAGAATTCGCTTTCTGTATTCAAAAAGCAAAATGGGAAGTGCAGATTCTCAGAGCCGAGCTGGGTGCTAACCTCTGCAAACGGGGGGGGGGGGGGCCTTGGTCCTTGTTTGCCAAGGTAATGAGAAAACTGCTGAGGGTATTGAGTGGGGAGGGTACTCAGCCCTTCTTCCTTGCCCCCCCCCTCAGCAAGTGACCCTCGCCACCATTTGGTTTCAGAGCCTGGTTGTGGGAGAAAGCTTTTCAAAACAACCATAAGAGGATTTGGGGGGGGGGGAGGATTGTTAGGGTCTTAAATTTGCAAGGGAATAAATTAATTTATCTAGAAGTGATTTTTGGGGGGGGTGGGGAGGGGTGTGTGTCACGAAGAGGGGTTGCTGATGTTTTAATGTATTTTTAATCTTTTGTTGGAAGCCGCCCAGAGTGGCTGGGGAAACCCAGCCAGATGGGCGGGGTAGAAATAATATATTATTATTATTATTATTATTATTATTATTATTATTATTATTAGGCAGTCTGAGGTTTAGACCCCCCCTTCCCAAATGCAGACCCCCCCATCTAGAGATGCCCGAGATTAGAGCAAGGAGCGTCTCTCTTGCATGCCCCCCCACCCCTGAGCTCTTCCCATGTTTGTGGGGTGAGTAAAAAGAACCTTTATCAAGTGTTTTCACTTTAGTGGGGTTGAAACTGCTGTGAAGCCGTCCCACTTCAATCCTGTCTTCATAGGCGCAGGTTGTGCTGGGTTCAGGTCTTCTCCCGCCTTGGGCGACCTGCCAGAGGTGTTTTGTGATGGAGCTAGGAGCCCGTTTGCAGTCCCAGGGCACAGACTGGTCTTGCGGCGACTGACCTCTGTCACTTCCGGGTTCCTGAACAGTAGCTTCTGTCCTCCTGATCTCCCCCCAGTGGTGACGCTTGTGGGCTGGCAGCGGCGCTCGCTCGAGGAAGTCTGCCTGTGACCTTTGTGCCGTGGGAAGCTGTTTGGCTCAGAGCACGGCCTCGGTGACAAAGGGACCTGGTGGGAGGCGTCGTGCCAAACATCCAGGCTGGGAAAGGGCGGTGTGTGTTTTCTGTACAAGGTTCAAGGAGATCTGCTAGCAGTGAAAGGGAACAATTAAGGGACAGAGAAATGCCTCTGATACTTGGAGGTCCATGCCCAAACTTCCTCATTGATGATACTTCTCTGTCCGCCCTGCGTTCAAAATGACTGGTGGGTTATGATGGACGGATTTTGCATTACAGTGGTACCCTGGTTCTCAAGCTTAATCAGTTCCGGAAGTCCGTTCCAAAACCAAAGCGTTCCAAAACCAAGGCACGCTTTCCCATAGGAAGTCACGCAAAACAGATTAATCCATTCCAGATTATTAAAAACAACTCCTAAAACCGCGATTTAACATGAATTTTACTATCTAATGAGATCACTGATCCATAAATGAAAGCAATTATCAATGTTCTGTACTATAAAATAAATAAGACAGTACAGTGGTACCTCAGGTTACGTACTTAATTCGTTGTGGAGGTCCATTCTTAACCTGAAACTCTTCTTAACCTGAAGCACCACTTTAGCTAATGGGGCCTCCTGCTGCCGCTGCACCACCGGAGCACGATTTCTGTTCTCATCCTGAAGCAAAGTTTTTAACCTGAGGTAATATTTCTGGGTTAGCGGAGTCTGTAACCTGAAGCGTATGTAACCTGAAGCATACTTAACCCAAGGTACCACTGTATGGTAGATGATAAAAATTTAAATTATTATTATTTTCTTACCTATACTGATGATAGTCTTTGTTTGGATGGGGGGCTTTTATCCGTTTCCGCAGTCACGCAATCAAACAGTAGCTGGACTGGGTTCCACACAGTCGCAAAAACAAATTAACCAAAAAGGGAGGGAGAACAACATTTCTTTATCCGCTTCCTCTGTGCCAAGCCTCTATCATGCTGCCTCTTTCTTGCATTTTCTCCAAACCTTTAATTGCTGCGACCTTTCCTCAAGGGCAAATCGCTCCACACCCGCCCTCGATCCTCTTTTCGGCTGCCGTTTTCTGAACCCTTTTCCAACATCCTTTTTGAGGTGAGGCAACCAGAACGTCTTTCTCTTTGCCTTGACGGGTCCTGCTCCCTCCTTTCCCTGCAGACATCTCAAGGGGTCCAGGTGAGGCGCTTCAAGACCCTGAGCGACCTCATCACCCTCTACCTGCAGCCGAATCAAGGCCTCGTCTGCACGCTGCTCTTCCCTGTGGAACGGGAGAAGGACAAGGAGAATGTGGAGGACAGGGACTACTCAGGTACAAGCACACCTTTGAACCCCAACCCACAGGTGGTCGATCTTGTCTGCTCCCCTCTCAAAAGCCCTTTGCACCAACAGGGACAAGAAGGCCCTTACCTTAGGGCAGTGTTGGCCAAACCTGGGGCTCCAGCTGTTTGGGGACTACAGTTCCCATCATCCCTGACCACTGGTCCTGTTAGCTAGGGATGATGGGAGTTGTAGTCCAAAAACAGCTGGAGACCCAAGTTTGGCCAACACTGCCTTAAAGGTAAAGGGACCCCTGACCATTAGGTCCAGTCGTGGCCGACTCTGGGGTTGCGGCGCTCATCTCACTTTATTGGCCGAGGGAGCCGGCGTACAGCTTCTGGGTCATGCAGCCAGCATGACTAAGCTGCTTCTGGCGAACCAGAGCAGCGCACGGAAACGCCGTTTACCTTCCTGCCGGAGCGGTACCTATTTATCTACTTGCTCTTTGATGTGCTTTCGAACTGCTAGGTTGGCAGGAGCTGGGACTGAACAACGGGAGCTCACCCCGTTGCGGGGATTCGAACCACCGACCTTCTGATCGGCAAGCCCTAGGCTCTGTGGTTTAACCCACAGCACCACCCGCATCCTTAACTTGATATTTAAGTGTATATAATTTAAAAATAAATAAATATACAGATAACTTTGGAACTACCTGCCTCTTGACCCCAGGAAGGCACCCTCTCTGCCCTCTTTTCGGCACCTACTTGTTCAGACAAGCCTGCCCACGTGTTTGGGAAGCTGGTGTGAATGTTAATCTGCTTTTAGTTTATTGGTATTCCAACTTTCCAGATGTGTTAATTTATTCCCACCTTATTTTATTGTTTTGGGGTTTTTTTGTATTAAACAAAACAACAACAACCCTGCCAGCCCACACATCCTGTTTCAGCCGACCGTTTGCCTTCTGCCTTCCACAGATGGGGAGGACGAGAAGCCCCCACTGCCCCCCCGATTGGGGTCCACCAGCCTTCCTGCTGGCAGCACTGCCACCGGCCTGGCTAGCAACGCCCCTGCTGTGCAGGACGGGGCACTCGAAAGGTAAATAATACCCCTTCTGCATCTCCGGAACTCCCTGCCACTTGACATCAGCCAGCCCCTTTTGCTTTACTCCTTTCGGCTAAAAACATTTTTGTTTAACCTATCCACAAATCCTGATATGTTTTTAATTTATTGTTGCTTTTAAATTTTTAAATTGCTCTTAATATTAATTTGTTTTTTATTTTATTAAACAGCTTTGAGGGTGTGTTTTTTTAAACAATCAAGTGCGGTTTGTGTGTGTGTGTATGTGTGTGTGTGTGTGTGTGTGTATATATATGTATGTATGTATACACACACACACACACACACACAAATATATAAGGGGTGTGCACTGTTGTATATACCCCATGTGAGAATGTGAGTCTCTGCCAGTGGGGTATGCTGGGGGTTTTTTGCTGCCCCCCCTTGCAGATGTTGGTGTTCTTCATCCTCCAGTACAGACTGCCTCCTTCCCAAATTTGACCAGGTCCCTTTTCTCTCCCCCTTTAGATGTGATACAAGATTATCTAATTGCGAAATGCACCACTGAAAACGTACTTATCTATTTGTTTCGTTTGTGAACTGCTTCCCATAAAACGGCCTGGTGCAATTTAGCATGCACCAAGCCTCCATTGCTCTCGGCACCAAGTAAGAATGTTGAGAGATTGAGGATGCAGCACAGAGTTAAACTGTGGAACTCCTTCCCACAAGAGACAGTGATGGCCACCAATTTGGGTGGCTTTGAAAGAGGTTTAGACAAATTCATGGAGGAGAAGGATTATCAATAGCTACTAGCCACGAGCAGCCCTTTTGGGGCAATAATATCCAGTTACAGATAGGTAGCCGTGTTGGTCTGCCATAGTCAAAACAAAAAAAATTCCTTCCAGTAGCACCTTAAAGACCAACTAAGTCAGTTCTTGGTATGAGCTTTCGTGTGCATGCACACTTCTTCAGATACACTGAAACAGAAGTTTCCAGACCCTTCTATATAGTGAGAAGGTGGGGAGGGGTATTACTCAGGGGTGGTGGGAATGGGTGATTGGCAGATAGCTGTCATGAGCCTATCTGCCAATCACCCATTCCCACCACCCCCTGAGTAATACCCCTCCCCAACTTCTCACTATATAGAAGGGTCTGGAAACTTCTGTTTCAGTGTATCTGAAGAAGTGTGCATGCACACGAAAGCTCATACCAAGAACTGACTTAGTTGGTCTTTAAGGTGCTACTCGAAGGAATTTTTTTTTGTTTTAATAATATCCAGAACACCCTTTTTTATTCAAAATGATTTTATCTTTTTGAATTTTGCTTTGTTTTAAAATTGCTTTGAGACCTTTTTTCCCCCTTCAAACAAAGCACTCAAAACAAAAATGAATGAATGTATGATAATGGGAAAGTCGCCTTCCCCTCTGCTCCTCTCTTATATCATAAGAACCTGAGGGGAGACCTGCTGGATCAGGCCCACGGAGACCCATCTAGTCACAGAATCATAGAAATGTAGAGTTGGAAGGGGTCCCTAAGGGTCATCTAGTCCAACCCGCCCTGCAAGACAGGGATCGCAACTAAAGTGTCCCTGACAGATAGCCACCCAACCTCTGCTTCGAAACCTCAAAGGAAGGAGTCCAGCGCCTCATACCGTTAGAAAGTGCTTCCTAACGTTTAGTCAGAATCTCTTTTACTTGCCACTTGAACCCCTTTCCTCCTTTGCTCAAAGACAGAGCTGACTGCTCAGTTTCAGGGTGTCAGCCCCCCCCCCCCGTGTGTTGGGATTATATTCCACTTTTTGCTGCAGATATGTGGGTTGTTGCATGTCACATGCCTGTTTACATTCCAGCACGCCTTCAGGACTCCCTGGTCCTGAATGGGGCGACTGTGCCCCTGAAGGACCAGGTGCGCAGCCTGGGAGTCATTCTGGACTCACAGCTGTCCATGGAGGCGCAGGTCAATTCTGTGTCCACGGCAGCTGTCTACCAGCTCCATCTGGTACGCAGGATGAGACCCTTCCTGCCTGTAGATTGTCTTGCCAGAGTGGTGCATGCTCTAGTTATCTCCCGCTTGGACTACTGCCATGCGCTCTACCTTTGAAGGTGACCCGGAAACTGCACTGAGGTCCAGCGCCGAGGGCCTTCTGGTGGTTCCCTCATTGCGAAAAGTAAGGTTACAGGGAACCAGACAGAGGGCCTACTTGGTAGTGGCGCCCGCCCTGTGGAACGCCCTCCCATCAGATGTCAAGGAAATAAGCAGCTATCTTGTTTTTAAAAGATATCCGAAGGCAGCCCTGTTTAGGGAAGTTTTTAATATTTAATGCTGTATTGTGTTTTTAACAAATTGGGAGCCGCCCAGAGTGGCTGGGGAAACTCAGCCAGATGGGCGGGGTATGAATAATAATATATTATTATTATTATTATTATTATTATTATTATTATTATTACAACTAATCCAGAATGCGTCAGGTGGCCTGGTGACTGGGAGCGGCCGCCAAGACCACATAACACCAGTCCTGAAAGACCTACACTGGCTCCCAGTACATTTCTGAGCACAATTCAAAGTGTTGGTGTTGAGCTTTAAAGCCCTAAATGGCCTTGGCCCAGTATACCTAAAGGAGCATCTCCATCCCATCGTTCAGCCCGGACACCGAGGTCCAGCGCTGAGGGTCTTCTGGCGGTTCCCTCGCTGCGAGAAGTGAGGTTACAGGGAACCAGGCAGAGGGCCTCCTCGGTGGTGGCACCCGCCCTGTGGAACGCCCTCCCAACAGATGTCAAGGAAATAAACAACTATCTGATTTTTAGAAGACATCTGAGGGCAATTTAGGGAAGTTTTTAATGTTCTATCTTTTATTATGTTTTTAATATCCTGTTGGAAGCTGGGGAGGGCTGGCCAGATGGGCGAGGTATAAGTAATAAATTATGATTATGATTATGATTATGATTATGATTATGATTCCTATTCCAGCAGCACCAACGGGCTCAGCACCGTTTCCCACGAGTACCTGAAAGGCAGCTACTCCCTGGACCTGGAGGCTGTGAAGGCTGGGGCCAGCAGCCTGCCCCACCTGAACAAAACCCTTGTCACTTCCTGCAAACGCTTGCACAGGTGAGATGGGAAAGGGGAGCAGAGCAACGTCCGCCTGCCTGTTGACATAATATGCGGCTGACGAACAGTGCTTTGGGTAAACAGAGGTGGAAAGAGGGTTCCTGCGAGGGCCAGCTCTCCAAATCAGGGCTCAGAGCAGCTGGGAACTTCAAAATAAGCAGAAGCGGTTCTTGGCATTGCATGCAGTTAGTTCAGACAATTAAAGAAAATAATAATAATAAAAAAAGCCTCACAGTCTGACAAATGTCTGGGTTGAAGAGCTAGAGAGAGAATAAGGAGAACCAGGAAGTGGAGGGGTAGCAGGAAGGACTGCTCTGCCGCAGAAATATAAAACCTGGTTTTTGTTCTTCCAGCGAGGTGGACAAGGTTTTGTCTGGCTTGGAGATCCTGTCTAAGGTGTTTGACCAGCAGAGCTCCCCCATGACCTCCCGGATCTTGCAGCAGGTGGGTGTGGCGATTGGAAGCAGAGAAGCCCCCCCCCCAATAACTGAGGGGCTGGAGCACCCTTTTCTTCAAGGAAAGATGAAAAGCGGCTTTTTGGGGTTTAGGGTAGTGGATTTGACAGAGCTGGAAAAGGTCTAGAAAAGGGAAACTGAAATGAGCATAGGACACCCCTTGAGATATCTGAAGATGGCACTCCTGTCTCCTCTCAGTCTCCTCTTTTCCAGGCTGAACATACCCAGCTCCTTCAGCAGTTCCTCATCAGGCTTGGTTTCCAGACCCTGGAGCATCTTGGTCGCCCTCCTCTGCCCACCTTCCAGCTTGTCAACATCCTTCTTAAATTGTGATGCCCAGAACTGGACACAAGACTCCAGGTTGGGGGTCCGATCAAGGCAGGATACAGCAGGAATATGACTTCCCCTGATCTGGACCCTAGACTTCTGTAGATGCAGCCTAGAATAGCGTTAGCCTTTTTTGCTGCTGCATCACACTGTTGATTCATGACTTGTGGTCCACCAAGATCCCTAGATCCTTGTCCTGTGAGTAAGCCAGGTGCTCCCCCCATCTTATATTTGTGCATCTGGTTCTTCCTGCCTAAGTGCAGGAATGAAATCCACTTGGTTAGTTTGGGCGTCAATCTGTTAAGGTCATTTTGAATTCCGGTTCTACGACGTTAGCTGCCCCCTCCCCCAGGTTGGCGTCCAACCTGCAAACTGGATGAGCACCCCCTCAATTCCTTCAGCCAAGTCATTTAGAGAGGTACATGTTTTGCTCCCCAGGAAGTCCCCCTTAGCCCAAAGGCCTCCGAAAGTGGCCCCGACTGAACCCTGACTGAAAGTGGGCTGCTTTGGAGAACCAGTGTAGTCTAATGGTTAGAGCGTTGGACTATTTCCCGGGAGAGCAGAGTTTGCATCCCCACTCAGCCATGACGTTCACTGTGGGTGACCTTCTCTCAGCCCAACCTACCTACCAGGGTTGTTGTGAGAATTAACTGAAGTCGGGGAGAAGCATGCAGGACACCGTCAGCTCCTGGGAGGAAAAGGTGGGGCGTAAATTGAGCCAAATAAATAAATAAAACTAGACAAATGAGGGTAAGGCTGTCAGTCCCTTATCCTTCCCCACTCCCTATTCATTTCTCTGATTTTATGTATTTATTTACTAGTCATGATGGCTATTAAATAAATTTATGTATTTTACTGGTTCAGAGGTAAAGGTAAAGGGACTCCTGACCATTAGGTCCAGTTGCGGACGACTCTGGGGTTGTGGCGATCATCTCGCTTTATTGGCCGAGGGAGCTGGTGTACAGCTTCCGGGTCATGTGGCCAGCATGACTAAGCCGCTTCTGGCAAACCAGAGAAGCACACAGAAACGCTGTTTACCTTTCCGCCGGAGCAGTACCTATTTATCTATTTGCACTTTTGACGTGCTTTCGAACTGCTAGGTTGGCAGGAGCAGGGACAGAGCAACGGGAGCTCACCCCGTCGTGGGGATTCGAACCACCGACCATCTGATCGGCAAGTCCTAGGCTCTGTGGTTTAACCCACAGCGCCACCCGCGTCCCTCTAATTCAACGGAATGGAATCTGAATCCAGAATCCTGTGAGCTCATTTCTGTTCCCACCTGCTAATTTCTGTTCCCAATTAGCTGATCCTTGGGACTTGCAGAGCACAGGGTTTTCACAAGTGCCGATGATGATCAGCTTCACCGAAAAACCTGTGTACAGTGGTACCTCGGGTAACATATGCTTCAGGTTACAGACTCCGCTAACCCAGGGATAGTATCTCAGGTTAAGAGTTTTGTTTCAGGACGAGAACAGGAATCGTGCTCCGGCGGCACGGCAACAGCAGGTGGCCCCATTAACTAAAGTGGTGCTTCAGGTTAAGAACAGTTTCAGGTTCAGAATGGACCTCCGGAACGAATTAAGTACTTAACCCGAGGTACCACTATATTCATTACCAGCCTATCCTCCGTGTTCTTTCTGGTTTGCTGCTTTAAAAAGCTGTAGAGGCCAAATTCCACAAAGTCCTGGAACGGGACTTGACTCTGGCACCCCCAGAATCAGTTCCTGGGCCCCTGAGCATCTCCTGCCCCTCCTGTGCCAGAAAACCTCTCCCGGGTCTTTGTTTTCCAACCCTCCTTCTTATGGTCCCCAGACGGCCAGCCAAACCGGAGAGCAGGAGCTGGAGAGCCTTGTCCTGAAGCTGTCCGTCTTGAAGGACTTCCTGTCCAGTATTGAGAAGAAGGTGAGTGCCAGCCATGAAACCTGGCGAGGGGGGGCACCCTCTGCCCTTCCCCATCTTCTCTGGAAGGAGAATGGGATGGAGCCCCATGCTGGTGCTGCTTAATAATAATAATAATAATAATAATAATAATAATAATAATAATTGTCAGAGCTGCCTCTAGGTCCCAGCTCACAGAGGACCAACGCTAGGCCGTCGTAATGTGCAAAAGTCTGTATTGAAGTTCAGTTTCCATTTCAAAGCCGTAGCGCGCAGCCCTACGTCTTAGACCTTAGCTCGGCGAAGTCCCGTCTGAATCACTTCCCCTTCCGCACCAGTTTAAGATCCTAGCCCTGCTCCACCTCTTGCGCTGCTCTCTCCTCCTCTGGGTCCTCCTGCCCGCTGGGGCATTGCCCTTTCTGGACTCTTCCGACGCTGAGTCGCTTAGCTCCTCCCCCTCCCTCCGGCGGGCTTTAGGACCCGGTTCCCAATCCTCATTCTCTGCTGCCCCGCGCTCCTGTACATTTGAACTTGCCTCTCGCGCCAACCCAGTGACCTTTCTCCTAACCGTCACACTACTTGTGTCACTGCTTCCCCCTTCTGGGACACTGGCCGGATCTGACCTCCCCCCCGTTGTCCGACTCTCCGATGGAGGTGTGGTCAGCCCTGTCTCGTCTTCTCTCCCTGGTGGGGAATGCACTGGCCCCGATGCTTGGGACTCTTCCCCCCCACTCCGCTCTGGTGGGGAAGCCAGTCCTGATTTCCAACTACTGCTCTGGGAGTCCCAGCTGCCCCCTTGTTCCTGGGGCGTTCCCCTTGGGAACCCCCTACCCCTGGCCACTGGCGCCCCCTTCTGTGAATCTTCCGATTCGCTGGAGAGGCTCATGGAGTCCCTCGGACCACTGTCATCTCCTACGCTCCCCTCGGATTCCTCCCCCTCGCTCTCCATCTCCTCTCTTCCCTGTGCCTCTGCTCCTGAACCCCTGACAATAATATATTTATATGCCACCCATCTGGGTGGCTTCCAACTGAATATTAAAATAAATACAGCATCAGACATTAAAAACTTCCCTAAACAGGGCCGCCTTCAGTTGTCTTTTAAAAGAAAAATATCGGTAGTTGTTTATTGCCTTGACATCTGTTGGGAGGGCGTTCCACAGGCGGGTGCCACCACCGAGAAGGCCCTCTGCCTGGTTCCCTGTAACTTCACTTCTCGCAGCAAGGGAGCCGCCAGAAGGCCCTTGGCGCTGGACCTCAGTGTCCAGGCTGGATGATGGCGGTGGAGACGCTCCTTCAGGTATACAGAACCGAGGCCATTTAGGGTGTTAAAGGTCAGCACCAACACTTTATTATCTGTCCTGTGCCTTAAGTTCCCAGAGTGGGATAGAGCATTAAAACACAGTATTAAAAACAATTTAAGAAGCGGGAAGTGAAGTTACAGGGAACCAGGCAGAGGTGGTGTCCGCCTGTGGAATGCCCTCCCACCAGATGTCAAGGAAATAAACAACTATCTGAAGGCAGCCCAGTTTAGTGGAGTTTTAATGACTGATGTTTCAATTAATATTTTTAATCTGTTGTTGGAAGCAGCCCAGAGTGGCTGAGGAGACCCAGCCAGATGGTTATTGTTATTGTTGTTGTTGTTGTTATATTTAAAGCAACTTATATTTAGGCGTGCCCTGATAATGCAAGTGTCAAAAGCCAGAAGGTAACGAAGGGGTGTCCTCAGCATCCTCTAAAGGTGCCAGGCGCAGCTCTTTGGCGAGGGAGTCCCACGACGTAGGGGCCACCACAGAGGAGACCCTCTTCCGAGCGTACACCCTGCCCGAGCTTCTGAGGGCAGTGGAACTGTCAAGACGGCCCCCTGTGTCGATTCTGGCCCCTGGAAGCCCCCTTTCAGTTGTTTGGGGACTGAGTCGTTTAGGGTTTCAAACACCAACAGACACATCTTGAATTGAAATGGCCTGTCAACCAGCAGTTAATTTAAAACGGGGAAAACATAGTGTGATCTGAATGGGACCCCAGCCAGCGACCCAACTGATGTGTTTCGGGCCAGTTGAAGTTTCCGAGTCGTCTTCAGGGGCAGCCCCACACAGAGCGCATTGCAGCCATCCAATCTGGAAGTTGCCGGAGCGTGGAGTTCAGATAATCTCCATCCAAAAGCAGACATAGCTGGCGAATGCGCTGTATCTGGGAAAAGGCCCTACTAGCCACCAAAACCGCCTGAGCTCCAATGCCAAGATGGAATCCAAGATGGAGATGGAATTCTCCCACGGCCCGCCAGTCCCTGGCTTCTCCCACAAGGGGGGGAGAAAGCATGAGGGGATCTGAGTGCCAGATGGGCAGGGTATAAATATAATAATAATAATAATAATAATAATAATAATAATAATAATAATAAATAAATAAATAAATAATTTCAACAGGGTTGTCTTAACTGTCTAATTTAATTGTCGACTTTTACGTATTAACATCCGCACAGCTGGTTTTACACTTTGCAGGCTGCTTTAGAAGCCCGTTTTGGGTTTAAGCAGCGTATAAATTGACGAAGAGGATAATCCCAAGTTATTATTATGGCCATACTCTCATCTATCCCCCTTGCAGGCTTTGAAAGCTCTCCAGGACATGAGTTCCACAGCCCAGCCTGGGCTGGCCCTGCCTTCTTCGCGAAAAGCAAAGAGCATTCCTGTCCAGGCATTCGAGGTAAAAGCCAAGTCTTTTCAATCACTCCTTAGGCTCAAGCCCAAGGCTGAGTTGCAGTTGTCTGCGGGCAGAGAAGGCGCAGAAGGAGCTCCAAGTTTTTAGCCCTCTATGGTGCCAAAGGGAACACTTTGGGCTGAATGTCCCAGAAGCCAAAGAAGCCGTCCAAATTCACCCTTCCGGTCGCCAGGGGGCCAAGATTCAGTCGCCTTTGCAACTCCTTCTACACGGTGGCAAAAAGGAGAATATGTATTAACTTTCCGCATTCCCTCCATTCCTGTGAAGCTGCTTGGAGTCACCGTTGGCCCATCTAGCTTAGCATTGCCAACACTGACTGGCAGAGGCTTTCCAGGCTTTCAGGCAGGGGCCCGATCCTCCCTGGAGATGCCCCTGGGACATTCTGTATGCGAAGACCGCTACGGCCCCTTCCCCAATTAATTGAGGAGGCAGCGGCAGTGTAGTGGTTAGAGCATCGAACCAAGGCCTAGGAGACCAGGGCTCAGATCCTTACTTGGCCACAAAGCTCTTTTGCCAAGTGACCTTGGGCCATCCGCTGACTCTCGGCTCAGCCTACCTCACAGGGTTGTGGTGAGGATCAGTGGGGAGGTGGAGAGCTGGTCCTCCCTCGCGCTCCCTGGAGGAAAGGTAGCCTATAAATACAAGAAACATAAATAGATGCACAAATAATTGCCTTGTGTGTTGAGGAACATCTCATAATACGCTCCACGGAGGACCTTACGGTCTACAAATAATAACACCTTGGAAATCCCCAGCCTCAGAGAGATTAGCTTGGCCTCAACCAGGGCCAGGGCCTTTTCAGCAATGGCCCCTGGTGGAACGCTCTGCCACAAGAGATCAGCGCCCTGTGGGATTTGACATCTTTCCACAGGGCCTGCAAGACGGAGTTGTTCTGCCAGGGCTCAGCCTGACCCCCCTTTTCATTTTGTATAAGAACTAAGATGAAAGAGGCCTCTAAGGATTCTCACAGGCCCATATAAGATCAGCATAAATAGCTGGGCCAATGAGCACTTACTGTCCCCAACCCTAACCCTGTGGAAAGCCATCTAATTTAATTTGATTTACACCTGTTTTTAGGAGGCAGTTTAATTATTGTTTGATTTTACACTAATGTTACATATTTGATGTTAGCCGCCCTGAGCCCGACTTTGGCTGGGGAGGGCGGGATATAAATAAAAGTTTATCATCATCATCATCATTATACATCCTCTCTTCTACCCATCCCTCCATCCCTCTCTCTCAGGTGAAGCTGGACCTGACCTTGGGTGACCTCACGAAGATCGGGAAATCTCAGAAGTACACGTTGAGCGTGGATGTGGAAGGTGGGAAGCTTGTTGTGTTGAAGAAGCAGAAGGACTCCCAGGAGGACTGGAACACCTTTGCTCACGACAAGAGTAAGGAGGAGCCCCGAGTGTGTCTTTCGCTGGAGACCCACCGCCAGCAGTGCCCCTCTTGGGGACCGCGTCTCCTTTGCCCTCCAGACGATCAGGGGTTGTGGCCTTTTGAGGAATCCACCTTAAGGAACAAGCCCTCTCCAAAGAACTAACTTATTTGGGGAGGGGCGAGGGTTTCCTCGTCATGTTTTGGTGATTCTCCTGCCTCGACTGATGGCTTGAGCTGCCCCCTAAAACATCTTCTCATGCATTTGAGAACCTGCCCAACAGGGAACACGCTGTCCCCTGCCCGGCGGCAGTGGTGTAGCGTGGGTTGTCAACACCCGGGGCAAGGCAAGTAATTTGCGCCCCCTAACCCGTGGATTTGCGCCCCCTAACCCTAACCCCCAGATGTTGCGCCCGGTGCGGCCGCCCCCCCTGCACCCCCCACGCTACGCCACTGCCCAGCGATGTGTTGGATTACAACTCCCATGAGCCTCAGCATCTTACGTCTGTGCAGGCCGGGGCTGTTGGGAGTTGTAGTCCAACAGGTGCCAGGGAGGCACCAGGTCAGCGAAGGCTGCATTCAGCGCCTACCTGTCTATCCAGAAATGCACAGCGGGTGAAGCAGCCTGAAAGTGAATTCCTAAGGGAAGGGTAACTGGAAAGGGGGAAGCCATCATTCCTACGCATGGCTTCTGTATTTATTTAATAACATTTATACACCCCTTCACTGTAAAAAGCGAGGAAACCCTCCCAAGCGGTTCACACGAAAAAAGATAAAGCAATAAAACGAAAAGGTTGCAACAATAATTTATGACTTTTGAAAAGTTAAAATAGCAATAGACTGAAAACGTTAAAGCTCACACCAGCTTTCTAAACACCTGGGCAGGCTTGTCTAATCCAAAATGTTTTTAGCAGGTGCCGAAAAGAGTGCAGAGAAGGTGCTTTCCTGAGGTCAAGTGGCAGGGAGTTCCAAAGTGCAGGTGCTGCCACACTAGAAGATCCAAGTTCGTTCAGATACTGATCCCCGTCTCCCTCTTTCTCCCCAGTCCGCCAGCTGATAAAATCCCAGCGGGTGCAGAATAAGCTGGGAATCGTCTTTGAGAAGGAGAAAGAGAAGACTCAGCGGAAGGACTTCATCTTTGTTAGTGCCAGGGTGAGTTTTTGGAGCGCCAGCAGTCAAGATCTCCTTGGCCAGAGGAGCGTGGAAAGGTCAGGCGAAAGGGCAGCGACCGGCCCCAGGTCCCCCCCGCGAGCTTCTCGGCCAAGTGGGCGATTTGAACCCTGGTCTCTCCCACGTTCTAAGCCGTTGCAGCACCATGGGCTCTCAAGGTTTACTTATAAATCTTAGAGGTTTTGTAAATAAGTTGAATGGGTTGTCCTTCTGCCAACTGCGGCGCTTTGCAGTCCCTGGCTATGTAGCGCTCTCTCTGTATCTCTGCTTCCGTCAGTGCAGTGCTGGTTTACGTATAAGCTAAACAAGCTATAGCTTAGGGCCCCACTCTCCTGGGGGCCCCAAAAAATGTGAAGGGAAAAAAACTGGTTGTACATTTCCAAAATCTAAGATAAAAAACCAAATAGAATAAAACCTACATACAGCCACAGTGTTTTGTGTTGTGTAGGCTCCTGTGATGTAAGTCATGAGCCCTGCCTGCTAGCCTGCTCCCTAAAATATCACTGGTTTGCTCATTTCTATATATAGGGTGCCGACATTCTGCATGGACTGGTTGCAGGGCAACATGTGCAAATGTCATATACAGTGGTACCTCGGGTTACAGACGCTTCAGGTTCCAGACGCTTCAGGTTACTAATCCAGAAATAGTATGTCAGGACTGCCGCTAGGTCCCAGCTCACAGAGGACCAACGCCCAGTGGATGTTATATACAAAAGTCTTTATTAAAGTTTAGTTTCCATTTCCAAGCTCTGGGCGCGCAGACCCACGTCTCGACGCTAGACCGGCTAAGTCCCCTCTGACTCACTGCTCCACCCACACCAGTTTAAGATTCTAGCCCGGCTCCACCTCTTGCGCTGCTCTTTCCTGCGCTGGGTCCTTCTGCCCTCTGGGGTTCCCTCCTTCCTGGACTCCTCTGAGGCAGAGCCTCCTGAGTCTTGCCCCTCCCTCCGGCGGGCTTTAGGACCTGGCTCCCTTCCCGGGCTCCCCGCTGTGCCGCGCTCCTGTACATTTGAACTTGGCGCGCGCGCCCAGCCGGTGACTTTCCTTCTGACCGTTTCCCCGCTTCCTGATGTGGCTGACTCCTCTCCTCCCTCTGGTGGTGAGGACACTGGTCCCGACTCCTGGGACTCCCCCTCCCCACTGCGCTCTGGTGGAGACGCTGGTCCTGATCTCCAGCTGCTGCTCAGGGACTCCCCGCTGGCCCCTTCCTCCTGGGGCTTCCCCCCTGGACCCCCCTTCGCTCTGGCCACCGGCGCTCCCTTCTGTGAGTCCTCCGATTCGCTAGAGAGGCTTGTGGAATAACTCTGGCCACTGTCAGTGCCTGCGCCCCCCTCGTACTCCTCCTCCTCACTCTCCATTTGCTCCCCCTCCTGTGTCTCTCCTTCTGAACCCCTGACATAGTACCTCGGGTTAAGAACTTTGCTTCAGGATGACAACAGAAATTGTGCTCCGGTGGCACGGCGGCAGCAGGAGGCCCCATTAGCTAAATTGGTGCCTCAGGTTAAGAACAGTTTCAGGTTAAGAACGGACCTCCAGAATGAATTAAGTACTTAACCTGAGGTACATAGAGAGAGAGAGAGAGAGAGAGAGAGAGCGCGCGAGCATATACAGTCACACCTCATGTTACGTTTGCTTCATGTTATGTTCTTTCAGGTTACATCCTGCAGTGACCCAGAAGCACCAGAAAGGGTTACTTCTGGGTTTCGCTGCTCACACATGCGCAGAAGCGCTAAATGGCACTTTGCGCATGCGCACAGGCACCAAATCGCGCCACGCACCTGCGTAGATACGGTACTTCAGGTTGTGCTCTTTTCATGTTGCGAAGGGGCCTCTGAAACAGATCCCATTCGCAACCAGAGGTACCACTGTATTCAACACAGAAAACAGCAACAATTTGTTGTTGACAACAACATATAAAGGGCCCCATTACCTTCAGTAGCTTAGGGCCTCATCAAACCTAAATTCGGCCCTGCCTCACTGCGATTTCTGCCACAACAAAGGGTTGTTGTTGCTATGTTGTTGTTGTTGCGGCTGCCACTCAGGGACTGGAGCGCATGGGAATGTTGGTGCCCCATCCGTTGCCGTGGTTTCCAGTAACTGGGACCAGAAGCATCACTGCCTCTGACTGCGGAGGCAAAGCAGAGCCATCGTGGCCAGTGGCTATCGATAGCCCTTTCCTCCTCCATGAATTTGTAGCATGAGTGGCATGAATTGGAGCTGAAGAGGGTCAGTTGTGGGGCAGTGCCCTACTGCTCCTGGAGGGAGGGAGGCCCGTGGATGCGACTGGAGGGGAGGAAAAAGGAGAAAGGAACTGGCAAAAATTCACCAAACATCCAACATTTATTATTATTATATTTATGATTTTCAGTTTTATACTTTTTAATAATTTGACAGTCATTTTGACATTTCAGATCTCGACTTCCTTCCCCCTCTTTCTGCGGTGCCTTAAATTTTTTTTTTTTACATTTTCTGCAAATTCCAATTACTATTTTCTAATAATAATTTTTATTAGGTTTACATATAATCACATTATGCAACATCACGTCTTCTTATTTAACCTTTTTGTTTTGTTTTTTATAAGATATTTATTAAAGTTTTTAAAAATACAAAAAGAAGAATCGAGAAAAACATCCTTTTAAACAAGAAAAGATAAAATACAGAAAAAAAGGAAAAATCAAAAGGAAAAAACAAAGAATTGAAATCCATTAGGCGAAAAGAAGAATAAAAAAAAGAGATACTGCAAATCTTTCCATTACTTTCCTGTCATTGGCTTATTTCCCTGACCTCCTCACATATATTTTTTATAGAATATATTTTATATTCTAAGTCAATTATCCATTTCAGCAAATCCTTTCCCTCTTTTCAAATTTTTGTCCTGAAAGTTTATCTTGATATTTATATAAGTTTACTTTCCCTCCTTTCACCAATTAACAGTCTATGTTTCTTAAATCTTTGTTACATTTCTGCTAAAATCACATAAATTCATTCCAACATCATTCTAACATTCATCAATCTTACAATACTTCTGTAAATAGTCTTTAAATTTCTTCCAATCTTCCTCCACCGACTCTTCTCCCTGGTCTCGGATTCTGCCAGTCATTTCTGCCAGTTCCATGTAGTCCATCAACTTCATCTGCCATTCTTCCCGGGTGGGTAGATCTTGTGTCTTCCAATACTTTGCGATGAGTATTCTTGCTGCTGTTGTTGCATACATAAAGAAAGTTCTGTCCTTCTTTGGCACCGATTGGCCGACCACGCCCAAGAGAAAGGCCTCTGGTTTCTTCAGAAAGGTATATTTAAATACCTTTAAATATTTATTTAACCTTTTTGCCTCAGCTGAGCCTAATGACTTCCCTCCCTCCTGCCTAATGGTTTACAAACTTAGGTTTTGCTTCTTTCCGTTTCACTTCCTTTCCTATTCTTATTATGTCGTTACCTAAAAAGTTACATTCAGCTACCTGAATAGGTAGCAGTTTCATTTTACAAATCTTCAGATAACCCTGCTAGTGATGTTAATTGCTTACAGTTGTCTTTCAAATATAGTATAAATTTGTTCCAGTCCTTTTGGAATGCTTGGTTTCGCTGGTTGCGGATTCTTCCCACCAGTTTCGCCAGTTCTGCAAAGTCCTTCAATTCTACCTGCCACTCTACTTTTGTTGCTAACTCCTGATGTTTCCATCTTTGGGCTAACAAAATTCTTGCTGCAGTAGTTGCATACAAGAACTTTTTTTTTTATCTTGTCTCGGTATCTCTTTACCCACTATACCCAATAAGAAAGCTTCTGGTTTCTGCAAATTCCGAATTAACTTTATTTACTCATTTATTCATCTACTTTAAATGTATACTCTTATAAAAGTGCAGGTTATTACAGTAGCCCTGCCAATGTTCTTAAAAGCATCGACGTTTGTGAGAAGTACAGGTGGAATGGCTGGTGTGTTCAAAGCCGGAGGCCTCTGGCATCTCTAAGAATACCGTATTTTTCGCTGAATAAGACGCACCCGACCATAAGACAAAGAGGAGAACAAGAAAAAAAATGTTCTCTCCCTCTCTGCTCAGCACCTCTCCAGCAAAGCGGGAGGAGAAATGGAAGGGGCTCCGTTTCTCCTGCTGCTTCGCTGAAGAGGCACTCTGCAGCTTTCCCTCTCTGCTCCGCGCCCCTTCAGCGAAGCGGCAGGAGAAGCGGAGCCCCTTCCATTTTTCCTCCTGCTTCGCTGAAGGGGCGCTGCGCAGAGAGGGAAAGCTGTGCAGCGGCTCTCCAGCGAAGCGAATATAATAATAATAATAATTTATCATTTATACCCCGCCCATCTGGCTGGGCCTCCCCAGCCACTCTGGGCGGCTTCCATAAAAACCAAAAATACAGTAAAATATCACACGTTAAAAACTTCCCTGAACAGGGCTGCCTTAAGAGGTCTTCTGAATGTCAGGTAGTTGTTTATCGCTTTGACATCTGCTGGAAGGGCGTTCCACAGGGCGGGCGCCACCACCGAGAAGGCCCTCTGCCTGGTTCCCTGTAGCTTTGCTTCTCGCAATGAGGGAACCGCCAGAAGGCCCTCGGCGCTGGACCTCAGCGTCCGGGCAGAATGATGGGGGTGGAGACGCTCCTTCAGGTATACTGGACCGAGGCCATTTAGGGCTATAAAGGTCAGCACCAACACTTTGAATTGTGCTCGGAAACATACTGGGAGCCAATGTAGGTCTCGGCGGCCGGTCCCAGTCACCAGTCTAGCTGCTGCATTTCTGGATTAGTTGTAGTTTCCGAGTCACCTTCAAAGGTAGCCCCGCGTAGAGCGCATTGCAGTAGTCCAAGTGGGAGATAACCAGAGCATGCACCACTCCGGCGAGACAGTCCGCAGGCAGATAGGGTCTCAGCCTACGTACCAGATGGAGCTGGTAAACAGCTGCCCTAGACACAGATTTGACCGATCCCTCTTGGCTTCAGTGAAAGCTGCGCAGCCTGCATTCGCTCCGTAAGACGCACACACATTTCCCCTTACTTTTTAGGAGGGGGAAGTGTGTCTTACAGAGCGAAAAATACAGTAACTATGGAAGCGGGGGGATTGCCTAGCAAGTTGGGGAGCCCTGGGTGGTTTTTCCTGCTTGTGTTTCTCTGAGGCTGTTCTCTTTGTCTTGCTGCCTCTTATCGTGTTCCCACCTCCCTCACTACAGAAACGCGAGGCCTTCTGCCAACTCCTGCAGCTGATGAAGAACAGACATTCGAACCAGGATGAGCCGGACATGATTTCCATCTTCATTGGCACGTGGAATATGGGTCAGTCTTGCCATCGGGATGTGTGAACCTTTCCTGGGCTGTCACAGGTGTCGGGGTCGAGGGAGGAGCCGCGGGGAGCAGTCTGCTGTTCTATTTATTCCATAAAATGTATAGACCCCTTGATGGCAAAAACAAAACAAAAAAAAACTTCAAAGCAGTTTATGGAAAAGGCAAAACACAATTATCAATAAGAAGAATAAATTGCAATAATGTAAGTCTTTTGGAAAGGTAAAGGTAAAGGGACCCCTGACCATTAGGTCCAGTCGTGGCCGACTCTGGGGTTGCGGTGCTTATCTCGCTTTATTGGCCAAGGGAGCCAGCGTACAGCTTCCAGGTCATGTGGCCAGCATGACTAAGCCGCTTCTGGCGAACCAGAGCAGCACACGGAAATGCTGTTTACCTTCCTGCCGGAGTGGTACCTATTTATCTACTAGCACTTTGACGTGCTTTCGAACTGCTAGGTTGGCAGGAGCTGGGACTGAGCAACAGGAGTTCACCCCATCAGCGGGATTCGAACCATGGAACTTCTGATCGGCAAGCCCTAGGCTCAGTGGTTTAGACCACAGCACCACCCGCGTCCCTTTTAGGAAAGTTAAAATAAGCTAAAAACAGATTAGAACTCGCATCAACTTTCTAAATATCTGGGTAGGGTTGCCTGTAAACAAGAATGAGAACAGCAAATGTTCCTGCCTCGTGTCAGTACAAAGCCCATGACTTTTGCCCATTTAATTTTTTTGCTTTGGGCAAAGAAAATAACAAAAAATAAAAAGGGGGTGGAAAGCGTCTGGGCGTCTGGGAAAATAGACTTTGGAGATCCCACCCACCATTGCACCCAATATGTTTCAACTACAGTCGTACCTTGGATCCCGAATGTCTTGGTACTCAGACATTTTGGCTCCCGAACACCACAAACCCGGAAGTCAGTGTTCCAGTTTACGAACGTTCTTTGGAAGCTGAACACCCTGACAGGGCTTCCACGGCTTCCGATTGGCTGCAGGAGCTTCCTGCAGCCAATCATAATCTGTGCTTTGGTTTCCGAACGTTTTGGAAGTCAAACGGACTTCCGGAACGGATTCCATTCAACTTCCAAGGTACGACAGTATATGCAATTTTGGCTTTAAACGCAATCCTCGGAACGTAACATCGCTTACCGTAATGCAAATTCAAAATACAGTCGTACCTTGGAAGTTGAACAGAATCAATTCCAGAAGTCCGTTCAACTTCCAAAACATTTGGAAACCAAAGTGCAGCTTCCGATTGGCTGCAGGAATTCCCTGCAGCCAATCAGAAGCCACGGAAGCCCTGTCGGACGTTCGGCTTCCAAAAATAGTTTGCAAACCAGAACAGTCACTTCCGGGTTTGCGGCATTCCCTCGCCCTCCCCTTTTTATGAAGATTACCCGCTATGGGATCCCACAGCTAATTCTCCCCTGGTCTCCTCGCTGGCCCAAATAGGACTAATTTAGCCAGCTAGCCCTGGTGATCATCTAATGTTTATTGGATGGATTTCCCCCCAAATTGATTTTTGAATTCTGAATTTACTGTTATTCACGTTTTATACTGTATTTTAAGCTGTTTTTGCTGCATCAATTAAGTGTTTTAAATTTGTTGTTAGCTGCTCTGAGCCCGGCTTTCTGAACCGGGAAGGTTGGGGTGTAAATAAAAAATTATATTATTATTATTATTATTATTATTATTATTATTATTATTATTCTGATTGGCTGGCTCCCTCTTCTCCTCTGCAGGCAGCGTTCTGCCTCCCAAGAACATCACCTCCTGGTTTGCCTCGAAGGGTCTGGGCAAGACGCTGGATGAGATGACTGTCACCATCCCCCACGACATCTACGTCTTCGGCACCCAGGAGAACTCCATGGGGGACAAGGAGTGGGTGGACTTTGTGCGCGGAGTCCTCAAGGAGTTCACGGAAATAGAGTACCGGCCGGTGGGTGTCCAGGAGGAGGCCGAGGGGCCGCCTGGGGGGGGCGGGGGAGCCTGTTTCTCTCTCTCTCCCCAGCCAGGTCTTCCCATAAGAAACGTCCTCTCCTTTTTTGCCTCTTTCCAGATCGCCATGCAGTCCCTGTGGAACATTAAAATAGCCGTCCTGGTGAAACCAGAACATGAGAACCGGATCAGCCATGTCAGCACCTCCAGCGTGAAGACCGGGATCGCCAACACTCTGGGTAAGAGGACAGCTGTCCGGAGGAAGGCTAGGCTGCCCCAGCAAGAGTCTTGGGTAGGAATAAGCCAGGTCGTTTTAGCGGTTTCCATACTGAGTCCATTTTAGAGTCATGCAAGTGTGCAACATAGGAAGTTGCCCCGTGTGCTTGTTGTAAACAAAAATTTGCCCTTTCCCCTTATGGGGTATCCAAGAGCCCATATAGAGTCCTTACATAGGTTCCCTATTGGTAGGAGAAAATAACAACCAGAGAATATTGAGAAGCAAAGCAGCTAGTAAGCCTGATCTTTATCGATCTGTTGCAACAGGGTGCTCCCCTCACCTGCAGGAGAGAGGAGGGACCCAGAAAAATGGCGCACAAGGCCTTATAAAGACTTTTGAAATTGCCATCCTGTAGATCAAGACCACCCCCCAGAAACATCATTCATACATCACAGAAGGGGTGTGACATAAGACCACCCCTACATCACAGAAAAGGCGGTCTAAAACAGAAATTTGAATGTTGTTTTTCTCCTGTCATTGTTTATCTCCTGTCTGGCAGGTTACTTGACTGGATTTCCTGGGGAGCCTGGCCAGTCTTTTGTAGTGATAAATACTTAGTTCCTGGGCATGGTCACAGGCTCACACCCTATTCATATCTTAAATGGGTCCTTAAGACAGGATTTGTGAGGAAAGAGACAATAGGGAGGTTTCCCATTTTGACCTTGTAGAGAAAACATTGGATCAGTTTAGGAATCACAATGGTTCCAGGTCGGTCTGTGCTGATCTATGTACGTGCTTGGTTGGTACACTTATGAACATTACCATATATTTAAGACCTCCAATTCCTATCACATGCTCTCAGAGTAGCCCAGTATTCCTGGCTGCCATTGGATCTTGGGCTTCTCTGCAAGGGACCTTTTTCTGTTGCCGGATGCTGAGAGGATTGAGCTTCTGCTTGCAGAAGCTTTTACCACCGAACCAAAGAGTCCTCTCTCCTCCTGCCCATCCCGCAAAGCTCTGTGCTCGCGTTGGCGGTCTTTGCCAAACAACTGCGGCTCAAACGCATTTGGGAAGATTTATTGCCTGGAGAGGAATTTGAGCAGGTGGGAGGAGCAGAAGATGGTGAATTGCTGAAACACATACAGTGGTACCTTGGTTCTCAAAAGCCTTGGTACCTAAACAACTTGGAACCCAAACACTGCAAACCTAGAAGTGTTCCAGTTTGCGAACTTTTTTTGGAAGCCGAACATGCTCCGTTTTGAGAGTTACGCTTCCAATTTGAGTGCCACACTTCTGTTTTGAGTGTTACGCTGAGGTCCGTCTGTTTTTGCTATTTATTTTGCGTTTTTCTTTTTGTGACTTTTTTGTTTTGTTTTTGTAACTGTGTGGAACCCAGTTCAGCTACTGACTGATTGATTGTGTGACTGCAGTACATTGATTATTGCTTTCATTTTATGGATCAATGGTCTCGTTAGATAATAAAATCCATGTTAAATTGCTGTTTTAGGGGTTGTTTTTAAAACTCTGGAACTGGTTAAACCCTTTTGCATTGCTTTCTATGGAAAAGCATGCCTTGGTTTTGGAATGCTTTGGTTTTGGAACAGACTTCCAGAACGGATTAAACTTGAGAACCAAGGTACCACTGTAATGTGAACTGCAGTCTAGGGCAGCTGTCTACCCTGCCTGCCTGTGGGCTGTCTATCCAGAGTGGTGCATGCTCTGGTTATCTCCTGCTTGGACTGCTGCCATGCGCTCTACGTGGGGCTACCTTTGAAGGTGACCCAGAAACTACAACTAATCCAGAATGCGGCAGTTAGACTGGTGACTGGGAGTGGCCACCGGGACCATATAACACCTGTCCAAAAAATCTACAACTGTTGGAAGCTGCCCAAAGTGGCTGGAACAACCTGGTCAGATGGGCAAGGTACAAATAATAAAATTACTATTATTATAAAAGTCAACGCAAGAAGAGCCCTGGCTGCTGGATCAGTGCAAAGTCCAGCATCCTGTTCTCCCAGTTGCCAACTAGATGCCCTAAAGCGAAGCCCACAAACAGGAATTGAGCACAAGAACAGCCCTCTCCCCATCTGGGATTCCCATTGACTGGTGTTCAGGTCTATACCAGCTCTGACTGTGGAGGCAGAATACAGCCAATGGCTGCTTTATCCTCCATTAATCTGCCTAATCCTCTTTTAATGTTACCCATGTTTGTGGAAAGGGGAAAGTTTCAATGAAGCAACACTGGAGGAGTTTGTGCAATTCCCCTCTCCTGCCGAAATGCCTGCCTCCCGCATCACCTCAATTATTTTGCTTCCTTTTTTTAATAATAAGTCTTTATTGGTTTAAAATACAAGCATACAACAAAGGTAAGTATAGCAAAGTTAAATACAAAAAGAAAAGATCATTGCAATGTAAAAGCAGGGAAAAAATTGAAAAAATAAAAAAGGAAATTTAAAAAAGAACCAAAATTTTATACATCATGTCCGTCAAATAAAATTTTCTGCATAAAACTGCCAATCATTCTCATTATACTTTTTGTAGTGTCACGGTTTTATCGCGCAGTTTTATTTTATATCCTTTTCCATACGTTCCACTAAGATATTTTTTTCATTTATTTATTGTTCACAAGTATCATTCCAGTTCTGCTAAGATGGTATCATTTTTACAATATAATCTTATATATTCCTTAAATATTTTCCATTCTCCATGTGTTTTGCTTCCTAGGCAATAAGGGGGCTGTCGGTGTCTCCTTCATGTTCAACGGCACGTCGTTCGGGTTTGTGAACTGTCACCTCACCTCTGGCAACGAAAAGACAGCCAGGTAAGTCCTTTGCCTGCCACGCCAGGTAGGCTGGAGGGATCTTGAGCATTTTGGAATGGGGTTGGGGACACAACTGCTGGGCTGGAGGAGCCCTTGGCCCAGTATACCTGAAGGAGCATCTCCATCTCCATCATCCAGCCCGGACACTGAGGTCCAGCTCCAAGGGCCTTCTGGCACTTCCCTCCCTGTGAGGAGTGAGGTTACAGGGAACCAGGCAGAGGGCCTTCTCGGTGGTGGTGCCCACCCTGTGGAACGCCCTCCCACCAGATGTCAAAGAGATAAACAACTATCTGACTTTTAGAAGACATCTGAGTCAGTTTTGGGAAGTTTTAAATGTTCAATCTTTTATTGTGTTTTTAATAACCTTTTGGAAACTGCCCAGATGGGCAGGATATAAATTATTATTATTATTATTATTATTTTATTATTATTATTATTTCAACAGGGTTGTCTTAACTGTCCAACTTAATTGTCAACATTTACATATTAACATCTGCACAGCTGGTTTTACACTTTGCAGACAGCTTTAGAAGCCCGTTTGGGGTTTTAGCGGAGTATAAATCAACAAGGGTAATCCCGAGTTTTTAACGTTTGATGTTTTATCGTGTTTTTAATATTCTGTTGGGAGCTGCCCAGAGTGGCTGGGGAAACCCAGTCAGAGGGGCGGGGTATAAATAATATTATTATTATTATTATTATTATTATTATTATTATTATTGACGTGTTTCCTATGGAAAGATTCATAAATGAAAGGAAAAAGTAAACTTCGCTCAGAAACCCTGCGCAGAACCGGCTCCTTCTTTTGCCACGCTCACATGCACCTGGGCCCTCATTTTCTCCCATCTCCACCGTCCAGGAGGAACCAGAATTACCTTGACATCCTGCGCCTCCTCTCCCTGGGCGACAAGCAGCTCAGCTCCTTCGACATCTCCCTCCGCTTCACTCACCTCTTCTGGTTTGGGGACCTCAATTACCGCCTGGACATGGATATTCAGGTGAGGAAGGGGGGGTGGGCTTGTGGGGGGCCACGAGAACAGAAGAAGAGCTTGCTGGATCAGGCCCCTGGCCCATGATCCTGACCAGAGCCCTCCTCTCACCATGGCCAACCAGATAACCAGCATGGGAAACCTGCGAGCAGGATCCGAGCAGAAGAGCATCTCTCTCCTGATTGCGGTTTCCAGCAACTGATGCTTAGAAGCACATTGAAAATGTTGTCTATAAGAATAAAGGAAAATTACAGTGGTGCCCCGCAAGACGAACGCCTCGCAAGACGGAAAACCCGCTAGACGAAAGGGTTTTCTGTTTTGGAGGAGCTTCGCAAAACGAATTTCCCTATGGGGTTGCTTCACAAGATGAAAAAATCTTGCGTCCCCCAGCGGTTTTTTTTTTTTGCTTTTTTTGCCCTTTTCTTAAGCCGCTAAGCCGCTTATCAGCTGTTCCGCTGATAAGACGCTTAACCGCTGTTCGCTGGAAGCCGCTTGACAGCTCTAGCACTAATCCGCTAAGCTGTCAATGGGCTTGCTTCGCAAGACGAAAAAACCGCTAGACGAAGAGAATCGCGGAACGAATTCTTTTCGTCTAGCGAGGCACCACTGTCTTGTAATTATTATTATTATTATTATTATTATTATTATTATTATTATTATTATTATATTAAAATTAAAATTAAAAAAAAAACAAGGAATATTCAGTGTTATGTTGCAGGGGATGCCAGGAAACGGAATTATGCTCACATGTACAATTTTTCTGGCAAAGGGTGTTTAAGGAGATAGCAGAAATCACTGGGTTCAAGCTGACCGAAAGTCCAGAGGTATCACTATTATCAGTTTACAATGGGGTGGAAGGTTCACAGGCTGTGAAGGACTCACTCACAAATTTATTGACAGTTGCAGGAGTTATAATAGCTATGAAGTGGAAGGGGCAAGCAGAATATAAAATGGAAGAATGGTGTAAAGAGGTGTGGGATATAGCTATTAACGATAAATTTACACGTGACATTAAGGTAAGACGGGGAATATGCAGGAGAAATGATTTTGAGGAGATATGGAGGGTGTTGGTAGAATTTGTACTGTCTGCAGCTGTCTGCAGCTGCTCTTAGCAGCAACCTTATCTATACAGAGATAACACTCTCTCTCTCTCTAACACTCAGTCTCTCTCTGAGACTTTGATGTGAGGCTGGAGCAGAATAAGTAGTGAGCAGAAACCGCCCCCCTCCTCTCTGGAGAATCAGCAGAGAACATCAGCAGATTCTTGGAATGGGAGGGGTGAAATCTCCTCAAGGTGTTGAAATTTTGGGAGGTTGGATATTTACAATGGAATGGTCTTCAGTGGTGGGGTGCACATGTTTATTCTTATTTATTTATGATTATTACTTTGTCAATAATAATAATAATAATAATAATAATAATAATAGAAGCATGGCGGCCGTCAGCTGCCAAGGCAGAGCAAAGCCATTGTGGCTAATAGCCATCGATAGCCTTCTCCTCCTTCGTGAATTTGTCCGATACTGGCCATTACATCCTCTTGTCAGAAGGTTTTTCACTAGTTTTAAACATGTGCTGCGTGGAGAAGTATTTCTATTTTAAAATCTGTCCTGAACTTCTAGGAGGGAGCAGGGCTAATCCCTGGGACTTGTGGGGGAACAGAGAAAGAAAACAGTGTGCTTGGACATGTGCAGAGGGCATTTCCACAGGCACAACAAGGCTCTGCTCATCTGAAGCCCAAACGAGATGCTTTTGAGGGGTGGTCTGGGTCTGTGCGTTAAACCACAGAGCCTAGGACTTGCCGATCAGAAGGTCGCCGGTTCGAATCCCCGCAATGACGGGGTGAGCTCCCGTTGTTCAGTCCCTGCTCCTGCCAACCTAGCAATTCAAAAGCATGTCAAAGTGCAAGTAGACCCAGAAGCTGTACACCGGCTCTCTTGGCCAATAAAGTGAGATGAGCGTCGCAATCCCAGAGTCGGTCACGACTGGACCTAATGGTCAGGGGTCCCTTTACCTTTACCTGGGTCTAGATTGGCCCTGAGATTTGGGGGACGGGGGGGACGGGACGATCTTCTGCCTGCCTCCACTGCCAGTGGCAGTGAAGTCCTCTGAACATGGCTGTCAACCTTCCCTTTTTTTGCGGGAAATTCCCTTATTCCAGCGCTGTTTCCCGCTGCTATCCCGGATTGTTAGATATCCCGTAGACTGTCCCCGGGAGAGGTGAGGCTGCTGATCCCTTATTTTCAAATCTGAAAGTTGACAGCTATGCCTCTGAATGCCAGTGGCTAGGAATTGCAAGTAAGGAGACAGTCTCAGGTCTCGCTTCCAGGTCTCCCATAATGAGCAACTGGCCAGCCACCGGGAGGACAGGATTATGGGATGTGGTGTGGGGGGGGGGCTCCTTTGGCCTGATCCAAACAACTGGTCTCTCATTATGTTCTTAGGACTCAGAAAGTTTGGCTTCCTAGCAGTTCTTTAGCTGTGGTTCCTGCATTGTTTTGATCTTTAAAGCCCTATGTGGCCTAGGACCCACGTACCTATGGGACCACCTCTCCTGGTCTGCCCCGCAGAGGACCTTAAGGTCCACAAATAACAACACTTTGGTGGTCCCAAGCCTCAAGGAGGTTAGATTGGTCTCAACTAGGGCCAGGGCCTTTTCAGTAGTGGCCCCAACTTGGTGGAATGCTCTGTCACAAGAGACCAGGGCCCTGCGGGACTTGACATCTTTCTGCAGGGCCTGCAAGACAGAGCTGTTCCACCTTGCCTTCGGTTTGGACTCAGTCTGACCCTTATGCTTCCCTCCCCTTGTGGTCTTGATCTATGGGCTACTTTTAAAATGAGGCTGCATTTTAAATTGCATTTTAACCTGTATTTTAAATTGGGGTGTTTTTTTTCTCCCTCGCTTTCCCCCCTATTATGTTTTTACTGTGATTTTATTTTATTGGTGTTAGCCGCCCTCTGGCCGGGGAGGGCGGGGTATAAATAAAATTTATTATTATTATTATTATTATTATTATTATTATTATTATTATTATTATTGCATGGGGTCTGACTAGAGGACCTTTGGGGTTCCCCAACGCTACAGTTCTACGATTCTGTGAGGTTCCACATACTGATCTGTGGCATCTTTCCCCCCCTCCCTCAGGAGATCCTCAGCTACATCAATCGCAAGGAGTTTGAGCCGCTCCTCAGGGTGGATCAGCTCAACCTGGAGAAGGAGAAGCACAAGATCTTCCTGAGATTTAGTGAGTGGCTGATCTCTCTCCCCTCAACCCGTCCTGCCCCGCTTTCCCCTCTTTCTCCAACTATAGGAGTTGTGTGTTGCAGCCGCCGTTCTCCAACTCAGCTTTGGGTGATGAGCTAAGGGTGCCAGATTGTTTTAAATAACTCCCTTTTAAAAAGAAGGTTGGGTGGTTCACGTGCTGGCTAGCATCCGTAATAGTAGAAGGCACAGCCTGTGGAACTCCTTGCCACAGGATGGGTGGGGAGGGAGGAACAAGCTGAAGCGTGGTGTCACCTCTGGAGATAAAAGGGCTATGTTAGTAATAGGGAATAACACTCATTATCTAAATAGCTTTTCTAACATCTTTGATATACATTATCTCAGTAACTTTTGCAGCCGCCCTGCCAAGTAAGCCGGCTGCATTCTCCTCCTCCTGCCTGCAAAGGATGAGGAGGTTCAGGCCTGAGCTGAGCTTTGAACCTGCAACTTCACGCCTCGCCGTTACTAATTTAGAAAATTCAAACGGCAGCCTCTTAAAGCGTCGGGTGGAAGTTTAAAATCATGTAACAACCCTAATGCAATAGTCACCCACAGGAAGATAAATGCAACATAAAACGAAAGCAGCAGAACCTCTGCATTCATGTGTCACAATAAACAATGGACAATTGTGACTTGGAGACACCTCACCTGGGCTTTCGCCTTCTCCTCTTCTGCTTCGGCATCAAGGAGACTGGAAGCTTTTGCTTTCTATTAAACGTAGCTCAGTATCATGTCTGAACGTGATGTGATGAACCATGGTTTGTTGAACCATGGTTAAGGCTAGCCACGGTTTACTGGGTTTGTGTAGCAGCTGGTCTCTAGTTTGTCTTCCGCTTCCCCCAGGTGAGGAGGAGATCACCTTCCCCCCCACATACCGCTACGAGAGGGGCTCCCGGGACACCTACGTCTGGCATAAACAGAAGCCCACTGGGGTAGGTGCTGCCGGCCCGAGAGGGGAAGGGCAAAGTTGGGATGAGGGGGTTGGCCGCAAATGGGAGAGGGGGGTGGGCAGAAATGCTCGGTTGCTGTGTTGGGGGGAGGCAGAGTTCAGCTTGCAGCCTGTCCCTGGGAACATCGGAAGCTGCCTCCTACTGAGCCAGACCCTTGGCCCATCCTGCTCCATACTGCCTGCACGGGCTGGCAGCAGTGGCTCTCCGGGGTTTGCCGCTGGGATCTCTCCCAGACCTACTCTGGGATTGAACCCCAGGATCTTCTGCTTGAGTGCAGATTCCTTAGTCAGAGAAGTGTCAAAAGCAAAGAACGGATGGTGGGGCTTTCTGCATTCAAGAGTTTCCTTTCAAACCCTGATTCTTGTTCCCAGGTGCGGACAAACGTTCCCTCCTGGTGCGACCGCATCCTCTGGAAGTCCTATCCCGAAACCCACATCAACAGCAACTCCTACGGTGAGTTCTCTGCCATGCTTCTGAAAACCAGCTGCTGGAAACCACAGGAGGGGAAAAGATGCTCTTGTGTTCGAATCCTGCTTGCTGGTTCCCCATGGGAGCAACTGTTCGGCCCCGTAAAAACAGGATGCCGGACTAGATAAGCCATTGTCCTGATCTGGCAGAGTTCTCCTGACGCTCTTATCCTTCTTTGTCAGGATGCACGGACGACATTGTGAGCAGCGACCACTCTCCTGTCTTCGCGGCATTTGAAGTTGGGGTCACGTCCCAGTTTGTTTCCAAGAAAGGTACTGGGGAATGAATGAGTGTGTGCGTTCGTGCGCATGAACGGAGAGGGGTTGAGGCGGCACCGGTATAGAGCTGTAGAATTGCAGAGTTGAAAGACACCCCCAAGGGTCAGGTAGTGCGGGAATCTCAGCTAAAAACATCCCATAATACAGTCATACCTCCGGTTACGTCCGCTTCATGTTCTTTCAGATTACATCCTGCAGCGACCCAGAAGTACCAAAAAGGGTTACTTCTGGGTTTAGCTGCTCGCGCATGCGCAGAAGTGCAAAATGACGTCATGTGCATGCGCAGAAGTGGCAAATCGCAACCCGCGCATGCACAGATGCGCGCTGCAGGTTGCGCTCTTTTCATGTTGTGAACAGGCCTCTGGAACGGATCCCGTTCGCAACCAGGGGTACCACTGTAATAATAATATTATAATAATGTATTATTTATACTCCACCCATCTGGCTGGGTTTCCCCAGCCACTCTTAGCGGCTCCCAACAGAACACCAATAACAATAATGAAAAAGAAAAAAAAAATTCCTTCCAGTAGCACCTTAAAGACCAACTAAGTCAGTTCTTGGTATGAGCTTTCGTGTGCATGCACACTTCTTCAGATACACTGAAACAGAAGTTGCCAGACCCTTCTATATAGTGAGAAGGTGGGGAGGGGTATTACTCAGAAGGGTGGTGGGAATGGGTGGTTGGCAGATAGCTGTGATGAGCCTGTTGACGACTCTTAACGACTGCAATAGGTCTTACAGGCTCATCACAGCTATCTGCCAACCACCCATTCCCACCACCCTTCTGAGTAATACCCCTCCCCACCTTCTCACTATATAGAAGGGTCTGGCAACTTCTGTTTCAGTGTATCTGAAGAAGTGTGCATGCACACGAAAGCACATACCAAGAACTGACTTAGTTGGTCTTTAAGGTGCTACTGGAAGGAATTTTGTTTTGTTTTGACTATGGCAGACCAACACGGCTACCTATCTGTAACTGAAATAATGAAAAAGCAACAACATCAGACATTAAAATCTTCCCAATACAGAGCTGCCTTCAGATGTCTTCTACAAGTCAGATAGTTGTTTATTTCCTTGATATCTGAAGGGCAGGCGCCACCACCGAGAAGGCCCTCTGCCTGGTTCCTTGTAACTTGGCTTCTCGCAGGGAGGGAATCGCCAGAAGGCCCTCGGAGCTGGACCTCAGTGTCCGGGCAGAACGATGGAGGTGGAGACGCTCCTTCAGGTCTACTGAAGAGGTCCAACCTCTTGAATCCAGTCCGCATTTCCCACTGGTCCTTGGCGGTTTGGCCTACTGAGGGAGGGGACCTGCCCAGGGTCTCCCCCTCCAATGCATCCCACCCTCCTTCTCTCCTCCCACCATCCAGGTCTCTCTAAATCTTCAGACCAGGCCTACATAGAGTTTGAGAGCGTCGAGGCGATTGTGAAGACGGCCAGCAGGACCAAATTCTTCATAGAGTTCTACTCAGCCTGCCTAGAAGGTGTGTGTGTGTGTGTGTGTGTTTGGGGTGTGTTCGTGGAAATAGCCACCCTGGCTGGGCCTGACCCTTAACTTCTGTTAAGACTACTGTACTTTGCTCTACGTGGGGCTGCCCTTGAAGCTGTCCCACAAACTCCAGTGGGAGCAGAATGCTGCAGCGAGGCTCCTGTAAGACAGAGCTATTCTGCCTGGCTTTCAATCTGAACTTAGCCTGATCTTTTATTCCCCTTCCTCCCCCCCCCCTTTTTGTGAAGATTACCCGCTCTGGGATCCCACAGCTGATTCTCCCCTGGTCTCCTCACTGGCCCAAATAGAACTAATTTAGCCAGTTAGCCCTGGTGATCATTGAATGCTTATTGGGTGGCTTTCCCCCCTAAATTGATTTTTTAATTCTGAATTTAACGTTATTCATGTTTTATACTGTATTTTATGCTGTTTTTTGTTGTATCAATTGTTTTAAATTTGTTGTTAGCCGCCCTGAGCCCGGTTTTTTGAAGGGCAGGGTATAAATAAAAATTTATTATTATTATTATTATTATTATTATTATTATTATTATTATTATTATTATTAACTTTCACCCCTCCCCCAGAATTCAAGAAGAGCTTTGAGAACGATTCGCAGAGCAGCGACAACATCAACTTCTTGAAAGTGCAGTGGTCGTCCCGGCAGCTGCCGACGGTGAGGCGACACTTCCTCCCCTTTCCCCCATGCCCTCCTGCCAACGTCTGACAGTTTGGGGGCGCAGAAGGTCCTTGAGCTGTAAGAGGCAGAGAGGCTCCCCAGGGGCCTGTCGGGGCGGGGCGGGGCGGGGGGGAGAGGAGCCTCTCCTGAGAGGTGCACTCCATCTGGTCACCAGTATTGTGCAAATACCGCTGGTGCCTACTTGAAATCCATTGGAGGCGCATTCCAAGGGGCAGGTGCCACCACACTAAAGGCCCTACTGTTAGTGGCCTTAAGATATGGTTACCAGATTTTTTTCAGTTGAATCCAGGGACACTTTTATTTTATTTTATGGAAGCTGAGTCAGTAGTGGGGATGGTGAGGCAAAAGACCCTGGGCCGAAGCACACATGCGTTTTCTATAAAGGTGCAAAGCCCTTCTTTCACCGCCAGTGAAACATAAATGCACAGTTTTTTAAAAACTGGACAACGGCTGCCCTGTTGGAATTCTGCCTGGGTCAGAGGAATGTGCCACAACGTAGACACCGGCAGATATTCCTTGTCGACCTCCCCGCTGCTACTCCCGGCAGATAAGCAGGCGAGGTCTCGGCGATTCTTCCCAGATGTGAGAAGAACACACCGTTTCTTCTCTCTCCCCTTTGGTATCCCCAGGGAGGGGAAAGAAGCAGACAGAAATCTATTTACATTCTTTATTTCTGTCTCTTACATCAGTACAGAGAAACATGTCTGCACTCAACAGCAGTAAGAATCAAACTCCACCCATGTACTTCCAGTACGGGTCACATGGCACACACTCTGAGCTAACATCCGGTGCTCAGTACAGAATGGACTGCCCCTTTGTTCCCATGGCAACAGTCACAAACATCCTGTCTGGCTTTCCAGCCACAAGCAGCTGACTGAGCTGCTAGAGCCTTTGCTTGCTGCTGCATTGGTGCTTTATGGTAACATGCCCCCCCCCGTGACTCCCGAGTCTCCCCTAATCAGTCCAAACAAAGGGGGAAGGGGGCAGGAGATTGCACAAGACACATCCTATGCACACAAGACACATCATATGGGGACTTCCGGTGGGGAAAAATGGCGGGCGCCACAGCAGCGAGCAGCTCCTGAAGCCAGCCAGAGCCAACTGCGCTACCAGGCTGCCTCCGGGCTGCTGAGACTGCCACTGCCGAGGGGGAACCAGGGACAGATTTGCAAATCTGGGGACATTCCAGGGACGGAATTTGTCCGGGGACAGATTTGGAGATCCGGGGAACCGGGGACATCTGGAAACCCTACCTTAAGACACCCCTCTGGAGTAAACACAGCCACTAAGTGTGTCTCCTCTTGAGATTCAAAGAGGCGCACAAAGTAAACCTGCTCTAAATATTTGGTGTGTTGACGTTCCCGTTGGCCTCGACTTATCCCCTCTCGTTCTTCCGCCTGCAGCTCAAGCCCATCCTCTCCGACATTGAATACCTCCAAGACCAGCACATCCTCTTGACGGTCAAATCTCTGGATGGCTACGAGTCCTATGGTAAGGAGCTAGGAAGTTCCTGGAGGTGGGGAACCAGGTGTGTGGCAGAACCAGGCATGCTGGACTTTCGTCCGTGCATGGCAGTCTTGACAGGAAGGCTGGACTTCAGAGTGTAGCTCTGCAGGATCACAGTCGCTGTTTTGCTATCCACTTGCAGATTGAATCAGTTCACCTGTTTCAAGACTCATAGAATCATAATCATAATAATTTATAATATTAATTTATTATTTATACCCCGCCCATCTGGCTGGGTTTCCCCAGGCACTCTGGTTGGCTCCCATCATCATCATCACGTGATAAAACATCAGTCATTAATAACTTTCCTAAACAAGGCTGCCTTCAGATGTCTTCTAAAAGTCAGATAGTTGTTTATTTCCTTGACATCTGACGGGAAGGCGCCACCACCCAGAAGGCCCTGTATCCTCACTTCTCGCAGGGAGGGAACTGCCAGAAGGCCCTCGGAGCTGGACCTCAGTGTCCGGGCAGAATGATGGGGGTAGAGACGCCCCTTCAGGTCTACTGGGCCTTTAAGGCCATTTATGTGGCAAGGTTTACTTTAGCATAGTTAAACAATCCCCTTTATAAGTTTATGCAGTGACCAGCTTGGCGCCTGATTTCTACTAATAAAGATGCCTTCCTGGTTAAAAAATCCCTTTGAATCCCTCTTAAAGAACACACACACGAATCTGATTCATGTTAATATAAAACTATTTTACTCTCAGATTCATTCAGGTTTACAGAACTTTACCTGAAGGCAGGCTTAGGTTACATAACAAACCAATAAACTATACCAGAGGGAAGTTGGTCCTGAGGTGACTGCAACTGGCTTAGGGCCCTCGTACCTAGTTTTGAGGTCCCGGGCCCTAAGGAAGTCAGACTATCCTCCCCCAGGGCCAGGGCCTTTTCAGTGATGGCTCCAACCTGGTGGAATGCTCTGTCCCATGAGACCAGGGCACTGCGGGACTTAACCTCCTTCCGTCAGGCCTGTAAGACAGAGCTATTCCGCCTGGCCTTTAATTTGAATTCAGCCTGATCTTTTATTTCCCTTCTCTTCCCTCCCCTTTTATGAAGATCACCCGCTCTGAGACCCCACAGCTAATTCTCCCCTGGCCCAAGTAGGACCAATTCAGCCAGCTAGCCCTAATGCTTCCCCCCCCTAAAAGGCGAGGTGGGGGGGCGAGGCTGCTTCCGCCGCAGCAATTGGGCTGGACCTCTCTTGCCCCATGCCCTTACCCACCCTGCCTCTCCTTCCCCACGCAGGCGAGTGTGTCATTGCCCTCAAGTCCATGATTGGCAGCACTGCCCAGCAGTTCCTCACCTACCTGTCCCACCGTGGCGAGGAGACGGGCAACATCCGTGGCTCCATGAAGGTGCGGGTCCCAGCGGAGCGGATGGGGACCCGCGAGAGGCTCTACGGTGAGGAGGAGCAGGAGAGGGAGGGGGCTGCCAGCACGAGGGTGGGGGGTTGTGAGGGGGGCACCCTCGGCTCTCCACAGTGTGCCCAGCTAAGGTGGGTTTTTATTTTCTGGGTTTTTCTCTGCTGCAAAGCACTTTGGGACCTTCCGCTGAAGACGATGAATCACAGCAGTAATTTATTATTATTTATTCCATCTAAATCAGACTGGCAAAATAAGATAAGAGAGTACGCTGAGTTAGTGAGACTATCAGCAAGGCTACAAGACATTAACTGATGAAAAATTATCAGAGAGTGGGACGTATACCGAGTCTGTGTAAAAGAACGTTGTCAAAATATTAATCTGTTGGCAGGTTTTGATTGAACTTCAGTGTGCAAGTAGGATATTATAAAATAAATTTTATAGTAAGCTAAATAACATGGAGGAAAGGAAGTTAGGAGTGCATATTTAAGGAATTTGATTCGGGAACACAATGGGAAGACTGGAGGTCATGTTAAATTTAATTTCAAATTGATGTTCAAAGTATCAGTTAAGGAATGAATGATTGTTTATATTTATTCTTCTATTTTGTTTTCAATGTCCATTGAACGTTTCTGTTATAAAGTTTTTAACCAATAAAACATTTAATAATAATAATAAAATAATAAAAAAGAAGACGATGCTGATAATAACAGTAATTTGTTATAATTTTTTGCATCTATATCCCCTAAGGAGCGCCTGTGGCTCACCCCCTTCCTCATTTAATCCCCCGTGACAACCCTGGGGGGTAGGCGAGGCTGAGAGGCAGGGACTGGCCCCAGAGGTCACCCACTGACCTTCGTGGGGATTTGAACCCTGACCTCTCCCAGGTCCCGGCCCAGAACTCTAACCACTATGCAACGCTGCTGGTGATGAGTGTGAAACCCAGTTGATGACGACGAACGTAATGTTGTTCTGCTGGGTGGGTCAACCTCTAAAGCAGAGGGTGGGGAACCTCCATCCCGTAGGCCAATCCTGGCCCCACTGGCAGGGATGCCCCCGAATGAGAGGGCTTTCAAAGAAGATGGGACAGATTCAGGGAAGGAGAGAGCTATTAACCAAGATGCCTCTGCTCCTCTGCCTCCACAGTCGGAGGCAACGATGCTTTGGAATAGCAGTTTCTAGAAAACTCAGCAGAGGAGAGTTGCTCTGTATTCAAATCCTGCATCTGGTTTGCTGCTGTGAGAACAGGATCCTGGACTAAGATGGTCCACTAGGCTGGACCAGCAGGCTCTTCTTAACGTTCTTCAATTTTATCAGCCCTGTGTAAATCCCAGTTTTATTCCGATTTGGAGAAATGTATTTTGTGCAAACGGCCTTGATCTACAGCAAGGCAGGGAGGTCCACCCCAGTGTTGGATCCGCACTCAGAGCCTGTTCCCCTTCCCTTCCCACAGAATGGATCAGCATTGATAAGGATGAGACAGGAGCTGCCAAAGGGAAACTTCAGCCGGTAGCAACGCGGACCAACCTCGACTACACCAAGTAAGACTCTGGGAGTGGGACCGCCTTGAAGCAGTCTGGGGGGAAGAGGGGCAACTTCCAGGACAGGAACTGCAATGGCTAGGCAGGATCAAAGCAGCAGAGCAAAACCTCTCTCCTTTTTAAAAGCAAAACCTGCCTCCATTTCTTCCCAGTTTCCTTGAAAGGCAAAGACTGGACTGGGGGTGCTGTGCATTTGTTTGTTTATTGCATTTACATTTCGCCTTTTTCTCCTTGGAGCTGAGTTTGGCATACGCGGTTCTCCCCTCCTTCTCTAATCTCCACAGCAACCCTGCGAGGCAGGCTAGGCTGAGAGGCAGTAACTGGCCTAGTGAGCTTCATGGCCACGTGTGGGATTTGAACCCTGCTCTCCCAGGTCCTAGTCCGACACTCTAACCACTGCGCCACACTGCCACATTTTTAAGAGGCTTGGGTGCCCAGCTTTCAAAGGGTGCCATTGCATGCAATTGCCATTTTAAGTCAACCACTTGGAGATATTTTTTGATAAGTGTCCAGTCTTGCTGAACAATAAAATAAAATAAAAGTCGGTGTTGACCAGCTTTTTGCTGTTCTGCTCAGGCCCTGCGTGTGGGGCTCCCACGGGGGCCCCTGTTTGGCCCCTGTTTGGCCCTTTAGTCTGACCTAGCAGCTAGAAATTCTTACGTTCTTCACGTTCCTCAGGAGTGTGGTAAGGAAAGAGATTCAGGCAGCCTTCCGGGCCTAAAGGCCTTATCGTGTCTTTTCAAACCTTTCCATCTGCTAGATCTGTGGGGCGCAAACATTCCCCTGGGGACGCCCCAGCAATGGCCGCCTGCCCCGTTGGGAAGCTCTTAGATGATCTGGAGAAGCCCGGCACCCAAACAGCCAGTCGCCCGCCAGCTCCCCATCGCGGCACCTCCAGAGACGAGACGTCCCAGGGCAGGTGAGTGACTGTGAATGGATCATGGAATCATAGCAAATGTTGGGTCTTCAGGAAAGGGGTGAACCCACCCCAACAAGGGATGCGAATTAAGTCACCAGCAGTGTCCCAAATTGACCAAGGACTCACACCTGGTCCTCAGCTGCTAATGTGGCTACCTGCCCATTATCACGGTTGGGGACGCGGGTGGCGCCGTGGCCTAAACCACTGAGCCTCTTGGGCTTGCCTATCAGAAGGTTGGTGGTTCGAATCCCCACGAAGGGGTGAGCTTCCATTGCTTGGTCCCTGCTCCTGCCAACCTAGCAGTTCAAAAGCACACCAGTGCAAGTAGATAAATAGGTACCACTGTGGCGGGAAGGTAAACAGCGTTTCCGTGCGCTCTGGTTTCCATCACGGTGTTCTGTTGTGCCAGAAGCGGTTTAGTCATGCTGGCCACATGACCTGGAAAGCTGTCTGTGGACAAACGCCGGCTCCCTCAGCCTGAAGTGAGATGGACGCTGTGGGAATGTTGTGGGTAACAGGAGAGGATATATTGATTAATATTAACCTTCCTAACTCTCTTAAGAATCTCTTAACTTCTATTATTCCTGGGAAGACCCCTTTGATTCCCTCCTAAAAGAATAAAGACACAACAGTCTTGCTCATAAGTAACAAGAAGAAGTTTACTCACGATCAGGCAGAGCACAGTGTGATTGATTCCTGAAGGCAGGCTTTAGGCTCAAGGTTACAAATATGTATAAATAGGTTTTCCCCATATGGGAGATAACCCAGGGACTGCTGGCTGAGTTCGGTCCAGGTGAAGCAGGAAGCAGGCAGGACAAAAAAGAGAAGGGAAGGGAAGATGGCTACATGACTTGGCCTTTTACCAGGTTTGGAAAGGTCACGCCCACCTATTGGTCACATGCAAAGGAAGGATGCTCCAGCCAGGTGCAACAGGAAGTGCGACTGGCTGGACCAACATCCCCTGCATGTCCACTCTAGGCAAACAAGGAATGTTGTACTTGACTGCTCCAGAGGATTACATCCCACAAACGCCGCACCCCGGTCACCTTCGACTGGACTTAACTGTCCAGGGGTCCTTTACCTTTTACCTTTTATTGTCACAGTGAAAAGTGATTGTTTTGGTCCAAGGAGACTTGGTTTTGCTAATTGGTCCAAGGAGACTCCTGCATTGACCTAAGCACAAAAATAAAATTATCGGATGAAAAAGCTTCTTCCTAATTGCCTCGGCTGTCCCTCCTGTTTCCTGCCCAGGCCCAGGCCGGACGCCCCCACGGATCCCGACGGGCCCCCCCTGAAGAACAGCTTCAACAACCCGGCCTACTACGTCCTGGAGGGCGTCCCGCACCAGCTGCTGGTCTCGGAGCTGCCCCCGGCGACCGCGGCCAAGCCCCCCGCCCCCAGGAACAAAGTCCAGATCACGGTGCCCATCCAGGCTGAGCACCGGCGGCCGCAGCAGCCCCCCTGCCGGGCGGAGGAGAGCTCGGAGGAGGAGGAGCAAGGGGTCCTCAACCTGCCGCCCCCCGACTTCCCGCCACCCCCCTTGCCCAAGTTGGTGGAGTTTGACGTCTCCGGGGACTCCTTCTACACACCTGCAGGGACCCGGGTGGAAGAGCACGGAGCGAGCAAGGCCCGAGCGACCGTGGCCTTCAGCGAGCCCCTGGAGGCCAAGCCCCCCAAGGTGCACCCCAGGCCGGCTCCCTCCCTGGGGCCGGGGTTCCTGATGGAGCCCCCCAATGCCCCCCAGGGGCCCGGGGGTCCCCTGGACGACCGCTCCTGCTCCGTCCTCCAGATGGCCAAGACCCTCAGCGAGGTGGACTATGCCGGCGGCAGCAATGGCGGTGCACTGGGGAGGGAGCAGTCAGGGCGGCCCCCGGCACACCCCCTGACCAAAGTGAGGCTGGATCTGCCTCACCACCGGTGCCTGCATCCCGACTACAGCCGCCCCATCGCCTTCCCGCCACGGTCCATACGTGAGAGCATCGAGGAAGACCTGGCAGAAGAGGTACACTCTGGGGGTGGGGAGGAGGGAAAGAGGGAGGGAGGCCCACCTGCCAAATAGGGGGGTGCGCTGTGCCCATTGGGGAATCAGCCCCCCCCAAACAAAATGAGTGGGAGAGGGGTGGAGTCCTTGGGAAACAGAGACGCAACTTGCAGAATCCACTTTCTTCTTTGGAAACAGGGACAGAAGAGCAAGCAGAAGTTGGGCGAGGGTCGGGAGAGGCAGCTCTGGGGAGTTTGGGAAGGGGGTGTTAGCCCCTCTGGCCAGCAAGGCCCAAATTGCCCCAGATGTTCTTCACCTTTGGACCCAAAGCGAAGTGGGGAAATCTCCAGGACTGACAGGGTTTGAAGATCTCATCAGGATCAATATTTGCCAGCACTGAATTTCTGCCCCGGCTTCCCACAAAGGCGCTAGCGAGGCCGTAAAACCTCGTGTGCATCTCTCCTCCTCTTCTCTTTCCCTCCCTTTCTGTAAAAGCATTTGGATACCACTTAATATTTCAGAAGGGGACGTGGGTGGCACTGTGGGTTAAACCACAGAGCCTAGGACTTGCCAATCAGAAGGTCGGTGGTTCGAATCCCCGTGACGGGGTGAGCTCCAGTTCCTCGGTTCCTGCTCCTGCCAACCTAGCAGTTCGAAAGCACGTCAAAGTGCAAGTAGATAGATAGGCACCACTCCAGCGGGAAGGTAAACAGTGTTTCCGTGCGCTGCTCTGACTCACCAGAAGCGGCTTAGTCATGCTGGCCACATGACCCGGAAGCTGCACGCTGGCTCCCTCAGCCAATAAAGCAAGATGAGCACCGCAACCCCAGAGTCGGTCATGACTGGACCTAACGGTCAGGGGTCCCCTTTACCTTTACTTAATATTTCAGAAATCAAGGGGCGGTGTGCTGTCTAAAAACAAACTAAACAACATAACTAAAACTTGAAAACAAAATCACATCCTAAAACCAGTGTAGGCATGGACGAATAAGAGAGACAATAAAGCGCGCCTCCGGGGGTGAACTCAAATTGCTGGAGAATCACAGCGCCTGCTGTGGCCGTAGAGACTGGAAACTAATAACTGCTGCCTCCTGTGTTGTTTTTGCTGCATTAGAGGGACCGGAGTGACCTCCCCAGGGTGCAAGTCTGGGCGGTGGGTCTGCAGGTCCTGGGCTCCCCAGACAACAAGACTCCCTCTCGGTCTCCAATCACCTGCAGCTGCATGAGACAGCCCTTGAGATATTTGAAGATGCCTATCCTGTCTCCTTTTGTCTAAGCCAAACATACCCAGCTCCTTCAACCGTTCCTCACAGGGCTTGGCTTGCAGGCCCTCAATCCTCTAGTCGCCCTCCTCTGCCCACCTTCCAGCTTGTCAGTTTCCTTTGTCTGATGTGTCTGTCTGTCTGCCGCCCCTCAGACCCTTAGCCAGGACGGCCGCAGCAGCTCCAGGCAGAGTGAGTCCAGTGTGGGCGAGTGGCTGAGAGCGATTGGCATGGAGAAATACGAGGAGGGCTTGATCCACAACGGCTGGGACGATCTGGAGTTCCTCAGGTGAGTCTCCCTTCCTTATAATAAATAATAATAATTTTTATTTATACCCCGCCCTCCCAAGCCAAGACCGGGCTCAGGGCGGCTAACACCCGATATAAAAGAAATTGATTGAAATGCAACTTAAAAACAAGATTAAAAGACAACATTAAAACATTAAAATACAGCCTCATTTCAATGGAACCTCAAATCAAAAACTTTTTGGGGGATGAAAACGTCAAGTCTTCACCAAGGCCAACTATCCAGACTGGTCTTACGTGGGCCAGAAAAAAGCCAGGGAAGTCCCCAAGTAGGAGTTCCATCACAGAAGGGGAAAGGAAAAAGGAAAGAGGGGAAGGGGATCAAGTTGATTCCAAGCCAAAGGCCTGGAACAACTCTGTCTTACAGGCCTTGCGGAAAGAAATCAGAGATAAGACCTTGGTAGAAAGGGAGTATGGAAACAGAGGTCCTGGGTTAGGAGTGGAGAGAAATGAGGCCTGGGAGCTTGAGGTTGGCATTGAATGTGAGAAAATCCCTGGAGGGGTCCCAGCCATGGGGGTGGGAGGGGGTGTCAGCATCAGTGGGTCTGCTTTCTCAGGTGCTGCAGAGCATTGTTTTGGCCACCGGGGGGCACTCGTTCCCCACTCTGTGCAGCATCCGTTCCCTACAGGTGAGCTTGGAGGAAATTCCTTCCAGACCTTCTTTCTCAGTGGTAGCCAGAGCATACACCGCTCTGGCGAGACAGTCTGCGGGCAGGGAGGGTCTCAGCCGGCGTACCAGATGGAGCTGGTCGACAGGTGGTTCATATGGGAAGAGGCTACTTCCCAGAGGGGCCCTTGAGTCATGAACCAGGGGGTCTTCCGAACTTTCTCTGGGATGGCATCTTGGGGCGCAGTGGACATTGGTCCTCAGCCCACCGAACCTCCTGGTTTCTGAGCCCTGAACCTCTTTCTCTGCTCCCTGCAGCGACATCACCGATGAGGACTTGGAAGAAGCTGGTGTGATAGACCCCAAGCACAAGCGCCTTGTCCTTGAGAACCTGAGGCTCAGGAAGTAGCCGGAATCTCCCTGCCACCCCCCCCCCCCAAGACGCCCTTCCTTCCTTCCTTCCTTCCTTCCTTCCTTCCTTCCTTCCTTCCTTCCTTCCTTCCTTCTGGTTTTGAGCCCCTTCTCCTTCTCACCCACCCTGTGCCACGTGTGAGACGTTGGGGCGGCTGGCAAAGCATCAAGGAGCAGGTCTCCCCTCCTCCAGCCCCCCGGAGGGGAGGGACGATTGCAGAGCCAGACGGACACCCCAAAGGTGTCCCCGAGACTTGGAGCCACCTGTGAGGTTGCCGAAGACCCAGCGCTGGCGCTTCCACGCCCCTCCTTGGCTCCTGCAAGAATCGGGAGCCTCCCAGGTGGGGAACAGGGAAGCGGAAGTGGTCCAGGCTAAGCATTTCAGATCAGCACCCTTAAACGCCCCCCCTTTCTCTCCCCCCCCACCTCCACCCACAACCCCTTTCCACCTCCTCTCTGTGCTGTTGGTTAAATTATTCTTATTTATTACAGCGAAAGAAGGATCCTTGCTTTTTGTTTTGTTTTGCTCTTCCTTTCAAAGAGCCACGTTCCCTCCTCTCCTGCCCTCCATGTGCCTCTGGACCAACTCTGGTTTTTCGGGCGGGAGTTCCTGAGCGCCATTCACCCAGCCTCCTTTTACTGATGCCAAGGGGCGGGGGGTGGATGGTGTGGGGACAGATCTGCCGGCTGTGTTCTGCTCTGCTGGGTGCGTCTTGGCTTTGTGTCTCTCTCTGACCCAGGAACTGCTTTGGCGGGCCTTTCAGCCTGACTCTGGCCTCCTTGCTGTCTAGGCCCGGTTTTCTCTGGGGCAATGCAAACGGAGATCTCTCCTTGCCCCGGAATCCCTCCAGAAGCCTTGGGGAATTATTTCTGCCGCCCAAGGGACGTTCCAGCCGCTTTTGCTTCCCAGAGAGGATCTGCGTCGCGCTCTTGTTGCATCGTCCCACTTGGGAAGGCGTCTCCTTCCCGTGACCCAGCCTTCAGTGGGGCGATGGGGGTAGCCCTCCCTCTTCTTCCTCTCAAGACTATTTCTTGCCTCCCGAGAAATATTATGCAATCTTCAGGGGCTCACCGGGCAGCCCAAGGTGTTTGCTCACCTGCCTCTTGCGTTTCTAAGCGTTCAGCCTTAAACAGACCCCACCTGCAGCTCTTCGCACAGTGTCTGAACAGCCCCGTGAACGACAATCTGCAAAATAACCTCAGGTAGCCCCAAACGTCTGAGCAAGGCCAGAGCTGTAGCTTGTGGGTGGGGGCGACTAGCCAGGTTTTTTTGCCCCAGATGAAGCCTCCAGCCTGTATGTGCATGCAAATGTGCGCAGCGGTGTGTGCCAAACTTGAGTCTTTGACCCGGGTGAAATGAAAGCCTCGCTTTGCCCCGGGCAAATCCTGTAGGGGTGCTTTGCGGAGATTGCGAAGCTCCTTCAAACACAGGGGCCAGGTAAGCAAGCAGCATCCCAGAGCAGCCAATCAAGTGGAGCCAGCCAATGGGGGCACATGGGATGCCTCCGCAAGGCGGGGCAAATGCAGAACGGCTCACCTCTGCTGCTAAAGAGAGAGGTGCGAGATCAGTCGCTCTGGGGCAGTTTTTCTCAAACTTGGGTCCCCAGCTGGCCTTAGACTACAACTCCCATCGTCCCTAGGCTAGCAGGACCAGTGGTCAGGGATGATGGGAGTTGTAGTCCAGCCCATAGCTGTCAACTTTTCCCTTTTCTTGCGAGGAATCCTGTTCGGAATAAGGGAATTTCCCATAGAAAAGGGGGAAAGGTCTGTGGTCCAGCCACAGCTGGGGACCCAAGTCTGAGAAACACTGCTCTGGGGTTTGTGTCTTGATCAGGTCAGCAGGCGAGGGTTCTTGGCTCTGCCCCAGCGTGTATTGGTTGGGGCTGGAGTCTACCTCAGCAGCCCCCTGCTGCCTTTCTTCCCTGGGGTCCTTGCTTTGCAGACCTTGAAGACACACACGTGACCCCGGGGTGTACAAGTGAGATGTTGTCCTCGTCACTTTTCCCCAGGGAGCCACCTGAGCCCAGCATCTTTTACCAGAGTCAGCTCTTCCCATGGAGTTTCCTTGTTTTGCTTACTCTTTGTCCCTGATCCGAGGAAGGCAGCTCACGCAATGCCTTTCTCCCATACGGATGCAAACCTCGGTGCCTGCAGGGAGACCGTTCCTAAGATCCAGGGCGGGGACCTGGATCTTGACAATAAGACAGACTTGCAGAAGTCAGGAAGCAAGTTCTGGGTTGCAGCCTCGGTTCTGCTCAACTTTTCCCCTTGGGTAATTGCTCTAATACCCCAGTGCCTTACTTTATAATATTGCTGGTGAGGGAGTTCTCCTACGTTCAGGAGGTTTCAAGGAAACCGTTCGCTTTGCCAGAGACCGTCTGGGACATTTTCACACCTCGGCAAAGGAGCAACTCTCTGAAATTAAAATGAAGGACTTCTCTCTCTGTGTGTGTTTTGTTCCTCCTGCGAAATTTGCTCCCAGGTGTGGATTCAGTTATTATTTTCATTATTAGCGTTTGGTGTGAGTTCTAACCCTACTAAATTCTACTGTGCCGTATTTTATAGATGTACTTGTTGTTGTTTTAATGTTTTAATTTAATTGTCGTTTGGGACACTTTGTATGCGCTTACTGTTTCGTGGGCTGAACCAGGAATCGCGATGATTTGCCCTCGTCCCCCCCGCAAAAAAAACCCCGTGTTTGCATTTCATGTCCTTAGTTTGCCACCGCCTCCATCCTGATGCAATAAAAGGGCTTGTTTGCTTAAAGAAGTGCATCTCGCTGTCTTCTTTTCCTCCTCTCGTTTTTATGGGCTGGGTGAATCGCTTCTCAGGCACGTTTAAGTTGCGCAGTTCCAGGCGTGCGCAGTTGGAGGCCAGCTGGTTGGAATTGTGCAAGTTCAATCCAAGCAAGAAGGAGAACTTAAAAACATCCTAATGTGGAAAGAGCTTCTAAGCTCTCTGCCTTTCTCGATGGGCAAGGCCCACTCAGTACACAGACCCTGGGAAGAGACTCTTCCCCACCCCCTTGCTAGCTGTGGGGTAGGCTCAAAGGTTTGACTGTATGCCATTTTCATGTACAGTGGTACCTCAGGTTACATACACTTCAGGTTACAGACTCCACTAACCCAGAAATAGTGCTCAGGTTAAGAACTTTGCTTCAGGATGAGAACAGAAATCGTGTGGCAGCAGTGGGAGGCCCCATTAGCTAAAGTGGTGCTTCAGGTTAAGAACAGTTTCAGGTTAAGAACGGACCTCCAGAACGAATTAAGTACTTAACCTGAGGTACCACTGTACACACAAACCCTTGGAACTGAACCCCCATGTCTGGTGCCATTGTACTGTATTTTCTCATACAGTGGTACCTCGGGTTACATATGCTTCAGGTTACATACGCTTCAGGTTACAGACTCCGCCAACCCAGAAATAGTACCTTGGGTTAAGAACTTTGCTTCAGGATGAGAACGGAAATCGTGTGGCAGCAGTGGGAGGCCCCATTAGCTAAAGTGGTGCTTCAGGGTAAGAACAGTTTCAGGTTAAGTACGGACCTCTGGAACGAATTAAGTACTTAACCCGAGGTACCACTGTATTTATCTCTTCCAATGGGGCCCAAGGTGTTGAGCATCTGATTCTCAGACCTTCTTTGCTCCAGCCAAGGCGCTGGGCCTCTGCGACTTCAGACCACGCCAAGGACCCAATCCTAAGGGGCTTGGAGGCGCCCCAGCAGAAAGTGTGCAGTTTTGCATACACCATTTTAATTGACGTTTGGATTATGAGAATGGGCAGAGGGGTGCTGCAGCTTCTTCCTTGCTGGCCAGTGTGTTTCGAAGTCCCCTCTTCCTGCTCTCAGGGCTGGGGCTTAGGCTGCCTTCAGTCTTGCCAAATATGCACCCCCACCCCCACCCACCCCCCGGAATTCCTTCTCTCAAAAGGAGCACTCGTGGGAGTTCTTCAATAAATTAAGTTTATTTAGATTAGCATATTTTGCAAGTGAGTTCAATAAATTACAGAACAGTTGTTGGTTTTAAAAAATAATAAATGAAAAAAACAAACAAGCAAAACGAAGCCTGGAGAACCATCATCTGACAAGCAGCCACAGAGTTGAGCCCTGGGGGCTTGGAAGCTGCCCCTTCGTGGAGTCGGGGGTGCCCCTTCTTCCCTTACGATGCTATGGTCTGGCCCCAAAAGCCACCCACTCTTGCGCAGGAGGTGCTGCTCGCTTGCCAGCTCCTAAAGCCCCACATTTCTGTACGTTGCCATCCTGATGCTCCCCATATCGCCCTCCTTTTGGGCCTGAACCTGTTGCCCCTCTCTCCAAAACCCAGATGAGCACTGCAAGCTGAACCTGCTGTTTATCTTTCCTTTGGGAGGTTTGGAACCTTTTTTTCCATGGCTCAGGGAGTCCTAAAATTGCATCATTTCCTACAATGGTGCCACACGGCTGCCATTGCCGCCTTTCCATCTCCAGCTATGGGTGGGCCGCAGCTCCCCCAGCCCTGGTGTTACTGGGGCCACGTGGAGCCGGGAGTCCTGGGTGGGGCCGTGAGGACTTCACTGGGCCATGGCATGTGGTGGCAGTTCCATGCTGCTGCCCCCCAACTGTTGCTGTTCCACAATGAAGAAGACCTCAGGGGGACCCCAAGAAGGCCTAGACACCTAAATAATGGAACAGAAGGCCACCTGCCAACACAGCGCCAATCATCACTGAGCCCCAATGAAACCAGCCGTGAAGCACTTGGAGTTTTGCTATCTTGAATCCCACCTGTTGCAAAGCCTGCTTAAATTTATCCCCAATGACATGAAAAGAGCCTGCTGGATCAGGCCAACGATGGCCCATCTATTCCAGCATCTTGTTGTCACAGGGGCTTACTAGATGCCTGTGGGAACCTTGGCAAGCAGGGTCTGAGCACAAAAGCAACTCTCGCCTCTCGTGGTTTCCAGCAACTGGCGTTGAGAAGCATTTCTGCCTCCGATTGTGGAGAGAGAGCCCTCCTGGCAAATAGCCATCGATAGCCATCTCCTCCGTGAATCTGCCTCTTCCTCCCATCAAAGCCATCCAAGTTGGTGGCCATTGCTGCCTCCTGAGGCCAGGAGTTCCACAGTTCAGCTATGCACTTCATTAAGAAGTAATTGGCTAGAGGTTGCAGGTCCCCAAGTGCTGAAAGGGTCTGCAGGATATAAAGCCAAAATATCTGTTGATGGGAAGGGGCATGGGTCAGGATAAGGGTGCAACAGAACTTCTCGCCCCCACGCTTCTCCCCTCGCTGCAAAATACACTCTGGAGATTCTGAGACACATGTCGCAAGCCACCATTTCATGAAAATACTTTCTCTAACAATGAAAACCTAGAATGCATTGTTTCCCCAACAGCTTGGCTGTGAACACAAAATCCTCCGTTGAACATTCTGTGACATAAAAGAGACGCGTTCTCCAGCCCACCTCAGGGCTTGAGCAAACGCCACCTTGCCACCTTCCTCAGTTGTGGCGGCATCCTGGGCACGACCCGCGAGGAACTTCTCCTGGCCCACTGACTTGGGATGGGAGTTGTGCATGAGCACTGCTGCGTTCTTGCACACTTGCCTTGTCTTTTCACTGGGCCTCACGTGGGTTGTGCCACCTGTGAACTGGCACAATGGCCGCAGAGCCTCCTCCATTTCACCTGCGCACTGGACCACCACAGGATGGGGCCATTAGCAGCTAGAAAAGCTACAAAGCCTGCAAGGCTGGAAACCCCCTAAATCTGAGTTGTGTGATGTGGGGCTCACTCAGTGCCATGGAGCTCAAATGCCCCATGTCTGGGCCCATAGTCTTATCGGCATCTGGTGGCACCCGGTTTCCTTAAAGGTGAACCAGTCTTGACAGCAACTGCCCACCCACATCCAGAGGACCACATGTTCCTCATCCCCTGCTCCAGTGATACGGGTTTTCCCAAAAGCGGCAGACCCAGGAAAGGTGTCTCCATGTATCTTAGCAACATGTGACACTAGACTCCAAAGCATTCGTGGTCTGGCTCAATATAAGGCAGCCTCGCCCAACCTGGGGGTGTTTTGGACTACAGTTCCCATCAGTCCCAGTGAGCATGGCTGTAGAAGTCTGGGGCTGATGGGAGTTGTAGTCCCAAACTCCAGGAAGTGGCACCAGGTTGGGGGAGATTGATTTAAGGGGACTTCATCCGAGTGCTGATTCACTCATCTGCGCAAGCAGCCCTTTGCAATTGCGGGTGGGCATAACCCAAACCAGTGCTGGGCTGTATCTGCCTCTCATCGAACCAGTTCCTGCCACCCCCACCCCAGATTCCTTTCTCCAGAGGGAAATTGACTGGTCCGGAAGCTGCTTGCGGACTAGTCAATTCCACTTGTGAGATGTGGGGAAGCAGGTGGGGCTGGGTCACTGCCACTTAAATGGGATCAGAAGGACGAGGAAGGGGCCCGCAGCATTGATCTTTTTGAAAACGACAATCTGCACACAGCCAGGGACTGCAGGGTGAGATCATATGTTCAGGAGGACAAAAGACCTTCTCGACATTGAAAGCTACTTGAGAGGCTGTCTGCATATGCACAGGTGTCTCTTAGAAGCCCGGAGGCACAGTCTTATCTACATAGTCCGTGGAATACACCTTCTGTGGGTGGGTTTGCCAGCGTGGACAGAGGCTGGCATCTCACCACCTGCCCTTGGCAACCTCCCTCGATCCTTATGGCTAAAGCAAGGCGAATTGTCAGGCCCAAACAGCCCCTGGGCAAAGAGGTTCTACGAGCGCTGGGCGGCTGCTTCTGCCTAGGCCCCTCTGAGCATGGTTCACGTGGGTTGAAGATTTGTGGAGGGACACTGGAAATTCCAGCATAAAGAGCTCATCCGTCTTCCTTCAGGATCTGACGGAGATCCACTAATTCTCGCCCATAGCAAGCAAGCAAAGGCAGCGGCGTCAGGAAAGGGATACATGTTGGCCCAAAGAGGCTTGCCCCCTTTTCACCGGACAGCGTCAGGTCTGCCCCCCACCTTGCAGTAGGGAATGGTTTGGGGGAGTCTGGCCATCAAGGAGACCATACGGCCAGCCTGCAATCCTGGCCTGCCAAATATCCCCGAATTTCTCTTTCTCTCTCCAGTTGGGCTGCTCAACCAAAGTGCCGTCCTTTATTCCAGAGGCAGCAGGCTGGGGGGTGACCGGATGGCTCGCAAAACTGGCCTCCCGTTTGGGAGAAAGGTCAGGTCCGAAAAGTACCGGGGGATGCAAACAATTTACAAATTCCATCTCCATCTCCCTGCAGCGGGCAGTTCCTACCTGAGCTGCAAACGCAGCTGATTGTTCGTAAGTTAAAAGGAAGCGCCGAAGTCTCAGAAAGAGATAAAATAAAGACGCCTGGAAATTCTGGAGGGCAGGGGGGAGATCAGCCCTCCAGCTTGTGTGGGGTGGTCCAGCGCTCCCCACATTTCTACTCAGTCTCTCGACTCCAGCCCAAAATTCCTGGTGAGTTCGTGAAAAGGAAGCAGAGCTTGCCCCTCCCCCTTCACTTGCTGCTCACCTGATCGCCTCTGGAAATGACATAAATGGGGTTCCTTTCGGCTTATTCCCTCCTTTGCTCACTGATGTCCACTTGGCCAAACTTGATTTTCTGCGGAGACGGTGAAGCACGGGGGAAACCCCTGTAACAAAGCCCTTACGCTCTTAGATTCCACATCGTCATCGGTGACCGCTGGCTGGCGAGACCCTTCGTGAAAAAAGCTGGGGTCAGGAGGGACTCCTCGCTCAGAATCACTTGACGTCAGGAAAAGGAAACAAATTCTCCTCTCTTGAGGACAAAATCTCTCACAACGCAGAAACCAGCCAAGGTTGGAGACCAGGGCTGGGAGCAGCTGTGTCCCTTCAGACCGAGGCTCGCTGGACTGCAAGTCCCTTCAGCTAGGATGATGGGATTTGTAGTACAGCGAGATCTGGAGGGCCTGCACAGATGTTCCCAATACCTGATGCAAGCAAGACTTCGTTTTTCCAGACAGAGTTGGGAAACGGGTGATGCCTTGAGCAGACCAGGTGACTGGCAAGACCTGCCATTCGCAGCCTGGGATAAGAGGACTCCGTCCAGCCCAGTGAGACAAATTCGTGGTTGCCCGGCGAGATGATGGCTCTTGTTCCCTTAAGGTTGAGCCGGGCCCCGCCCCGCAGGACGAAAACTAGCAGCTACAGGAGGAGCAGAGGAGGGTGGAGGGGAAGCTATTCTGTGGGGCACCCAGCGGAGGAGGCTGGTGGCGCTCAGTCCAAGGCAGTTAGAAGAGGTTGGCTTTGAGGGGGTTGGGCTTCCGGTGGAAGGAAGAGAGGACCCCAGAGAAGGGGCCTGACATGGTTTCGGCCGGCTGCCAGGCCTTCAGGAGGTCGGCCGTGTTGGTGGGCCCGCTGCTGGTGCTGACCCCAGCCCACAGGGGTGCCTTGAGGGCCTGGGTGGCGTGGCCAGGCCCCAGCCCCTGCTGCCCCGTGCCCGGGCTGGGGCTCAGGCTGCTGCCGGGACTGTTCAGGCTGCCCGCGATGGGCAGGGAGGCGGTGCTGTCCGGGGTGGGGCTGCAGTTGGACTCCTTGGACTCGTCGTCCTCCGAAGAGGAGCGGGGGTCCGGCTTCTTGCTGGCCGAGGGGCCGCCGTTGCTGCCATTCTGGCCCTTGGCGTTGGCCGCCCGCTCCTGCTTGCGGAATTTGGCACGGCGGTTCTGGAACCAGACCTGGGTCGAAGGAGGAGGAGGGAAGGGCAGGTGGGGAGAGAGGGGAAGAAAGGGCTGCAGCTCAGTGGCAGAACAGCTGCTTGGCATGCAGAACGTCCCAGGTTTGATCCCCAGTGATAACTCCCGTTAGGGCTAGGAGAGGCTCCCTGCCTGAAATTATTTCTTCATTATTATTATTATTATTATTATTATTATTATTATTATTATTATTCCCTTCATTTGTAGATCTCAGGGCAGTTCACAACATAAAAATACTAGAATACTGAAATTAATTTTTAGGGGCAGGGCTGCAGTTTTCCATTCAGAAGGTGCCAAGTCCGATCGCCTGTGGGATTGGAAGGCAGAGCCTCTGAGTGGCCCCCAAAGTATGTGGGTAGGGGTACCTAGAGGAATGCTAAGAGGCAAGGGGGCAGCAGGAGGGGGGCACTGATGTGAAAATGACTGGATTTTGCATAAATGTGTCATTAATTGCTGCTGCTTTGAATTTTAGTGTGTTCTTACCTTCCTTAGTGGAAACATCTATTCTGAATCATGCTTTTTTTAAAAATAGGGTAGAATAGTGGGCACCGGGGATGAGTTCATGGAACCAAGGGGTCAGGGGTTCAAAAAGGTTTGTGGACTACAGGGGGGAGACAATATTGAGCAAGGTAGGCTTTCTCTGCAGTGACGCACAGGGAAATGAGAGGCAGCGTGACATAGTGGTCAGTGCCAGATTTACATATAAGATAAACAAGCTATAGCTTAGGGCCCCGCTCTCTTGGGGCCCCCAAAGAATTTAAAGGGAAAAAATGGATGTACATTTCCAAATATAAGATAAAAAACAAATAAAATAAAACCTACATACAGCAAGAGTGTTTTGTGTTGTGTAGGCTCCTGTGATGTAAGTCATGGGCCCTGCCTGCTAGCCTGCTCCCTAAAATATCTCTGCTTTGCTCCTTTCTATATATAGGGTGCCTACATTCTGCATGGACTGGTTGCAGGGCAACCTGTGCAAATGGCTTGAGATACCTTATTAGGTCCATAAATTACCATATAGCATGTATTCAACAGAAAAAAAAACAGTGACCATTTGTTGTTGACAAAGGACAGCCTGACAGAAAGGGCCGCATTACCTTCAGTAGCTTAGGGCATGGGTAGGCAACTAAGCCCCAGGGGCCGGATCCAGCCCAATCGCCTTCTAAATCCGGCCCTCAGCCTTTCTGGGAATCAGTGTCTTTTTAAAGGTAAAGGTAAAGGTACCCCTGCCCGTAGGGGCCAGTCTTGCCAGACTCTGGGGTTGTGCGCCCATCTCACTCAAGAGGCCAGGGGCCAGCGCTGTCCGGAGACACTTCCGGGTCACGTGGCCAGCGTGACATCGCTGCTCTGGCGAGCCAGAGCCGCACACGGAAACGCCGTTTACCTTCCCGCTAGAAAGCGGTCCCTATTTATCTACTTGCACCCGGAGGTGCTTTCGAACTGCTAGGTTGGCAGGCGCTGGGACTGAGCAACGGGAGCGCACCCCGCCGCAGGGATTCGAACCGCCGACCTTTCGATCGGCAAGCCCTAGGCGCTGAGGCATTTACCCACAGCGCCACCCGCGTCCCCCAGTGTCTTTTTACATGAGTAGAATGTGTGCTTTTATTTAAAATGCATCTCTGGGTTATTTGTGAGGCATAGAAATTCATTCATATATTTTTTTCAAAATATAGTCCGGCCCCCCACAAGATGTGAGGGACAGTGGACCGGCCCCCTGCTGAAATAGTTTGCTGACCCCTGGCTTAGGGCCTCATCAAACCTAAATCTGGCCCTGATAGAGGTTAGGACCTGAGAGACCAGCGTTCAATTTCCCACTGGGCCATGAAACTCATGCGGTGACCTAAGACCTCTCAGCTTAACCTACCTCACAAGGTTGTTGTGAGGATAAAACGGGGGGGGGGGTTATGCCCCCACCTTTGAGCGCCTTGGAGGAAAGTTGGGATATAAACACAATAAAGACTGGAGATAGCTCAGTTGGTAGAGCACAAGACTCCTAATCTCAGAGACGTGAGTTTGAGCCCCATATTGGCCAAAAGATTCCTGCACTGCTGGGGGTTGGACTAGATGACCCCCAGGGCCCCTTCCAACTCTACGGTTCTAAGATTATTTAATTTAAATGCAATAAATAAATTGCTCAGAGCAATTGGGGCTTTCAGTGGATCAGCCCCTTTTCCCCCGTTCCCATCTCCAGGAAAATGATTATTTTTTTCTCCCTTTTAAAAAAAGGGATCAGCGTTGTAGCTGCCAGGAAAAGCCTCTCACCTGCACCCTGGCTTCTGTGAGGTCTATTTTGAGGGCCAGCTCTTCCCTGGTGTAGATGTCAGGGTAGTGGGTCTCCGCGAAGACTCTCTCCAGCTCCTTCAGCTGCGAGCTGGTGAACGTGGTGCGAATCCTGCGCTGCTTCCGTTTCTCGTTGATGGTGGAAGGGTCCGAGAAGAACTTGTAGGGAACTGGTTGAGGAGAGAGGAGAGAGAAAGAGCCCCTGGCTTAGAAGGAGGAAGACGGGGTCACGTGGCATGAGAGTGGCCCACGGCATTCCTGCATTGCAAGGGGTTGGACTAGAGGACCTTTGGGGTCCCTTACGACTCTGCAAGTCTATGATTCTGTGCTGCTGAGCTCACCCCTTGTCCATTTCCAGGATTGCGGGTTGGGAACAGCTTTCCCCAACCTGGTGCCCCACAAGATGTTCAGGACTGCAATTCCCATCAGCCCCAGTTGGAACAGCCAAGGCTGGGGATTATGGGAGTTGTAGTCCCAAGCATGCTGGGGATTATGGGAGTTGTAGTCCCAAGCACCTGGGCAGCTCCATGCTGTGGAAAGCTAGCTTGGAAGGTAACCGAGGTTCCCCTCTGCATCTCCTTTCATAGGCGCCGACTCCATGGGGCCTGAGGGGGCCCGAGCCCCCTCAAAAATTCGTTTGGGGGGGCTCTGCCCCCCCAATAATTTAAGAAAATTATTAGTTATATTATGCTTTGTAAAATCACAAAATTATGTTGGTATTTTTTATTTTCCTTGTTTGACGATAGTTACCTTTTAAAATACATTCAGTAATGAGTTAAAACAAAGCCACTCCCGATCTAGAGAGGGGGTGGGGTTGCGGGCTCTCGACCCATCAACAATCTCGCGGGGCTGGCGTCAGCCCCGCAAGAAGCGGGGATTCCCCCTAGCTCATTAATATTCACCGCCCACGGTGGCAGCCAATCGGCTGCCGCAAAGGGCGGGCCCTCACAGGTTCACTTAAGGTCGGGGCAGCCCGAGGCTCACCCCTTTCGTTCCCCCAGCAGCAGCGGTTTGGAGGTCTTGGGCCCCCCCAATATTTTTTATAAGTCGGTATGGGCCCCCGCCCCCCCCAATATTTTTTATAAGTCGGCGCCCCTGTCTCCTTTGGCTTCAACTGTAAAATGAGAAGGTGGCCTTCAGCAAGTCACTGCCTCTCAACCTCATGTTCCACCACCCCAAATCCACAGAATGGAGATAATTCTATGATCCTACCTTCCAGGGTTCTTGTAACAATCTCTCTGTGTAAAGCACTTTGTACACTGTAAACAGTAAACTACCAGGGAGATTCAGAGTGTTAGGACTAGCATACAAAGCTCTAAACGACTCGGGACACAAATACCTATGTAAATAACAATGATCTTGGATCCTATGTTCTATTGTATTTTTAATATTTTGTTGGAAGCTGGCCAGAGTGGCTGGGGAAACTCAGCCAGATGGGCGGGGTATAAATAATAAATTATTATTAGTATTATTATCATTGGCAAGTGAGGCCTTGGGGGTTGTGTGACAGGGCCTTTGCGGTGGTGGCTCCCCATTTGTGGACTGCCTTCCCTGGCAAGGTGCATCCATCTCTCATTGGTGGCCGAAGGATACTGTTCCTAGCAACCCTGAAATTTTCAGCTGGGAAAACGTGATTGTTTTAAAGCTGTTCTTAGAAGTTTTCTAATGATGGTGCTTTAAATATGTGTTTGCCACCCTGGACTCCGTTTGAGGGGAAGGGCAGGATATACACTGAATAAACCACAATGATGGCAATCAATAATATAAGCACTAAGTATTAGCAGTCATACCAACCAAGTGGCTTAGAGTTCAGAACAGGATCCTGCAAACTGACCGGAGCCCAACATGTGTGTAGGGAGGGGTCCTTTCCCCACCCCCAATATCAATAGAAGAAATAAATTTTTAAAGTTGAGATGCTACCCAAGCTGATGCTTGCATAATTACAGTGAAGATGCAAATGTATATCGCTGACCATCGCTAGGGGAACAACTTAATAATACAACCGCTAAGATAATATAATCATTTTATGATATAGCTACTTCATAATATAACCACCAACTTCTCTGAAGAGTGGGGAAGTTAAATGAAGAAGTATGCATAGGTTTTCTAAATTATACCAGTATTTTTAAAGCATGTGGCAATTCTGCCAGCAGCCAAGACAGTCTCACCCCTCAAAATTCATTGTACTTAGGAGAGCTGTGGAAGAGACAAAAACTGCACCAATGGCTGTTCTTTTAGAGTTAGACAGAATTACACAGTTAGAGTTACACAGTAATCTTTTAGAGTTGCACAGAATTCTTTGGCTAAATGAGTCTTGAAACTTTTCCTCGGACAACACCTGCAGGTGCTGGACAGTCATCAATGACATACATAAATATAACCGAGAAATCATTTTGTTTTATCCTCTTCTGACTATTTAATATATTTTATAATTAAATTGTTGGGAGTTTGTCAGCCGCACTCAAGTAGATGTGCTGACATAGACAGGCATGCTGTAAATTTCTTAAACTATGGAAAGAAAGGTTGAGTTTTGTAAGGAAAATTAGGTGAGATATTGCAAGGAAGACTATGAAGAGGAATTATTAGTTAAGGGCAATTAAAAGTAATAGAGAAATGCAGATTCAGTGATAAAGAATGGAAAATCTTCAGAGGTAGTTGACAGAAGTCTAAAATATTGTGTAAGATAAGAATGTATGTTAAATGACTGTTGGAAATGATATGTTGAAAAATTAATAAAAATGTATTTTGAAAAGGAAAGAAAGGTTGGCTTTTAAGGGCACACCCGAAACAGGAATTATCCAGCTCTGCTCAACTCATCCCAACACCTCCTCTAGAGGCCAGGGATTAAACTTGAATTCTTCTGCAGGCCAAGCAAATTTTCTGCCATAAACCACGCACAAATGCAACAGGTGTGTTGGGTGTGTGTAATGTGGCTCATGGCAAAACACCTGCTTGGCCTGCTGCAAAAGGACCCAGGTTTACTCCCTGGCCTCTTCGGGGTGGTTTGGGGGCATGGGGTAGAATCTCCTGCTGCCAACCAGTGCAGGCTATATAGAGGTAGGTGGATCAATGGGCTGGCTCAGTTTTGAATAAGGCAGCTTTGACTTCCCCATGTCAGGAAAAGGGCATGGGGGAAACCTCCAAACCTACAAGAAGGACGACGCCTTCCACTTCCAGGCCTCCCTGGAGAGAAAGTACCAAAAATTGAGACGTTGTTGTTGTTTAGTCGTTTGGTCATGTCCGACTCTTCGTCACCCCCTGGACCAGAGCACGCCAGGCACTCCTGTCTTCCACTGCCTCCCGCAGTTTGGTCAAACTCATGCTGGTAGCTTCCAGAACACTGTACAACCATCTCGTCCTCTGTCGTCCCCTTCTCCTTGTGTCCTCCATCTTTCCCAACATCAGGGTCTTTTCCAGGGAGTCTTCTCTTCTCATGAGGTGGCCAAAGTCTTGGAGCCTCAGCTTCAGGATCTGTCCTTCCAGTGAGCACTCAGGGCTGATTTCCTTCAGAATGGAGAGGTTTGATCTTCTGCAGTCCATGGGACTCTCAAGAGTCTCCTCCAGCACCAGAATTCAAAAGCATCAATTCTTCGGCGATCAGCCTTCTTTATGGTCCAGCTCTCCCTTCCATACATCACTACTGGGAAAACCATAGCTTTTACTATACGGACCTTTGTTGGCAAGGTGATGTCTCTACTTTTTAAGTAGAGGTTTGTCATTGCTTTTCTCCCAAAGAGCAGGCGTCTCTTAATTTCGTGGCTGCTGTCACCATCTGCAGTGATCATAGAACCCAAGGAAGTAAAATCTCTCACTGCCTCCATTTCTTCCCCTTCTATTTGCCAGGAGGTGATGGAACCAGGGGCCATGATCTTCGTTTTTTTGATGTTGAGCTTCAGACCATATTTTGCGCTCTCCTCTTTCACCCTCAATAAAAGGTTCTTTAATTCCTCCTCACTTTCTGCCATCAAGGTTGTGTCATCTGCATATCTGAGGTTGTTGATATTTCTTCCAGCAATCTTAATTCCGGCTAGGGATTCATCCAGCCCAGCCTTTCGCATGATGAATTCTGCATATGAGTTAAATAAGCAGGGAGACAAAATACAGCCTTGTCGTACTCCTTTCCCAATTTTGAACCAATCAGTTGTTCCATATCCAGTTCTAACTGTAGCTTCTTGTCAGACAGGTGAGGTGATCAGGCACTCCCATTTCTTTAAGAACTTGCCATAGTTTGCTGTGGTCGACACCGTCAAAGGCTTTTGCATAGTCCAAACCTAAAAGGAGAAGGACGACGCCTTCCACTTCCACACCTCCCTGGAGAGAAAGTACCAAAAATCGAGACGTTGTTGGGGAAAGCCAAATAGCTGGGGTTTCCTGAGCCCCGAGGCGTCAGCCCAGGCTCCTGTGGCAGCCCTTGCGATTCTGAAGCCCACGCTGCCGCAAATAGCGCTCCATCAGCGGGTGGTGGGGAGAAGGAGACCCGCAAGTCAAGCCTTTTGCTCGGCCTGCCCCAGCGCGGCATGGGCGGCGGCCCAGCAACGTCTGGGTGACGCGATCTCGCGCTAGCTAGCGCGAATCCGGAGTGACTCCGGTTTACACTGATGATGATGAGAATGTGAGAAGAGCCTGCTCGGCCCATCTAGACCAGCATTCTCACAGTGGCCGCAGACATTTGGGGGGGGGGGTCCTGTAAGGAGGATACGAGCGCAAGAGCCCCCCACCCCTCCTGAATTTTACACCAACTGGTATTCAGAAGCATCGCCGCCTCCCACTGTGGAGGCAGAACAGAGCCATCCTGGTTAGTAGCCTTCTATAGCCCTATTCTCCATGAATCTGTCTGATCCTCTTTTAAAGTCATCCTCTCTTAAAGCCACCGTTGTCTCCAGTGGCAGGGAGTTCCACGGTTCAACTCTGTGTTGCTTGAAGAACGGCTTTCTGCTATGCGTCCTGAATCCTCCGACATTCACCGAATGTCAGCGATTTCGTGTGTTATAAGAGGAGGGAGGAGAGCTTTCCTCCATCCAATTTCTCCAGGTCATAAGATTCTCCAATCCACGGTGACAACTCCATTTCTGCAGCCCTTATATCGGGATTCCTTAAACGCGCATCGCAAGAGCGGCGAGTTTTCAGTTGCAACCAAACTGCCTTTACTCCGCCTCAACTGGCTCCAGTTTGCTGATGCGCTACCCGCGCTTACTCGGGAGTAAAGCCCTCCCAACCCGCCGCGCTCTGACTTGGAAGCGGACGGCTCCGCCTGCCGCATCCCTCCCTGGGTTTCAGGCGGAGCTGCTGGATCGGCGATGCGCTTCCGCTGGGATCCCTCTGCGCGGCTCACGTGGACTCGGAGAGAAGGGATCCACGCTGGGATCAGGGCCCAATACCCCTGTCCTCCCTTTGGCTTTGCTGGGGAGATGTTAAAAATGATCCCAGCGAGGTCGGGAGTTGCGATTTGCTCCCCGTTTCTTAACTCGGGGTTCAGTCGGGGCCACTTTCGGAGGCCTTTGGGCTCAGGGGGGCTTTCTGGAGAGCAAAACATGCACCTCTCTAAATGACTTGGCTGAAGGAATTGAAGGGGTGCTCGTCCAATCTGCAGGTTGGACACCAAACTGGGGGAGGGGGCAGCTAATGTCGTAGAACCGGAATTCAAAATGACCTTAACATATTGAAGCCCAAACCGAGTGGATTTCATTCCTGCACTTAGGCAGGAAGAACCGGATGCACAAATTATTATTATTTAATAATTTATTTATTATTAATAATTTATTTATTTATACCCTGCCCATCTGGGTGGGTTTCCCCAGCCACTCCGGGCGGCTTCCAACAAAATATAAAAATACAGCAGTCCATCAAACATTAAAAACTTCCCTAAAGAGGGCTGCCTTCAGATGTCTGCTAAAAGTCTGGTAGTTGTTCTTCTCTTTGACATCTGATGGGAGGGCGTTCCACAGGGCAGGTACCACCACCGAGAAAGCCCTCTGCCTGGTTCCCTGTAACTTGGCTTCTCGCAGGGAGGGAACCGCCAGAAGGCCCTCGGAGCTGGACCTCAGTGTCCAGGCAGAACAATGGGGTGGAGACGCTCCTTCAGGTATACTGGGCCAAGGCCTTTTAGGGCTTTCAAGGTCAGCACCAACACTTCGAATTGTGCTCGGAAATGTGGGGGGGGGGGCATCGGGCTTACTCGCAGGACAAGGAGCTAGGGATCTTGGTGGACCACAAGTCATGAATCAACAGTGTGATGCAGCGGCAAAAAAGGCTAACACTATTCTAGGCTGCATCTACAGAAGTCTAGTGTCCAGATCAAGGGAAGTCATAGTTCTGCTCTATCCTGCCCTGGTCAGAGCCCCAACCTGGAGTCTTGTGTCCAGTTCTGGGCACCACAATTTAAGAAGGATGTTGACAAGCTGGAAGGTGGGCGACCAAGATGATCAAGGGTCTGGAAACTGCCTGATGAGGAACCATTGAAGGAGCTGGACACGCTTAGCCTGGAAAAGAGGAGGCTGAGAGGAGATAGCCATCTTCAAATATCTGAAGGGTTGCCACATGGAAGAGGCAACAAGCTCCTTTTCTCCTGATCTGCAAGGTAGGACTCGAACCCATGGCTTCAAGTCACAAGAAATGAGATGCCGATTCAACATCAGGGGAAAGTTTCTGACAGTAAGAACTGTTTGACCATGGAGCCGTCTCCCTTGGGAGGTTGTAGAGTAGACTCTCCCTCCTTGGAGGTTTTTAAGCAGAGGTTGGGTGACCATCTGTCAGGGACGCTTTAGCTGAAATTCCAGCATCGTAGGGGGTTGGACTAGATGACCCTGGGGGTTCCCACCCAACTCTACCATTCTGTGCCTGACGAAAGACAAATTAAACCAACTTTATTCGGGTTGCTTTTCGACCTGACTGGCTTTTGTTTTCCATCTAAGACCAGGCAATCCCTATTCGTCCAAAAGCTCAGCAGGGCTGGGGGATCCGGGTGCCTCAAGAATGTCAAAGCCACGAGTCCTTTTCTCCCGTCCCCGCCCTCACTCCCGTTGCTTAAAAGGCGAGTCGTACTCCTGATTTGGGTGGAAGGGTTGCATGTAGTCCGGATTAACTCAGTCCGAATTAACGCAGACGGACTTTATGCAGATCGAGGAGCTCTCATGCAAGAGAATAGGATGGTCCTTAGATTGTTAAAATTTTAAAAGAATATTTAAAACAAATAAATAAATTTAAAACTCTGGAACATTTATTAATAGGTTAGCGGCGCCGTTATGTTGCCCGGTGGCGATGGCACCAGGGCTGTGGGGTGGTTAACTCTGTTTATTTAACTCTGCCCTGGTCGGAAGGAAAATGAGGGGTCGGATCCTGCTGCAGGGATGGAGGGAACATCCCCAAACGGGACTCTCTCTCTCTTTCGGGCTGAAACCCAACGGCCATTTTTGTGGGGAATAAGCGGCGCTTACTTCCGACTAGAGCGTGGCCGCCGCTCGTTGCATTCTGCGCAGTAGGCAGAGTCTTAAACAATAAACAAATAAAGCATTAAAATAATAAATAAAAAGAATTAAAGTACTTAAGTTAAAAAATTAAATTTAACATATTGGTGGCCTCCTAGCTGTTTCCTGGGTGCCTTTTTTTGTCATCATTCTGTTTGAGCAGACGTACTTGGCCGCAATCCTACGCGCCCTTTCCCCGGGGAGTAAGTCTCCGTGGAACCCAATGAGGTTTACTTCTGAGTAGACAGGCCTAGGCTAGCGTTTGGGGGAAGGAACCCCAGAGCAGTGCTCACCTGCAGAGGCGCCCAGCTGAAGACATCGCCGCCTCCTCGGTCTTGAGGCGAGGCTGCGGGTGGAATTCCCCCTAGATGGCATTTATTGCTCCGGATACGGGGGAAAACGTGCGACCTAGTGGTTAGAGCGTCGGACGAGGATCCGGGCTCCAGGGTCCCGATCCCCCTATCGGCCATGAAACTCACTGGGTGCGGGTGACCAGTCATTGCCTCTCTCAGTCTATAACCTCCCTAGCAGGGTCGTTGTGAGGATTAATTAAGAAGGAGAGAGACAGGCGGGGTATAAATAATAAAAATTATTATTATTATCCTTGGTGGGGAAAGGTGGGCTATAAAGGAAATGAATGAATGAATGAATGCAATAAATAAGAAATAAAATGGTGATACTGCTGGAAAACCAGGCAGCCGCGTTGGATCAGACATTTACTGATAACCGGGGACTTAATAAATGAATTCCCCAGATGTCGCCCGCCTGACGCGCCCGCCCCTGCTTTCATTCCTGAATTCTTTAACACTCCTCCGCTTTACATCTATACTTCGACATTTGCAATAATCCGACTTGGCAACGACGCGAATTAAATCTGAGCGGCCCACGGTCGTCCAGTCATTCTGTTTTAAACTGAAGCAACGAAAGTGACTCCTCTGTCCCCAAATTATTGGTTACCTTTTCGAGTTCGCCAACTGAAACTCTTTTTTTCACCCCGAGGTCGATTTCAAGCACCGTTTGGTCATTTACACAGCTGCCTTGAAATCGACTAGGAATTCATTAGAAACCATCATCATTATAAACCAGATTCATTTTCAGGCGCGTTTCCCTTGTAAAAACGCATATAATTTAAATCTCAGGTAAGATGCTTACGGACCGCAAGGGTCTCGCTTTGAGGAGTGGGCCGCCTCCCTTATTTCGGAGTCTTGTTCCTTCAAAACAAGAGACCTCAATGTTTTGGTGTTTGTTGCTAAATCCGGATTCGTGTCCTATTTGTTCCTAAATCCGGATTAATTTCCTATTTGTTGCTAAATGCGGATTCGTTTCCTATCTTTACTGTCGAGCGAATGAGTGGGTTGGAATAGCTAAAAGGTTGACGAAACATCCATTCGGTCCTTGCAAACCGACTATCATTGCAACCAGTAACTCCAGAAGCAAAATCCGGATTGTGTTTTGCTCGCGCCAGAAATGAAGGGGGGATTAAATAATCCCGATATCGCGCAAAGTCGCTTTAAGGTTTTACATCAGGGCTCTTTTCCAGGTCCATTAAACTCAACTGCAGGGTTTTAAATATACTTCACCCTCTCCCCAACCCCATCGAATTCAGTGAGACATTAAGGCCAAACCCCGACGCCCATTTACTTAGGGGAAAAACGTAATTCTCTTACACGGCTGATATCCGATTATTAGATCCTGCCCAAATTCTCCCAAACCGGAATGGCATTTTAAAAGCGCCCCCAGAATGGTGAGATGCGCCGGCGGCTTTTCAAGCACAACGTTATTGGAGGAAAATCTCACCCAGCTGCATTTCCCTCTCCCTCAAAAAGCACAGGTGGGGGGGGGGGGACGCACGTGGGAAAGAGATGGAGATTTTGAGTTTAAATGGTCGTTGTCCTGTATTTCACTTCCTTGATTTTACATCGCAATATCGCCCAGGTGGGCTCATCCCGCGTTGGTCTCAGAACAAACGCGCTGCTTGCCAGAGGCATGAGGCTTAGGCAAGGTTTGGAGTCACACAGAACGCTTCGTCGGTGGCAGAATAAATAAAAAAATTAAGAAATTGTCCAGTAGCACCTTAGAGACCAACTAAGTTTGTTCTGGGTATGAGCTTTCGTGTCCACGCACACTTCTTCAGATACCGTGATATTCGTCCGTGGCCATTATTGCGGAGGAAAATAAGAGGAAAGCGGAAGGGATGTGTTGTCAAGAGTCCCTGGAATCTTGCGCATTGCCCAGCAGAGATTGGGTTGGCTTCTAACAATATCTTTATCCTTGATAGTTTCATTCACTGCATTCCTAGTTTACCTTTGCTCCCTGGGGGGGGCACTCAGTCCCCTCCTCATTTAACTCCCACAACAACCCTCTGGAGTAGGCTAGGCTGAAACTGAGTGACTGCCCCTCCCCAGTGAGCTTCGTGGCCCAGCGAGGATTTGAACCCTGGTCTCCCACTCTAACCGCTACGCCACACTGTCTCTCCGTGTGTATGTGTGTGAGTGAAATTAACACCCCGTCTGCCTCCCTTGATGGGCTCTTGGCCTGCTGGGTGGCGTCTTGCCTCGCTTGCCTACATTTACACAGGAGGAGGCCGAACGAGAAGCGCGTCCTTCTTCCACCGCGGAGAATAATTCCGGCGCACCATACACATTTCGAAGCGTAGGCGCGGATAAGTCACGCAAAACCCAGAATTTCTTTTCAGGGTAGTGGAAAGAATTGCCTTAAAAGCACCTGGGTTTCCCTCTAAAACCCAGGAAACGTCTTCTGGGGTATCTTAAAGGCAAAACAGATTACCTGTGGCAAAGGAAACCTGTTCGTCTCTAGGATACCATCAGATGTTTCGCCGTTGTCGGTTTTTTTGGTTTTTTTGCAAACACAAATTAATCCATCAAATTCCACATTTGGGGATTTCTCTTCCAGATACTTTGTAAACGCAAACCCTTTCTCCCGTCAATTTCCAGCACAGTTTTAGTTAGTTACAAATTTTGCTTTGGGAATTTTTGCAATCGGATCGCTACAAGGCAAAACATAGATTTTTTTTTTTTAAAAAAAACCCTTAGGGTACCCGCGTGCTCGAAGATGCTCAGCGAAGAAACCAGGTCCTCGCCGCTTTCAGCCCGAACCGGATCGCGCCCTTTTTGGTAAACTAGATAAACCTCTCCCCGCCAGCCTAAAAAACCGCCAGCGACGGACGCTTCCTTCCTCCAGATTAATAAATTCCATTAAAAAAATAGTATATATATTTTTCTGGGAGCAATTTCTGCAAAATATCGAATTAGATTCCTTGATCTAATCCTTCCATTTGCTCTAACCCGATTACGCATTAATTTGTTTTGGCTGTGAACAGAGGGGCGACGGAGCCCTTTAACTCGATTAGGCACAAATGTTATATCTTTATAACTGCATTTTGCAAAATTGGTTTATACCTGGTGGGTTGCGAGCTCCCCCCACCCTCTGCGAAGGGGGGAAAGGAAATAAAGCGGCGAGGGTCGGCCGGGTTGCAAGACAAAAATTGGAACCAGGGAGAGAAAGAGAGAGAGAGAGAGACGGGGTGAGAACCAGCCAGAGACTCTGGGCTTCTTTTGGGGGTGTCTCTGCCTCCCCAATATTCCGAAGGAGGAATCCCGCGGTCCTGGCCCCTGGAACCAGCCGACCCCACTCCGGAGCGCGGGCCGGCTGAAGCCGCGCCTCCGGCCCGCGGGGCAAACCAGCCCGGTGCCCGTCTCAGGCCGGGGGTGCCCTCCTCCTGCGCGCCTCGGCAACGGAGCCCTGGCGCCGGGAGTGGTACCCGGGGGTCATCCATCCCAACCGGCCGTCGGCGGCGCCCTTACCTGTGGCGTAGGGCGAGGGCTGGTGGTCTCGGAGGGCGCCCAGGGTGCAGTTGGCGGTGCTGAGCGGCGGGCAGGCCGGGCTGGCGGCGAAGCTGCTGCGGATAGGGTTGTACTGGAAGGTGTTGGCTTGGCTACAGGAGTTGAAGTCCGCGTACGCCGACGCCTCCATGGCCGCCATGCAAGAGTCGTACGAGTTCAGGTAGGAGTAATCCATCTTGTACATGGGGAGCCGGGCCCGGGATCTGGAGATCTGCAGGGTGGCCGGCAGGCCCGGGGTGAGAGAAAGAGAGAGGGAGAGGGAGAAAGAGGGGCCCCCCTCGGCTTGGACGGCGGCAGCGGCGGCTGCAGGTGCCTCGTTGCGCTCTGGAGGCGCACCGACGGGGTGGACGGGTGATATAGTTGGCGGCGCGCGGGGAAACAAGGGACGAGGCGGCGGGTCCTTTGCATGACAATCTCGCCGGGAGTCGATTGGGGGGAGGGAGGGGCGGCCAGGGAGGGGGGGCTGCCCGCCGCCCCGCCCACCCCTCCCTCCCTCCCTCCCTCCCGCCGTCGCTCAGCCAGCCCTTAACCCTTTCGGGTGGCATCCTCAGAGCAGCAGGAGAGGCTGCAGGATGAGTCCGTTCGCTTCCCCTGCCAGAGAAGTTTCGCCACACAAGCGGCCACGTCTCCCGTGTTTAAAAACGTTAAGGGCACCAGGAGAAGCCCGCTGGATCAGGCCCATCTTTCCCCGGTCCTGTTCTCATGGGGACCAAGCAGCGGCTCATACCCTAAAAAAGGGGAAATTTCTGACAGGAGCACTGCTGTAAGGATATAAGAGGAGCTCTGCAGGATCAGGACCATGGTCAGGAACCCGAACTTGGGGGATGGAGTAAGCCCCACCCCGCATAATCTGTCACAAGACTTTGCACAATGCACAATGTTTGCATGGCGATGCCCATCAACTTGGGGTGAGCGGCCCCCTCAAATATTTTATGGGGCTGTCTGAAGGGGCCTCGGCCCCTTTGGCGTTAGCTCCTGTGTCTATGGTGCACCGATTCCAGCCCCCTCAATGTGCTCAGCCAGATGCCCGTTAAGGGAAGCCAGCGAGCAGGATCCGAACCCAAGAGCAACGCTCTCCCCACCTGGGGATTCCAGAAACTAGAATTCAGAAGCATCTCTGCCTCCGACGTCTGCTGGCCCCGCCCCCAACCTCCTCTGGTCCAAAGGGGAGATGATAAAGGACCCACACATCCACACATCCGCCTTGGCTGTCTCCCTCTCCTTCGCTGGTGGGAGGGAAACATCCTGACCTGCCTTGCAGGGCTGTTTTGCGCGGAGGGCTGAGCGCAGAGCCCGTGTTGAAACCTGTCCAGCAACGAAATCCTGCGCTCCTCCTCCTCTCTCCCTCGCCCCGTTTGTTTTCTCAGCGTTGACTAAGAAAGGACTTTGCATCCTAGAGCGGGAAGGTACCCCAGGGGACATCTAGCCCAACCCCCGGCAGTGCAAAACGTGCCCAAATTGCGAAGAAACCGGGGGAAACCGGGGGAGCGTAAAAGTGTAGCTGGGCGCGCGCAACGAAAAGGGGCTCGTTTGGCCAGTTGGGCGGTGAAAACCGATTCTCAGGCTAATATGGTTCACGCCTACCTGGCTGGGCACAAAAAAATATAAGCGATTTAAAAACTTGTGGTTTGTTTTTTTTACTGTCCCCTCCTCTGAATGGTAATCTCTGCATGGTCAAAAGGGGAGGGTAATAATATTCAATATTATATGATTTATATATTCACAATGACGAGGTGCTTGCTTCTGTCGGCTCGCGGGAAGGAGCGCCTGGGGTGGTTCAACAGGATATGGCTTACTTCCGAGTAGACCTGCCGAAGGTTGTAGGATGAACCGCAGCAGCCGCGGGGGTGGGGGTCCGGTGTGTTGGGGGTGGGGAAAGGTCAGAAGGGGGCCCCCAAGCCTGGCACCCAACGTCCCGGGCTTTTTGTTTCTTTCTCAATTTGTGATTCTCAGGCTAAGACGCCTGCCAGACTCCGCGAGCGCATCGCTCGCTCGCTTATTCATTTATTTCTTGCATCTAGCCCAGCTTTTTCTCTCAAGGCGACGTGCGTGGTTCTCCCCCCTCCTCGTTTAAACTCTACAGCACCCTGCGAGGGAGGAGAGGCCAAGATGCAGGAACTGGCCCCCAAGGTCACCCACTGGAGCGGTGGATTCGAACCCTGCTCTCCCGGGACCTAGTCCGACACTCTAACCACTAGGCCACGCTTCTCTTCCCGTAGGTGTAGCAGCGTTCTGTTGGGAGGTCGAGGCAGATTTTTTGGCGCATCCTTCCGCCCAGCTGGGCTCCTCTTGGGTTGACACCAGCCGAGAGTGGCCTTGTCCCCTCTAGCTAAGGGGATCCGGGAGCAGATAAGGGGGAAGGAGCTTCCCTACTCTTGACATCTAGGAGCACAGGGTGGCGGAGACTGCCTCTTACGCTCTGAGTCTTTGTCCATCTAGTTCAATAGTCAAAACAAAAAAAATAATCCTTCCAGTAGCACCTTAAAGACCAACTAAGTCAGTTCTTGGTATGAGCTTTCGTGTGCATGCACACTTCTTCAGATGCACACGAAAGCTCATACCAAGAACTGACTTAGTTGGTCTTTAAGGTGCTACTGGAAGGAATTTTTTTTGTTTTGACTATGGCAGACCAACACGGCTACCTATCTGTAACTAGTTCAATAGTGTCTGCACTGACTGGCAGCCACTCTCCATTTTTTCCAGGCAACCTGACAAGGAGATGCCACTGAACTGGGTGTTTTTCTGCATGCAAAGCAGGTGCTCTTGCCACCCTGCTAGGGCCCTGAATCATAGAACTGTAGAATTGAAAGGTACCCCAAGGGTCATCTAGTCCAACCCCTCCCCCCCCCCCGCAATGGAGGAATCTCATCTAAAGCATCCATGATAGAGTCCTGCGCTTGCTGAATCAAGAGTCTGATCTGGGATGAGGCCACTTCTTACCTTCCTGGCAGGGCCAGATTTAGGTTTGATGAGGCCCTCAGCTCCTGAAGGTAATGGGGCCCTTTATATGTCCAGCTGTCCTTTGTCAACAACAAATGGCCGCTGTTTTTTGTGTTGAATATATGCCAGATGGTAATTTATGGACCTAATAGGTATCTAAAGCCATTTGCACATAACATAATATGTATTTTATCAAAGCAATTGTTGAACTGAAATACAATTAAGAAGAAGTATATTCATAGTGAATTTTTTTTGGGGGGGGGCCAAGAGAGTGGGGCCCTAAGCTATAGCTTGTTTAGCTTATATCCAGCACTGCCTCCTGAGCCTAAGCCAAGTTGAGAAGGCTCAACACAGCCAGCATCCCAGACCTTCAAGGCATCAGCAGGCGATGAGAACTATCCTTCCTCTCTCTCTCTCTCTCTCTCTCTCTCTCTCTCTCTCTCTCTCTCCCTCCCTCCCTCTCCAAGGGAGCCAGTGTACAGCTTCCGGGTCATGTGGCCAACCACATGGTTGGCCAGAGCATGGAAACGCTGTTTACTTTCCTGCAGGAGTGGTACCTATTTATCTACTTGCACTTTGATGTGCTTTTGAACTGCTAAGTGGGCAGTAGCAGGGACCGAGCAATGGGAGCTCACCCCGTTGCAGGGATTCAAACTGCCAACCTTCTGATCGGCAAGCCCTAGGCTCTGTGGTTTAACCCACAGCGCCACCCGCGTCCCTAGTAGCACCTTAGAGACCAACTAAGTTTGTTATTGGTATGAGCTTCTGTGTGCATGCACACTTCTTCAGATAGGACTGCCTGAACAAGAGGACTATCTGAACAAGATAGGCCTGGCTTGGCAGAGAAAAGGAGTGTTGGTGATGTCAGAACAGAGACCCAGGGAAGCCTGGGGGGGGGGGGGGGGCTATCTCTTTTTTTAACACACCCTCTGACCCCACCATCAGATGCTGACCTTCCTTCCTTCCTTCCTTCCTTCCTTCCTTCCTTCCTTCCTTCCTTCCTTCCTTCCTTCCTTCCTTCCTTTGCAGACACCATTGAAAGTTCTATTTTCTATGGTGATGTGTGTTTGTGGCAGAAATCTCCCCAATAAAATATAATTTCAAGTGCACCTTACGATAACCCAAAAGAAAGCAAGAATGGGCAGCCCACCCCCCACGCCCCAGACTTTCTCCTTAGAGGTCCCTTTGCATATTTGGCCCAGAGAAATAGTTGCCTTTATACAAACCCTCTTCTGTAATGTCTGAACCAGGCCCCTCTGGCCATGGAGTGGGGTTGGCGGTGTTGCGCAGGGGGGAGCGAACTTTGACATTGCAAATGCACAAATACATCTTCGAAATTAGAAATGGACAGCCCGAATGTCTGGATGTTTGGAGAGGGGGGAGAGGAAAGCAGGAGGGGGGGGCGGTGGAGGAAGAAGCAGCTCTTTCCCCTCTGGTCATTAAGTGGTTAATGTTTTCCTTAATTCCTTTTAAAGGCAAATATCTGCCTTTCAATCTTGGCACTAAGCAGTCCCTGGCCCTCCCCGCTAATTCAATCATCCCCCCTCCCATGCCATCAGACCCCCAGGACTCCATTGTAGGAGAGCAGAGAGCAAGCTTTGGTTTACAGACGCAGAAGAAGGGGGGGGAGTTCCTATTTCGCCCCCATTTACGCACCTGCCGCTGAGGAAAGGGAGCCAGGGAAATGTTAACATTTGGGGAGGGGGTGTACGCAGAGACCCAGGCCTTTCATTGCTATTAATGGCATTTTTATTATTATTGCGAATTGCCTTTTAAAAAATCGCTGCCTCGAAGGACTCTTTCCAGGAGCACCTTAAAGACCAACTAAGTCACTTCTTGGTATGAGCTTTCGTGTGCATGCACACTTCTTCAGATACCAAGAAGTGTGCATGCACACGAAAGCTCATACCAAGAACTGACTTAGTTGGTCTTTAAGGTGCTACTGGAAGGAATTTTTTTGTTTGTTTTGACTATGGCAGACCAACACGGCTACCTATCTGTAACTCGAAGGACTCTGTTGTTGAAAAGGCGGCAGAAGGAGGTGGGTTTCATTCTTCCACCTTTGGCTGCAGCTGAGCAGAGGACATCCTCAGATCATTTATTTATTTATTCTCTATCGGGGTGAATAAAATATGGGGAGGGGAGGGAAGCCCCGCCCCACAAAATCAATCGCATGATGCTGTGCACACACACTGTTTAAAAGGCAATGCCCATCAACTTTTTTTGGGGGGGGGCAGGCAACCCCCGCCCCCTAGGAGTTGGCTCCTATGTTCCCTATTACCCGACCATCAACCCCAAAAGGCTCCCAGCAATTAACACATAAGAACATAAGGAGAGTTTGCTAGATTTATCTACTCCGGAATCCCATTTCCACAGTGGTCGACCACTTTGTAGGAAACTCACAAGCAGGATTTAATTCCAGCATCCCAGAAAAAAATAAATCTCTTTCCGGTCTCCCATTCACTTTTTATTTTTTTTAAAGCAAGCTGCTGAAGGTCAGTGTAGACAATACTGAGCTAGATGGACCGGCTGCTCCATCTTTCGTGAAAGCAGGGAGGTGTTTTCTACCAACACGTTCCACCTTAGGGCCTTATTCAAATGTCAGCAATATTCCCTACCCTTTCCTTACTCCATCCTACTGTAGATTCTAAGGTCATTCTGGGATTTTGTGTGTGTGTGTAATTTATGGGTTTCTGGCCAGGACATACCACCCAGTTTGTTGTTGTTGTTTAGTCATTTAGTCGTGTCCTACTCTTCGTGACCCCATGGACCAGAGCTAGGAAGAAGCAAAAATCCTAGCATTACTAGTTATTATTTCTGTGAATGCAGGAGTTGCAGTTTTCAGGTAACAGTATTCAGGATGACTTATAGCCCTGATCTTACCTCTGTGTCCTACAAAGCAAATCTTCCTAAACCAGCCTTCCCCCAACCTCTTACCCTCCTGATGTTTTGGAATACTATAGACTAAAACATCTGGAAGGAGCCAGGCCAGGTTGGCAGAGGCTGAATTAACAGCTTTGCTCTACATAATGAATGCAAAGCAGGACACTGGCCTCCTCCAGCCCAGATGTTTTGGCTACAGCTCCCAGGCTGGTGGGGGGCTGATGGAGATGTAGACCAAAACATCTGGAAGGCAGAGAGTTGGGGAAAGGTGGCCGGAGCTCTTAGAGTTCACTTCCAGAAAAAGGATAGAAATCCAGCCTTAGAAACCAGGCAGGGTAGCAAACCCCGCAGACACAAAATGTTATTCATAGATGCAAAATGGAGAAAATAGATAGAGAAAAGTTTTCCTCCCTCTCTCACCGTGCTATTTATTTATCTATTAAATCTGCATATCGCCCTTCATCCAAAAATCTCAGGGCGGTTCACAGCATAAAAATGCAAAATAGAAACACAAAATACATGATAAAAACAAAATAAACCAAGAACCTTCCCTCCCACAAACACTAGATGCTGGGGACCTCCAACGAAGCTGAATGCTGGAGAATTCAGGGCAAATAAAAGAAAGCCCTTCTTCACAAAGTGCATATTCAGACTATGGAACTCCCTGCCACAGGAGGCAAGGGTGGCCACCAACCTAGATGGCTTTAAAAGAGGATGAGACAATTCCATGGAGGAGGATACAGTTATGCTGGTTGGGGCTGAGGAGAGTCGTGGGCCAAAACATCTGGAGGGCACCCAGTTGGCAAACATTGGTGTAGGTTCATCGCCTTCCAGCCCTGCTGTCGAGTCCTTTGGATGGCCATTCTCAACACCTGGATGCATGGATTTGTTGGCGACACTTCGGCAAGGCAAACACACCTTCTTCCTGAAGCAAGGGCTGGGCTAATTCGGGTCAGTGGTTGAGGAATAGTTGGGAGCAGGAAAAGCCAAAGGCCCTGATCCTCCTGGATCACTGGCTGTGCTGCTCCATGGCCCCAGAGTGCCTCCCTCCAGTTGTGGGGAGAGAAAGGTCTTGGGCCTCCCTCTCTTGTCCCAGTCCTCTGTGTCTTCATTAGTCCCCTTGGCCTCAAAAGGGACAAAGTGAAATTGACCAAGGAGGGAGGAACCCAATTGATTGAGCATCAGTTTCCGATCACTCATCCTCTCCCTTCTGCTTCTCCATCCATCCATCCATCTTCCTCTGCTCTTCCTTCTCTATTCACTGCAACTCGGGGAAAAGAATCTGTCTTGGTTCCTGTCAGCCAAGACATCTGCATCTCGGCCTCCTGCTTTGAGACATCTCTCCCCGTTTGCTCCATTGTGCTCCTTCCCTTCCCATTTGTCTTTAATCAAAGGCCAGCCGCTCCCCTTGAGGCAGTGGCCAAGGCTTCAGAGGGGCAGGGAGACGAGGACACCTTCCTTGCAGAATCTGAGCTCCAGAAAGTGGGGCATTAATCCACTTATGACACGGGTGCATCGTCTGAAGAAGCACAGCTGCCCAAATATCCGAAGACCACTCCTTGATCTTTCTGCCGATGCTTGTTACAGAAGGCTGAATCTCTTTGCTGAAGACATCAGCTTAGCAGGCTCAGATGGGGCGAATGATGACTGGTCTCCCATTTCCCCCATTTCCCCTAAACCCATAACGAGGGATGGGTGTGTGAATCAGGCACCAAGAATGGATCTTGGGAAGCACAAAAGAGCAGAAAGGTTGCAGCGCTTGAGACTTCCATGTAGAGAATCGGTAAGAGGCATTATATGAAATTATGCACGGAACGGAGAAAGCAGATTGGGAAAAGCGTTTCTCCCTCTCTCATAATGCTACAACAACAACAACAACAACAACAACAACAACAACAGCAGCAGCAACTTATTTATACCCCGCCCATCTGGCTGGGCTTCCCCATCCACTCTGGGCGGCTTCCAACAAAACACTAAAATACAATAACCTATTAAACATTAAAAGCTTCCCTGAACAGGGCTGCCTTCAGATGTCTTCTAAAAGTCTGGTAGTTGTTGTTCTCTTTGACATCTGATGGGAGGGTGTTCCACAGGGCGGGAGCCACTACCGAGAAGGCCCTCTGCCTGGTTTCCTGTAACTTGGCTTCTCACAGCGAGGGAACCACCAGACGGCCCCTGGTGTTGGAACTTAGCGTCTGGGCTGAATAATGAGGGTATAGACACCCCTTCAGATATACTGGACCGAGGCCGTTTAGGGCTTTCAAGGTTAGCACCAACACTTTGAATTGTGCTCAGAAATGTATTGGGATCCAATGTAGGTCTTTCAAGACTGGTGTTATGTGGTCTCGGGGGCCACCCCCAGTCACCAGTCTAGCTGCCACATTCTAGATTAGTTGTAGTTTCTGGGTCACCTTCAAAGGTAGCCCCACGTAGAGCCCATTGCAGTAGTCTAAGCAGGAGATAACCAGAGCTGGTAGACAGCTGCCCTGGACACAGATTTGACCTGCGCCTCCATGGACAGCTGTGAGTCCAGAATGACTCCCAGGCTGCGCACCTGGTCCTTCAGAGGCACAGTCGCCCCATTCAGGACCAGGGAGTCCCCCACACCCGCCCACCTCCTGTCCCCCCAAAACAGTACTTCTGTCTTGTCAGGATTCAACCTCAATCTGTTAGCTGGTAGAACTCGTGGACAGCCGATGAAGCTCAGTGCTGGAAGATTTGGGACAGAGAAAAAAGAAGGTCCTTCTTCATGCAGTGCATAGTCAACGATGGAACTCAATCCTCTGGGAGGCAACTTGGATGTGTTTAAAAGAGGATTAGAGAAATTCAGGAGGAGGAGAGGGCTCTGGAAGGCTACTAGTCACAATGGCTCTCCTCCGGCATCCACAGTTGGAGGCAGAGATGCTTCTGAATGCCAGTCTCTCTGGAAACCCCAGGAGGGGCGGCTGGCCTTTGTGCTTGGATCCTGCTTGCTGGCTTCCCTGTTGGCCATTGCGGAGACAGTATGCTGGACTAAATGGGCCATTGGCCTGATCCGGCAGTCTCTTCTTAGGTTCCCCTGTGAAATGAGCAGTTTCAAGGCACCATTTCAGCCCAGGTGATGTTGCAGCAGTGAGACTTGGCCCAAAGGCCCCTGTAAACAGTTCATGGCTTTCCAACACCCTCCTAGCCAGACAATTTTGTGTTTGGCAAAGAGCGGAGGTCGTGCGGCAGACAAGCCATGGCAGAAACGGGTCTGCGGACACAGTGTATTTGAACCCTGCTGGACTATAATACGCTAAGGACCATCTCCCCATATCCAAGGTGGGGAAACTGAGGCCTGGGTATCAAATCAAGCCCTCTAAGCCTACCTGGCCCTTGGGAGCTTAGAGAGGTGTAGAAACTATGGAACTCCCTGCCGTAAGCAATTCTCCCTTATTGTCTTTCACTGCTAGGGGAAGACTTTGTGGTTTCACAAGCTGCCTCCTGCTGGATATCTATTTTTCAATCTCCCTTTGATGTCTTCTGATACTCCTTGCTCCTGAAATTAGTTTACTTTGCGGAATTTTCTTGAATTCTGATTTTTCTGGATGCAGTTGAAGATTGGAAGATGCTTTGAGCACTCCCAGTTGGGGTGGAAAGACAGAGTAGGCAAATCAATCAATCAATCAATCAATCAATCAATCAATCAATGAATGTCCAAATGCAAGAAAGGACAGCAAAGTTCCTGGACCTCTGATGCTGGGGTAGGTAGGAAGGGGACTTTAGCAGGTGCTGCAATTTGAGATGGAGCTCCAATCCCCTGTCTAAGTGAGCAAACACTAGCCTTAATGCTGAAAGCCTGGGCATCAGTTGTGGCTGAAAGACTCAGTGCTGTATATAATATTTATTAATAAATTACTATTATCATGACATTTTGTACCCCAAATTAACCTCCAAGGGGCTCAAGGTGGCAACATGGTTCTTCCCATCACCACTTCATCATCTTCACCACTTCAACCTTTAAAGCCCTTTGTGGCTTAGGGCCCTCGTATTTACAGGACTGCCTCCCCTGGTATGCCTCGCAGAGGACCTTAAGGTCCATGAATAATCATAGCTTAGAGATCCTGGCCATAAGGAAGTCAGATTATCCTCCACCAGGGCCAGGGCCTTCTCAGTGATGGCTCCGACCTCGTGGAATGCTCTATCCCATGAGACTAGGGCCCTGCAGGATTTAACTTTCTTCCGCAGTGCCTGTAAGACAGAGCTATTCCGCCTGGCCTTTAATTTAAACTTAGCCTGATCTTTTATTCCCCTTCCTTCCCTCCCCCTCCTCTTCTTATGAAGATTACCCGCTCTGGGATCCCACAGCTAATTCTGCCCTGGTCTCCTTGCTGGCCCAAATAGGACTAATTTAGCCAGTTAGCCCTGGTGATCATTTAATGTTTATTGGATGGATTTCCCCCCTAAATTGATTTTTGAATTCTGAATTTATTGTTATTCATGCTTTATACTGTATTTTATGCTGTTTTTATAATTAAGTGTTTTAAATTGGTTGTTAACTGCCTTGAGCCTGGTTTTCTGAACCAGGAAGGGCAGGGTATTAATAATAATAATAATAATAATAATAATAATAATAATAATAATAATTTATTATCATCCTCCTCCTAACAACCCTGTGAGGTGGCACAGTGACTTCCCCAAGGTCACACGCAGCGAGCTTCATGGTTGAGGGAGGATTTGAACCCTGGCCTCTCTCAGTCCTAGAGACCAACACTCTAACCATTGCACCACAGTGGCTCTCATTTTATGGTCAAAAGGATATAAAAGAAATGTACAAAGCAGGAATCAGACCAAACAATACATTAATAACAATGAGATTTTTTTTAAAAAAAATCCCTATCAAAAGAACATTATGCTATTCAGAAATCAACAGTGGTGAGGACAATTTTATCCTTTGGAGAAGGCTTGGTGGAATATGGTTGGCCTTCAAAATATTTAACAACACACTCCACAAATGAAGTATTCTTAGGAACTGTGTCTTCCTTTACTCTCCCCTCTATTTGTACAGTTGCCTCACATGAATGCAAAATCTCACCTACTGGGTCCTAATGGATTTTAAAGTCCAAGTGCCCCCTCCTGTTTTGCAGGGAAATCCAAAGGGGAAGGGAAGGGATTAAGGGCATTTTCAAGACAAACACTTTCACTAAAGGGGATTTAAAATTCGAATTAGCATTGAAACCTTTTGTCCCTGGGCTTCAATGGGGCAATTTCTCCAGAGGAAGCATCTGAGGGAATTTGGGAAGGGGAGGGGGGGAGGTTGATAACTTTTTTGAGAGCAGAGCTCCTGTGCTTTTCACCCTCCACAAACGGGCAAAAACCCAACAGCGAAGACAATTCAGCCATGGAAGTTCTATGGTACCTCCATGCCGAGAAAAGGTTCACTGGTGGGATTTCTGCTTCTTGGGCAGGAGAGCCTTGCCCTAAAAAAAGTTGGCAACCTTAGAGGAGGGAAGGCAATATAGCAGGTGCACATGTTTGCTTTGGGTTTGTACGAAATTCGGAAGGCACTACAACCCAAGGAGAACATCTGGTTGACAGAGCAATAGAAAAGTTTGCTTAGGCATAGGCAAACTCTGGCCCTCCAGATGTTTGGGACTACAATTCCCATCATCCCTGACCACTGGTCCTGTTAGCTAGGGATGATGGGAGTTGTAGTTTGCTGGATCAGGCCAATGGCCCATCTAGTCCAGCATCCTGTTCTCACAGTGGCCCACAAGATGCCTGTGGGAAACTGGCAAACAGGATCAACTCTCCCCTCTTGTGGTTTCCATTACTGCTTCCAGCTGTGGCGGCAGAGCAGATCCATCCTGGTGGGTAACTACCGAAAGCCTTATCTTCTTCCACCAACCCCAGATCAATTATGAACAAGGTGAAAAACTCAGGCCCCAATAGTGATCCCTGGGGGACCCCACTGTCAACATCTGTCCATTGGAAGGACTGATCCACAAGAGCCAGCTTGTCTTCTCCTGCTCCAGAGGGTAGGGACTCGAACCCATGTCTTCAAGCTCCAAGAAAAGAGATTCCGACGCAACATCAGGAATAACTTTCTGGTGGTGAGAGCTGTTGGACATTGGAACAGACTCCTTCGGGAGGTGACAGACTCTCCTTCCTTGGAGGTTTTCAAGTAGAGGTTGGGTAATGCTCTCTGAAACACTTCTGTGGTGCTTAACGCTGCCCTGTGAGCACTGAGAACATAATGGTCCTTCTGGGTCAGATCCAGGATCCATTTGACAGCTGAAGATCATGTCTGCAGACCAGGGCCAGCCAATTAGGTCCCCCTTGTGCCAATTCTAGGCCTCTAACCCACCAAAGCGAGATTGGAAAGACCATGTGCAAAAGCCACAACCCTCACAAGGTTTTGAGAATGCTTGCTTTTCCCTCCAGGATCAAAGCTGCCATCAAAACCTTTACTAGCCCTTGGTTAAATCAGTAAATCTTGAATCTGCTTTGGACCAATTCAGTCCATTGCTCCATATAGCTCAATATTGTCTACACTGACTGGCAGGTGGGTCCACACGGTTCCAGGTGAGGGTCTGGAGATGCCAGTGGAGACCTTCTGCATGCAAAGCAAATGCTCTTCCACTGTCCTATGGCCCTTCCTTGACCTTCCAGGCAGCCTCAGCCTCAGTCCTCCCACCTGTGTTATGGGGATACTAACAGCTGTCTAATTTTGTTGGGCTTTTTCAAGACTTAAGGCTCAAGGCTGTTTCAAGCTCAAGCAGATGAAATAACTTCAGTATGAGAAAGAAGCGTTCACCGCGTAGTCATTTTAATGATCCGTACTGTTTTTAATGTTGTTTTAAAAAATGTTTTCATGCTGTTGCCCTATGCACTGATATTTTAGGAGTGTGTATAAACAGGTAGGCTGATAACAGTTCATAACTACAGTTTACCCAGCCAGGTGGGTGACATGTAAATAACAACAAGAAGCTGGTTCTTGCCTTAAGGTAAAGGGACCCCTGACTATTAGGTCCGGTCGTGAATGACTCTGGGGTTGCGGCGCTCATCTTGCTTTATTGGCCGAGGGAGCCGGCGTACAGCTTCCGGGTCATGTGGCCAGCATGACTAAGCCGCTTCTGGCGAACCAGAGCAGCATACGGAAACGCTGTTTATTTTCCCGCCGGAGGGGTACCTATGTATCTGCTTGCACTTTGACGTGCTTTCAAACTGCTAGGTGGGCAGGAGCAGGGACCGAGCAACGGGAGCTCACCCTGTCACGGGGATTCAAACCGCTGACCTTCCGATCGGCAAGCCCTAGGTTCAGTGGTTTAACCCACAGCGCCACCCGCTTTTCCTTCGGACATCCCTATTTTCATCGGAGAAATGTTGGAACGTCTGGAGCCAAGGAGATAAGTGCAGTGGTACCTCGGGTTACATACGCTTCAGGTTACAGACTCTGCTAACTCAGAAATAGTATCCTGAGTTAAGAACTTTGCTTCAGGATGAGAACAGAAATCGTGTGGTGGCAGCAGGAGGCCCCATTAGCTAAAGTGGTGCTTCAGGTTAAGAACAGTTTCAGGTTAAGAACGGACCTCCAGAATGAATTAAGTTCTTAACCTGAGGTACCACTGTAACTAGACAACCTTTAGAAGACATTTGAAGGCAGCCCTGCATAGGGAGGTTTTTAAATGCTTAATGTTATATTATGTTTTCATATATGTTGGAAGCCACCCAGAGTTGCTGGGGCAACCCAGTCAGATTGGTGGGGTATTAACAACAACAACAACAACAACAACAACAACAACAACAGAATAGGATGTCCCTATTTTCATTGGAGCAATGTTGGAGGGAAGGAAAGGGCTGTCAGTGGCTCCTAGCCAGGATGTCTCTGTTCTGCCTCCACAGTCGGAGGCTGGGATGATTCTGAATCCCAGTTGTGGGTGTCTGCGAATAGAGGATGTCGGACTAGATGGGTCACTGGCCTGATCCAGCCAGCTCTTCTTACCTCCTGCTGGAGAACTTGCTGCCAGCTGATGGTGACCCTCAAGGTCCCTTTGTCTCCAGCCTGGCAGGAGCCTTTGACCCTGCCAAAGGGGGACCTGGGACAAATATGTGAGCAGGCTCCCTCTGAAAGGCGCCCCCTCCTCCTCCTCCTCCCCCCCCAACCCACAGCTGCTGCTGCTGTTGGCTGAGCAGGCAGGCTGGGGAGGTGGACAGGTTGCTAAACAAGCTAATTAGATCACGGGGCTGGTGAAAGAGAGCCCCAACTGTCAGGCTGCGGGAGTTGTGAAAAAGTTAATTCGATTAAGTTTCCCCTCTAAACTAATTAGGCAGCAGGCTGCCACGCGAGAGGAGGGGGGGGGGAGACGGCGGGCAGGGCTCTTGCTCATGCCTGCCCAAAGCCAGGGGCAGAATTGGGCACATTGCAAGGAGAGATGGCGGGAGGACAAAAGGAGGAGAGAAAAAGGCTGGAGAGGAAGGGGAAGATGGGAGGGTGGGGTGAGCTCTGTGCCACAGCACCTGCTTTGCAGTTTAGTCCTGGGGGTCTCCAGGTAATGGGGCTTGGGAAGACCACCCCCCCTCCACCGACCGATCTCTGTGCACAGAAGAAGCCTTGCACTCAGCTAAGGTTTGGGAGCTGATAGGGAGTGGCTGTAGTTCGACACTATGGCATCTGGAAGATCTTGGATTCAGTTTCCAGTGGCATCTCTAGGTAGGGCTGGAATCCTGGAGAGATGCAGTCCTCTGAGGCATCCCTCCTCATCCTCCTGCTCCTCAAAGCTAAGCCTTCATTATTTTGGTTGCACTGGAGTGGTTGGTCCTTTAGATGCTTCCAAGTGGTGTTGCTTAGTCGTGTCCGACTCTTCATGACCCCCTGGACCAGAGCACGCCAGGCACTCCTGTCTTCCACTGCCTCCCGCAGTTTGGTCAAACTCATGCTGGTAGCTTCAAGAGCATTCTCCAACCATCTCGTCCTCTCCCGTCCCCTTCTCCTTGTGCCCTCCATCTTTCCCAACATCAGGGTCTTTTCCAGGGAGTCTTCTCTTCTCATGAGGTGGACAAAGTCTTGGAGCCTCAGCTTCAGGATCTGTCCTTCCAGTGAGCACTCAGGGCTGATTTCCTTCAGAATGGAGAGGTTGGATCTTCTTGCAGTCCATGGGACTCTCAAGAGTCTCCTCCAGCACCAGAATTCAAAAGCATCAATTCTTCCCGATCAGCCTTCTTTATGGTCCAGCTCTCTCTTCCATACATCACTACTGGGAAAACCATAGTGGTCAGTTCTTTTGATGCTTCCAAGTACTAATGGTTAATTTCCCCAAGTGTCACCTAACAAAGAAGTTTCCCTGACTTCATCAAAGCTTGTTGATTGACCAGGATTAAAGAGTGGTACATACTTATGACATTTACTTTCACTCTTCACATGCGAATTGCTGCTGCTCAGGTGGAGGTTGCACATTCCAATACACATGGATCTTGATTACATTCCCAAAGTCTGACACACAGTATCTTACACATAAACACTAATTAAACACCTCAAACCCATTGCACAACCCCCTTTCTAATATACACTGAGACTGCTTTGCAGCATACCCTGTTATAACATACAAGTCCTAACTAAATCCTAATATTTATTAGCCTAAAGATAAACACCACAGATCTATTATCACATATTGTGCAGCCTTATTGCTCTTCCTCCTGAGAAATCTGGCCCTGCAGGACAGATCTGTGCTTCCTGCGGGTTTTTCAGACCCTCACAACAAACTCCCAGCCCTGCCTGAGACAGAGCCAGATTTCTGAAGGTTCTGGATTCATGGCGAACTCATCTGGAACTTGTCAAGCTGAATATCTGCCTCCAGAAGACTTGCTAACTGAGACGCCAGTCAGTCGGGCTGCATCCATCCATCCAGGTCTAGCAATGGCTATTTGTGGCTGCAGTGAAACTGCACAGAATGACAGGGCTAAAGGGGAACCCAAAGGACATCTGGCCATTCCATCCTCCTGTGGATGCAGGCCGTAGGCAGATGAGGTCAGGTGTCCAGCCTCTGCCTGCGGAAGGTTCAATCTCTGCTGGCATTTCTAGCCAGGACTGAGAATGTCCTGTCCAAAACTCTGGAGAGATGCTGCCTGTCCGTGTAGACAGCATTGAGCTTGATAGACCAATGGCCTAACTCAGTACATAACAGGTTCCTGTGTTCCTACAACAGCTGCTGTTACGGCATCTCGATAGATGCTCCATCGACCTCTGCCTAAAAACCATTGACAAAGGAGAGTCTGCTGCCTTTCAAGGCTGAAGATGAGCAGATAGTACTGTGAGGAATTTTATTTTATTTCCCCCAATGTTTAGTCTAAATGGTTTATTTCATTACATGAAATTTACACACCGCTTGATTGTTAAAACAGAAAACAAAAAACCCTCAAAGCATTTCACAAAAAGAATAAAACAATAAAAGGAATGGTAAAAAGCGTTAATAAAACATTTCAAAAAACCAAAACCAGCAGTAAACTCTCCCAACGAGGGAGAGTCCATCACTTTCCAACAGAGTCTGTTTCACTGTCAAACAGCTCTGATTGTCAGAAAGTTCTTATTGAAGTTTAGTCGAAATCTCCTTTCTTGAATCCATCGGATCGAGTCCTATCCTCTGGAACAGGTCAAGGTTCCACATACCGGGGCAGAATTGTATAAACTAAAATGTTTCTAAGCAGGCACCACAAAGACTGCAGCGAAAGCGCCTGCCTGATGTCAGCAGGCAGGGAGTTCCAAAGTGTAGGTTCCAGCACACTAAACAATCAAGCTCTCACAAAGGTGGAATGGGGGTTACTTGTAGCAGTGCCAGTTCTGCATCTTGAAGCTGTCGACTGGGCATGGATGGGGTGAGGTGATCCTGCAGGTAAACTGGTCCCACGTTGTTAAGGGCTTTATTTTAATTTCTAATTTTTTTCTTCCCTTTTTCTTTTTATATTAAAATACTGCTAGATTTAGAATAAACATTTTGCTGACAAAATAATAATCATAAATAAAAAAGAATAAACATGTGCACCCCATCACAGAGACCATTCTATTGTAACTATCCAACCTCCCAAAATTTAAACACCTCTTGCGGTGGTTTGGCCCCTTTCCGTTTTAACAGTACAAATTCTACAAACACCCTCCATACTTCCTCAAAATCATTTCTCCTGCGAATTCCCCGTCTTACCTTAATGGCACATGTTAATTTATCATTAATACCTATATCCCACACCTCTTTACACCATTATTCCATTTTATATTCTGCTTGCCCCTTCCACTTCCTAGCTATAATAACTCCTGCAGCTGTCAATAAATTTGTGAGTCCTTCACAGCGAACCTTCCACCCAATTGTAAACTGACAATAATGATACCTCTGGACTTTTGGTCAGCTTTCACCCAGTGATTTCTGCTATCTCCTTAAACACCCTTTGCCCCCCCCAGTGTACTTATTTACACCCCACCACCACCACATGTGAACTTAATTCCCCGTTTCCTGGCATCCCCTCCAACATAACACTGAATATTGTTAAGGGTTTTATATACTAATAGTGACACCTTGACCTTGGCCTGGTAGGAAATGGGCAAGCAATGCAGATCTCCGAGCCGAAGGTGACAAGGTCTCACTCCTGTCGGCAATGGCTCTGCAGCATTCTGGATCAGGTACAAGGGAAACTCCACAAATATTGCATTGCAGTAATTTGGTCTAGGAATAACCAACACAAGAACTTCCGTGGCTGGGCTTTCCGAACGTGGCTGTCTCACCAACTGCAGATGTCCCTCCCCTTTCCAAATTCAGTAATCTGATCAGGGCACGCGTAAGCCGAGTCTTCTGCCCAGCTTGGTGTCCTGCAGCGGATTCTCACAACGACAAGGCTTTTATTTCCTTCTCCTTTTATTTTTACCCAAATAAACACCCCTTCATTGCATGCAAAGTGCATGGATTTCCTTGCGTGTGGCTGAATCTTCTGCACATGATGTTCCTTCTCCTTCTGGCTTCTTTTGAATATGTTATACCCTTGGAACTCTGCATGGGAGCCACATATCTTTTAACAACAGGTATCAGCAAAAGTAAAGGTAAAGGGACCCCTGACCATTAGGCCCAGTTGTGGCCGACTCTGGGGTTGCGGCGCTCATCTCGCTTTATTGGCTAAGGGAGCTGGCGTACAGCTTCCAGGTCATGTGGCCAGCATGACTAAGCCATTTCTGGCGAACCAGAGCAGCGCATGGAAATGCCGTGTACCTTCCCGCCGGAGTGGTACCTATTTATCTACTTGCACTTTGACGTGCTTTCGAACTGCTAGGTTGGCAGGAGCAGGGACTGAGCAACAGGAGCTCACCCCGTCGCGGGGATTCGAACCACTGACCTTCTGATCGGCAAGTCCTAGGCTCTGTGGCTTAACCCACAGCTTCCCGTGTTAAGAATTTGAGTTACTGAGCCGCATGCTCCTCAGCTGTTTCCGGTGCCAACCCACTGGGCAGGAGGAAGGGGTCCTGTGGGCCGCTTAGAAGGCAACTGGGGCCCACACAGTGCTCTTTTGTGCACAAGTTAAATCTTTGGTCTGGGTTCAGCAGAAGATGGACAGCTGTCAGTCTCAAGAGAAGTGCAACGGATGGGGGGGGTGCGCATGATTCAAGCATCTGGAAAAACCAGGCTCAGTGCTTGAGGTTTAGGGAACGAAATCCATATTTTGCTTAACAGAGAGAGCTAAGATGTAGCGTGGGGAGGAAGCAGCTGGCTTTAAAGGGCTTTTCAAAGCGAATGGAAAAAGGACCAACAGCTGGAGTGTTCGTGCCACTGATGATTTTTTTCAAAAATATTGTTATTTAATGGGTATATTGCTCAATGCTGAGTCATGCTGGGGGGTGGGAGGGGGGGGCGGCAGTGTTGTTGGGCACAAGAGAGAGGGAGGAATAAGGACAGCAAGGTCACCCCAAACAGCAACAAAGGGGAGAGGAAAGTAGAGAAGGGAAGGAGGGAAAGGAAATAGAAGGAAGAGAGAAGGAAATCGGAGGAGGAGGAGGGGGAAAGCAGATCAAGAGGAAGGAAGAAATGAGAAAAATGGGAGGTAAGATAGAAGGAAGAAAAGCAGCAAGGACTCAAACAGCCCAGGAGAAAGCGGGGGGGGGGGGGGGGGAGAGGGGGGAGCAATATCCAAAGGGCAGGGGCCATAACAGAGAAGGTTTCACTCGTCACCCTCTCAGGCCTTTTAAAAAATTGGGGGGTTTTAAAATTACAAATTTAAGAAAGGGAAGGGAAGGGAAGGGAAGGGAAGGGAAGGGAAGGGAAGGGAAGGGAAGGAAGGAAGGAAGGAAGGAAGGAAGGAAGGAAGGAAGGAAGGAATCATGATGAAAAGAAAGACCTATCAGCAAACATTAACACAGTAAGAATTAATACCTCCATCTTAGTTTACACTTATAGATCATTATTTGCCATCCAGGGTATTAAGTCTTTGGCCCAACACTCAGATGCTGAGTGTTTATGCTTCCAGGCTTGGTTCAGCTTTTGCTCAATCCACCTCAATTTTAAATACGTAGAATCATAGAATTGTGGAATTGGAAGGGACCCTGTGGGCGATCCAGCCCAACCCTGGGACCTCCAGCTCTGGAGGCCCCATTTCATGGAATGCCAGTCTCTATGGGCTGAGCAACAGGGAAGAGCTCTTTGTCCTCCTTGCAGACATCCCAGAGGCATCCACAGCGAGGAGGTGACTGCTGGGTTAAATTGGATTTTTCCGGTCTGACACGGCAAGGTGACACCCGCATGCTTATCCTGTCCATTTCTGGTTCTGTCCCAGGACTAAGACATCCAGGGAGGCCACAACTACCCTTTCATGAGAGATCAAATAAAGCCCTTCTTCACTCAGCACATATTTAACCTGTGGAACTCCTGCCCACAGTAGGTAGTGACGGCCACCAACCTGGATGGGCTTTATAAGAGAATTAGAAATTCATGGAGGAAGAGTGTCTCAGTGTCTGCTAGCCACAATGGCTAGAGCTCAGGTCCTGCTTGCGAGTTTCCCTTTACACAAACACACACTCAGGAAATGAACAATTTAGGCATGAGTCGGAAGAGGGAAGAATGGGACCAGAATTGGGCAGGGAGTGTTATGTGCACTCCAACGGTTGCAGGGGCCAGGCTTGGACCCCCACATGAAATGCCCATTGCCTGTATGCAGTTTTAATTTCAGTAGTGTTCAATTAAGGGAACGCGGGTGGCGCTGTGGGTTAAACCACAGAGCCTAGGACTTGCCGATCAGAAGGTTGGTGGTTCAAATCCCTACGACGGAGTGAGCTCCCGTTGTTCAGTCCCTGCTCCTGCCAACCTAGCAGTTCGAAAGCACATCAAAGTGCAGGTAGATAAATAGGTACCGCTCCAGCGGGAAGGTAAACGGCGTTTCCGTGCGCTGCTCTGGTTCACCAGAAGCGGCTTAGTCATGCTGGCCACATGACCCGGAAAAACTGCGGACAAACGTCGGCTTCCTCGGCCAGTAAAGCAAGATGAGGGCCGCAACCCCTGAGTTGTCTGCGACTTAACGGTCAGGAGGTCCCTTTACCTTTTAGTATTCAATTACTTGCTAATACAGTGGTGCCTCGCAAGACGAAATTAATTCGTTCTGCGAGTTTCTTCGTCTTGCGGATTTTTCGTCTTGCGAAGCACGGATGCACCCTGGTATTAACGGTTTTAAGAAAACGGAAACAAACTCGCAAGACGTTTTGTCTTGCGAAGCAAGCCCATAGGGAAAATCGTCTTGCGAAGCAACTCAAGAAACGAAAAACCCTTTCGTCTTGCGCGTTTTTTGTCTTGCGAGGTACCACTGTATTATCTTTTCTAAGTTTTTAGCTTTCTAGCTTTTCCAATTTTATCTATGTTTCTGTCTTTTTAACCTCTAGTCCATATTGAGTCCCCATCTCGGAAAAAGGCAGAATAATAATAATAATAATAATAATAATAATAATAATAATAATAATAATGATGATGATGATGATGATGATGATGATGATGATGGCGGCACTGGTTGGCCGCAGTGAGAGCAGGCGGCTGCACAGGGTGAATCAGTGGCCTGATCCAACAGGCTATTTTACAGGAGGGGAGAGGGCTCTCGTGCTTGGATCCTGCTTGGTCTGATCCAGCCATCTTCTCTTGCGTTCCCACGTTCCACCCAAGGGGCTTTGCTCTGCAGGATGCAAGCTCTGGCCAAACCTTTGCTGAGCTCCCTCTCAGACCCTCCTCCTCCTCCTCCACTTGGCAGTGTGGCATTATTTGCTCTAGAGGCAGATGAAGCCGCCTGGGCGAGGATGAGGCCAGGACGATGTGGGACCACCCCAGCCCTCAGCTCTGCAGCCCCTTCTGGTAGTGGGAGCCTGCATGGGCCTAATTGAATTACCGTCCCCGGCACGGGGCTGAAGGCTGCTGGTAATTGAATTTCTGCTGTCACAGGCTACTGTTTCTCTCCTCCAGCCTCTGCCTGGGTTTTTATTGTTCCTTGGTTTGACTGCGATGGCACATTTATTTGATCTGTCACAGGCAGCCCTTTCACCCTCGCCAGTTTGCTTAAAGGCACGCCGCCTCGGCCTGCTTTCCTCCCACCCCCCTGCCTCCCAGCTAAACACAATTAAAACAAATCGGGGTGCGTGTGTTGTGCTTCAGCCCTTGTCCCTTGTGGATAAGCGATTGGGTCCTCTTCTTACCCAGGGCTTGTTTGCAAGCCAGGAACAATCCTGGATTGGACTGAGGACTGGGAATGTGCCCAGGACACAATGGCAGACCTGGGAGGGGCCCCCAAGAGCCATCGAGCCCAACTCCCTGCAGATAATCACGGTTTTTAAAGGTGGGGGCCTTTCCCAACTCAGGAGCTTTGGGGTAGTAGTGCTGGCGGGCGGATCAGGACGGTATGGGCTCAAGCTGGCGGGCACTTCCATGCAAAAGGGGGCTTCATTTTGAGAGGGCATGTGCCCCACTTTAATTATGATGCTAAAGTGACTGGCACTGGGGTTTTTTTCTCTGTGGGGGGAAGGGGTGCTTGACAATGTTGCTCTGAATTTGCCAGGTCCCTGTACAAAGTATGCACTGTGGGGCTACCTTTGAAGGTGACCCGGAAACTGCAATTAATCCAGAATGCGGCAGCGAGACTGGTGACTGGGAGTGGCCGCCGGGACCACATAACACCGGTTCTGAGAGATCTGCATTGGCTCCCAGTACGTTTCCGAGCACAATTCTAAGTGTTGGTGCTGACCTTGAAAGCCCTAAACCGCCTCGGTCCTGTATACCTGAAGGAGCGTCTCCACCCCCATCGTTCAGCCCGGACTCTGAGATCCAGCGCCGAGGGCCTTCTGGCGGTTCCCTCATTGCGAGAAGTGAGGCTACAGGGAACCAGACAGAGGGCCTTCTCGGTAGTGGCACCCGCCCTGTGGAACGCCCTCCCATCAGATGTCAAAGAGATAAAGAATTACCTGACGTTCAGAAGACATCTTAAGGCAGCCCTGTTCAGGGAAGTTTTTAATATGTAATGCTGTACGGTTTTTAACACTGATTGGGAGCCGCCCAGAGTGGCTGGGGAAAACTCAGCCAGATGGGCGGGGTATAAATAATAAATTATTATTATTATTATTATTATTATTATTATTATTATTATTCCCAAACAATGAAAATTCAATAAGACCTTTTATGCCCTCATTTGGGAGAAGGGAGACGGATATTCTCTCTCTCTCTCTCTCTCTCTCTCTCTCTCTCTCTCTCTCACACACACACACACACACACACAGATGTGATTAGCAGGCTGAAGTTCATCTCTGTATACGAGGAAGCCCCATGCACTTTGTGCCACCACCCAGATGCTGAACACTGAGAGCCAAACATATGCCAGGCAGTGTAGTACAGTGGTACCTTGGTTCTCAAACTTAATCCATTCCAGAAGTCTGTTCCAAACCAAAGCGTTCGAAAACCAAGGCGTGCTTTCCCAAAGAAAGTAATGCAAAACGAATCAATCCATTCCAGACTTTAAAAAACCCCTAAAACAGCAATTTAACATGAATTTTACTATCCAACGAGACCATTGATCCATAAAATGAAAGCAATAATCAATGTAAAGGTAAAGGTAAAGGTACCCCTGCCCGTACGGGCCAGTCTTGACAGACTCTAGGGTTGTGCACTCATCTCACTCTAGAGGTCGGGAGCCAGCGCTGTCCGGAGACACTTCTGGGTTACGTGGCCAGCGTGACAAGCTGCATCTGGCAAACCAGAGCAGCCCACGGAAACGCCGTTTACCTTCCCGCTAGTAAGTGGTCCCTATTTATCTACTTGCACCCGAGGGTGCTTTCGAACTGCTAGGTTGGCAGGCGCTGGGACCGAGCGACGGGAGCGCACCCCACCGCGGGGATTCGAACCGCCGACCTTTCAATCAGCAAGTCCTAGGCGCTGAGGCTTTAACCCACAGCGCCACCTGCGTCCCTAATAATCAATGTACTGTACTATAAAAAATTAGACAGTAAAGGTAAAGGGACCCCTGACCATTAGGTCCAGTCGTGGCCGACTCTGGGGTTGCGACGCTCATCTCGCTTTATTGGCTGAGGGAGCCGGCGTACAGCTTCTGGGTCATGTGGCCAGCAGGACTAAGCCGCTTCTGACGAACCAGAGCAGCGCACAGAAACACCATTTACCTTCCCACCAGAGTGGTACCTATTTATCTACTTGCACTTTGACGTGCTTTCGAACTGCTAGGTTGTCAGGAGCTGGAACTGAGCAACAGGAGCTCACTCTGTCGCGGGGATTCGAACCGCCGACCTTCTGATCGGCAAGTCCTAGGCTCTGTGGTTTAACTCACAGCGACACCTGTGTCCTTTAATAAGACAGTAGGTGATAAAAATAAAAAATATTTTTTTTCTTACCTGCACGGATGTTAGTCATTGTTTGGATGGGGGGGCTTTTATCCATTTCCGCAGTCACACAATCAATCAATCAATCAATCAATCAATCAATCAATCAGTAGCTGAAGTGGGTTCTGCACAGTCACAGAAACAAATTAACCGAAAAAGCCTCAAAAACATAAAATAGCAAAAACAAAAGCGCCAAACTTAATCCGTTCCAGAAGTCCATTTGACTTCTGAAATGTTCAAAAACCAAGACAAAGCTTTTGATTGGTGCAGGCGCCCTGGAAACAATAGCCGAGAGATGCATTAGACATTCAGCATCCGAAAAACATTTGAAAACCGGAACACTCACTTCCAGGTTTTCGGCATTTGGGAACTAAGACGTTTGAGAAACAAGGTACCACTGTAGTTAGAGCGTCGGACTAGGGCCTGGGAGACCAGGGTTCAAATCCCCCACTCACAGGTGTGACCACGGGGGCCATTCGCTGCCTCTCAGCCTTGCCTACCTCACAGGGCTCTTCTGGGGATAAAATAAGGATCTGGGAGAAAAATACACATGTATGTCTCACTGTGCTCCGTGGAGGAAAAAAGAAGGAATATAAACACAATCAATTGATCAATCAATCAATCAATCAATCTCTCATTCATTCATTCATTCATTCATCCTCCTCCCTGGATGGAGGCGAGTGATCCACAACCCATTCTGGGGCAGCTGTGATATAGGAGGCTAGGCATTTTGGATAGACCCATTTCCTGTTGAGAAGACATTAAGAACCTGGGCTGTCTCTCCACTTCACTCTCCCTGCTGCTGACCCACAACTCTGCAACGCTCGCCCAACTCACAAGAATGTCCTGCCCAGATTCTGTCCTCCACCTTGGGGGGGGGGAGGGGGCAGAGGAGAACAGGCGGTGCACATTATTATCAGGCCTTGGAAAGCTGGATGAAGTTCATCCCTCTTGTCAAGTTAATTAAAATAATTTCAGCTGGATTTTGAGTACACCTGCAATTTAATGGTTCCCATTTTGAATTTTGTTGGGTTATTATCTTCCTTAGTAGGTCAGGCAACCCGCTGTTTTGAATAGGGTGGGGGTGGGGTGGGGAGAAGTTTATGGAACCGAGAGGGTAGGGGGTGCCCCCCAAATGTTTGGGAACTGCAGGGTTGGAAAGGAGGCTGCTCTGTCTCCTCTGAGAATTGCAAGACAGGAGGGAATGCAAGGCTCAAAGCTTTGAACGCTTGAGCCTCATCATCACAGCAGACAGCAGGATGAGGCCACAGAGGTCCTTGTTGCGTTGTTGCCTTTTGTCCATTTCCCATCTGGTCCACGAGGTTCAAACCAAGAACATTTTGCCAAAAACATTATTTAGGCAAGCCTACCCAGATGTTTTGAAAGTTGATGCACATTTTAATCTGTTTCTATATTGTTATTTAACTTTTCAAAAGTCTTAAAATTATTGTTGCCGATTCTTCTTATTGATAACGTTTATTGCTTCATCTTTTTCATAAACCGCTTAGAGGGTTTTCAAAATCAAGTGTATAAATTTTATAGATGGATGCAGAATCGTGCTCCAATAAGAGATGGGACCCAGGAACTGAAGCACCAAGAATGAGCGCATTTGTGGCTTTCTTATGAAATGTAATTTTATTAATCAAAGCGGTGTTAAGGTGCAGTTCAAAACCCAAAGTGCTTCCAGGTGGGTTTACAAGTCCAAGGTGCAGGGAATGGAAGGACTAGGGTGAGGAGAGGAGAGGCTGAAGGCATGAAGTCTGTTGCTTTTAAACCTTAAGGAGGGAGAGCTGTGATCAGAAGCATGAGGCTCTGGATCTGGCTCCTCAATATTGGCCCTCCAGATGTTTCTGGCCTACAACTCCCATGATCCCTAGCTAGCAGGACCAGTGGTCAGGGATGATGGGAATTGTAGTCTCCAAACATCTGGATGGCTGAGGTTGAGAGGCATGTTCAAAGTATTCAGCTTGCAGAATCAGCCTTTTCTTGGTGCAGAATTTGGAAGCATCCAGAGCAAGCTTCCAAATTCTGCACCAAGAAAAGGCTGATTCTGCAAGCTGAATACTTTGAACATGCCTAGCAAATTTGGCCTCTTTGCTCTAGCCTCTGTTGGCCACAAAAAGGAAGTATCTGGGTAGTGTTCTGCAGAACCTATCCTTGCAACTGTTCTGCCACTGTGAGAACAAGATGCTGGACTAGATGGGACATTGGCCTGATCCAGCAAGCTCTGCTTATGTCTTTATGTCTTGTTTGTCCAACGTGGCTCAGGTGAGTGGATGCCCTATGCAGAGAACAGGCATGGTGCCAATGTGGCTTGCAAAGAGCTCAGGATGATCCACACAACAGGGAGCCAAGTTGCCCACTGCTCTGGGAAGGCAACTCACTGCCCCCCACAACCCCCTGACTTCTCCTCCTTGCTCTGAGTGCAGAGGTATGTTTTGAGAGAACTTTTGCAAGCCAATGTACTCAAAAGGTTCCTTGGAGAACCCGTTCCAGGGACCCAAACGCTGTGGGAGAGCCACACCAGGAAGTCTGGGTGCAAGACCACCCCACCCCACCCCTGAGAGCCACGCTCTCTGCAAAGCAAGGTCCAAAAAGCAAACTCTCATCTCCCCACTTTTCCCCTGCTGCGAATGAAATCGCTGACAAGGCTGACAAATCTGTTACCCTTCCGCTCAGCTTAATGAGGCTGATTCTCAGCCCTGCGAGCTACGGTTGCTCCACGAAATAAATAAGAAATGCAGAACACTTTTGGAGTGCTAAAACTGATAAATCATCATCATCATCATCATCATAATAAAGGTATTCCTACCCTGGTTCCTGTTCTCAATCCTCCGGCTGTAATTAGATTAGCAGTCAAACCTCGAGGCAAACTCAATCAATGGGGCTGGAGCTCTGCATGCTTATCAGAGTTATATATATGCTCACTGGCGATCAATCGATCAATCTACACCCGTGGCATCTTTGCATGGCCAGCATCTTGTGGAAAAGCTGGCACGGTCCACAGCTGGGCCCTGGGCCCACCCCCAGGGAGTGTCGTCTGCGGCACAGTATCGCCATTGTACAAATCTATGGGGAGGTCGTACTTGGGATACAGTGTGATGTTGTGCTTGCCACACCTCTGAAAGGATAGTGCAGAGTTGGAAAAGGTTCAGAGAAGGGCAACAGAAATCATCAGAGGGTGGAGTGAACTCCCCATGAGGGGAAAAGGCACTTAAGGCTAACAGGGAAACGATTGAGGTCTGCAAGATTGTATATGGCCTGGAGAGGCGTTTATCTCCTCCTCTCTTAATATTAGAGCCCAGAGAGGCCATTAAACAATGCTTGAATGTTGGAACAGGCAATACGGACAAAAACAAGTAGTTCTTCACACAGTGCCTAGTTAAGTTATGGAGATTGCTCCCACAAAATGCAGTGAGGCCCACCAACAAGAGGATTAGACAAACTCCTGGACCAGAGGGCTCTCAATGACTACCAGCCAGGAAGGCTATGTTCTGCCTCCACTGCTGGGGGGGGGGGGGAATGCCTCTGAATACTACTTAGGGTGGGGTCCACAGGCAAGGAGAGCGCTGCTGTTGTGCTCAGGTCCTGTTTGCGGGCTTCTCTCAAGGCGGCATCTGTTTGGCTGCTGTAAGAGCTAGAAGCTGGGTCTGATCCAGTATCCAGGCACTGGCTCTTGTTTCAGTAAAAAGGAACTAACTATGCCACCAAACGCTCTGCAGTTTGAATCGAAGAACTGTAGCATTGGAAGGGACCCTAAGGGTCATAGCTAATTCATGGCCACTGGCTCCCTCCTTACTCTCAAACTTTGCTCCTCCCCACTTTATTATTATTTTTTAAAAAATAATATTTATTACTTTCCCAACAGTTTAAACACTACAAAAGAAAAAGAAAAAGTTAAACAAGACAATACAGTACCATACAAAAACAAAAACACTACACAACACTAAGACATTAAACTAACAAAACAAAACAGAAACAATTTAAGACACATCCAATAATTTCAGTATCTTATCTTTCATTCACTTGTTTCAACGACCTCCTCACACCTCCCTTTTTGTATTCCACTTCTATTAATTGTTTCAGCAATTCCTTTCCATCTTCCTCTGTTTTCTGTCCTGTAATTATCTTAACATATTCTAACCTTGTTTTTCCCTTTAATACACTAATAATCTATTTGTACTTAGTTCCTCATAACATTTCTACTAAAGCCATATAACTTCATTCCAACATTTTTCTAACATTCATTAATTTTACAGTATTTCTGTAAATAGTCTTTAAACTTTTTCCAGTCTTCTTCCACCGACTCTTCTCCCTGGTCTTGGATTCTGCCAGTCATTTCCACCAGTTCCATATAGTCCATCAACTTCATCTGCCATTCTTCCCGGGTGGGTAAATCTTGTGTCTTCCAATACTTCGCAATGAGTATTCTTGCTGCTGTTGTTGCATACATAAAAAAAGTTCTGTCCTTCTTTGGCACCAATTGGCCGACCATGCCCAGGAGAAAGGCCTCTGGTTTCTTCAGGACGGTATATTTAAATACCTTTTTCATTTCATTATAAATCATCTCCCAGAATGTCTTAATCCTTAGGCATGTCCACCAAAGGTGAAAGAATGTACCTTCAGTCTCATTACATTTCCAACATTTATTGTCAGGTAAATTATAAATTTTCGCAAGCTTGACTGGTGCCATGTACCACCTATAAGCCATTTTCATTATATTCTCTCTTAAGGCATTACATGCTGTGAATTTCATACCTGTGGTCCATAACTGTTCCCAGTCAGCCATCATGATGTTATGCCCATGCTCCTCCCCACTTTAAAGCATGGCAGGGTGCACAATATTTCCTACTGTTTTAGGAAACTAAATAAATTTCAGAGCAGCAAACAATCCCACGAGGAGGAGAAGGAGGAAGCACATGTTTGGGAAGGGCAAAAAAGACGCCCTCAGTCATGTGGCTTTGGAGAGCTGCGCCCCATTGTGACGTTTTGGGCATGTTTCTTGAGTTTGGCGAGCTCCAACGTCCTCGCTGCCATGGGAGCCACCGGCCCCTAGGCAGGCAGAGAACAGAAGCGTAAGCCAGAGAACAGAACTGCCCCACCACCGTAACAAGGAATAGTGATGCAGGCAGACCCTTAAAGGAGAAAAGGCAAAAGGCATAATTGAGCAGGATGTTCTTCTGCACAAACGGCAACGCAGCGGAACTTTGTGTTGGTCACACACCCCCAGCTGGAGAACTGTGTCCGGTTCTGGGCACCACAGTTTAAGAAGGATGTTGCAAGAGGAGGGGGACTGAGATGGCCGAGGGTCTGGAAACCAAGCCTTATGAGGAATGGTTGAGGGAGCTGGAGATGTTTAGCCTGCAGGAGAGAAGACTGGGAGGTGATATGACAGCCATCTTTGAATCTCTGAAGGACTGACAACATGGAGGGTGGAGCTTGTTTTCTCCCGCACTGCAGGCAGGACTCGAACCATTGGATTCAAGAAAGGAGATTCCAACAAAACATCAGGAAGAACTTTCTACCAGTACGAGTGGCTCGATGGTGGAACATGTTGGAAAACAAGCCTTTCTCGGGAGAAGCTGTCAATTCTCCCAAGCTCCCGGCTTGGTCTCCGGTGACCTCCCTGGCTGCAATCCCCGCAGGACCCAGGCTAGGTCTCAATAGGCAACATCTCCCAGCATGGGAGATGCACACCCCTTGCCTCCTGCTCCCCTGGCAGGGAAAGGAGATAGTCAGAAACGTCTATTTACATCCTTTATTTCTGACTTTGCAGCACTACAGAAAACATGTCCGATCACTTCAAACTTCAGCAAACAAGAGAGACTTCCTGTAAGAGGAAGGATTCATATTACACTCTTCACAAAGACTTTTCCAGCCTGTGAACTTCCAGGAAGATTCTTTCCCACAGCTAGCCATATCACATGATGTCAACAAGCTGTCTGTCTGCATCTGTGATGAGCTCATATTGTAACAGAACAGACTCCCTTGGAAAGTGATGGACTCTCCTTTTTTTGGTAGTTTTTAAGCAAAGGTTGGATGGCCGTGTGTCAGTGATTCTTTAGATGTGATTCCTGCATTGCAGGGGGTTGGACTAGATGACCCCTAGGAGGCCTTTCCACTCTACAATTCTAGTCCACCTGCACAGCTCCCATGCATTTCATTTTTTTTTATAAACATTTTATTGAATTTTCAAATACATAATACAAGATCCCTACACCAAAAAGCCAGAACAAATAAACCAAGAAACTATATAAAAGGAAAGAAATAAAAGATAAAAAAGAAAAAAGAAAAAAATATAACCAACTGTTCAGAATAACTTTTCTTATATAACTAACTGGACTTCCTCACATCTCCTTACCCTGCATTATTTATAATAAGAATGTCAGCAAATTATTACCTTGTTTCATACCTTATTTTGTACTTTCCAAATATTATACTTCTAAATTTAAAGTAATTTTTATCAATTGCTCATACCTTAAAGTTAAACATAGTAATGCCTTAAATTTCGACCTTTTCTTACTTATAACTTAATTTTCTATTTTACAAAGTCTATTTGCTGGAACTGGTGTTTTCTAAATCGTGCAAATACTTAACATTCATACAGCTTATAATATTTTTGTAGATAGTCCTTAAACTTCTTCCAGTCCTCTTCCATTGTTTCTTCTCCCAAGTCTCGGATTCTGCCAGTCATTTCAGCCAATTCCATATAGTCCATCAATTGCGTCTGCCACTCTTCCAGCGTGGGCAAGTCTTGTGTCTTCCAGTACTTTGCAATAAGTATTCTTGCTGCTGTTGTCGCATACATAAAGAAGCTTCTGTCCTTCTTTAACACTTTCTGGCCGACAATGCCCAAAAGGAAGGCCTCCGGTTTCTTAACAAAGGTATATTTAAATACCTTTTTTAGTTCATTATAGATCATTTCCCAGAAGGCTTTCACTTTAGGACATGTCCAACAGAGGTGAAAGAACGTCCCCTCTGCCTCTCTACATTTCCAACATTTGTTATCAGACAGGTGATATATCTTTGCAAGCTTGACTGGGGTCATGTACCACCTATATATCATTTTCATAATATTCTCCTTCAAAGCATTACATGCCGTGAATTTTATTCCGGTGGTCCATAACCTTTCCCAGTCCTCAAACATAATGTTACACAGCTCCCATGCATTTCAGCCGAGAATGTGAGGAGGTTCCCCCACTGCCGCCACCTAAATGCCCAAGATGAACAGACAAAGAGAGGAGCTCATTTGGTATCCATTTACATTTATTGCAATAACTTAAGAGAGCTGGTTGGCGCCCAGGTGGCTGGAAAAGGCCACACCCAGCACTTTTGCAGAGGCATAACCTTGGTGAGCATCTGAAAAAGTCACTTTTTGAGACCTGAATCGGCACCCAACACATTCTGCAGCATCACTTTTGGGGCTGGAGGGAGGCAGGCACAGCAGCTCGCTTGGAACAAGGACGTTCGTGCTTATTTCCCCTGAGAAACCCTGCCCCACCCTAAGCACAAACCTCTCCCCCTCGCAAACAGCTCTGCGGGGCGGCAGGCTGACCCCGCCCATCGATTTTGCACAGGGTAGCCCTGTCTCAACAAGGCTGTAGCAGTGATTTGAGCTATAAGGATCTCTCTTTCTCTCTCTCCCAGCTAAGCTCTGATCTCCAGAGAAACCCGGGTTCCCCAAACCACCTTCCTTACTCCTCCGTCTACATCTCATGATTGTTTTATTACTGACCACACAACCTGAAGCTCCGCAGGGGGCAGCCCACGGACCTATAAAGTATAGGACATCTCGTCGGGAGCCAACGGGGCCTGAATGTCCAGCTTCCGGCTTTTGCTGTCCTTCTCAACTATCTCCAGCCGCAGCGTGGGGCCCTTCCTCTGGCCCTCTGCGGGGGACGAGCTGCCCTTGGCTTTCAGGAGCCGCTTGTCCGAGTCGTCCACCGTGATCCGCAAGGTGCAACCACGGGGCAGGAGGTCCTGCTCATAGGCGGCGGCGAGCTGGTTCACGACTCGGCGCTCAACCTGGGGATCAGGGACAGAGATGAGCCACGTAGTAGTGAGAATAGTTCTGGATCAAGAACACAGACCCAGGTTCAAATCCCACATGCAGCCGTGAAGCTCCCTGAGGGGTCCTGGCCTACTTCCTATCTTCCAGCCTAACCTCCCTCACAGGGTTGTTGTGAGGAGAGAGAACTGTGTATGCTGCCTTGAGTTCTTTTAAGGAAAGGCAGGATAGAAAATTAAGTCCCTACCAGAGAGGAGTGGCAAGCCAAGCTGATGGACTGTGCAGAGATGGCAAAACTGACTGGAAAACTTGGAAATCAAGAGAATAACTTTATAAAAGAATGGGAAAATTTATAAGTTATTTAGGAGACCACTGTAAGCAGATGGAAACGTTAGCAGGATTTTGGATCTCACTTGTAGTGTGACTATTATCATGGATAATATGGTTTGATATAAAAATCGGAGTATGGAAGAATATTCAGGAATAAATGTTTAAAAGGGAATTCCATGGAGGGGGTGGCAGGAAGCCTGGAGATTTGAAGGAATCTCTTTACATGGATATGTTCCTTGTTTTCTATTTGTTTATAACTTTGTATTTGTAAAACCAAATAAAAATGACTTAAAACAATAAAAAAAACACAGAAATCCAGCCTACGTGGGCTGCCGTAAGCAGAAGCCGCCCTGAGACTGGCAGACTGCACATTCAAGAGATTGCACATCAGTGCATCATGCTGCAGAATTGGAAGGGGCCACGAAATCTTAATTTCATATATGCTCATGGGGAATGAGATCTTGGGGTCGTAGTGGATACAGCTCAACGAAAAGGTGGAGCATCTGGAGTACTGTGTCCAGTTCTGGGCACCACACTTCAAGAAGGACACTGACAAACTGGAACGTGTCCAGAGGAGAGCAACCAAAATGGTCAAAGGCCTGGAAACGATGCCTTATGAGGAACGGCTAAGGGAGCTGGGCATGTTTAGCCTGGAGAAGAGGAGGTTAAGGGGTGATATGATAGCCATGTTCAAATATATAAAAGGATGTCACATTGAGGAGGGAGAAAGGTTGTTTTCTGCTGCTCCAGAGAAGCGGACACGGAGCAATGGATCCAAACTACAAGAGAGAAGATTCCACCTAAACATTAGGAAGAACTTCCTGACAGTAAGAGCTGTTCGACAGTGGACTTTGCTGCCAAGGAGTGTGGTGGAGTCTCCTTCTTTGGAGGTCTTTAAGCAGAGGCTTGACAACCATATGTCAGGAGTGCTCTGATGGTGTTTCCTGCTTGGCAGGGGGTTGGACTCGATGGCCCTTGTGGTCTCTTCCAACTCTATGATTCTAGGATTCTATCTTAGTTGAGGGAGAAAGCAAGACTTGCCATCATGTCCCTTCTGTCAGTACTGGAAGAGGAGCAAGAGCCCCCTCTGCCCCCCCCCGCTCACCTCGTGCTTAATGGAGCGGGCTCCGTAGTGCAGGTTGTAGCCGTCCACTAGCACGTCCATCACCTCCCTGTCCCACACTAAGGTGATGTTGTGCCTTGCCTTGGCCTGCAGAGGGAGAAAGAAGCAGCAAGTTACTGGGATCCGATGGCCACGCTTTCGCTCTCTGAAGCAGAGGCTGGTTTGCACTGGGCTGAGCAGAGAGCTTTCTGGGCCGGAGTCTCCTATCTATGGAACTCCCCCTCGCCTGAACACTGTCCTCCACCGTGATCTTGGTGAAATGAGGACATCTTTGTAATACCACCGCACAGAAAATCTATATGGCTGGAGAGGATTTGCGGGTGTGGAGTTTTGCTTCTTTTTTAAAGTACTGCAATTTCCTTCCCCTGGAAAACAGCTTCATCAGAGCTGATAAGAGTTAAGAAGGGAATCGGTTCTATTACAACCTACCCTCATCCCGTTAAGTGCTATATTGTGTAAATTAAGGCCATATTACCTTAAACTTTTTCTAACCGCACACATTTGAAATGGCTTGGCATCAAATATTCATCTGAATAAAATAGGTAACGTGTGTGTGTGAAGTTTTCTCTCTGCACAGATTTTACAAGAGTCGTGACAACTGCACAAAGCCACATTTTTATTCATTTATTTTTAAAAAATGAAGTTTCCACCCCAAGGAAGTGCAACCCAAATTCTGCACTCAGAGCACATTACAAAAAACAAAAACATGTGCGGAAGATTTGTTTTTGTTGTAGAACATTTCTTAATCTAAATGCTTATTCTGACTTTTGTTTTTCATTAAAAGTGATTTCACATGCCTGTCTGTTGCTGCTGAATGATGAGCCAGACCATCACCTGGGCTCATCCAGTTCAGTATAACCTTCACTGGCTGGCAGCAGCTCTTCAGGGCTCCAGAGGGGGATCCTTCCCTGAAGGCACCAGGGAATGAATCTGGGACCCTCTGCAGGCAAACTATGTCTTTAAACACTACTATGGGATGCATGTGCTGTTTTATACTGAGTCAGGTGACTGGTCCATCTAGTTCAGCACTGCCTTAGCCAGGCAATATGTTTTGGGACTACAACTCCCATCACCCCTGACCACTGGTCCTGTTAGCTAGGGATGATGGGAGTTGTAGTCCCAAAAAAACATCTGGAGGGCCATGTTTGCCTATGCCTGGCCTAAGCAGACAGGAAGTGGTTTCGGGAACGAGTGTCCAAGTCTTGCTTGAGGAAGCTGGTAACTCTCTGCACGCAAAGCTAATATTCTACCACTGAACTATAGTGCCACCCAAGAAGGGCAAGAGTGCATTGCAGGGGGTTGGACTAGATGACCCTGGAGGTTCCTTCCATCTCTACAATTCTAGGATTCTATGAGTGACATGATTAGGAACCTACACACCACAGGAGAGGGGAAGGTTATTGGGAAGGGCACAGAATTTCCCCTCTCTTGATTTCTGGTGCTTTTTACAGACAGGCGTCTGATTTTAATTCTTCAAACACAGCTTAATAATAATAATAATAATAAGGACCAGGAACTTGCTTTGCTTTCTATTTTAAAATGGAAGCTCAGGATTGTAACAAATTTGGTGCAAAATTTGGTATGTGAAATGCTCTTAGGTCTAACTGTCACTAAACTGTAGTATTGGATAACACGCACCTGGATTTAATTTGTGATTTTTCAATTATGTGTCTGCAGTTACATATTTGTGTTCGCATATATGAACCTATCTTCACATTTTCAAGGAATTAACAGCAAGGATTTCTTTCTCTCTTTTAATGAAGTGCTGGTGTGTGTGTGTGTGTGTGTGTTTGTGCGAAAGGCACAATGCATGGGGAGGGAGGAGATGTGGGGGCGAGAGGGAGAGATCCTTACCCTCTTAGCCCAGAAGCTCAGTTCCTTGTTGACAAGCTGGATGAGCTCCGAGTGGCAAAAGGGGAGGAAGTAGACAATTTCGTTGATCCTTCCTAGGAACTCATCTCTCCGGAAGTGAGCCTGCAGGAGGAAAAGGGGCAGAGCAGAGAGTTTTGCTGGGAAGGCAAAGCCGATGAGCAGTCTGGAGGAAACCTGTAACATGTTGAAATCGCTGTCCGTGGAGGACAAAACCAGACCAGGAGAAGTGAATACAAATTAAAATGAACAGAAGGACGAATGAGCAGAACCTCTCCACTCCCCCCAATTACATCTGGTGGGCTCCCTTTCATTAAGTTGATTAGGAGGACTCTACCCCCATCTAAGTGTGAACCAGGGAGACTCCTGCTTTGCTCCAGCACTGTAATTTACTCCCAGGTAAACATATAGGATTGCAGGCTCTCAATTTTCCTGATCAGTGTGTTCATACACCAAGTTGCTTCTGATGTTTCTAAAAAATATGAGAATTCCCCAGAAGCTAGTGCGGACTTCTTTTCGGATGGATGTTTGTTATATTATGACATACAGATCCCCGTATTTTAAAAAATTATGCCTAGTGACCCACTGGAATGTTCCCAATGCTACATAATAAATGTGTGCTGCTATACAGTCGTAAGGGACACGGGTGGTGCTGTGGGTTAAACCACAGAGCCTAGGGCTTGCCGATCAGAAGGTCAGCGGTTCGAATCCCCGCGTGAGGGATGAGCTCCCGTTGCTCAATCCCTGCTCCTGCCAACCTAGCAGTTCGAAAGCACTTCAAAGGGCAAGTAGATAAATAGGTACTGATCCGGCGGGAAGGTAAACAGCATTTCCGTGCGCTGCTTTGGTTCGCCAGAAGCGGCTTAGTCATGCTCGCCACATGACCCGGAAGCTGTACACCGGCTCCCTCGGGCAGTAAAGCAAGATTTGTGCGCAGCCCCCGAGTCGGCCACGACTGGACCTAATGCTCAGGGGTCCCTTTACCTTTATACAGTGGTACCTCGCTTTATGAACTTAATCTGTTTTGGAAGTCCGTTCTTAAACCAAAGCATTCTTAAACCAAGGTGTGCTTTCCCATAGCAGCGGGGGAGGCAAAGTTCACAAACCAAAACACCTACTTCCGGGTCTGCAGCATTCTTAATCCAAGTTGCTCATAAACTAAGCTGTTCTTAAACCAAGGTACCACTGTGCTGGTAAATATTGTCTAGGAAAAACTACGAGGATTTTGTAAAAAATCTTGTACGATCTACGAAGTTCCAGTTACAGATAGGTAGCCGTGTTGGTCTGCCATAGTCAAAACAAAAAAAATTCCTTCCAGTAGCACCTTAAAGACCAACTAAGTCAGTTCTTGGTATGAGCTTTCGTGTGCATGCACACTATGGCAGACCAACACGGCTACCTATCTGTAACTGGAACTATGGAAGGCACCACATTGAGCCGCATGAAATGGAAGTCCATCGGTATCTGAAGAAGTGTGCATGCACACGAAAGCTCATACCAAGAACTGACTTAGTTGGTCTTTAAGGTGCTACTGGAAGGAATTTTTTTTGTTTTGATCTACGAAGTAAGAGACAGGAGGAGCTGTTTGACAGTGGAGTGGACTTTCTCGGGAGGTGATGGGACTGTCCTTCCTTGGAGGTTTTTTCAACAGTGGTTGGATCGCCATCTGTCAGGGATTTTTGAGCTATGGTTCTAAGTGTACACTACATGTATACGTTATATAATGATCCTCTGCACTTCTCACACCTGAGCAATAGCGACACATAAATATCAAATTGTCTTCTTGAAATTCAACGGTGGTCTGGGGTGGAGTCCTAAGGCTCCCCCATACCATCTGCCTCGCCATCCCAGTCAGTGTGTGTCATCTGGGACTGAAGGTGGCAGTGAGGAATGCCAGCCAAACCAGCCTCTCCTCTTGACATGGGGCATTAATGTGCAAGTGCTTTCGGCTCCGAGGCTTGCTTGCGGGAAACCATTGAGGAGCCCTCCAGGTCGGAGTTCTGCTCTCACCCATTTGAGCGCCTGAAACTGAAGAGGAGGACTGAAAACAAACCCCCGAGGCTTTGGGGCGTTCCACTTTTGGAAACCCAAGACGGCTGAAAGGAAAGGCTAGCAATAAACAGCACCATCTGTACCTTCAAGATGGGGCGAATGACATTCTCCTTGAACTGCTTAGAGATAGTTATCTTGTCTGTGATCTGGACGTCATCTGAAAGGAAAAGGCACAAGCTTGGCTCAGGGTGCAGGGAGACCCACAAAAACAGCACATTTTCCAGAGCAGGGGGTTCCTTTGCTCCTGCTTGTTGGCTTTGGAAGCCAGCACCGCAGCTTGGCTCATTCTGCTTGCCCAGCGTCCCGAGACACTGTTTGCACAAATTATTGATTGCCTTTACAGTGGTACCTCTGGTTACGTACTTAATTCGTTCCGGAGGTCCGTTCTTCACCTGAAACTGTTCTTAACCTGAAGCACCACTTTAGCTAATGGGGCCTCCTGCTGCCGCCGCGCCGCTGGAACACGATTTCTGTTCTCATCCTGAAGCAAAGTTCCTTACCCGAGGTACTATTTCTGGGTTAGCGGAGTCTGTAATCTGAAGCGTCTGTAACCTGAAGCGTATGTAACCCGAGGTACCACTGTATATCCCACCTTTTTCTCCAAGGAGCTCAAGGTGGCATACATTGTTCTCCCCGCCCCCCTCACAGAATCCCCACAACAGCCCTGTGAGGTAGGTTAGGCCAGGCTTCCTCAACCTCGGCTCTTCAGATGTTTTGAGACTCCTGGTATGCCCTGCAGAGGACCTTAAGGTCCATGAATAACCATACTATAGTTTAGAGGTCCTGGGCCCTAAGGAAGTCAGACTATCCTCCACCAGGGCCAGGGCGTTTTCAGTGATGGCTCCGACCTGGTGGAATTCTCTGTCCCAGGAGACCAGGGCCCTGCAGGATTTAACTTCCTTCCGCAGGGCCTGTAAGACAGAGCTATTCCACCTGGCTTTCAATTTGAACTTAGCCTGATATTTTATTCCCCTTCCTTCCCTCCCCCTCCCCTTTTTATGAAGATTACCCGCTCTGGGATCCCACAGCTAATTCTCCCCTGGTCTCCTCGCTGGCCCAAGTGGGACTAATTTAGCCTGCTAGCCCTGGTGATCATCTAATGTTTATTGGATGGATTTCCCCCCCCCCCAATTGATTTTTTGATTTTATTGTTATTCATGTTTTATACCGTATTTTATGCTGTTTTATGTAGCATCAATTAAGTGTTTTAAATTTGTTGTTAGCCACCCTGAGCCAGGTTTTCTGAACCGGGAAGTGCGGGGTATGAATAAAAAATTATTATTTATTATTACAATTCCCATCATCCCTGACCACTGGTCCTGCTAGCTAGGGATCATGGGAGTTGTAGGCCAAAAACATCTGGGGGGCCGAGGTTGAGGAAGCCTAGGTTAGGCTGAGAGGCAGCGACTGGTCCAAGGACGCACACTGGGGCACGTTTCATGGCGGAGTGAGGGATTTGATAAGAGTGAGGGATCTCACGATGGATGGGTTGATCTTGGGGCCAACCGCCATAGCAAAGTGGGGTGATTCTAATCTGCTTCACCACACTGGCATGAGGTTAGGAGGAGGTGTGGCAGACACCCCAAACTTAAATGCTGGTGGCTAAATGCAGGCTGCTGGGCACAGCCTGTTGCCTTCATGTTGTGCTTTGGGGATATGTTTGGCGCCACTTGAATGAGACATGGAACAGACAGAACTTTGTCTGATACAGCGGAAAGGATGTCATGCAGGTTGGGGTTTGGCAGAAGGAAGAGAACATCCAGAGTTTAGAGGGTGGGGGGAGGAATGCACACAGGGGGAACGGGTACCTAGTTTTTCGGCAATTCTCTTCCGGCTGAGTTCCACGGTCTCCTGTCTCAGCTGCAAGGCATGCTGGGCGATCTCGTCGCTGGCCACGTTGGAGGTCATGATGAAGATGGCATCTTTGCAGTCAATGGTCTTCCCCTTCCCGTCTGTCAGCCGGCCCTTCAGAAACAGCAACGAACAGCAGAGTCAGACTCCTCCGTAAGGCACAAGGAGTGGCATCGATGCAAAGCCTACCGTTAGAAAGGGAAGTTTCTGGGGGCTGATTCAGGCATAAGGCCCTCTCTGCTCTACAAGGAGGCTGCAGAATGATCCCCAGAAAGCAGCTCTTGTAGGAGATCTAGTCCAATACATTGGGAAGGATCAAGTTGGGGAATGCTGCCATAAAGAAAGACTGAGAGATGACATGAGAACCATCTTCAAATATCTGAAGGGCTGCATGGAAGAAGGTGCAAGCTTGTTTTCTGTTGCTCCAGAAGAACCAACGGATCCAAGGGGCAAGAAAGGAGATTCTGACTAAAGCGCAAAACTGTCTGAGGGTAAGAGCCATTCGAGAAAGTGGAACAGACTCCTTCAGAAGGTGCTGGACTCTCGTTTGCTTGAGGCTTTTAAAGCAGAGGTTGGGTGGCCATCTGCCATGGATGCTTTAGCTGAAATTCCTGCATTGCAGGGGGCTGGACTAGATGACCCTCAGGGTCCCCTCCAACTCTGCTGTTCTATGTTGCTTGGAAGAGGAATGGAAGCATTGGGGCACTGCCTGTGCACCCGCCCCAGCCCCGGAAGGCAGCTTACTCATGCTGGAGAAAGCCAGTTTAATACGCTGCCAGTGGAACGGCTGTGAGCTATAAAGCCATATCATTGGTACAGGGGGATTGTTCTAGCTGCTCCCTCATCAGACATGAGATCATAACAGTTCCTAATACCATGCACAGCTAACCGGAGGGGAGGGCAAGAGGCACTTGGGGGTTGCTGCACAGGAGAGTCATTGCCTCTGACCCCACTTTGAGCTCTCCCCTCCTCTGTCTCCCTCCAAGAACTCTAAAAATAAGAACCTTTCGAAAATACCAATTTGGGGAACGGCAGGGAGGGGGAGAGAGGAAAAATAAAACAAAAGCATAAGTCGTCTGTCCCCTCCCTCCCAACGCTGCCAGGCGCAGCCGTGCCCAGCTGAAGGACACAAATTTGTGCCGGGTGCTTGGGATTAACATTTCGGTTATTGCTCTGTCAGGCAGGCGGTTCAGGAATTGATTTCGCATTTAGTGGCTGCCACCATGATCTATGCAATACCGGTGATATTAATCCTAGAGAGAAGCCCCCCACCCTGAAAAGCCCGCCGCCGCCACCACCACCAACCACACAGCCAGTTTTAATAAAACAAACAAACACACACCAAGAAGTGAGGACACACACAGGAGGGTGGTGAAATCTGCACGCGCTCAGCCCCCCTCAGGGCAATGCCAAGCGCTCCACTGTAGGTCAGCCAGTCAGCCTGGAGGAGTCAGACGTCCTCAGGCACAAACCAACGACGCCAAGGCGTAGCTGCGCCTGTATCAATGCCCCTCACCCCAATCAAGTGGGAAAGAAATAAAGTGATGCAAGTAAGTTCAGGACTCAAGGATGCTGAAGCTCCTGGGAGCAGGAGGGTGTGTTCTGCGTAAAATCCAGTATCCTGAGATGCTCAACTGCGGAAAAGGAGCAGCAGAGTGCAAGCTACTAGTCCCTATGGTGGCACACCAGATAATGACGAAGCAACGCCTTGGCCATCTGGAGAAAGGAAGGGCTCGCAGCCCCCTCATCAGCTCCTCATCCTTCCCCATGGCTATTCTACAAAATGGAATCTGCCACTTACTGGTTAATACGGATAAATACGTTAGAGGCAGTGTGGTGTAGCGGCTAGAGCGTTGGACTAGAGCCTGGGAGGCCTGAGTTCAGATGCTGACTTGGCCCAAGAAGCTCAGTGCCTCTCAGCAGGCTTGTGGTGGGGATGAAGTGTGGAGGGGGAGAGAACTGTATGCCACATTGAGCTCCTTGGAGGAAAAGGAGAAATATAAGATGAAAGAAATAAAATACAGGCAACTCCGAGGTACCATGTGTTTAAACCACGTCTATTCGTTGGAAACACCATTGGAACACCATTGGAAAAACCTGCAAACACCGCCATCGCTCCCTCCAAACCTCCTTGCTCCAACTCCAACTCTTCACAGGCCTCAAAGGTTGGTGCAAGGGCTCCTGGGATTGCTGGGTGCTGTTTTGTGCCATTTTTGCACTCTTTTAGGTCCGTTTGTGCCCCTTTTGTGCCATTTCTGGGTTTGTGGTGATGTACATGTGCACAGTTTTCTCTGTTTGCTGTAGCAGCCCAAGGGACCAGGCAATCATTTATTGCACAAAACGGGGTCCAATGAGCTGGGGAGTTATCTGGGTTAATACGTGCCTTTCAACTTGATAAGTTTGCATTTTTGTGTGGCCCAAATAACTCTTTCCTGACTGGCTAGTGAGGGTAACTTGCCAAATCACACAGGAACCTCACGTTGCCATAGGGGCCTCGGGCAGCTTCTTTAAAAAGACATTCTTACTTCATCAAACAGCTGCAGCATGATGGTGAGGACATCCGGGTGGGCCTTGTCCACTTCGTCAAAGAGCACCACAGCATTTGGGCACTGCTTCAGCTTCTTGGTAAGCTGACCGCCTTCCTCATGGCCGACGTAACCTGGCGGCGAGCCAATGAACTTGGCAACCTGGGAGGGAAAGAAGCCACAGGCGTCAGATGGGGACGCCCATGCCCTGGGCCGGGGGAAAGAGACCTGCTGTGGCTCAAAGCGAGACTAGTCTGCACAAGGAGTTCAGAGCCTGCATCGTCCGATTTCAGTGCGCCGAGAGAGCAAGGAAAAGACTGTACGTCCAGAGCTGGGTGCATTTGGAATGGAGGAAATCCAATTACTAAGACCGCAATGTGCAAATTAGGCGCATCATCACATGGCTGCTTATGTTGCAGAATCAGTTCTGCTCCTCAATCTACATTTTAAGGGATATACAGTGGTGGCTTTTTGCATGGTCTGGAGGAATGGGAGGTGGACAAGGAGAGCAGAGGCAGCTGAGTTATTGGTTCAAGGTCCCAGAGATAGAAGCCTTGGCGAGTAGCTCTGAAGGGGCCCTGACACTTTTAAGCGCTTCTGCACAACACTCTGCCTTCCACTCATATTCTAAAACCTCACCAGGAATATTTGATCAACAGGGACTAGGCTAGTGGTTGTACCATCTCCTGGGGGTGGGGACAGTGGGATAACCTAGGGGGGTACTAAGAGGCAAGGGGGGCAGCAGAGGGGGGCGCGGAAAGTCTAAATGACTATCAGACTTTGAACACTGGTATTACTGTATCGAGTTCATCAGTTTGGTTGAATTAATTAAATTAAACCATTTTAAATGGATTTTGAAGAAATGTGAAATTAATGGTTTTAAATTTTATCCTGTTATTTTCTTCCTCGGTCGTAATGGTAGTAGTATTAATAGTAACAGTAACAGTAACAGTAACAGTAATAATAATAATAATAATAATAATAATAATAATAATAATAATAATAATAATAAAAACAATAATAATATTTATACCCCACCCATCGGGATGGATTTCCCCAGCCACTCTGGGTGGCTTACAGCACATATAAAAACATAGTAAAATGTCAAACATTTAAAACTTTCCTTTCAGATAGTTGTCTTTGACATCTGATTGGAGGGCGTTTGCTCATGCAAACTGCAATTTTGAATCATGCTTTTTATAGAGTGGGGGAACTGGGGCTGAGTTTGTGGAACCAAGGGGATGGGGTTCCCAAAAGGTATAGGAACCACTAGATTAAAAATTCTCTCTTTTTTTCATTAAAAAAAGCCACAAGCTTATCCTGCAACAGATTTCCACTTTCAGACAATACTGAGCCTTTCATAGCAAGGCCAAAACAACAACAACAACAACAAAAATGAATAAATGAATGAACAGGGAAAAAATAAAAAGGGGAGGAAAATGAACAAGGAGATGGCTTGAGATCTCTTTCCAGGCACCATGGAAAAAGCCTTACTTTATATCCCAACTAACCTTGCAACTAAGAAACAAGGAACACAGAATACAGCTACCTCCCTGTTCTCAGGAGACAGGAAGGAATGTATGGGAGATGGTGTTCTATAGGGCACACCATAGAAATGTTAAGTTTTCTTTTTTCAGGTGAGGCTGGAGGAGCAAGGGTGAGTATGTGGAGTTTGCCACCAAGAGGAGGGTATCAGCAAAGGTGAGAATGCCAAGTGTCTCCAGGTGCGATTCCGGGATCTGCAAACAGTGATGGTGTTGCTGAGGGTGTGCATCTCTCTTACTAACCTCGTGTCTTTCCTGAAACTCAGACATGTCCAGCCTGATGAAACCCTGGTGGCACAAAGGAAACAAAAAGGGACTCATTTATTGGTGCTGTTGATGACAGGCAGCTGCAGCCAATCCCGGATCCCTGACAGAGCATGCCTGTTGCAATGCCAGGCTCTGCAGAGACCTGTGTGTCGTGTCCCCACTTTGCATATTGATCTGTAGTCACAAAAGCTGTTAGGAGAAGAAGTGGCAGAGCATCTGCTCTGACTGCAGAAGGGCCCAGGTTCAAGCCCCCCCCCCCCCCGCATCTCCAGGTAGGCCTGGGAACGGCTCCGTTTCAAACCCTGGAGAGTGGCTGCCAGTAGACTATGCAGGGGGAGAAAGACCAGTGGGATGACTTGTTTTATTTAGTTACTGGTTAATAGGGATGCTGGACTGTGTATGCTCCCTTTGCGCTGACTGAGCAGAGCTTTAAGCCATCCAAGAAACTCCCCAGGGATTCAGGCAGGGCACAAACTAAGCTCTACCTGGAGGTGGTCATAGAGGACCAAGCCTGGGACCTTCGTCCCGCAAAGCAGATGCTCTACTCCCAAGTTAATGAGCATCCCTGGGCTTTCTCCAAAACACAGCGGCCAGAATTTTCACCCAAATCATGCCCAACTTTTCTTGCATTCCTGCATTCAAATGTACCCAAGATGGCTGGGCTGGGCTGTAAAAGGTAACCAATGATGCAGAAACCACAATCAGAATATATTGTCCTTTGTTAAAAAAACCGGCGAGGTTTTTGCTGCACACCCAGAGGATGAGGCGGGCTTTCAGCTGGCACAGAAACAAGATCTCGGTAATAACATCTCCCTTAACCCGCCAGCTGCTGTTATAAGCCGCCCTCTCCTCCTGTCCTTCCCCAATAATTCTCTCCACGTTTTGTGACGCCCTCTTTGATGCATTAATTAACTAAATAACCAACAAACTGATTAGGCTTTAATGAACCGCTTGTTCTGAGCATGCCATTGAATTAGCACGGCCTGTTTGTCCTTGGCTGTTGTGGTGTTTGATGTGGAGCCAGTAACAACGGCAGCGAGGACGAAAACGTAACTGGAAAAGGGACAGTGGTTTCGCCCTGGAAACCTGCGCACAGAGCGGCATCCTGCATAACTCCAAAACCTGCAACATTTTAAAGTGGTGACTCGCTCCCACAGAAGCCACAGTTGTGGCCAGGGCAATTCTTCTGGATCAGGTCAGAGCAGCTCCAGGGAGGAAATTGTGAAATGGGAACCCTCTTGGTCGATGTCTCCAGGGTCCCTGGCCGCTCCACCCACTGACGCCTGGGGAAACAAGGCTGTTCCGCTGGGGGAACCGAGAGCAGAGGCCTTACCTTCTTGACATCCTTGTGCAGGTACTTGGCAGTCTGCTTGGCCAGTTCAGTTTTGCCTGTTCAAGAAGTGGCAGAGAAAAGAGGGAGTGTTGAGGGAGAAACGCCTTGATAAGAACATCAAGAAGAGACCATACAAAAAGCTCTCGGGAAGTTGTGCGACAACAAAACCAAGACCCGTTTGCAGCGTCTGTGTTACAAGTGAGATCATGGAACTGTGGAGTTGGAAGGGACCACCAGGGTCATCTAGTCCAACCCCCTGCAATGCAGGAAACTTTGTGCCCGACAAGGGACTCAAACCCACAATCCTGAGATTGAGAGTCTTCTACCAACTGGGCTAATATATACTTAAAGAAACAAAAACAAACACAGCACCGGCTCAATTCTCAAGCTACCCCAGGAACACGAGAGCCACTGCAACAGACCACCTTTTCCTGTGTCTACTGGCTGCACGGGACATTCTGGGCTACAGAGGCTCCTCCCCCCCCCCGCCAGGTTTCAGACCCCTGGAAACTGAGTCGGCAAGGATGCTGGGTGTCAGCCACAGCATGGTCTCTCCTTCCGTGGGTCCAGGCTTTCTCACACCCCCTGGCAGGCAGCGCTGGAAGGAGTGGTGTGACAGTGGCATGACCTGTGGCTCTCTCCGTCGGAGGCAGCAATGCTTCTGAATGCCAGATGCTGGAAACCACAGGAGGGGAGAGTTGCTTTTGTGCTCGGATCCTGGACTGGATGGGCCAATGGCTCTTCTAATGCTCTGCTCACAAACAGGGTTCCCTGAAGTACCAGTGACAGCTGTCAGTCTCAGGGATGGACCCCGCAGGTTCTGCTTTCACTTCCTCCTTCCAGAGTCTTTTAACCCTATAAAGGCCTCCAAACTCTCTCTACACAAAATTATTAGTTATCATGCTCACGTTTTTGTAAGATGACAGAAAGGACTTTTTTGGACTGCCAACCTGGTGCCCTCCAGACGTGTTGAGAATACAACTCCTATCAATGACTGGGCTTAGCTGGGCCTGAAGGCAGCTGCAGCCCAAAGCTCTGGAGGGCACCAGATTGGGGACAGTTGGGCTACAGAATACCTTTTGCTCTTAAAATAACTTTTGTGGGGTGTTTTAGGAAAACATAAACTGCAAAGGAAAGTGAACTGTCCCTGCTGCCTCCACCGGGGAAAAAAGGAAGCCTTGAAGGATTTGCTGTGCAAAAGTGCTTTGGAGGACCAGGCGAGCGATGGAGCCGAGGCCCATCAACCCAGTCTTCCCCCAACGCAACGTCCTTGACTTCAAGACAAGGAGCAGATTTGCTGGGAAACACAATATTCTTTGTTTATTGGATTTATATGCAACGTCTATCATAAAAGTCTAGGCATGAAGGCGATCAATAATTCAAAACACATATTACGGAATAAATCCACATCGACATGGTATCAACAAACATGTCAGCCCCCACTGCGGCGGGAGATTTTGTCCCTCGCAAGGCATGTACCTGCGCAAAGAAGCCCCTGCAGGACCCTGGTAAGGTGCCCTCAAGGTGAAAGGGCACTCCAGGGTCTCCCTGACCCAGACGAGATGCCCGAGGGAAGACTTCTGAGCGACAATCCTTCCCTTGGAGCTTCCTTTTACAACAGGGGCTGCCAATTCCTGCTGCTTCACCCTTTTCGGTGCAACTGCATCTTGCGCAGGGGTTGCGCTCTGGTGACAGTGCATATACACAAAAAAAGCTGTATACCCGAAGCACCCTTGCGTGACCATCCTTACCTTCCAAGCACGGCAGAGAACTTACAGCTCTCAGGTTTGCTTTTTGGGTTCTGGGATGCTCTCATGAAATCTCACAGGGTTGTCTGAGATCACGGCAAGAGCATCTCAAGAGCCTAGTATGCAAGTCTGACAGTTTAAAAGCACTCTCCATGCAGGGGAAATCCTGTTCAAAAGGATCTTTTAAGCTATCCGCTTACATCTGATTTGTGTGATTTCAGCCAGCTGGTCTTCAACCATGTACCATTGAAATAGCACATGTTAGATGTGTGTAAGAAGCGACCATGCTGTACCTCCCAAAGCCACACTTTATTCTCTGCTAAAAGCTTTGTCCTGCCTCTTCACCCCTAATTTCCATGACTCTGCCTCACCTGCTCTCTCATCTGTCTGGTTCCAGGGTACAGAATTAGCAGGGTGCCAAAAAGCACCTCAAAAAGTCTGGGTGCCATTTTTTGGGGGGGGCTGGCTGACACTCAAGGATTACTTGAAATGTATGTGCTTTGGAGCCTCAAAGTACATGTTAAGGATAGACAATATGTTAAGGAGCTTAATAATAAAGAGTAGAGTATTTTGAAAACTGAAGTATGGTACTAATATTTTTATTGCCAATACCAAATTAAACATGCATTAACAATTTCTGCTCAAATGTAGTATTAACAATGTGTCACTTACGCAAACTGCGTAGTAATTCGTGCTTATCAAAATAATAAATTAAAAGTGTTGCTGACGGCCCCCCCCCCGCCCCGTGGCATCTAGACATTCTGCTTTTGGCGCCCACAACTCTGGTCCCAGGAGCCATTTGGCTCCTAGCTTTTCTATCCCAGTTTCTAACACTGCCTGGTTCCATGTCTCAGAAAGGGTGATTCAATTCAGACCCCATGCCAAACCATGGTTGGTGCTAATCAGAGCTTAGAACCCAAAACAACACAGGGGTCCAGAATGCTGAATGGGCCTTGGGTCCCCTTGCCCTCCCCACCCATGATTTTACTCCAGTGAGAAGGCTCTTCCTGGTCCATTCTAGCGTCCTTGCCTTTGCTGGACCCTTCTCAATCTTTGCTCTGCAACAGGAACTACAAACTTGCTTCTGTCTTTCAAAAATGGAATCATATCTCAGGGTGCCAGTTCGGTTTGGTGGTTGTGGGGTGTGGATGCCTTGGCAACACATACAGCTCTTCCCGGGGCCATCCTTTCCTGGAGCTGGCAAGAAGCTTGCGAAAGGCAATCCAGCTCTTGATGGCTTCTGGGATGATGCTACGATTAAGGATTTTCAAATAGGGAATGATCCTGGTGAATTGATGTCTGTTTTTACCCTTTTAATGGTTTTATTGCATGGTTTTCTGCTTTTATTTCTGTAAACCGCTTTGGTGGTGTGGGTTTTTTTTTAATGACACAGCAGTATACAAATATTTTTATAACTGAATAATAATAATAAAAATTCTATGTTTCACGAGAATATTGTACCTAGTGTGATTTTCTCACTTTGGAATTTGGGATAGTTCACATTCAGTGCCACTATTATGCTGTTGCAACTTATTTGTTATAGAAAGTGGTGTTTGCCGATGACTTGAACCACTGGCAGTGTCTCTGGGCAGGGAGAAGTGGACTGAAAAACCTGTCCTTTACTTGAGCCCAGAAAACTACTTGAAAACTAGACTTGAGATTTCTGGCCCATCTGTGGTGCAACATTTTTGGTTTTTCTAGCATGTGTGGAAAAATCAGCACTGGCGTTTTTTCTGGGACTGGACCAGCCTGCATCATCCCCCAAAAAATGAAAGGAGGGGGGAAAAAAGGACGCTGACTTTACCTATTCCCGACGATCCCAAGAAGAGAAAAACCAGAGGATGCTCCTCATCATACCAGCCATTTTCCTTCCTCCGAATGGCTGCAATCGAAAATGCAAGAAAAACAAAGGAAGGGGTTATATATCTGGGCACATAAAAAAGGAAAAGGCATATAAATCAATGACACAACAGCAAGTATAATTATCACTAAGTATACACTATGTTTTACTGCTCTCTGCCCACTCAAAGTCTTCGCTGCCATTAGAGCTACCTAATTTGATTAGCCAGCAAGGCCCCCAGAGATACCTAATCAGGTTAGCATGGATTTGGAAAGCTGCCCAGAGCAGATTTCGGATAAAGTTTTCCAGGATGTGCACTCAGCGTTGCCAGGGAAACAGGAGGGAGGATGGACACTGAATGAACCAGAAAGGGACCTGTCGGGTGGACCAAGAGGGGAGGGTAAAGGGTTGGGGGAAAAGAGAGATTCTAGAGGCTCAATAGCTCGCCAGCTTGAAAGCACCACCTTTGTGCACAAAGACTTGGGAAGGAGAAGTTTGCTACCTCTCTGACGCTAACGGGAAGGAAGCCTTGAATTCAAGGTCACGGCAGCCTTGTGAAGACTCATGGGCCGCAGTAAATAATGGTGCTAGGATGGAGGAGGATGCAGGGGAGATATGCCAGGGAAACATGGGATGGGTTTGGAACACAAAAGGATCTACTTTGCAGAGGAGCAGCACTTAAAACTTCTGGGTTGCCCAAACCTGCCCTCTGGGGCAGACAGCTTCCCTGTGGATCCCGCTGCTCTTGGCACCCCGACCGCAGCTTTGCACTCTCAGATCACAGCACATGCACAGCGTTTAAAAAAGGGAAGGAAAAAGTGACCACATGAGAACAAGGGGGCAGCATTTGTTTACATTCAGTGGCTGTGCTTAAGGTCTGGCTGCTGCATTAAAGCAAAGGACAGGACACATAAAATAAAGGATTTCTCTACGCAGCACACAGTTCACCTTTGGAATTCAATTCCACAGGAGGCAGTGATGGCTACTAGCCATGATGGTTCTGCTCTGCCCTGCCTCTACAGTTGGAGGCACCAATGCTTCTGAATGCCAGCTGCTGGAAACCACAGATTAGGAGAGTTTCCCTAGTGCTTGAATCCTGCTTCCAGGTTTCCCACGGGAGGTTGTGGACTTTCCTTCCTTGGAGGTCATAGAATCATAGAGTTGGAAGAGACCACAAGGGCCATCGAGTCCAACCCCCTGCCAAGCAGGAAACACCATCAGAGCACTCCTGACATATGGTTGTCAAGCCTCTGCTTAAAGACCTCCAAAGAAGGAGACTCCACCACACTCCTTGGCAGCAAAGTCCACTGTCGAACAGCTCTTACTGTCAGGAAGTTCTTCCTCATGTTTAGGTGGAATCTTCTTTCTTGTAGTTTGGATCCATTGCTCCGTGTCCGCTTCTCTGGAGCAGCAGAAAACAACCTTTCTCCCTCCTCTATGTGACATCCTTTTATATGTTTGAACATGGCTATCATATCACCCCTTAACCTCCTCTTCTCCAGGCTAAACATGCCCAGCTCCCTTAGCCGTTCCTCATAAGGCATCGTTTCCAGGCCTTTGACCATTTTGGTTGCCCTCCTCTGGACACGTTCCAGTTTGTCAGTGTCCTTCTTGAACTGTGGTGCCCAGAACTGGACACAGTACTCCAGGTGAGGTCTGACCAGAGCAGAATACAGTGGCACTATTTCTTCCCTTGATCTAGATGCTATACTCCTATTGATGCAGCCCAGAATTGCATTGGCTTTCTTAGCTGCCGTGTCACACTGTTGGCTCATGTCAAGTTTGTGGTCAACCAAGACTCCTAGATCCTTTTCACATGTACTGCTCTCAAGCCAGGTGTCACCCATCTTATATTTGTGCCTCTCAATTTTTTCGCCCAAGTGCAATATTTTATTTTATTTGGTTTTTATACTGAGGTTGGATGGTCATCTGCCATGGATGCTTTTGCTGAGATTCCTGCATTGCAGGCTGGGGCTGGACTAGATGGCCATTGGAGTCTCTTCCAACTCTACAATTCTATATCTGTTCACTGTGAGAACAGGATGCTGGCCAAAAAGCTCATTGGCTTGATCCAGCAGGCTCTCTTTATGTTCTTCAACACTTGTCGCTGGTGCCTAATGGATGTAATCAGTGGACATTCTTTTTTGGGGTGGGATGTGCAGATATATGGAAGTTGGAACTGGAGCATTTGGGCTACCAGGGAGAGCAGAGAAAAAGAAGGGGCAGGGTCTCAGCGAGAGCTCTTTAGAAAATGGCAAAATAGTGAGAAGTGGGGTACAGTGTTCCTAAATAAATATTTGCTTGTGAGTTCTGACCCAAGAAATGTCCTGTCGATTCCACATGTGGCTGCCTGGATTCTGTCCTTCCATCCAAGTACAGTGGTACCTCTGGATGCGAACGGAATCCGTTCTGGAGCCCTGTTCGCATCCTGAAGCGAACACAACACACGTCCGCGTGTCTGGTGATTTGCTGCTTCCGCGCATGATGTCATTTTGAGCGTCTGTGTATGCGCGAGCGGCAAAACCCAGAAGTCACGCACTCTTTCACTTACGGGTCTCCGCGGAGCGCAACCCGAAAATACTCATCCCAAAGCTACTTCAACCCAAGGTATGACTGTACAATGGATGCTCGGGTTGCAAACGTGATCCTCCAGTGCCTGCAACCCACAGCATCGTGTATGCTCACACGCGGGTTGCGATTCAGCACTTCTGCACATGCGCTAAGAGCGATTTAGCGCTTCTCTGCATGCGCCAAAACCCAGAAGTAACCCATTCTGGTACTTCCAGGTTTCGGCATGTCTGTAACCCGAAAGCGCACAACCTGAAGCTTCTGTAACCCAAGGTAGGATTGTATAGACTTCCGGGTTGGCGCCATCGATTAATGTCGGATTCCCTCCGAGCTCCGGAGGGAATCGGCTCTGTAGAGCTGGGTCTTGCCTCGGTGGCGACGTGGGGACCCTTAAAATCACAGGCGCGGAAGCCTGTGAGCATAGAGACTCGGTGGGCACCATTTGTGCCCCCCCCAATCCGTGAAGGAGCCTCTTTAGAGGCTTCGGAACGGGGACAGGGTGCGGCGCGGTGCTGAGAGTACTTCCTTTTTCTACGGAGTGAAGCCGCAAGCCATGATCGGAGAGCGCTGACTTTTTCCTTGGAAAGATCAGACTTTAAAACATCAACCCGTGAGTAATACGGAAATTGGAACTCTAAAGAAAAATTTCTTGAATCAGGAATGAGCGGGGAAGGGTTAAAAAGGAAGTCCACCCCCCCCCCTCTTAGTAAACAAGTTAAAGCAAAGGACCTGTTGCTAAGGTCGAGAGAATTTTTTTTTTTTTTTAGTAAAAGATTTTAACTTCACGGTTCTGTCATTATAAGAGGTTTTACTGGAGGATAAAAGACTAATTTTGGGAGCTTAAGTTTCACCCCCCCCCCGGACCCGGGAGCGTCCCGTGAGAAAGCCTGTTGATGAAATACTGAAGAGCTTGACAGCTGTCAAGTTAACTGTCAAGACGGAAAAAGAGAACTTTGTTTCTGTTGCTTCTGCTGGTTATATTTGTTATAATTTGTTGAAAATAAGGAAGGTTAGATACAAAATAACTTGACTTTTGGACTTGAGCCGAAAGGATCATTAAGGAACTAAAATCCCCCTAGAGGGGTTTAGTGACATTACAGGAATGGCTGGAGAAGGGAAAATACAAGCTGAGTTGGATAGAGCATTTGTTCTCTTGGGAAAGTTACAAGGCCAATTCAATGTTTTGGCTACAAATGCTACAGCTCTAGTCTTGACAGTAAATAACATCGTTGACTCTGATAAGGACTTGAAACAGGAAACCCATTCAACTGAACAAATAGAGGAAACTGAAAGTTTTGACAATATGGAGCAGGGGACATATGTTGTTCCTGAAGAAAAGGAAGGAGGAACTGAAATTTTGCAGACGCTAAAGGAGGTTTACAATTTGAGGCCTGACATGATGACAAAAAAGGGAAATAAAAATATGATGTGGAAAGCCTGGCCAGAACTGGAGACTGAAAAATGGAGAGATCTCCTTAGGTGGAGATCTGAAGACCTGAGGATTACAAATTTGCTTAGGGCGAAAGTTGGAACTTTGGGGGCATTTGGACTTGAAAGGAGCATGAAACAAGAGATGGAGTACCCCACAGGCTTTGTTTTTAAATATGGAGGTCTGGCTGGAAGAAACATGGATCCTGTTGGGCCGGAGCCTCTTCGAGTTTTGGGGTTTAACATTAAGGACTATCAAAAAGACCGGCAGAGAGGAACTGAGAGAGACTTAAGAGCCTCGGACGTGAGATCTCCAGGCTAAATAGTATGTAGAGATTGATGGACATTCATTGGGGACTGAAACCGGGAAAAGGGTGGGTGGAGTTTGGGAATCCAAAGGGTATATAAATATAATTTGCTTTGTATTTATTTTGTTTTGCTATTTGTATAGAAATTGGGAAAATCGTGGAAGGGAAAGTTTGGTCGACTTTAGGAAAAAGGTTTAAGAATAAGTAATGAAGCATAAGTATTGATGTGTAAAATTGGATAAGTTAAAACTGGTTTTTAAATTAAATGAAAATAAGGTTTGCAAAAATAAATTGAGGAAATGGAAGAAAGAAGGAAATCACTAAGTTAAAGTGGAGAAATAAGTTAAGGACTTGCTGAGCTGATAACTTAAATTGGAATACAAGAAGGGGAGGTGTGAGGAGGTCTGAGAAACAAGTTAAAAGAAAATAAGTAATTGAAATTTTATGTGTTTTTAATTGTTTTTTTAAGTTTTAAATTTTTGGTTTTTTTGTTTTTGTTCTTATATGTCTCTTGAAAATGCCAATAAATATTTATTAAATAAAAAAAAAGGATTGTATAATGCCTGGCACAGGATTCCTGCTTTAGCCTTCTAAGAAAATCAGCTTTTGCTTCAAAAACTCTATGAAGCTCTTGCCTTCATAGATAAAAACAGGCTTGAAAAAGCACGTGGGCACGAGCTGGGTTTCTGAGCTGCAGTGATGTGAAGCTACAACACTTTGCCCCTTGTCAGCCTCAGCAAGCAGCCCCCAACAGAATAAATGATGCAAAACAAAAGCATGCAGGCAATTTTGCTTAATTTATGCAAGTTGCAGAACAGGCTCTTCCTGGCACAACTTGGCAGGATTTTTAATGGTGTTTTATGTTAATTTGTATAAATTGTTTTATGAATTGGCAGCATGTAAATACGTTTAAAAACACATACTCTGTGAAATTGTGGCTGAAAACTTATTCAACCCTCACTTCCCTTTTCTCAGAGGTGCACAACTCACCACGAGGCTGGCTTTCCTGGGTTGCTCTGGCATGGTGAAGCAGCATCTTGAACCCCCTGATCCGTGTCCTGACCGTGACTCCTCCTCTCCTGGAAAATGTTCAAGAAGCAGTGTTCAGTCAGGACAAGGCGAGGCGCCATCTTGGTGTGCTCTGAAGCATTCAGAGGACCACTTCAACATGCCAAAGCCACCCAGGAAAGTCAGCACACAGCATGAAAAATGGTGCCACAAACCTCCAAACCATGCCAGCTGCTCTACGAGCTACATTCACCACCCAGGTATTTTTTTTTATTGGGGCCTCCGAGCTGTAAACGCAACACTGAGGTGAAGCCACTTCTGCCTGCCAGCGTTTGAGGAACTATGGACCCAGCAGGAGAGGACGATCTAGCAGCTCAGTGACTATTGTACCAGTAGCCACACTCCACGAGAAAGCCAAAGGAATTTGGAAATTGCTACTAAACTGCCGATGGTTGGATAGCGTTTTCGAGGTTACCAGCATGAGTTTGACCAAACTGCGGGAGGTAGTGGAGGACAGAGGTGCCTGGCGTGCTCTGGTCCATGGGGTCACGAAGAGTCGGACACGACTAAACGACTAAACAACAACTAAACTGCCATGTTTGCATCCACAGTGCATCTATGCCTGCGTGTGGGCCAATGACCTGATCCAGAAAGCTCTTCTCATAGTCACCGCCTGTTAGCCATTCCACCTGAGCCCATGAAACCACTTAATTTTGTTAAATACATAAAATAGCTCCCCCCCAATTACAATTTAGATTGAAAGTTCCCTGGTGCCAAGACTTGTGTTCCCCTCCTGCCTCAATGCTATTCTATGTGGTGGTAGTCTTAATTAAAATTCATAGCCACTCCAAGACAGAGAGATGAAGCCACAGCAGCTCCCAGTCATTCTTTCGTTTGTCCTTTCCTGGTGCTTTAAAAGAGGATCAAGCACATTCATGGAGAAGGAGAGGGAACTGTGGAACTCTCTCCCACAGGAGATAGTAACGGCCACCAACTCGGGTGACTTTAAATGGAGAATAGACAAATTCATAGAGGAGGAGAGCGCTACTGATGGCTATTAGCCAGAATGGCTATGCTCTGCCTCCAGAACTGCAGAAGGGGAAGATTGCTCTTGTGCACGACTCCTGCTCGTGGGTTTCTCCAAAGAGGCATCTGGTTGGCCACTGTGAGAACTGGATGCTGCGCTACACAGCCTGATCTAGCAGTTTCTAAACTTAAAAGAACTCAAGCGGCAGAAGAAAAGGGGGAGGGTCAAAGGGATCAGTGTCGCATTAAAAGAATAATCTCAAGATTCAAAACCTGCCCATAGGACTGTCGGGCACAGCAGCAATTTAGCTTCCAGCCACCACAGAACCTTTCCGACCTCTCCTTCGCATTACGTGCTCAGCAACAGCTGCATGCAGAAGGCCCCTCGTTCAGTCCCTGCCATCTCCAGTTAAGATGCAATCACAGGCAGACAAATGGGCTTGGAGAACAACCCAGGAAAGGGACTCTTTGTTGCCATTCAGGGGAAATATCCCCAGCCTAGGTGGACCAATGTCCTGACTTCACACGCCACAACAGCTTCACATGCTCCTTGGGCTGAAAAGGTACTGATACATTAAGGAGAGGCAGCGACGCCTCCTCTGATGAAGGTCTTCCCAGTTTCCAGTCCTATTTAAAACAAGGCCTCTGCCTTCCAACGCACTTCTCAAAAGCTGTAGAACCATAGCTCAGGGGCAGAGGACCTGGTCTGCATGCAGAACATCTCAGCTGCAATTCCAGGCACCTCCAGGTAGGGCTGGGAGATGCATCCTGCCTGAAAACCTGGAAAGTTGCTGCCAGCTGCTGAAGTGTTTTGTGATACTTTGTACAAAGAAGAGAAGGTGCTGCAGGAGCTGTATTTTGCAGCCTTCCCCCGTTGGTGCGTTGGATGGGGCTGATGGGAGATGCCCAGAAGGGTGCCAGGTTGTTGTGATAGACGGGGCCTCCTTGCAGAGAACGCTCACCTGCACAGCCGGCTTTTTAAAATTCCACTCAGCCCTGTCTTGGCGGTTGACAGAGGTCAGCGAGACCGGAGATGCGACGTATTACGCTTGACAGAGGCGCTCCTTAAAAGTAGGCGAAATGCCAAGCTTGAAAAGAATGACGAGCAAAAGATATATCTTGTGATAGCCGAGTAGGATAATGGAAGGGGAGGGAAAGGCAGACAGAAGGAGAGAGAAAGAGAGTGAGAGAGCGCAAATGAGAACCACCAGATGCTTGAAAACAGGCCACTGTGCTTCTTGCGGAGAAGGGCAATGTGGACGGCATGTCCAGAAGCACCCAGAGGCAGAGGACGAACTCTGGAGAAGGGCCAGTGAGCTTTTCCAGACACGGGGCTCCAAATAATGATCCTTTCAACAACAGAGAGAGAGAGAGAGAGAGAGAGAGAGAGAGAGAGAGAGAGATATGAGCATCTCTGAATGTTTTCTGCCTGTTTCCTTCCATGTGTTTTTAAAATGAAAGCAAGAAAATTTGAGGCCAGAATCAGGCCTTGCTCAACTGATTGTTTTGGGAGAGGGTGCCGACGCCATTTCCTCCTTGTGCAAAAGGAAGGAGCAGTTTGACATGACCAGAGTCACACCATGAAAAGTGTAGGATTTAGAAGGGGAAGGAGCTCGGTCTTTTTCTTCTTCTTCTTTTAAAAAAAGAAGCAAATGTTAACTCTTCACACCTGAAGGGATATGCGTGGAAGTGTTTGGGGAGAGATTGGCAAGATCTTGGCAGGTGGAGGTGGTGCTGAGCAGGACTTTCGGCAGCCGGGTGGTGGTTCTGAGGGCTCTGCTTTCCTTCCTTGCCCTTCCCCTTCTGCAGCAGACAAAGTCACCTTGAACATTTCCTTCATTTCCATAAGAATGGAAGAAGAGCCTGGCTACTGGATCAGGCCAGTGGCCCATAAAGCCCAGCATCCTGTTCCCGCAGTGGCCAACCAGTTGCCTGTGGGGAACTCCCCAAGCAAGATACAGCATAAGAGTGCAATAGCACTCTTGCCTCCTGCGGGTCTTTGACAACTGCTATTCAGACGCATTATAGTATGGCCACATCTTAAGCACATTTAACTCATGTGATTTCAAACATAAGTGGCTGAAGGCTGGCTGGTTGAAATTCCACAGGTCAAATGCAAGAAAGACCCTCTCAGCGTGCAGGTTCTGCGATACTCTTGCAAGATCCCTTGGAAACATATTTTTTATATTGACTTTGAGCAAAGGGCACAAAGCAACTCATAATTACTCACTAGCAATTTGGAAATTGGGAGACTTGGACCACCATGGTGATCTCGGCCTCAGTTCCTGATCTGCAAAATGGGCACAATGGAGGTCCGCCTGGCAGGGCTGCTGCGAAAGCCAACCAGGAAAAAGACAGCAAGGGTTTTTCCTGAAGATAAAAATAATTTGATAGCTACACTGTGCAGCACTGCCTAGGATTGGAAGGTGAAAGAGTTGGTTAGCAACAGAGCAAAGACCAGCTGAAGTGGCAGTTAAGACGCCGGTGGCTCAACGTAGAATAATAGAATTGTAAAGTTAGGAGGGACCCTGAGGATCATCTAGTCCAACCCCCTGCAATGCAGGAAAATGCAGCTGTCCCAGAAGTGGACCAACCCACAACTCTGGCGTTATCAGCACCACGCTGTAACCAACTGAGCTGTCCAGGACATCTGCACCCCTGGCCATGGAGGGATTCCAACCCCTATTTTAGACAGATCTGCTCTCTGCAAGGCTACACCCTCCTCACTCTTGAAGAAGGCTGTGGAGGAACTAAGGCACATCAGTCCTGTCTGAAATTCTGGGAGCAGCAGAGAGAGAAAGAGCACAAGAGAGGGAGGGAGGGAGGCAGGCAGGCGCTGCCACCTTGGGCCTCCCTGGCTCCAGAGCTCTTTCCAGCCTGGGCTTTCTTTTGCCCTCCGTAACTGCAGAGCCGCCACAGCGCTGGGTCTCTGAGAGGCCTTTCAAGCTGGCTATTGAACTGATAAATTCACTGTATTACTTTACACAAATCAATACCCCAGCAGTTATCAGGGGTTGACGTGACCAAAATTGGTTTCAGCCAATTTGTGAGTGTAATAAATGTCCATTTATCAAATCAATTCATTCTGTGGGGTTTCTTGGCCTGGCCGGGCTCGTGACGCCAAAGGGGCGATGTCCCTCGGGCATGAACCAAAGACCAACTTTGCCCTTGCGAGGCAAGGCGCTGGCATGCAAGGGATCCTGCTTGGCTTCCCCCACTGCTGCGGTGGCTCAGTTCGATGAGCAGACGTGGGTTGGCTGGGCAGGAAGGTGGTGGCCAAAGGGGTCAAGGCCGAAACAGGGCCAGATTCCTGCCGCCAGCCCACTCCCACTCTGCACCAGGAAAAGTGTGCTAAACTTTTAAGCCAACGTGCTGCTCTACCGGAAGGGCCAAAGGTCAGTGGGAAGAACACCTGGTAGAAGGTGCCAAGCTCAGGAAGAATGGCAGATGCAACTGATAGACTATATGGAACTGGCTGAGATGACTGGCAGAATCCGAGACCAGGGAGAAGAGACGGTGGAAGAAGACTGGAAGAAATTCAAGACTTATCTACAAAAATATTGTAAACTGTATGAATGTTAAGAAGGATGCCAGAGTATAAACAACTTGGCACCATTAAGCTAGGTGAAGTGAAATATGAAGAGAAGCTAAATTTAAGAAAAGGCAAAGTTTGGGAAATTTTAGGTTATATTTTAATTTTTGAGATTTGAATTAAAGTTACCTAAATTAGAGAAACAACATTGGAAAATTAGATAATAAGAATAGAAAAAAGGGGATAAATTTGCTGGATAGAAATTTATTGTCAGGAATGCAGGAGCGGGAGATGTGAGGGAGTCCAAGAAGTTAAGAAAACTATGTTAAGAGATGTGTTATATTATATTGTTTCTTTGGTATTGTAATTAAGATAAAAACTATCAATAAATATTATAAAAAAAAGAAGGTGCCAAGCTCAACCCCTGGCAGCTCTAGGCAGGGCTGAGAAAGACTCCTGGTCTGAAACTGAAGACAGCTGCTGCCAGTCAGTGTAGGCAACTACAAGCTCCTACTACAAACAAAACGCCCACCAAATAAGTGGGAAAGCAACACAGTACAGCTATGCAAGCGGCTGCTCAATTTGAATGTCTGCATCCACTATTGACCATTCGTCTTCATCCTTTTTCCACTATGGAACTTGCTCCCACAGGAAGTAGTGATGGCCACCGACTTGGATGGCTTAAGAAAGAGGATTAAGCAAATTTAAGGAGCAGGATAAGGCTGTGAAAGGCTTCTTAGCCATGATGGTTTTGCTCTGCCTCCACAGTTGGAGGCAGCAATGCTTCTGAACACAAGCTGCTAGAGACTGATGGAGGGGAGAGTTGTTCTCATGCTCGGATCCTGTGAGAACATAATGCTGGACCAGATGGGGCATTGGCTTGACCTAGCAGGCTCTTGTTATGTTCTCATATTCTGGGGCATCCCTTGGAAACATCCTCTTGTTGTTGCATTCATTCAAGTCATGCTCCCCCAGAAACCTGAATGCACTTTATCTCTCTGCCGATGAAGCTGATGCCCTGGACAACCACACTGGGCAGAAGCAGCAAAACAACCGGCTAGAAGACAACAGACTGAATGTAAGCTGTGAGCCTCAGATCGGGCTCTTCAAACTGGGTCCCAGTGAGCCCACTGAAGCAAGGTATGCCCCTAAATGCAAGTCAAAGAAAGCTTGCTTGACAACTGTCAACCATCCTGTGTCCTGGGATGGAGCATGAGGAGCTAGCAAGCTAGCAGCTGAATTAAGGGTTGCTTCCTGACACTCCTCTCCCCACACCAACGTGCACTGGCATGGGGTGGGGGGCACACTGCTGCGGCGTTTAGACTGAAAGCACAGCAGTCACATCGCAGTCAGGAGGTATGCCAAGTGTGCCCTGTGTTTGAAAGCCCCTCTTGAAAGATGGGCAAGGGCTACTCAGAGTAACTGGGTATGTGTGTCAAGAACACCCCCTCCCACCCACCCACGTCAAAGCTTAACAGGTTGGGACCATCAGGGCAGGCGGCAGCAAAAGCACCAGCAAGCCTCCCCTTCCTGGTGCGATATCCCGAGGCAGAGTGCGCCTGGTCCTGCCTAATTCAATAAAGGGAAGTTCCATGAAGGCAGCTGCTCTCGCGAGCCCCACCACCACCTGTGTCAGAGAGAGGCCCTGCCCATTAATCAAAGCTCCCTAATTAGCCCCCGCTGCTGCCTCCAGGCACAGCCTTTCTCTAACCAGGGTGCACATGTGGTGCCTTTGCAGGAGAGAGCCTCGCCCTCCCAAACCCAAGGCCCAAACTACGTCCTGCAATCTTCATTTACAGCACAGCTCTGGGCCACCCAGGCCCGTCAGATGCTAGAGAAACCAAGCTCTTTCTTATGTCCCTAGAACGCATGCTTGCAGAAAGATGCTTAAAAAGCTGGAGGCAGTGGCAGAGCAAAGGCGGGAAGGGGCTTGAGGGGCCTTGCCCACTTTTCATGGGGTCTCAGCTATTGCTCAGCCGTGTCCCACATGCTCCATTCAGGTGTCTCCTCCACTGCCTGCAAGCGGCCGAACCAAATGACGAGTCACCATTTGCTTTGATGACCAGAGTCATAAGCGTCCCACCATCTCCTGCCCCCAAACGCAAATTCTGCAACCAGAAAAATGCCACTTTCTGCACTATTTTTGCCTGAAGGCACAAGGCCTTTGATTGGATCTTTGCGCAGTGCCCGGGAAGGCTCACGCACTGAAAACATGAAGGATACGATCATTACAAATTATTCAAATTTATCAAATCTGCACATCAATATTCATTCCCCCGATTTCATTCTTCTCTTCCGAGCCGTGAGGCAGCGTAAACAGCGACGGAGAATATAGATCCTCTACCAAGGAGGGCTTCGCTTAGGCTCTATCAAGCTTCAGTGGTTTCGCAGGCCCGGCCCCTTTTATTTTCAAGCTCATCACAAGTTTGCTTGCCTCCCCCCCCCCATCATTAAACTGGAAGGAACCCCCAAATCAATAAACTGGAAGGGCTGTTGAATAGCTCCTATTATTTCATCCAAGACAAGAGTCCAAAGCCAGGTGACATGTCAATATAGCTCACTCTGTTCTACATTAAACTCCGCTTTCCCCGATCTGCTACAGCAGGGAGTTGTAGTCCAAAACCTCTGGAGGGCTGCAGGTTCTGGGAGCTGGGATTTCCGGCGATGAGAAGGCCAGCCGGACTTGTACTCAACTTCCCTCCTCCAGTCTTTCATGACTCATATTAACAGGCCAAAAGAGGCCTTTGCCGGGCTCGCTGCAGAGCTGTGAGGATGCTTCCCGCCAGGGAGTAGGTTGTGTGAACCATCCCTGACTCAGGCAGGGGCAGGACTGCCCATTCGGACGTGCTTAGGATCAGTTTCTGCCTTCTGGGGCTCCTCAGCCTGGCCTTTGGCCACAGTTAAAAGATAAAAAGAGGCTCCAACAGCCCACATCCCCTTCCTTCCATTTATCGCCGTTAATGGTCTCGCAAATGCAACAGGGGGAGATTTCAGTAACAGGAGGTTGACAAAGAGTTTTAATATTCTTTATTTACTACACAATGGACTCCGGGAGAAGGGCAGAGAGATACTTTCCGAGGCCCTGAAGTCGTTCGCATTGTTTCTGCCTCCCAGTGCAGTCCAAAGTTCAAAAGATCTCTCTGTTTTGGAGGAGGGACCTGTCTCCTGTGACAGGCTGCAGGACATAGAGTGACTTTATTTGGGAGAGCAGCACCCTCTGGGTCCCTGAGCAGACACTCGGAATCCACCCCACATTTCAACTTTATTTGTGACTCTGCCGCATTCTCTGAAGGCCAATCCAGAGACAAAAGTTTTTCTTTCTTGGAAGGCGACCCATGAGAAACTGTGTAATGGATTGCAAAACTGACAAAGCCTAGCTCTGAATAAAGTGGCTAATTTGGGTGTGCCCTGTACCCCTTCTGCCTGGAAGCGGGAGGTTCACGTGACTGAACGCTCCCCCCTGCAACAAAACAGAACAGAAGAAAGCCTGCACCCAGAAAACTAGCAGGTCAGGGAGGAAAAATGTCCTTTCTTTGCTATCTCAAGGTACCACTAAAACACACGGCGTACAATTCTGTCTCTCACAACCAGTGCTTCCCCCTGGGGGTACTCAAGGGTATGCAGTACCAGCACCTCTTTCTGTTGTTAAAAAGTGTAGCACTTAACGCAATAACTTCATGGTGTGTACCAGAGCCTGTTTTTCCAGGGAAAAAAGCACTGCTCGCAATGCACACCCTGCTCTCACCAGCAGAGTGGGATGCACAGAGAAAGATTTTAACCGCCCAGAGCGGCTGGGGAAACCCAGCCAGATGGGCGGGGTACAAATAAATTATATTATTATTATTAGTTGCAATGTGTATATTGCTTTAAAAAACTCCAATCTGGAATAAAAGCCAGCCAAGTAATGCTACAGCAAGAAAGGCTGAAGCAATTATACACTGCAATAAGAGGAGCTTTCTTTTCCTAATACAAGCAGCGCAGTAGTAATAGTGCTCTGTTCAGTGTGGCTGAGAGATCATATGAAAAAATGGTTCCGTTTGAGAGGATGTTGAGGATGATAAGGAGGATCTGGATTCCAACTCTTATCGCCCCCAGCTTTTTGGCCAAAGGATCATGGCCACCATGCTATGGCTCCACCTTTCGTTTCATTCCTCTCATCTGGTCCACTGTTGCAGACCAAGGGAACTGAAACCCCTGGTTCTGTGTCCTTCCCGTGGGCATCTATGATTTCATGAGGAACATACTTCCCAAGCTTATTCCTGCAATCCTAGGAACTAAAATGCATTTTTCTTTCCAGATACGAATTCTGACATTTTCAGGAGTCAGAATTCTGTGCCAGATGCCAAATTGCAGGGTTATGTGCTATAGCTGTAGGCAGCTGCAACACACACTGGTGCCCAGACCTTCATTGGTGACAAAATGCCTTGTATTTTCCTGGATTTCATCTCAGGCAAAGAAAAAAAAACCCCAGCAATTAAAAAAGCGACTCTCCACAAACAAGAATAAAAGTTTTTAGAAAGCTGGAATTCTCGGCTTTGCAGCTTAAGGTATTCTTGACTGTTTTGTGCACACACACGTTCCAAATAAAATTATAGCATAACATTTATGTGACACACATGTGTGGGTGCACACACACTAACTAACCCCCTTCCAGCTTCTCTGCAGGATTTGCAGAGCAGAAGGCTAATCAAATCAGAGCCCTAGATCTTACCAGCTCCAACAGTTGCTATGGCGCTCTCCTGGCCAATGATATGTTCCCGGAGTCTCTGCTCCAGCGGGAACCTTCGCCGTTCCTCTATTTCCCTCTTGCGCTGCTCTTCCTGGAACTGTGGAGAGGAAAAGAAGTTGCTCTCTTAAAAAGATACCCCAACATCCATGCTGTAAGGACGTCCATGCGACAAGCTTCTCTATCACCTGCCGTGAGGTTAGCTGGGTATAGGAAGAATGTGTTTATCCATTTTAATACATTTATAGCCCACCGAACGTCCAATGCTTTTAGCAAACATGAGTCAGACACACATGTAAAATGAATATGCAAGGAAAATAATCAGAATTGCATGCATGGCGGCAGAGAAAGGTCACAAAAATGAACCAGTGGGAACTTAATTAAAAAAAGCTTAATCACCGCAGACCCTCCAAAAAAGAGGGGGCATTTTAAAGTGCAGCACAAAACCAGGAGAGAGGGGAAGGAAGACAGAGAAAGCCTGGGGTGGCTGAAAATGCCCTACCCTATGTGTGTCCCTGGTGGATGGCCATCCAGCCTCTGCTTCAAAACCTCCAAGGAAGGAGAATCCACTACCTTCCATGGGAGTCTGTTCCACTGTCAAACAGCTCTTACTTTTACAGCTATCCAACCTGGTGCCATCACTGGGTTCTGGGGTTAAAAACCAGCACCCAAGGGAAGGGAACAGGGGCCCTCTCTTCTAGAGCAGCTTCTCTATGTGCCAGAGAGAGACCTAGGGGTACACTGGCTTTTGGGGGGGCACTGGGAAGAAGCAGGTGAGCAGGGAGTAAGTTGACCTTTCCCTACTACACAGCCTTGCATTGATGATCCTCAAATTAAGAGATTTAGCCCACTATGTGGGTTAAACTACAGAGCCTAGGGCTTGCCGATCAGAAGGTAGGCGGTTCAAATCCCTGCGACGGGGTGAGCTCCCATTGCTCTGTCCCATCTCCTGCCCACCTAACAGTTCAAAAGCATGTCAAAGTGCAAGTAGATAAATAGGTACCGCTCCGGCGGGAAGGTAAACGGCGTTTCTGTGCGGTGCTCTGGTTCGCCAGAAGCGGCTTAGTCCTGCTGGCCACATGACCCGGAAGCTGTACGCCGGCTCCCTCGGCCAATAAAGCGAGATGAGCACTGCAACCCCAGAGTCGGCCATGACTGGACCTAACGGTCAGGGGTCCCTTTACCTTTACCCAAACTGGGTGGCCGAGCTCTCTCTCCAACAGTGTCTCTTGAGATTTTGGAAGGGGGAAGGGAAGGCTCCTCAGCTTCAGATGCATGGGAAATGAAGTGGTATTTCTCAAAATAAAGCATTTGCCTTCAGCTGGAGGGTGAGAGGCGACTGATGCAAGATACAAGTATGTGGTTAAAAATAAAATAAAGAAGTGGGCCCCCAAGTGCATGTTTCAATTAAAGATGGGCCCTACACCCTTGTGCAAATTAATTGAAACAAACAATGTAGTTAATGTACAAAAGTCACATATGTGTACTTTGTACACACATGTGTAGTAACGGATATGACCTCCGCTATTTTTAAGCAGCATTTGAACACGGTTTGGCATGGAGTTCAATAGTTTCAAACAGTCACTGTTGATTTTCGGATCCCTGGACCACACTTGAATCAGCGCCTGAATAAGCTTCTCCATAGTCGTACAGTCTACAGCACGGAGGGCACTTTTGCATATAGCCCACAAATTCTCAATGGGATTTACGTCCAGGGAATTCCCTGGTCAATCAAATACCTGTATTTGCTGCTCTGTCCCGAATTCCTTCACCACTTTTGATGTGTGACAGAGGTCTAGGTCCTGCTGCAATATGCCAGTACCGTCAAGATACCTCTTTTCCAGCTCTGGAATAACTCTCTTTCGTAAAACCTCAATATATTGTGGCGAACGCATCATTCCTTCTATTGGCTGCAGGCTTCCGACACCATAATGACTTTTCGTGTTGGTTTTGATTACAGGATTACGAGTAAGATAGAAAACAGGCTTTGTTTCAATTAATTTGCACAGGGGTGTAGATCTGAAAACCTTGAGGGCCATTGGAAGAATTTGCCGCGATTCCTGCATTGCAGAGGGGTGGACTAGATGGCCCATGAGGTCCCTTCCAACTCAACGATTCTTGGATTCTAAGAAAAGGTGCTGAGGAGAAGCAACAGCAGAGAGCTGTCACTGTCACGCTGGCCATTGTGGGTGGGTGGGTGGGGAGAGAACGCTGGACCAGCTGGACCACCCTCCATGGTCTGATCCCCCTACTCAGCAGCACAGCACACACCGGCTCTTGTCGCAAAAGTGGCAGCAGAAGCCACTGCTTGAGAAACCAGCAGTGCAGTCCACAGGCTTTTCTGGTGTTTTCCTGTTACGGTAGTGACCTTGACAGAAGTTAAAAAAAATAAATAGCAACCAATCCAATTTTGGCTGCTGTTATCTGTCTACCCTGTAACCGAGACACCCCATCAGTCCTGATGCTTCAAAATGGAGCAATAACTTCCTTGCGGATCCCAGTGGGACGGCACTTGCTGGATTGAATCCAGAGCGCCAATGGTGTCGCTCCCTCAGGCTCCGTATATATCACCAGCCTCAAACTACTCCGGCCCCATCTATACATCTATGTCTTTCCAAATATATAGGCCAATTTTTTTCCTCCTGCCTTTTCTTTCTTTACATTTTGAAAAGAAAATAATGCATAAGAGCAGCTCTGCCATAATATATATGTTATCGGATGTGACTGACGGGCCGGAGGAAAGGCAGGGGGAAGGGAGAGAGAGCTACACAAAAGCTCAAGAGTGGGCAAAACCCCAGAAAGGGCTGCCTCAGCAAGGAAACTGCCTTTCTTTTCCATCTGCCTGCTGGAGTGAGATTCTTTTTTTGTGTGTGTGTTTAATTTACACCCTCTAGGAACAGGACTCTTCTCAAAATGCAGAGACTCAAGAGTTAGATGCTGAAACCAACAGTCTAGCCAGGTTGAGCGTCTCTGCAAAATGCGCAAACAACCTGTGGAACTCACTGCTATGTGACATTGCGGTTGCAGCCAGAACACCCAACTTTGGCTGCAATCCTATGCACATTTACCTGGGTGTAAGCTCCAGTGTGCCTTACCTGTAGGTAAATTTGCATAGGCATGGGCTATTACAGTGGTACATTCGAGTTACAAATGCCTCAGGTTACAAACACTTCAGGTTACAAACTCTGCTAATGCACCTTCTTTGCTGAACTCCAGCAAGACAAAGATGTTCTTGTTCCAGCAAGCATTTTAAGGAGGGGTTCAGTATTATGATAAAGAATTGTATGGTTTTATTGTTTCATTTTATGTGGCTTGTTTCATGTACGGGCTGAGAGATGTGAGTAAGAAAGAGATGTAGCTAAGTGGTGTAAAAACGCCTGAAGTAAAAAATATTATATGCATGTACATATTTTACACACACACGTTAGAACAATAACACAGGCCCACTGCAAAGCAGCCACAAATTTACAGCAGCAGCAGCCAACCAAATGCCCCCTGCAAGCAGGATCCGAGCATTCAGAAGCTACCTCCAGCTGTAGAGGCAGAGCATAGCCAGGATGGGTAATAGCCACAGGTTGCCCTCTCCTCCTCCATGAATCTGTCGAAGGCTCTTTTAAAGGCATCCAAGTTGGTGGCCATCACTGTCCCCAGTGGGAGTGAGTTCCATAGTCTAATTGTGCCCTGTGTGAAGCTCTTTTCTCCATCCTGAACCTTCCATGGAAGCAGATATAAGACAGATTCCTTGCACTGTGCAACAGGTGGGACCAACCTGTCCCATCAAACTCCTGAGTTTACCAGAGTGCCAGGCCAAGTATTACAACTGGAGATATGCTCCATGAGTTCTGCCAGGAGGCCTCACCTTGAGATGTCAACAGCGGGATCCTTCTTAGAGCCAGGTAATTGTGTTCTTTTCCTTTTATTGCTCATTAAAGACGCTGGCACCCCTCCCAGGCACAGCTCCAATTACGGGAAGATTTGCAGAGAGAAGAGGCTTTGGCGATTAGGAGGGAAGCCTTTTCACAAAAGTATTTGGGAACCTACTTTTGCAATGGGGAGTCCGCCAGTGGGGTGCGCCCACTGAGCAACCATGACAGGCTTGCTAACGGCTTCCAGCTGGTGGTGGAAACTGGGAGAGAGGGTGGAGGAAGGCCCAACAGCCAATCTAACAGCTAGCTGACCCACTCCAGCCTTGACCTGGTGGCTCTGATTCACGAGAAGCAGGCCATTTGGATCAGGAGACTTTTTCCTAAAAACAAATTGATTTCACATATGAAGACTCCTTGTTGCTCTTGTCACCAGCATATGTAAATAAAATCGATGGGATGTGTCTGTCCCGTTAATAGTGCCACCAATTCATTCCGCAGCAGTGATCAAAATGAGCAATAAATTCTCAAAGACTCTCGGCGGGGCTGGAAAGCAGGACTGGCAACCCCTCTGCCACCACATCCCCCTCAGCTGCACATTCATCACCAAGCAGCCCCAAAGAGCACGAGATTTTTATGCACCCGCTGCCGCCTCCTTCAGCAAGACCCATCTCTGCGCAGGTCTGTGCGTCTCCCCCTCATCATCCAAAGGCTTTGTGGAGAAAAAGTTAGTTAAAGGGCAGCTCTGCTTCATGGACGAAGGCTCCAGAGGCCCATTCAAGTTAGAATGATAATCTCTCTCTCCCTTCTCCTTGCTGAGATTTAAGCATGCAACTCCTGACATTTCCTTTATAAAAATTTCAAACGGCTTCCCTCCAGCAACAGCTCATTCCCAACAGCATCCATCTCTTGCAAGGGGGGTGGGTTGCCACATGCTTGGCAGAACTTGCATGGACAAGCTCCTCTTCCCTAGCCCTGGAAGCTGCCGCCTTGTGCAGTGCAAAAGCATATTAACATCGGAGTGAGTGACCGTTGCTGGAAGCGAAAGAGCCCCTATGGTTGTGGTGACAGCAACACGTTTGGCAAACCCTCACTGTGATCAACTCCCGCCCAGAAACCTATGTCCGCACTGTGGAAGGACGTGCGGATCCAGAATTGGCCTCCACAGTCACTTATGGACACACGGTTAAATCTTGTGTTTATGGAAGACAATCTTACTCGGCTACGAGGGATCACCCAAGAAGAAGAAGGTGACAGCAAGAGCCTGCCCATACACATTTGGGCTGGGAATGGGGCACAGCGACAGAGGGGCCTGACTCTTGGTAGCAGGGTGAGGACAGGAAGAAGAGGAGGGAATAAAAGGGAAGCTACTGTCTGGGGGCCCATTTTCCAGAGGGCTGCGGAAGACCAGGCTCAGGACTGCTGTGACCCATCCAATTCCTCATCCTTCTGAAGCCCCCTGAGATGCATGGAGACAAGTGTCATTCCTTTATGCAATGGCACAAAGGCCCTCCTCTTGTTGGAAGATTCAGAGAGAAGGAAGTCCTTCTTCACGTTGCACTTAAACTGTGGGACTCTCTGCTGCAGGAGGCAGTGATGGCCACCAAGCTAGACCACTAGACAAAGTCATGGAGGAGGGCTCTCAATGGCTACCAGCCATGATGGATGGCTATGTTCTGTCTCTGCAGTTGGAGGCAGAGATTCTTCTGAATCCCAGTTGCTAGAATCACAGGAGGCGAGAGTTGCTTTTGTGTTCAAATCCTGCTTGTGGGTTTCCCACAGGCATCTGGCTGTGGTATGGGCTAGAAGGGGCCACGGGCCTGATCCAGCAGGCTATTCTTATGTTTATTCCCCTCTTCACCCGTAGCACTTGCCAACAGGAAGAGTGCTGGCATAATGAAGTTTAGTTATTTTCTATCCCATCTCTGCTGAGGGCAGCACAACAGGGCGCACTGCCAGCACGGTGGCACCAAACATGGTTGTTTGCCACCCTTCCCATTCCCATCCAGCCTCTTGCAGAAGCAACAGAGGAGCTGTCGGCGTCCAAAGCAGCCCGGTGAGACCCCAGAACCTTTGTCCCATGAGCCATGGATGCATTCAAATTGCATGCGCGGGCCCAGCATCTACTTGAGTTGCCCCTGAACCCACCCCCCAAATTTCAGAAAATTGGCACAGCAGGGCAAAGGACCCCTTTATTTGCTGCCCACCTCTCTGAAAGGTGGAAGAGGAAGGCAGGCATACATTGGAGGTGACCTGAAATGCTTTGGTGGGATTTATTAACAGCAGAAACCATTCCCTGAATATGATTTGATCCCCGGCTGAGCACAGAGCGAATTCGCAACATTCTCTCTGAGGCCAAGACCCTGGGACAGTTTCTATGCCACCCCTGGATTTTGGCACTGAAAGGGAAGGAGGGAGGGAGAAACCCATGAGAGCCAAGTCTTTGAATCCTCACCTTTGTTGCGGACGCTTTCAAGAGCTTCATGACCTCCCCCTCCCGTGCGTAATCCACGGCTGTGTGCCCCATTTCATTTCTCTGCAGGGGGTTGGCACCTGGAAGGGAAAAGACAGAGCTCAACATGTGGGATGGAGTCAGATGACGGGCAGCTTACAGCCTCTGAGCTATCCGGGGTCCTCTTTAACCTTTGCTCCGATCAGAAAAGGGACAATGTGCCACCAGCGGCGACACGTATGGATGTCAAAGGACACAGCAAAAGGGATGTGTCACCAGGAACAAGAGGCCTAGGCAAAAGGAAGCTGCAGAACTCAGTGGCAAACGTAACACCCCATTGGAGAAGCAAGCTGTCCACTCTCCCGCCAAGGGCCGACAGAACTCCAACAGTCCTGCTGGAGTGGCCGCAATTCGGCGTGGTGCTCTTGCTTCAGGGCCTCCGCTGTGGGACACTGCCCTGCTGTGGGCTGCTAATATCCAACATGACAACGAAAGATGGCAGGAAGAGGAGGGGTGAAAGGGACTGTGCCCCTTAGCCACTCTTTGCTCTCTCCGTTCAGGGCCCTCGTGCAATCTCACCTCTGTACCTTTTCATTCGTGGCTCGTCATGGGCGGATCGCTTTTCCTTTAAAGAGCCTCAGTATTACTGTTATTTATTAATTGCTTTCTTGCCACAGTAACTCAAAGGAACTTACAAAGAAAAAGATCACTCTAAAAGGCTATAGTAAAAAGCCAAAGGCCTGGTTAAAATGCAATGTTTTTGCCTGCTGCCAGGCAGGCAAGCTGCCCCAGAGACAGCAGAAGCAGGGAGCCACCACCGAAAAGGCACACTCTTTTGTCTCCACCTTCTGGACCTCCCATGGAAGGGGAACGTGAAGAAGGGCCTCGGATAACAATTGTTTGTGTAAGAGAGCATGTTACTGGTTGCAGGGAAGGGGAAATAACTCTTCCTTAGAGACAGAGTCCACTAAGACCCCGGAGTGAGTGGAAATTGTACTCAGTGGAAGGGAGATTGCTCTGCTCACCAAGTCCCAGGTTCAGAATCAAGCAGTTAGAAGTTCAACCTCTAGCTAAAAGGATCTTGAGCAAGAGAAATGGCAGAGGGGCTTCTCTCAGCTGGAGACCTCCAGTGTGAAAAGACCATGCCAGCCTCAGTGGACTAAGGTTCTGAGGTGCTTTAAGGCAGCTGCCTATGCGCACATCACACAAATGGGCTTTAAGAGCAGCAACAGGCAGCTCCGCGGTAGAATCCTGGTGCCTGCAGTGCAATTTCCAAACCACGGGAACAGCGTTCTGCTTGTCGCCTTGTCACGGCGTTGTTGGCACTAGCTGATCTACTGCTACGAACCCTGGAGAGGGAGATTAGCTATTTCCAACATCTGGCATAAAGGGATCTCTATTTGCTTGCAGAATGAAAAATGTGCTCCATAAACATCCAACGCAGAGTAATTTCTGTTGTGAGCCTTGTCGCGCCCAATAAAAAGTATGATCAGAACAGGTGAGATTATATACGGCCTGCCCTGGCACTCAATATCTTTTAAAGAGACAGTGACCCACATCTAAGGCACAATTCTTTCTCTTACACAACAGTTTTGCGCTCTTCTGGAAGAGGAGGAGGAAGTTTCCTCGGGCCCCTCAAAGGAAGCATCCTCCAGGCCAGCTCTGCCTTCCTCATGGAAGACCCTAAATTTCCTCCCGTTGATCTATTAATAATGGCTAACCAATATTGGCCTAATCCCCCTGTTAATGGCTTTGACGACTTGACTAATTGCTGCAATAATTGATAGAACCAGGCTCACACAAGCGGTCGATGGCCACCTCCGGTACCAGCGGCAATAAAATATTATGCTTCAATAAATAACTGGGGTGTCAAGACACTTGCTAACCCATCATCGCTGTCGTCGCAGAGGGTGGCCACTGGCTTTCCCCCCAGAGCCCTGGGCTGACCTCGGCCCCTCTGCAGAGTCGGGGCAGCTGGCCCCAAGGAGCAGGGACGGCGCTCCGTGCCACCACAGGGCACACGCCTGCTGAGAGGGCACCAACCTCCCTGAGCCGTTATGGGATGCAATTTGTCACCTCCCACTCGCTGTCTCTGGCAGAGAGCCAACACCTGGGCAACGCCCCAGGCTCCTTCCTGCCTGCCTGCCTGCCTTGGCCCTCCCCTGCTCGGCTCATATTATTAGTAGGCCCCGGCTTATAATATTTGATAAATAGCAGGCCGGCTCGCTCCCAACGCCACCCCAGCAGCGCAGGACCCGAGCAGCTGCAGAAGGTCACTCATTGGGGAAATATGTTCCTGTCGGTGGTATTGAAAAAAGTTTAGCGGACTGACAGGTCTCAATTTTTCAAATTTTATTAACTCCATCCTCTTAATCATTTGTCTTGAATTCCTTCAGATTCCAGATAACTGTCAATACGGAGGGCTGAGGGAAGAGATTATGGATGTATGCGGCTCTGCCGGATGGCTTTGGCTTGTTAATAACTGCAGGGCAGGGGGGGGGGGGGTTCAGGAAAATGTGCAAAAGAGAGACGGACTGGGGGGGGCAGGGGGGTTGCAGCTGGGATGCTACTTTGTCAAATCCCCTATACAAAGTTGGGAGGGGCGGCAGGAGGAGTGCCAATCTGTCTTAGGAGGCAGCATACAAATGCGAGAGAAGGTGTCAGCCCAAAGGTCCAGCAAGTCCAGCAGCCTCGGTCCCAGGCAGTGGCCAGCTGGAAGCACCTGGGAAACAGGCCCCCACAAAGGCAAGACTCCTCAGCACCCCCTGCCAAGTTGGTTTGCCTGCTAGTCACAGGTATACTGCCTCTGAACACGGAAGCCCCACAGACCCACCCATGGCTAGATCCGATCCTCCTTGGGTTTCTGTCTGATCCCTTTCAAAACCCATCTCTGCGCATTGTGGCGGAGGCATGTTCGGAAAGGGAGTCTGGTCCTTAGGTTTGTTGGCAGCCGCTTGTTAAAGTGGCATTTTTGTTTATAGCTGCTCCCATTTGCAACCTGCTGTTCTAATTCCTCCTGGCCTTCGTTGCTTGTCGTATTTGTATTGATTTTGTACTTGATAATTTTGCTGTTGGCTGCCATAGTGCAGAAAGGCATTGCAATTGTTAATAATTGATATAATGACAACAAATTTCACAATAAGGTACTCTTGTTTACATAAAAAATACAGCAACGGGCAGCTCTCAGAGTCTGGCTCCTTTCCTCCTTCCATAAGCAGAGCCTTCTGGACCACCCAGTCCAGCATCCTCTTCTCTCCTTTCCCGTGGTTTCCAGCAACTGGTATTTGAATACATCATTGCCTCCAACTGTGGAGACATCATGGATAACAGCCAGCAATATGAATTTGTCTAATCTCTTTTTAAAGTCATCAAGAGGGATGAAGAGGAGGATGCCGTGTGCCACTTGGCATGGGGTCCTGCTCCATAGCAAAAATGTGGCATGGTTTGATAGGAGGGGCTTTGTATACACCCATTGCCTTGTTGTTTAGTCGTTTAGTTGTGTCCGCCTCTTCGTGACCCCCTAGACCAGAGCATGCCAGGCACTCCTGTCTTCCACTGCCTCCCGCAGTTTGGTCAAACTCAAGTTGGTAGCTTCGAGAACACTGTCCAACCGCCTTGTCCTCCATCGTCCCCTTCTCCTTGTGCCCGCCATCTTTCCCAACATCAGGGTCTTTTCCAGGGAGTCTTCTCTTCTCATGAGGTAGCCAAAATATTGGAGCCTCAGCTTCAGGATCTGTCCTTCCAGTGAGTACTCAGGGCTGATTTCCTTCAGAATGGATCGGTTTGATCTACTTGCAGTCCATGGGACTCTCAAGAGTCTCCTCCAGCACCCACTGCCTTAAACACTGTCAAATACTGGGGTAAAGAAGGAAGTGTCTTCCGGGTCAGACCAGCTGTCGTATGATTGCTGATCCCTGCAGAATGTCACTTTGTTTCACCCTGTTTGCATCATCTGGACTTATGGCTCTATGCACAACAGCCGCTGTTGACTCAAAGCTCTGCGGGACGAGCAACCTCCCACTTGCAGCAGTCAGGGGTGGGACGAGGTGGCTGCCTGCAGCACCCCATCTCTGTGATTCTAGAAAGAACTGTGTTGCACTTCCCTTCCATGATAAAATTGCTCCCTTTCCTCTCTCTTTACAGGGGATACACGCCTCTTCCAAGTTCTCTCAATTCCTTTCTGGTCTGTAACCACATAAGACCAGCTGTTAGTTTTAGATCATCCGCCCACCACATAGGTGGTTGCCCCCTTGGTTTTTTAAAGCCGTAGGGTCTCCACACTAATGCTGCTTTATTCCATCGACCCGAGTAGCCCCTCACCATCATTTTCATTGCAGTACTAGTGAGATATCCAAAGCAGAGAAATAAAAAAATTGCTATGCGAGAGAGATATCCAAAGCAGCAACTATATTCATCAGCTACAAGGAATAAACTGACTGCAAGGTTTCTTCTCTGGAAGTCACAGTAGGACTTTGGAAGTGTATGAGTGCATGAAATGTCACCTACCGTCAGCAGGACTGACTTCAAGCCCCAAAACAGCCAGTCCAGCCTTTGCCAGGAGGAAGCCGCCTTCACAGCCGTACAAGGGATGACGCCGTGTCATCAGCCATCATCTCTGACAAGCCCTGACATCCTTATTGCTCTACATGGCTAGTTAAAGTAATAGAAAGAGACTCCTGTCCTCCTGAGCCTCACCGTGATTGAATTAACATGATCACCCTTTTCCCAGTAAAATAAACGTGCCTCTGATATGGGGCGGCACAGATACTTCACAGGTAGCTTTTTAAAAACGGAGATAGCAGCAGCTCTGCGCCAGCCGCAGTAAATCCAGCTCTCTCTGCCAACAGCTCATGGTTCTAATCACCTCTGCCAACGACAAACTGTCACCTGTCTCAGCTGGGCCTGACAGGTGAAAGCCACTTCCCGGAATATATACAACTGAGCTCAGAAGGGTGGGACACCTGGGGTGCTGGGCACCCTCAAGCCACCTCCAAAAGGACCGAGGTCTCCTCTTCTAGGCCCGCACCCTTGTGCTGGCTCTTTTACATTCTGAAGCTGAGGTGCAACAAGTCACAGATCTCAGGGAATCTTTCCATAACAGCAACCATGATTTACATAGCACCACAGAATTGCTCTAGAACTTGGGGACATCTCACGAAGCTGAATGTTGGAAGATTTGGGGCAGATAAAAGAAAGGGACGTCTTCACATACTGCATAGTTAAAACTACAGAACTTGCCTTTGCAGGAAGCAGGGATGGCCAGTAACCCGGATGGCTTTAAAAGAGGACTGGGCAAATTCATGCTGCAGGAGGGTGGAGCTGCTCTTGTGCTCAATCCTGCTTGTGGGTTTCTCTGACCATCCACTGTGAGAACAGGATGCTGATGGGCCACTGGTCTGATCCAGCAGGCTCTTCTTAGGTTCTTATGCGCAAAGCACTTCACTTATGCTACCTTGCTGTTTAAGGCAAAGAAAACTCTTTCTGCTGTAGCATCACTGCAACACATTACCCACAGCAGGGGTGTACCCAGAGAGGGTTTTCAAAAGCGCCCCAAATTGGAAAAGTCCCTCCCATTAGAACCTCATATAAGCTTGAATCTGAAAGTTTTCTGGATGTACTGTGTGATTTCGTCATCTGAGCTGGTTTTTAAATGGCCAGAAGCGGGACAGACTGTAAGAGCTGGCTGGCCACTAGGAGAACAAGGTGCTGGACTACATTGGTCCCCTGAGGCTATCAATGGCTACTGGGCATAATGGCTCTGCTTTGCCTCTGCAGTTTGAGACAGCAATGCTTCTGAATACCATTTGCCAGAGAATGCTCTCGTGCTCGGATCCCGCTTGCGGTTTTCCCACTGCGGCATCTGCTTGGCCACTGTAAGAACAGGAGGCTGGACTAGATAGGCCTTTGGCTGCTCATATGCTCTTGAGTTATCAATTAAAGAAATAAACTGGACAGAGGAATGTTTCCTCCCTCTCTTCTAGCACTGGGGCTTGTGGAGATCCAAGGAAGCTGAATGTTGGAAGATTCAGGACCGGTAAAAGAAAGGACTTATTAATGCAGCGCATAGTTAAACTGCAGAACTCCCTGCCACAGGAGGCAGTGATGGCCACCAACCTGGAGGGCTTCAAGAGAGAAGTAGACAAATTCATGGAGAAGAGGGCAATTGAAGGCTATTACTCTGCCTCCACAGTTGGACAGGAAGCGGGTGCGCTCTTGTGTTCGAATCCTGCTTGCAGCTTTCCTGCAAGCATCTGGTCGGCCACTGTGAAAACAGGATGCCTGATACCCAAACATGAATGGAAACTTCTCCTTCTGTCAAATGCTGTAGAGAAGATCCACTTGGCCTGATTCACCTGGATCTTCTTACATTCTTGTTGCTCTCTGATGTCAAAAATGGCCTGGCGCATGGAAAGTCGGTGTGTCACGGAGAATTAGGGCTTGACCCTCTTCCTAACTTTCCAGGGCCACTGACTTCTTTCTTTGAGGGGGAATTCAGACATGCGGACCCCGCTCCCCACTTAACAGCGGTACGGTTCCTCCTCTCCTATGCTGCCACGAATGTGTGAACCTTCTTGGCCCCGTGTGTGCAGCAAGGAAAAAACAAGTGCAAAAGAGTCAGTGACGCCTGTCTCCTATCACACACACAAAGATTCCCCCGCCCCGTTCCCTTTATATGGCGCTATTAAATGTCTTACAAATGGTCGTGTCAGTGCGAAAACCTCTGTGCCCAGAAAGACTTCCGAGGGCTCCATTTGCTCCCCACCCCTGTGGGGAAACTATTCTTAAAAGCTTCGACACAGACATAAACCTGCTGCTGGTCAGGCGCTTATTGCGCTCCCCGTGTCGGGACGCTGGAGCCCTCGACGCCGTGACAAGATTGGCTTTTACATCCCGGTCTCGCCGGAGTTTAATTACTGGTCTGGGGCTGCTGGGGTTGGAGCTCGCTGCCTTCAGATATGGGGGGGTCGATACCGCCGGCCCACAACATATTGAGCCCTGGCGCTGGCAGACTCTATTGCACTATTTAATCATCTTTTGCAAAATTTACAGTGCAACAGAAGGAATCAATACGGAATTTATCACATTCTCTTGTAAATATGAGCAGGATGAGAGAGAGAAAGGGAGAGAGAGATCTAGGCACAGAGAAGCAGGACCTTGGCAGTTGTTCCTCTATTTTAAGGGCAAACCCACAATGTGGGAGGAAGAGTGGCAACTGCACTGGGACCAGCGCGACATCCTCTTCCAAACCAGAGTCCTGTGGTCTGTTTGGAAGTGGAGACGGGAAATGAACAACCTTGTAAGTTCTGCATTTGCGCTCATGAGTTGCAAATGCAAAGGGGTTTGTTTGTGCTCCTGTAAAGGAGTCCTCTGGGCTGCTTCCATCACATTCCCTTCTGTGTCCACATCTGACCTCTCCATAGCTCTGCTTGATGAGACACCACCATTGCAATCATCCTAACCTACATCACTGGACCAGACCACAGTCTTTTGCTATGCGAATGATGGAGACGGCGCTGCGCTGAGGCAAGAGCCCACACACAATGGTCCTTGCTGCCTTTTGCCCTGCACAAATGCCAGGGGTAAGACAAGGGCACTGGGACGGGTAGCCCATTCACGGAAATACGCTTCAAAGAGGCCTGTGTCTACAGAAGAGAATGCAAGGGAAAATTTCACATTACACAATTCTAGGTGCACACCTACCACCTGAGTTGTTTTAAGGTAATCAGGAACAACATGAGCAAATTAGTATTTCACCTTCTGAGGAAAAACTAAATCAGCCAATGAAGCAGAGGGCTATCCTATTAAACCAAAGAGTCCAGACACGGTAAAAACATAATAGCCTGCTGGATCAGGCCAATGGCCCATCTAGTCCAGCATCCTATTCTCATAGTGGCCAGCTAGATGCCCTAATGGGAAACCCACAAGCAGGATTTGAGCACAAGAGCCGCTCTCTCCTCTCCTGCTGTTTCCAGCAACTTGTATTCAGAAGCACGGCTGGCTCCAACTGTGGATTTAGACTAATCAAAATTAGACTAATTCATTAGTCTAATTAGCCACTGGCAGTCCTTCCTGCCACGAATTAGTCCGATCCTCTTTTAAAGCCACCTAGGTTGGCGGCCACCACCCGCCTCCTGTGGCTGTTTAACTTGCGCCTGTTCTGAATCTTCCAACATTCAGCTTCATTAGATGTCCACAAGTTCTCTCACGTTAGGAAAGAGGGAGAAAAACTTTTCTCTATCTGTTCTCGCCATGCCACACATAATTTTATAAATTTCTATCACGTCCCCTCTTATTCGCCTTTTCTCTCAGTGAAAAAGTTCCAAATCAAATGCTGTAACCTTTCTTCACTGGGGAGTTGCTCACCCCTTTGCTAGTTTTGTCTGCCCCATTCATTCCGCCAAGGGACAGGGACTTTGCCACAGAAGAAGCGGAAGGACTCAGCCCTATAGAACCAGGGGAAGGTACCCTCCTCCTCCTCTTGCAGCTTCCATCACCAAGGATTGCTGCTCTCTGGCTGCGAAATGCCCCAGAGCAAGAAGGTGGAGGAAAGTTTTAAGCCCCATAATAATATGCAGCGACCGTTTTCAAAAGGCAGCGTGCATTATTAAGGCTCCACCAACCTGCGCGTGCTACTTGCTTTGGGCCCCTTTTTGGGCCAATAAAAGGAACACAAAACCCAAGAATCGATCGGGTATGGAATGGGCTGAATGAAGCTTGAAACGTGCCTTGCGAGGCGGGCGCTCCTTCTCCCACGCAGGCCATTGAGTGGTGTCAGCGCAGGTCAGGAGCCCGCGAGCGGCCCACAGAGAGAGGGGACTCGCATCTCGCGGTCTGCTGGGCACGGACAGGCTGACCACAAGGAAGGGTCAAGTGATTCAGCGAGGGGGCCGCCAAAGGCCACGGCGACGGAGTGAGGTGGAGGCTGCCTCTCGCCAGGCCGCGGGGGCTGAAAGGGACAGCACCCCCACCCCCACCAAGGGACAAGGTGGCTGTTTAAGGGAAGGCGGGGAGCCTGGGTGGTTAATGGCTTTGGCCCCGAGGGCAGAGTGGCCAGCAGAGGAGGAAGTGTTGGCCAGACCAGAGGGCACTCTGGAAAAAAGGCAGGTGTGGGAAGAGTGTAAAGGAGAGGGCAAAGGGCGCCTGTTCCGTTCGGGCGTGGAGGAAGCGCCCAGCTCTCGAATGTCAAAGGCACAGCACATGGCAACATTGTCTTCACAAAGGGCAGCGAGCTTTTAAAAGACCATCAAGACTCCGATGGAGTTGGAACAAAATCCGAAGAATGCACTGGGGTGTGTGTGCTGGGGGGCTGGGATAATTGTAGTAAGGACTAGCACTGGGGGAGGCAGGCGGGAGGACGTCCACATTCAGGACAAAGGGAAGCCACAGGTTGGAAGGCTCCCTGGGAAACTAGGCTTCGAGAATGTGGGCTCGAGCACATTAAACTAAGTAAGCCCCAAAGAGGAGGTCGCGACCCTTGCGCCAGCCCACCTCGCTTCTGTTTGACTAAAAGCTTCTACAAACACACGTGAAAGGAGCCCCCCAAAATGGCGTGCAAGTTGCCCAAATATCCATGAAAAGAGCCCCTCATGCAAAGCTCCAAATCTCCCAATGCCGTGGGGCCAGGGCTCAGAGGAGCACCAGAAGCTGGCCCCTCTCCTTGAGGTCAGCCTGCCTGCCTGCCTTCTCCAGCACCCACAAGTCCCTACTGAACAAGAGGCCGAGACGAGGAGTCAATGAAGCAGCACCATGCAGGGGCTCTGGAGAGCAGAGCCCCCACTAAATATTTTGAAAATGTGAGAATAGACCACTGAAATCTGGGACGTGGTATGCAAGGTTAAACTTATGTATATGGCAAGAAGTTGAGAGGGCAGACATCAAGACAATGCCTTTATTGAGAATTTGTTAATAATGTTTTTGGAATAATAAGGTGCAGGATAATATAAACCCAATTGTGTTACTTGGAACCTTGTGATATTAATTTATTATTTTTGATTTGGGTATGGAAATATGTGCACTCTTCCCACCTTGGATCAAATCTATGCTTCCAGGTGCCATAAGGAAGCTGCAGAGATAGCGCAGGATAGTGCGCACCCCAGAAATGATCTCTTTCAGCTTCTGCCTTCTGGAAGAAGGTCCAGGGTTATCAAGACTAGGACTAGCCGCCTGAGAAACAGTTTCTACCCAAGTGTGATTTTGGTTTTAAACGCATTGTAAGGAGTCTGTATGGGAGTATATTGTATTTAAAAATGGGGTATCACGAGTTTTTAGGGGGCTAACCAGGTTGGGATAGCTGGGATAGCAGGCTTGTTGGGTTTTGAATGTCTTATGTAGATTTTTCAATTTTGTTGTTCTGTATGGCACAATGACAATAAAGATTATCGTATCGTTCCTTTATGGTTACTTTGAGACATTATTTTCTACTTTTATTTTATTTGGCATCTGTTATTATACCTGCTATGTAATAAATATATGTAAAGAAATAGAAAATGTGAGGGACGCAGGTGGCGCTGTGGGTTAAAGCCTCAGCGCCTAGGACTTGCCGATCGAAAGGTCGGCGGTTCGAATCCCTGCGGCGGGGTGCGCTCCCGCTGCTCGGTCCCAGCGCCTGCCAACCTAGCAGTTCGAAAGCACCTCCGGGGGCAAGTAGATAAATAGGGACCGCTTACCAGCGGGAAGGTAAACGGCGTTTCCCTGTGCGGCTCTGGCTCGCCAGAGCAGCGATGTCACGCTGGCCACGTGACCCGGAAGTGTCTCCGGACAGCGCTGGCCCCTGGCCTCTTAAGTGAGATGGGCGCACAACCCCAGAGTCTGTCAAGACTGGCCCGTACGGGCAGGGGTACCTTTACCTTTACGTAATAAATATATGTAAAGAAAAAGAAAATGTGAGCCATTTTCTTTCTTTTGTGTGTGTGCAACAACTATGCTGACTAAAAATGCTGCCTCTGTCATCAGATTCTGTGCCCGAAGTTCCAGCAGGCAAGTGGCCTCCCTTGCCCTCCCCATGACCAGTGACGACGGCTCTTCCCTTACCTCCATCCAGAAGCAACTTGACCGTGGAGTAATCGTCCGCCAGCACCGCATAATGCAAAGCTGTGCAGCCCTTGAAACTGGCCCGGTTGTTCAGGCGGTTGTTGAAGTCGTCTTCCCGTGTGACCAGAACTGCAAAGGGAGAGGATGGCAGGGGGAGAAGATGAATCATGGATGGCGGAGAAGGAGTTGAGACATCTAGCTAGGTGGCCCTCAAAGAAGGGGACATCAGAGGAACATAAGCATTGTCCTGGTGAATCAGCCCAAAGGGAGCTCATCTAGCCCAGGGCCCGTTTCTCAAATGCCTGGGGGAAACCTGCAAGCAGGATCCGAGAACAAGAACCCTCCTGTGGCTTCCAGCAACTGGCATTCAGAAGAACTGTTGCTTCCAACTATGGAGACAGAGCATAGCCCAGGGGTCAGCAAACTTTTTCAGCAGGAGACCAGTCCACTATCCCTCAGACCTTGGGGGGGGGGCAGACTATGCTTTGAAAAAAATATATGAACGAGTTCCTATGCCCCACAAATAACCCAGAGATGCATTTTAAATAAAAGGACATATTCTACTCATGTAAAAACATGCTGATTACCGGACCGTCTGCGGGCCAGATTGAGAAGGCGATTGGGCCGGATCCAGCCCCTGGGCCTTAGTTTGCCTACCCATGGCATAGCCACTGATAAGCCTGTTCCTCCAGGAAAAGATTTGGGTATACCTCTGCTGTTGCTCTTCAAATATCTGATGGAATTAATGTGTTTTGAAGGCTGAGCGGAAGACTGCAGATATCAAATCAATGCTGCTAGCCCTCATGGCTACAGAAACGGATCTGAAAATGTGACCACAGGGTATGTGGTCTGAGACATAAGACTATAGGGCGGTATACAAATTCAATTGATAATAATAATAGTAATAATAATAATAATAATGTTTAAATAATCTTGTTATATTTCTAGAATTGGAATGTGGGTTTGTTTGGTATGCTATTGATTTGCTATGCTGTGAAATGGTTGCTGTGTTATTGTTTCACTACGATATTTTGAAAGAGTTCGTAGGAAATGCATCCCTGTTTCTTTGTTGCAAGCAGCTTTGAGCATGGGTTTGTTGTTGTTTTTTGGATGGAAAAGTGGCATACAAAGCAAATGAATGAATGAATGAATGAATGAAATAAAATGAACCCAAGTGGTTTATTAAAATGCCCCGGGCAAAAGGCTTCTTGTTGCTTGATTCAAGACTTTAGGGTTCCTCGACCCGGTGTGCGCAGGGGAGATGGGCAGAGAGACACAAGGACACAATGCGAAGTCAGAGCACCCTGCCCAGCGCTGTGGGAGCCCAAGGCCCCTTCCAGATTTACTGCCTTTCCCATGCACAACCCATGCAAGGTACCACTAAGCCACGCCCCCCAGCCCCTTGTGATGCTCTTCAAACAAGGAAACCGTCTGGAGGGTGGACCGCGATTTCTTCCCCAGGCTCCATCCCTTGTGCAAGGCTGCCACTGGTGTTAGACCGGAGAAAGTGCCGTGGGCTGACTCTCCTTCAAGTGCCCCCCTCCCAACAGCCAGTGAATTCTAAGAAGGGTGAAGGGATCTCTGGTTGGCTCTCCTTCCCCAGGGGGTTCCTGGGAAGAGCAGAGGCACTTAAGCCAGCTCAGGAATTGGCTCAGGAGCTTTGCAGCGGAGGCATCCCTGCAAAGTTGAGCCCTTCCTTCTCTCCCCATTCTTGGGGCAAGTAGTGCTTAGCAGGATCAGGGAACAGGCGCTCAGATCGGCTCCTCGGCAGCAAACGGCGTCTACGGCGCCTTCCTACCACCACCTTCCACTCCCCCCCTCCAAAAAAAAACCCAAGTTATAAAAGGAGCCGCATCTAAAATATTGTAATTAATAGCTGGGTTCTCTCCTGTCTGGCATCACTGCTAATAAACCTCAACACCTACAGAAGTAGCAATTGGTGTGACTTTTGTATGACCATGCTTTGTGTAGGGGGTGTTTTTTTCCTGGGGGGGGGGAGTGAGATATGCTTGCTTATTTGTTTGTTTGTTTGTTTGTTTGCTTCCCTGCTCTCCTTTGCCTATCCAGGGAGGGGCATGATAATCAAGTGGCTGGTGTCAGGGAAGATGAATCTGAGATACTAGGGAGCAGTGCAGTAAAAAGATTAAAGCGTTATTATTGTTGGGCTGCTTTTCCCCCCGTGGTCCGCTGTGACAGCTCGGCCGTCATCCGTAAAAAATGTCTCCGCGAGAGATAATCATCGGAAACTCAATAAAGCGTCAAGGGGAGCCTCGCCTGCCATCAATCACGGGGGAGCCTGGAAATTTTCAGCTCTCCATCTCCCCTCCCTGCCATCCATATAAATGTCTGTAATATATTTTGCGCATGGAGGCCCTGCCGCACAGCTCCCCCGATTTGGATGCTTTTATGAAGAGAAAAATATTTATACACAAAATATGCAAATCGTTAAAAATAACCCTGCAAAACAAAGGCAGTTTTTCTTTCTAGCATGCACAATCTCCTTTCTCCCTCCCTCTCTCTTGCTCTCAAAAAAATGCAGCTGAATTTATTCTTTTTAATAAAACATGTCAACCCCCACCCTCAAAATTAATGCAACTTCCTTCTGAGTGGCTGTATTTTCCTCCACTCCAGCTATCTCACTCCTCCCCTCCTCAGCCAAAAAGTTTTATAGATGGAAAGGGAGAGGACGCAGCCCCTCCCCACCAAATTAATTCATTAGTTGATATATTCTCGATGTAAACAAAGTCTAGCAAGATGCTTTCCTTTGTTTAAGATGTTGTTTTGCATTCAGTGCTAGAGAAGAGCCTGCTGCCCACGCCTGCAAGTACTCTTCTTTCTTTTCCTTTTGCTCTGAAATTTGATCTGCTGACCCTGACTTTTAACCTTGACTGGCCTTTCCTAAATAAATGGCAACTCAGGTTAGCATTCAAAGAAATGGCATTGCTGGAGAACAGCAAAGCCCTTTGCAAAATTTCCGTTCTGCTGCTGCCAGAGAGAAAAATGAGGCGATGTGTAAGACCTTAAGTTGTCTGAAAAGCAGCAGAAATGAAAGTTGCAGACGTATGGACCAGATCATACAGATAGAGAAGGCAAGATGTAAGCTGGAAGGGAAATCTGGCATCTTTTAGGTCCATATTGTGCAATATATACTCAAGTGTAGGTAAAATAGACGTCTTTACCTACTGATACCTTTACCTATTATTAGAGACCACAAAGGTTTTATGGCTTAGGTCCCAGCTATCTGAGAGACCGTATTTCCTAATATGAACCAAATATATAAAAGGATGTCACATAGAGGAGGGAGAAAGGTTGTTTTCTGCTGCTCCAGAGAAGCGGACACGGAGCAATGGATCCAAACTACAAGAAAGAAGATTCCACCTAAACATGAGGAAGAACTTCCTGACAGTAAGAGCTGTTCGACAGTGGAATTTGCTGCCAAGGAGTGTGGTGGAGTCTCCTTCTTTGGAGGTCTTTAAGCAGAGGCTTGACAACCATATGTCAGGAGTGCTCTGATGGTGTTTCCTGCTTGGCAGGGGGTTGGACTCGATGGCCCTTGTGGTCTCTTCCAACTCTATGATTCTAGGATTCTATGAACCTGCCTGGGTTCTGAGTTCTTTAGGAGAGGCCCTTCTCTCAGTCCCACTGCCCTCACAGGGATGCTTGGTGGGGATGGAGGAGAGGGCCTTCACAGTGGTGGCTGTTCCCAGGCAACTTTGAAACTCCCTCCCCAGAGAAACTCCTTCTTTGTGGTCCCCATGGCTTGAGGCGGTACATTTCCAGAATCAGGTGACGGATTTCTCCCGGCATTGAAAGTTGTTTGTTTAAACCCCGGCCTTATCTGGAGCTCACCCTTTCCTTAGAGCAAAGGTTTTCTCTTTCCATCTTTTTTTGCAAGTTGAGGATCCAGATTTTACATTAGGGTTAAAACAAACAAACAAAAAAACCAGCCACGGCAATTGTGTTAACCTCCTTGACAGAGCCATTCAGTCTGTGGCCTTTTGCAGCAGGCCGTCCTTTGCATGCTGGAATTGGAAGGATGTTTGAAGAGCGCTCTTCTGCATCCTACTTGGCTGGGAGTACAAGGTGCTGGGCCTGAGGTTGGAGTGTTGCCCTGACAACTGTTGGAGAGATGCGGTGGTCTGCAGAGTAAAGGAATCCACGGCAGACAATGTAAGAACCTAACAAGAAGCTGCTGGATCAGGCCAAGGGCCCATGTACCCCACCATCCTGTTCTCACCACAGTGGCCAACCAGATGCCCATTATGGGAAACAAGTGGAACTGCAGAACAAGAGGAGCCCTCTCTTCTCCTGTGGTTTCCAGTAACTGGTATTCAGAAGCATTTACTGGAGGGCAGAGCATAACCATCGCAGGCACTGGCTGTGAACAGCTTTATTCTCCATGAATTTGTCAAAGCCCCTTTCATGGCCATCCAAGTTAAGAGGCCATCGCTGCCTCCTCTGGGAGAGATTTCCTTAGTTTAACTTTGTGCTGCGTGAAGGAGGACTTTCTTTTTCCTATCCTGAATCGTCTACCATTGTTCAGCAGGTGGTCCTGAGTTTATTAACGCTTAGAAAATTGAGGTATTATTAATCTAGTTTAACTTTTGTATGTTTTAAAGCATGGTTGTGACTTTTTATTTTATCTTTTTGTAAACCACTTTGAGGTTTTTGTTGCAATCCAGCAGTGCATAGATTATTTATGAAATAAATAAATGAAAAACAAACAAACAAACCGTGTTGCGTTACCTTCCAGGGAGTGCAGCCCTTTCTCTTTGGCCGTCTCGTAGACGCTGCTGAACTCATCTCCTAGGTTTGGGTCAGCTCCGGCCGTGAGCAGAAGCTTTACCACACTGTTTGAAAATAATATATATATATATTATTGAATGTATATACATTATTATTATAGTTATTATTATTTATACACCATCCTATACCCGGGGGTCTAAGGGCAGTTCACAGAATAAAATCAAGTTATAAAACCACAAAATACATAATTAAAACAACAACAACAACCCAATAGCCCCCGCAAAAAAAACATTTTAAAAGGGAATAGGATGTAAAGCAGATCAACCAAAGGCCTGGTTAAAAAGGAACGTTTCTGTCTGGCATCTAAAGGTGTATAATGAATAATAGTAGTAGTAGTAATAGTAATAGTAATAATAATAATAATAATAATAATAATAATAATAATAATAATTTATTATTTATACCCTGCCCATCTGGCTGGGTTTCCCCAGCCACTCTGGGTAGCTTCCAACAAAATATTAATTACAATAGTCTGTTAAACATTAAAAGCTTCCCTAAACAGGGCTGCCTTCAGATGTCTTCTAAAAGTCTGGTAGTTGTTTATTTCCTTGACATCTGATGGGAGGGCATTGCACAGGGCAGGTGCCACCACCGAGAAGGCCCTCTGCCTGGTTCCTGAACTTCTCTGGGGAAGGAGTTAAGCAAGGTATTGCTGGGGTGGGCAAGGGGGCTCACTTTCAGATAAGCAAAGCTGGGAGCTGAGAAAACAGAAGACAAGATATGGTCTGCTCCAGCGAGGCTGTCCCTATATTCTGCCTGAGCCCAGAATGGCCACCTGGAAAGAGGATGTGCGGTGATGAGCCTTTGCCTCCTCCCTCTGTGGCATTGCCCCTTGGCTCACTGGCCTGAGCCACCTGCAGCACTGCAGGCACTGAGGTGTCGCCCACTTGGAGCAGCCTGGATTCATCCCTACTATGCCACACACCCCATGCCTGGTTTGACGTGGACTGCTGTAAACAGGAAGTGGAAGGAACAGCCTGATCTATGGAGAGGCTATAAAAGGTCTTCTTCACATACAATTGCCCTTCAGCCTAATGTCCCAAGAAAATGGCAGGCCATCCCCTCCAGGCAGCTCACATTACCACTGTTCCCTTTCGCAGAGGCAGCCTGACATTTGAGCAATTGCAGATATTGATTGGCCCTGTCCAATTGGCAGGTAACAAAACATACTCCAACTTTCAAGCAAATTAGCCTTTGCAAAGGTGAATGAGAAGTAAAATAGCCATTAAAAAGTCATTTTTATTCATTTATTGTATTTATATCCTATCACAGGACTCGACAGGCCTTGGAGGTGGGTGGGTTATGAGATCGTAACAACAACAAACTGATAAAACAAGTGTGTGTGTGTGTGTGTGTGTGTGTGTGTGTGTGTGAGAGAGAGAGAGAGAGAGAGAGAGAGAGAGAGAGAGAGATTTGTTTTAAACAAAGAACAAGAAAGAAAGAATCCTGCTACAAAATTACAGCCAGCTGGATCAGAGAAGAGCTATTCCTTCAAAACCCAGCTTTTCAACAGTTCCATAGGCTACCCCAAAGAATGATGCAAATTTTACTCTACAATCAGAATTCCTGCTGATTTATTGCATCAATTAAGTGAATAATGTTTCTGCCCCTATTCAAAAGTGGCATTGATAACTTCAGGTGTGACTGTTTCCCAAAGTCCCATTTCACATATCACAAAATCTCACAGGCTGCAAAGATGGGTGCAGCACATGACTATTGCAGGAACCGAGGCTTTGAGCGCTTGCTTGCTCCATGAGGACCTGGAAACAAACCACAGCCCCCTGGCACAGAGACAGCAGACGTGGGGTTTTAAAAAAGGGAAACAGGGGGCATCCTGGTCTCTCGTGTTCTTGTGTGATGCGTGAAGTGACCCTGAGTCCCACAGTGACTGTGTTTCCTCTTTGGGACTTTTGCATGGTGTGTGTGTGTGTGTGTGTGTGTGTGTGTGTGTGTCACAGACAGTGAAGCCCCCCCCCCCCATAAGAGGGGCTCACTAAATACATTATGAAGCAGGCAGCCTTGTGAGTTTCAATAACTTGTGATTGAGCTGGTGCTCAATCGCCTCAACAAACTAGGCCTTTAATTTGCTGATCAGGTCTTAATTGCATTAGCAGCAGAGCCTCCTCATCTGCACATATATAAAAATCTGCATTGACCCAGAGGGCAGCCTTTAACTAAAGTTCACCAGGCAGTTAAATCGATGACGGCAAAAGTGCTTTCTGCTGTTAGCGGCCGGGTGACGTGATCGGGAGGAAGGGCTGGAAGGGACGCTTGCGCCGCGACAGCTGGACTGATAGACTCAAAGAGCTGCAGAGCAGGAAGGGACCCTGAGGGTCATCTAGTCCAACCCCCTGAAAAGAAGGAATGGGAGTTTGCTGGAAGAATGAGCCAGGGCCTCTGGACAGCAGCAGCCAGATCTGGTTGATCAAGGCAGCCGGTGGTCAACGTGGACCTCAAGTGACAAGCACAACACAGAGAGGGAGAAAAAGGTGAAGTCCATGTTCCTGCAGTGCACAGTTGAATTACAGAACTTGCTCCCACAAGAGGCAATGATGGCTGCTAACCTAGAAAGGTTTCTGGGCTGTCACATGGAAGCTGGAACCAGCTTGTTTTCTCCTGCTCTGAAGGGAAGGTATCAAGGGTGCTTCCCATTCAAAGGCATGCACACGGTAGGTGGTCAACTCTTTATTGCTAAAGATTATGCTTACAGTTGCTTCCACAGCTCTGGTTACCTGCGAACAAAAATCTAGAGCCTAGGCAGCTATTCCCACCCATGTCTGCACTCTCTGGAGCAGCTGCAGCAACTGAGGATCACTCCTATTCCACGGTGCACTTCCACTGAGAGATGGGACGTGTGACGTGCATGAATAAACTATTTGGAGCAGGAATTCCCAAAACGGTTCTCGCTTGTCCCTGACGTACATACAACTCGAAGCAGCTGCAGCTGCCACCAAACTGGTGCCCTCCAAATGTTTTGGACTACAACTCCCATCGAGCCCAGCTGGCCCAAACACCCGGAGGGCACCAGGCTGGCGAAGGCTGCCTTATATTAAAAGCAACCATGTAATAGACCAGGCTGCAAACCTCTTGAGGTCCATTTCAAACGGAGGTCCCTTAGAGTAAACGGAAGGTGTGTCTTGCAAGGAGAGCTCCAAGCCCAGGGAAACCGGAAGAATGAGAATCAGGGCAATGCCTCTGTAGAGTCATACCTCGTGTTAAATGTGCTGAGTGTTTTCAGGTTACGCTCCGTGGTGACCCGGAAGTAACGGAATGGGTCACTTCTGGGTTTCGCAGCTCGCGCATGCGCTCAAAATGACGTCATGCGCAGAAGTGGCGAATCGCGACCCACGCATGCGCGGGTTGCGTTCGCTTCAGGATGTGAACGGGGCTCTGGAATGGATCCCATTTGCATCCAGAGGTACCACTGTATTATCCTCTGACTGCAAGAGGGGAAACTATGACACTGACTTCATCAGCTTCTCATTACAGTGGTACCTCGGGTTACATATGCTTCAGGTTACATACGCTTCAGGATACAGACTCCACTAACCCAGAAATAGTACCTCGGGTTAAGAACTTTGCTTCAGGATGAGAACAGAAATCGTGCAGCAGCAGCACGGCAGCAGCGGGAGGCCCGATTAGCTAAAGTGGTGCTTCAGGTTAAGAACAGTTTCAGGTTAAGAATGGACCTCCAGAACGAATTAAGTACTTAACCCGAGGTACCACGGTATATTCTCAGAGGCTGGCCCCAATGAGAGCCATTTATCCAAGGACCTTTCTTATAAAAAGAAAGAAAGAAATTAGATTAAGCCGCCACTCCCACAAACATTTTGTACCAAGCCTTAACCAAGAAACCACACTGGTTCTGCACCAGGCAGGCAGGCAGGCGAGCACAGAGTTGGAGCTTCAGCCCCTCTTGCAGATAAAAGGCTTAACACTGGGCAAAGGCTGGGACGAGGAACCATCTGGGGCAATTATTGTACCATGAACAGCCTTTCTCCCGAAACCCTGTTCTGGTCCACCAGCCACTCGGAATGGTCAACAATCGTCACACTCCACCGCTGGCCATTGTCCACCTGCAAAGGTCGGAGGGGGGCGCTCAACCCACCCCTCCGCAGCCCCGCAAACAAGGGAGCCCGTTGCTGCTCGGACATCAAAGTTAAACAAACAGACCCCCAGGGTCCATCCCCTGCCTCTTGGCCTGTCTTAAGGAGCTCCCTGAGGGGGTCACGACTTTCAGCTTGTCATAGCACACATCAAAGTTTGCACCACACACGAACTCGGCACATGGATTCGTATCGCGTCGCCCGAGAGCGGATATTCGGCCTTTGTGAGCCCGTTTAATCCTGTGTTTTCCCAAATAATTAGGCCTTTTTTTGCTTATGAACTTGTGACTAAGTAAAGCGCCCCTGAGAGGTTGTAACATCAAAGCCCATTCCAACTGGCTGTCCCACGTTTCCGAAAATTGGATTTCTCTCTCTCTCTCCCTCTCTCCCCCCGCCCTCTTTCACTCCATCTTTAAATAATAAAACTAATTGAATTTAGTTGTAGACTGAACGCATTGAAGAGCTGCCTTTAAAGGTTACAAGGAGACACGGCGATTGTCCTGGGAACCTAAAGGGATGTTAGGGCAGAGAGGCTCCTTCGGCCCAGAAAGGCAGGACAGGAAACACAAAGGCAAAGAAAGACCGGCAGGAAAAAGCAAGGCAACGGAACCCCGTGGGCGGACCTGCAGAAGCCTACCCTGCTCCTATGCTATGAATAACGAGGTTCTGATTTCTAACCCACCCTATTTCTGAAGCCTTAAGAACATAAGAAGACAAGCCTGCTGGATCAGGCCAAGGGGAGCCCATCTAGTCCAGCACCCTCTTCTCACAGGGGCCAACCGATACCACATTGGGAAACCCACAAGCAGGATTCGAACACAGGAGCGCACCCCCTTCCTGTGGCTCCCAGCAACTGGTATTCAGAAGCACTGCTGCCTCCAACTGGAGAGGCAGACCATAGACATCATGGCTAGCAACCATGAATCACCCCCTCCTCCGTGAATTTGTCCATCCCTCTTTCAAAGCCATCCATGTTGGTGTCCTTCCTGTTATCTGCCTTAATTTTCCAGCATTCAGTTTCAGTGGATATTCATGAGTTCTAGTGTTGGTGCGCAGAGCAGGTAAAGGTAAAGGGACCCCTGACCATTAGGTCCAGTCGTGACCGACTCTGGGGTTGCGGCGCTCATCTTGCTTTATGGCCGAGGGAGCCGGCGTACAGCTTCTGGGTCATGTGGCCAGCAAGACTAAGCTGCTTCTGGGGCACCAGAGCAGCACACGGAAACGCCATTTACCTTCCTACCAGAGCGGTACCTGTTTATCTACTTGCACTTTGACATGCTTTCGAACTGCTAGGTTGGCAGGAGCTGGGACCGAGCAACGGGAGCTCACCCTTCTGATCGGCAAGTCCTAGGCTCTGTGGTTTAACCGACAGCGCCACCCGCACCCTGCACAGAGCAGGTAACAACCTACAAATCCTCAAAGGAGCAAAGCCTTTCATAAGAGCCCGGCTGCTGGGTCAGGCCAAAGGCCCATCTGGTCCAATATCCTGTTCTCCCAGTCACTGACCCATTGCCTCTTCTGGGAAGCCTCCGAGCAGGACCTGAGTGCAACAGCAACTGGCATTCAGAGGCATACTGCAGTTTAGGCAGAGTATAGGTATCGTGGATAGTAAGTACTGATAGACTTATTCTCCCGTGAACTTTCCTAATCCTCTTTTAAAGCCAACCGTTGACACCAATCACCCTCCATAGTTTAACAATGCCCTGTTTTGCACCCTTTGACACTCTGCTGCTGAAAAGTGGAAAGAGGGGAGAAGGGGCTGCAATGGAATGGAATGGGTGGGAGCTGGGCAAGGACACACCCAAACCACCATTCATTGCAGGAGTACACAATGCCCCAAACTGGGCTTCTCTATTCATGTCCTGCTGCTAGACGTTTTGTGCATTCCGCTCAAAGCAGGACGCCGTGCAACAAGAAGAGCATTCTCAGCTGGGTGAGAACTTGAACCGACTTCAAGTCACTCTGGAGGAAGTGGAAGCCAAATGGTTTTCTCCCCAAAACCAACTCAGCTCTTTGACTGTGGCATTCCCCCCCCCCCTTGCCAAAATCACGGTCCAATTATCCTCTCTGCTCACCTTCTTTTGGACACAACCCAATACATGTTTACTTCACCAGCCCTGTGGAGGCTGAGGTCTTCCTTCGATAATGTGGCTATTTTATTACTTTATTACCTGTATCTGTTGTTTCCATTTTGTTCAGTTCAATTGTTTTAAATGGTATATAGCCTTCAGAATCTCTTGTAAGAAAGGCGGTAAAGAAACCTTGTTGTTGTTGTTTAGTCGTGTCAGACTCTTCGTGACGCACACCAAATTTCCGGCAGAGTCAACAGGCAACCTCGCTGCTACCTTTTGGATGCCTCTTGGGGGACCCTTTAAAAGCCTATTCAGGCTTGTTCAATTGCTTGATTTTTTTCAAGATGAGCCAGACATTTTAAGGATCATTTCCTACCATGTTTAATGTGTCGTATGTTTGATGGCATTTGCGTATATTGCTGTATGCTGCCTTGGTGTTTTACATGAGTGGGTGTCATATGCACCTTTTTTACAAAGAAAAAAAAAATAACATACCTTGAATTTCGGTTTATAGCAGCTACCATCAGAGCTGTCCAGCCAAGTTTGTGCCGGGCATTCACACTGGCACCTTCCTGCAACAACCTGAACAGAGAGAAAGAGGGAGAGGAAGCATATCTGTTAGCCATGGAGCATCTACGACTCAGTTAAACAACCTGCCCATCCACAGACACCTGTAGCTGACCCCTCCCTCCCTCCCTTCCCAATCCCTTCTTCCTTGTTTGCTTTCCTGGCTTCTGAACACATTTTCCCTTATTCTATATACACAATATCAGAACAACTAGAAGAGGCAATATAGACAAAAATGGATGCTATTTTAAAACTATTTTCTAAGTTGTATGCTATGGCTTGGAGAAAAGAAGTTTGTCTCCCAGCTGACTGAGAATAGAAAGACTTCTGCTGTGTGTGTGTGTGTGCATATATGTGTATATCAAAACTAAAGTCGGGATGGAATTACTTTCACTCGCTTCCCTGAACAGTAGCTGTATTGGGCTGGTGAACTGAAAAAATAATGCTCTGCTTATTTATTTGAGAGTAACCCCATCAAACTCAGTGGGGCTTACTTCTTAGTAGGCCTGCCCAGGACTGGGAATTTCATTTGAGGCAGCCATCCTGAAAACTGGGGTGGTGGGGTGGGGTTTCTTTATTCTGGACTAATTAATCCAGAATTAACTTTGGCCCCACCCACCTTCAACTGTAGCTCCTCCCCTGCCAGCATGCAACCCCCAAGAGACTACTCCTCACAAGGGAATGTGGCTCTCAAAGGGAAGAGGCTGCCTTCCCCGATGAATGAGGAAGGCAAGTTCTGCGCTGCGCCATTTGTCTTCTGAGGACTGCCCATTCACATTCTGTGCAGCCCATCACCCCAAGAGGACTGTGTGCTCGAGCCAAACAGATTCTGCCTTGGCTACTAAAAAAAAAAGAGGAAATGAACCTGTAGTGACGGGCTGAGCAGCCACGAGCTCCATCAGCCTGGGGGAGGCCCGGATTGGATGTCAACTGGGCAGACAGGGCTGTGTTTACAGGAGTAACCAGAGAGCGCCCTGCAGCTGCATGGCCCATGCTCAAAGCAGCATTGCCTGCGGCAGAAACCCACACCCCTGCTCCATCTGGAAGCTCTCCAAAGGTCCTCCAACCGCCCGACCAAAAGCTGTCCTTAGCTTTGCTGGTCCCCATCACGCTACATATTACCGGGGCAATCCTAGGCAGATTCACCCCTCAGAGGTCTGTTCCCCTAATTCTACACCAGGGGTGGCCAAGAGACTGCGATCTACTCTCAGTGTTAAAAACTGGCAGTGATCTACCCCCTTTTTGGGGTTCAGGTCAAAGTTGTTGAAACTCTTTTTAGGAAGGAGGAAGGCATGCTTTTTAGGGGTTCAGGTCAAAGAAGGAGGAAAGGAAAGCCCTGATTTCTGAGGGTGCAGGGCAAAAATATTGAGCTTTCTTTTAGGGAAGCCAATTTGTTGAGCTTCTTTGGGGGGAGGCAGTGATCTACTACAGACAGCCAGTAATCTACCGGTAGACCTGTTGGACGTGCCTGTTCTATACAGTTCTATAGGGTTAATTCAGGCTGTACTGCACTGGCTCTCACCCTGATCCCTACTGTTATTGCTGTGCTTTCCAGAGGCATTTGTGACTCTGTATGAGTGCTAGGTGAATGCACCATTGGCCTCTCAAGGAGGAGCCTCAAAAAATGCCCTCAGGCAAATCTACCGTGTGAACACATCTGGAATATTGCATACAGTTCTGATTGCTCAACCTCAAAAAGGAGATTGTGGAGTTGGAAAAGGTTCAGAAAAGAGCACTCATAATGATCAATGGGATGGAGCAACTCCCCAAAAGGCTGCAGCATTGGGGGCTTTTTAGCTTACAGAATACATGAGTGAGAGGTTGAGGAAATAGAATCATAGTCTCTTAAGAGTTGGAAGGGACCCCGAGGGTCTTCTAGTCCAACCCCCTGCAATGCAGGAATCTCTTTTTTAAAAAATAATTTTTTATTAGATTTTTTCTTTACAAATTAATCCACACAACCATGTTTTCAAATTTCCAGTTTTTGTACTTCCACCAGCTCCTCCACCAATCATCCATTTTCCCTATCTTCACACATTTTCTATATATAATATTGCCGATTAGTATTATCCTTCCATCTCTGTTTCTTTTTTACAATACACCTTAAACTATCACAAAACCTCTTTAAAACCCACTAGCGTTGTCTGTTCATCACAAATGTTTTTCAGATAATCCATAAACTTTCCCCAGTCCTCAATGAATTTGTGATCCCTCTGATATCTGATTTTCCCAGGCATTTTGTCCAGTTCTGCATAATCCATAAGTTTCATTCTCCACTCTTCAAGAGTCGGTAGTTCCTCTTGTTTCCAATCTCAACTAAAGTAACCAGTGTATAAAATTATGTACAGTGTTGAGAAACACTTTTCTCCCTCTCTCAGAATACTGGATCTCCCGGATGTCCAATGGAGCTGAGTATTTGAAGAGTCAGGACAGACAAAATTCTTCTTTTTTTAAAATGAATATTTATTAGCATTTTCAAAAAAAGGAAAAAACATATAAAAACAAAAACAAAATATAAACAAAAAAATAACAAAAATACAAAAATCCAAAACTTAAAAACAAAAACACTTAAAAGTTCAAATACTTATTTTCTTTTAACTTGTTTCTCAGACCTCCTCACGCCTCCCCTTCTTGTATTCCAATTTAAATTGTTAGCTCAGCAAATCCTTAACTTATTTCTCCATTTTGACTTAATTTAATTTATTCTAACATGTTATTATTTTACTTTTCTTCTTTCTTCCATTTCCTCAATTTATACTTACAAACCTTATTTTCATTTAGTTTAGACCATTTTTAACTTATCCAAATTTACACATCAATATTTATACCTCATTATTTTTTCTTAAACATTTTTCCTAAAGTCGACCAAAATTTCCCTTCCACGACTTTCCCGATTTCCATACCAATAGCAAAACAAAATAAAAACAAAACAAGCTATATTTATATACCCTTTGGATTCCCAAACTCCACCCACCCTTTTCCCGGTTTCAGTCCTCAACAAAAATCCATCAGTCTCAATATACTGTTTAGCCTGGAGATTTCACGTCCGAGGCTCTCAATTCTCTCTCAGTTCCTCTCTGCCGGTCTTTTTGATAGTCCTTAATGTTAAACTCCAAATCTCGAAGAAGCTCCGGCCCAACAGGATCCATGTTTTTACCAGCCAGACCTCCATATTTAAAAGTAAAGCCTATGGGGTACTTCAAATCTTGTTTTATACTCCTTTCAGGTCCAAATGTCCCCCAAGCTCCAGCTTCCACCTCCAATTCAGGCCAGGCTCTCCACATCAGATTTTTATTTTATTTTCCTTTTTTGTCATCATGTCAGGCCTCAAATTGCAACTCTCCTTTAACATCTGCAAAGTTTCAGCTCCTCCTTCCTTTTCTTCAGGAGCAACATATGTCACCTGCTCCATATTGTCAAAGCTCTCCGTTTTCTCTATTTGTTCAGTTGAACAGGCTTCCTGTTTCAAGTCCTTATCAGGTTCAACAATGTTCTTTACTGCTAAGTCCAGAGTAGTAACATTTGTAGCCAAAACATCGGTTTGGCCTTGTAACTTTCCCAAGAGAACAAATGCTCTGTCCAATTCAGCCTGAATTTTCTTTCCTCCAGCCATTCCTGTAATGTCACTAAACCCCTCTAGGGGGATTTTAGTTCCTTTATATTCCTTTCAGCTCAAGTCCAAAAGTCAGATTATTCTGTATCAGCCTTTCCTTATTTTCAACAGATTATTACAAATTAACCAACAGAAGCAACAGAAACAAGGTTCTCTTTTTTCGTCTTGACAGCTAACTTGACAGCTGTCAAACTTTTCAGTATTTCATCAACAGGCTCTCTCGCAGGACACTCCCGGGTCCAGGGGGGGGGGTGAAACTTCAGCTCCCAAAATTAGTTTTATTCTCCTCCAGTAGAAATTCTTATAATGTCAAAACCGTGGAATTAAAGTCTTTTACTAAAGAGAAAGAAAAAATTCTCTCGACCTTAGCTAGCAGGTCCTTTGCTTTAAGTTGTTTACGAAGAGGGGGGGTGGACTTCCTTTTTAACCCTTCCCCGCTCGTTCCTGATCCACCAAATTTTTCTTTAAAGTTCCAATTTCTGTATTACTCACAGGTTGATGTTTTAGAGTCCAAATGTTCCAAGGAAAAAGTCAGCACTCTCCGATAATGGCTTGCGGCTTCACTCCGCAGATGCAGAAGAACTCTCAGCACCGCGCCACACCCCGTCCCCGATCCGAAGCCTCTAAAAAGGCTCCTTCACGGATTGGGGGGGCGCAAATGGTGCCTGCCGAGTCACTACGCTCACAGGCTTCTGTGCCTGTGATTTTAAGGGTCCCCGCGTCGCCGCAGCGGCAAGACCCAGTCTTTGCAGAGCCGATTCCCTCTGGAGCTCGGAGGGAATCCGCCATTAATCGATGGCGCCAACCCGGAAGTGCCCAGTCTCAGCAATCTGTCAGTCAAAGTAGGTGCTCTGGAAACAGCTTTCTCTCAGGCAGCTGCCTGCTGGAAACCAGACCGCCAGCTTGCCTGCACCAGATGATGATTTTTCCTGCCTCTGCTCCTTCAGATTGACAGTTGCTGCCTTCAAGATTCAACACTCTGCTTCCGCTGGACCACAGCACCTGCCTCTGGGCCCTGACATGTGATAAACACAGAAACTCGACAAGCCAAGGGATGCAGTTGTTGTGTTTTATGCTATTTGAATTGTACATTGATTGCTCTTATCAGTTGCACTTCCAACCAGCTAATGGGTAAAATCCAACCAAAATGCAAAAACACCATGAAGCCAGGTATAAATCCCAAACGAATTAAGCCCAAGATGACCAGCAGTCATCTTTGCTCTCTCTCTCCAGAAGCCTCCTTAAAACTGGAAAGGTGTTATGATGACCTGATGTTGAAAGCCGATAGCAAGAGGAGCCTCCAGCAAAGAGTCCTGGGAGAAGGTGCTGCCACCACTGTCTCACCTTGCAATGCTCTTGCAGGGCGGGATGCCCCCCATCTGGTCTTGGCATCAGGGGAAGTTCATGAGCCAGAAGGCAGAACTGAAGGCTCAAAGCTGAGCCATGAAAAGGAAAAAGGAAATACCCCACTTCAGAAGTGGCAGGGCCCAGTGTCTGCCTTGAATAGGAAGGATAAGCATGTTCCACAGAAGGACAAGGAGGCAGCCCAGGTAACATCATTTTTAAAAGGACAAGATGAGTCCCAGCAAAGCAATTCCCAACAAGCGGCTGGCTGATTGCTCACTGCTCTTACAGCAGAAGCGGTTAATCTGTGGCCCTCCAGATATTAAAGAAACACAGAGTTGGAAGGGACCCCAAGGGGCCTCTAGTCCAACTGCCTGCAATGCAGGAATCACAACCAAAGAATCCCCAACAGACGGCCATCCTACCTCTGTTTAAAAACCTCCAAGGAAGGAGCGTCCACCAACTTTTGAGGAAGTCCGTTCCACTGTCCAAGACCTCCTGTTATCAGAAAGTTCTTCCAAGTATTTAGTCAGAATCTCCTTTCGATTAATTTGAATCTAGGTCCTACCCTCTGGAACAGCAGAAAACAAGCTTGCCTCTTCCTCCAAGTGACAGCCTTTCAGATATCTAAAGATGGCTCTCATATCACCTCAGAGTCTTATCTTCTCCGAGCGAAACATAACCCAATTCCCTCAAAAATTGCTAAGCTACAACTTCCACCAGACCTGACCATTAGCTACGCTCTCTGGGGCTGATGAGAGCTGGAATACAACATCTGGATTGGGCATCCTAAGGACTGTGCCTGTTCTGGGTCATGGGAGGTGCTCCAGAGTGACTTTTGCCGCTTGCGCACACCAAGATGAGGCCCCAAAGCCCTCAGTGATTACGGTAAGCAACAAGAGCCTGTGTTCAGGAACAGGACACAAGTTGCTTAAGGCCCTCTAGAATGATGAACTGAGAAAGTCAGAATGCAGGATGACCGCAGCGCCGTCGAGGAGCACAGCGTGCATCGACATTTCAATTAGGGGCATTTTTTAAAATCAGCACATTGGTGCTGAGCAACTTAGCAGCTTTGTGAAATGGCTGAACTTTATGTTCGGGGCACTCGTGATCATCATTAATATATTCCCAGCCTGATTTAATCACAACAAATCAATAGAGCGATGACCACTGCTCAGCTCCTAGACAACCAAATGTATTTACCAGCAGGGGTATTTTATTGTTAATTAAATAACATTCTCTGATCAATCTTTAAGGATGTTTACCCGCATTTTAACCAAATAACACCTGAGGCACTCGGCTGAATGGCTCCCAAACAGCTGCTCATCCACAGACACCTAGAGGTGCATTTTCACAGAGTAGCAACACAAGGTTCAGTCAGGAATTTGCAAAGTGGGAGATTACGGTAAATCTCATCATTGTCTCCTGTCCCACAAATACGAGCATTGCAAATTTACAGAAAGAGTTGAAAACTTGAAATTTCATGTGCAGAAAGTGAGCCCTGGAAAGCATGGCTCAGAGACCTGGGAACCATCTAGTTCCCATCAGCCCCAGAAGCCAGCATTTACAAGGGTAGTGGCTCATCATCGAAAGGGCTGTTTGAAGAGGAATTTTTTCACCTGGCACCTAAAGGTATATAATGATGGCACCGGATGAACCTCCCTGGGGAGAGGATTCCACAAACTACTGTAATAGTTACGACAGGACACTGTGCAAAATTAGTTGGATAGTCTATGGCATTCTATAAATGCTATTATCATCATTAGCCTCTGAAAGACAACCCCATCCTACGGAAGTACAAACGTCCCCACCCAAGAATGTTACCACGCAGTCCATGGAAGAGAGAGGCGGGTTTGCCTGCCTCCCCGGACTAGGATAAACTGGGAAGGTGCAACTCGTAAGAATGTAAGAAGAGCTTGCTGGATCAGGCCAACAGCCCATCTAGCCTAGCTCCCTGTTCTCACAGTGGACAACCGGATGCCTGTGTGAAACCCACAAACAGGATTCAAACACAAGAGCAACTCTCCTCTCCTGTGAGGTCTCCAGCAACTAGTATTCAGAAGCGTTGCTGCAATCTCTTATCCAAGCTTCAGGCGCCCGCCAAATTCATGCCTCCTTGTTTATGGTGAGAACCCACTGACATTCCAGAGGGGGCTTTCTGGTCAGGGGTCCTTTGGAAGATACAAAGAAAGAGAAGGGATGCATCTCAGGGAGGATAAATTTGTTCTTCGGGGGGAGCAAAAGAAGGATGCCCTCCACTTTCAGAGCAAAGAAGGCAGCTGATATAGTGATTCCTTTGGCTTTGGGCATCTCCTATCGCAGCGTAGGCACTTGGCATCCCCTCTCTGCACACCCCCTTCCTGCGCTGAACATATGGGGCTTCTATTCAGGCCTCTGAGCCCGGGAGTTCTGGGTGAGCGACTCCGGGAGCCCAAAGGGCATGTTTGAGTTTGTGCTCAGCGCCTGTGAGCCGGGCCCTCCTGACAGGTGGAGGAAGAGGAAGCTGGAAACTTGAACTTTTGGCCACAACAAAAGCTTCTGTCCCCAGCAGCGGCGGAGGCCAGTTAAACAGGACTTCTCTCCCTCTCCCCCCACCCCACCCGCCGTCCCCAGATGTTACTGTTTAACAGCCGGGGGGGGGGGCTTTAGGGAAACTTTCGACTTCTTTGGGAGGTGCTTCGAGGTTTGCAACACTTACAGAATGAGATCCTTCCCACCCCCTAAACACACACCAGTAACATAATGATCTCAAGGGAGAAAAACAGGGCCAGCTTCCTAAAAATGTCCTGTCTAATCGGCCCATTGGCCTCCACTGCTTTCATCCCAAGAACGAAAGCCCAGTAATCCTATAATTGCATAGTTGGAAGGGACTCTTAGGGGTCATCTATTCCAATGCCCTGCAATGCAGGAATTGCAGATAAAGGACCACTGACAGGTGGCCTCCCAACCTCTGTTTAAAAACCTCCAAGGAAGGAGAGTCAATGAGCTCCCGAGGGAATCCGTTCTACTGTCAAATAGCTCTTGCCCTCAGAAGGTTCGTCCTAATGCTAAGTCAGAATCTCCTTTCTTGCATGTTCTCCCACCTGCAGCAGCAGAAAACAAGCTGGCATCATCACCATCATTTTAACTGTATGCAGCCTTTGAATACTTAAAGCTGTGCTGAAGGCGGCTTACAAAATAAAAATATTTATGTAATTACAAATATAACAGAAATAAAAGCTAAAGGGACCCCTGACCATTAGGTCCAGTCGCAGAAGACTCTGGGATTGCGGCCCTCATCTCGCTTTATTGGCCAAGGGAGCCGGCGTACAGCTTCCGGGTCATGTGGCCAGCATGACTAAGCCGCTTCTGGCGAACCAGAGCAGCGCACGGAAACACCATTTACCTTCCTGCTGGAGTGGTACCTATTTATCTACTTGCACTTTGACGTGCTTTCGGACTGCTAGGTTGGCAGCAGCAGGGAACGAGTAACGGGAGCTCACCCCGTTGGGATTTGAACCACCAACCTCCTGATCGGCAAGCCCTAGGCTCTGTGGTTTAGACCAGTAGTCACAAACAATAAGTCACAAACAATAAGTAAATCACATCAAAAGGCGCACAACCGAACTGAACAATTTCCTCATAAATCATAATATCTAAAAATACAGTAAAAAAAAAAATTAGTATCAACAAGAGCAACAAAAACCCCTAACCAACACCCCAATGTAAGAGTCTGTTCAGCAGCCTCAGCTTTTGTAGCTGGAGTCAGTCCAGGCCCCGCCTCCCAGGCCAGGTAGAAATAGGCCTGCAAGTCAGGGAGCAGGTCCTCCAGGACTCACAGCCAAGATGGTCCATCTTCCATGGGACAGCCCTTCAGACAGGTGAAGGTGAATATTCTAGCATGTGACATCTATGTACAGCCCTGACCTTGCAGGCGGACAAGGCAGGCAGAATGGTATCACAGGGAGAGCCAATGCCAGCTTTTGCAAATGTTGGTGAAGATTACCGTATTGTTCCATGTATAAGACTAGGGTTTTTTACTTTAAAATAAGGTTAAACATCTGGGGGCATCTTATACATGGATACTGCATGTGCCCATTTCAAAATTTGGGCCCCCCAAAAGTAGGGTGTGTCTTATACATGGGGGTGTCTTATACACAGAAAAATACAGTAATTTCTGGATATCTTAGACATGTAACATTAAAGCATTACTGTTCTCCTGCTGCTAGCCTAACTCAAGCCCACACTATTTTCCAAGTGCAAGAGGGGATGGCTGGATGCTGTGTCCCATGAGGGCACAGTGGTGACTTCCAGAGCACATCGTCCAGCCCAGGCCAGCTCACAGGAGCAAGGGGGTCTGGGGAGGCATTTTGAAACCCAAGCTGGCACCATCTCACCTCAGTGCCAGCCTGGGACCTTCGACAGGCAAGGCAGACGGTCCACCTCTCAGCTGTGGTCTTTCCCGTTTCCCAAATTATATGCCATCCGAAGGTTTGATCAAGTGGCCGAAAGCATTTCCAGAATCGCCTGCGGGGAACGTGAAGCTGAAGCAAGGAGGTGGGAGGGAAGGAGGCCCAGAGACCTGGGCTGACTCAAAGATAATCAGGCCGCTTCCTGCAATTACTGCCAGGGGCCCAGTTCGCTGCCCATCAGGAGCGTTGATGCAGGCCAGACCTCGGCTGCATTGGGCACAAGGAAGCCATTTCCTGAGACAGGCTGGGAAGAGGTTCGGGGGCGCAGGGAAGAGAGGAGAGGGGGTTATGTAGTGCAGGGGAGGGGGAGAGACCTGGTCGCTGGGCTGTAGAAGACCCTGGAGAAAACAGGGGGCATGAAGGCTGATCTGAACAGGGCGAAGTGTAAGGTGGGCATATACGACACAAATATGCCACTCTGCCAGTTCCAGTCATGGCTTGGAGAGTTTTAATCAAACACCCCCAGCACGAGGGTACAAGGCACTCAGCTGCTGAGGGTGTGGAAAACTGAAATGTGGCGAAGGGAACACCCCTAAGCATGTACAGAGGGCCTCTCCCTCACAAACAACTGCTAACACATTGCTTTTTTGGAGGAGAAGGGGGTCCAAGGTAGGAAATCAAGCTCTGAGGCATGCTTAATAATAATAGTAATAATAATAATATTCAGATGCAGAGGTGTCACTTCTAAAACAAAAGAACAAAAGAAGAGTCTGCTACATCAGACCAAACGGGGCCCATCTAGTCCAGCAGGCTGCTCTCATAGTGGCCAAACCGATGCCTGTGGGAAACCAGCAAGCAGGATCTGAGCACAAGAGGACTCTCCCCTCCTGTGGTTCCAGCAACTGGTCTTCGGAAGCATTTCTGCCTCTGATCATAGAGGCAGAGCACAGCCATCCTGGCTAGTGGCCATTGATAGCCTTATTCTCCTCTATGAATGTGCCTGGTCCTCTTTTTAAAGCCATCTAGGTTGGTGGCCATCACTGCCCCCTGTGGGGGCAACTTCCATAGTTTCTCCTAGAGAAAGCCCATCAGTACATCAACAAATGGACCTCGACCCTTGGCCTCAAGAAAATATATCTGCAGAATCATCATTCCACAACCTGTTGCGTGGCAGCACCCACAATCTGGAACTCCTGCAGGGACCTTCCCTGTACCCTTTCCGGTGCCTGCTAAAAACATTTTTGTTTAGACAAGCCTACTCAAACACGTGGCATTATTCTCTTTGCAAACGGCTTCGAGGTGGCTGTTCTTGGGGTGTTTTTTTTACAGTCAAGTAGTATATAAAATTTGTGAGGTTATATAGATATACTTTTTAGACTGCACACACTAGTGTTTTCTCCCAAGAAGGCTGCACACCACCAGCGGACATCTCCCAGCCACCCCTCGCACCAGCAGGGCTGAATTCAGGGGGCTCACCTGTCCACCTCGGAAATGTTGTTGATCCGTGCAGCTTCCAGTAGAGAGTCTTCTGGAAAAAGCAAAGGAGAGGAATTGCTGTGAACTGGAGGTAGTGAGAAGGACAGGCAAGAAGAGAAAAGACACACACCCCCTTTTTAAAGGAAATTTCCTGCTTTCTGCCAGGTTTGGTTCTGGGGGGACCACTTGGAACTGCTCAGTTATTGCCTCCCACCCCTCAAAGCTGATTCCAAAACCCCTCCAAGAATCCCACTATCAGGTCCACATTGATGTTACCTATCAGGTGTTTGACCAGGCAGTCCCTCCACTTAAATTTCTTTGAGATGGAACAGAATTTCTGTCTGGCACAAGACACAGAAATCAACACACAAACACCTGCTTTTAGAGCCACAGCACTGCCTCCTGAGTCAGGCAACCACACGTTTTGGGGGGCCAGTGGCCTTTCCCAAACCCTGGGGAATTTTCTGTCCACAGTAAAGCAAGGGTTGTGAGCACCTTAGTGGTTAATTGGAGCAATTCACGCAGTTAAACTTGCTCCTGCAAGAGGCAGTGACAGTCACTGACTTGGATGGCCTTAAAAGATAATTAGGTTCGGTTTTTTTCCTGCTGCTCCAGAAGGTAAGACCTAAACCAAAAAATTCCAATGGCAAGAAAAGAGATTCTGACTAAACATTAGCAAGAATCTTCTGACGGTAAGAGCTGTTCAACGGTGGAATGGACAATTCCTGTGTTGCAGGGGGTTGGACTAGATGACCCTTGGGTACCTTCCTCCTCTACAATTCTATGATTCTGGGTGTTACCCCCCACACTCCCAGGGTAAGACCCTGAAGATAGACTTCAGTGCATAAGCTACAAGGCAAGGAGCAACAATCAAAACCTCTTTTAATGCACAGCTGGACACTCAAAACAAAAGCTGATCCCTGCTGTGAGAAAGGCCCAGGAACGAGTCTTTTGAAACAGTCTTCCTGGGATTCTCGATGGTCTGGACTACAAGTCCCATCAGCCCCAGCCAGCACACATGACTTGTAGTCCAAAAGCAAGCTGGGGAAGGCTGCAAACCTCAAGCGGCATAAGGTTGCCACTTTGGGAACAGGTGGTTCAAATATGCCACCTCCTGGCCGTAATGTTGTAAGTACACCATGCAAAACTAGCCTCAAAATGCACTTTGAGGACGAGAATGTAAAGCAGGACTAATTGTTTTGATAATAGTAATTATGAACTTTATCAAAAATCATTACTGTAACAACTGTTGCAACGGAAAGAAACTAAACCTCACCTCTTTAACAGATCATCAACTGAACTTTGATTTAAAAATACAAAGCTAAAAAACGACACGGAAAATATCAAGTTTTTGCCACATTTTTTGGAGATGTGAGGGTGTGCCTGGGCACACCCTGTATGCACAACTAAGCTCACAGGAAAAAGGAGAATCCCCTCTTAGAATTCATTACTGTCCTGAGACACCAACAGGCAAATGAATTGAGAAGAGCAGCATGGGCAAATCCCCTAGGAAATATGCTGGTTTGGGCCAATGGAAGTTGTAGTCCAAAACAACCAAGGGAAGGGGCACCAGGCTGGTTAACAGGAACGTAGAACACTGACGCCAAAATTCTAAATTATTACTTATTGTATCCTTTATTACATTTATATCCACCTTTCCCTCCCAGGAGCTCAGGTTCTTCTCCTCTGTGCTTTCTCCTCGCAACAACCCTGTAAGGCAGGTTAGGCTGAGATGGGGTGTCTGGCCCCAAGGGTCACCCAGGCAGCTTCATGGCTGACTGAACATTTCTCCTAGGTCCTAGCCCAACCCTCTAACCACTAAGCACACTGCCTTTTATTAGCCTTGCTTCAACGGTTCTAAGAGCACTCCAGCGCATACAGGAATTAAGGCAGGCAAATCTTTTCTCTAGGCTGGATATATAACGATGGGAAAAACAAGGAGCTCACCATAGGAGGAGCCAGTGTGGGGTAGCGGTTAGTGTTGGACTAGGACCAGGAAGAGATCAGGGTTCGAATCCCCCAACTGGCCACTACGCAGCTTACTAGGTGTGATCTGGAGGGCCGGTCACTGCCTCTCTCTGCCTAACCTACCTCACAGGGTTGTTGTGGAGGCTGAAACAAGTGGTGGGTGAAACCATGCATGCTGCCTTGAGCTCCTTGGAGAAAAAGGCGAGATAATAATGCAGTTATGTTTATTATTTATAATAAGCAGGGCCGGCCCACCTGGCCTCAGGCAGCACTCAGCTGGGAGGAGTGGCAGATCCACACCCTGAGGAGCCAGCTACTCACTGCCTCCTCTGCTTGTCACCCGCCTCTTCTGCCTCTTCTCCAGCCTACCTCAGCCCACCGGGGCTTCCCTGGGCTGCCTCAGGCGGCAGCAACAGGAGAGGGGGCAGTAGCGGAGGGTGAGGCGGCAGTGGACGAGCCTCTTTCCGCTTTGCCCCAGGTGGCGAGATGGCGTGGTCCGGCCCCGACAGCAAGCAAAAACCCCCAAAGCCCCAGCATCCCGGGTCAACGTCGCCACCGTCCCTCGCACAGGACTAGCGGCTTGAGTTCCTCCTGCCAGAGAGCGTCGCCCTGCGGTCACCTTTGGAGACGTTGCCCTTGCTGTAGCAGAACGCCAGCCCAGCGGCTGCCACGGCGGTGGCGGCGAAGGACGGGATCCTGGGTCCGCGCCTGTTGCCCCGGTTCCCTTTGCTGCGGTGGCGCCCGGCCCGCTCCGGGTTGGGCCAGAGGCGCAGGCCGCTGGGCTCCCTGCGGAGCGGGCGCGAGCTAGCGTCCCCGGACGGCAGCTGCTGCTGCTGCTGCTCCTCCTCCTGGCAGGGCAGCCTGGGCAGCCAGCCTCCTTCGGCTGCTGCCCTCTTGCCCGCCGCCAGGGCGGCGCCCGCCTCGCAGGGGTATCTTCCCAGCTGCTGCGCTTCCTGCCCCCTGGCGGCCGGCGCCTTGAACTGCGGCCACAGCGCCTGGTCCCCGCAGCGCCCCCTAGAGGGCGCGCGGCGGCGCTGCAGCTTCGCCAGCCTCACTTCTTCTTCCTCCTCTTCTGCCGCCGCCTGGCGCTGCGGGCGGCCCCTAGCGGCCTCGCCTGGGTACTGCAGCTCCTCGCGCCCGGCCAGCGACGACGAGGCCGACGCCGCGGACGTCGCCGAGGCCCCGCGCACCGCCAGCGGGAGCCCCGCCCTCGCCCCGAAGAGCCGCGCCAGACCCGGCGGCAGAGGCCTGCTCATCAGGCAGGCCAGCATCTCAGCCCCGCGCCGGGTCGGGCCGGCCTACTGCCCGCCACCACGGTCCTGTCACCCTGGAAACCAAGATGGCGGACAAGCCCAGGGCGCCGGCGCTGTGAGGAGAGGACGAGCGCCGGCGTGAAAAGGGATCATGGGGGATGTAGTCCTGCGGTCCTTTGAAGACGGCCGAGCACGGCTGAGGGAGGACTACGTTTCCCGTGGATACGCGGGCGCCCCCCTCCGCGCGCGTGCGTCAACAAAGAGCTGCCTCCGTAGGCGGAAATGCCTGTTGGGAAATGTAGGCGGACATGCGCAGGAGAGCGGCGGGCCTTTATCCGGTAGCGAGGAGGCGGCTCTTGTTGTTGCAAAGGCGGCGGCTCTTGCGATTGGCTGGAGGGAAGGCGCGCTCCGGAAAGTCTCGAGTTCGAGACCTACCGGTGGACAAAAGTGTGGAGTGGAGGGGGGGGGGGAATATCTTATTTAATATAATTAAATTGATTTTCAGGGCAATTGCTGGTCTGTTTCCTAATGGAAAGGTGATTTTCCCGCAGAGTGAGCCTCTTCCTGCAGGAGATTAGCAGACCCAGCCCATTGGGAAAGGCAGTGTCATACAATGGTTAGCGCGTCAGACCAGGAGCTAGGCGGGACCAGGGTTCAAACGGGCTGCAGCTATAGCATTGCTAGTGGTGTGCATGGTCACAACTTCTACTGTGACCCTTTTGGCCTGTTGTTTGAACGAGTCATTTGCCACCCTAGAGAATTCCAAATTGTATATTTGGAAGGGATTGGCATAGCCTTCTTGTAAAAGCAATTTTCAACATTTCCACATATTCTTAGGGCCAACCAATATTCTTAGGACCGAACTGGACACAATGTGTGTGTGGGGGGGGCTTGTTGCTGTTATTGATGGTAACTTTTTGTATCTTCATTTTAGATGTCATTATGATTTATATGGAAGCTGTATCAATTTGTGTGTGCTTTTTGATGCTTCTTTGTTGTTTATGACTACTTTGGTTATATTTGTAATTTGTTATATTTTTGCAATTGGATGCGTTTGCAGCAGAAGGCACACACACACTCTTTGGATCAGACCAAAAGTCCACTTACTTCAGCATCTTCCATCCCATAATGGCAAGCAGGACACAAAGGCGATAGCTTTCTTTTGGTTTTGCTTCCAGACAATTCATTTTCCAAGGTAGACTGTCTCTGAGCATGGAGGTTCATTAGCTTTGCCAGCCGATAACTTAAAACAGATTCGTCATCATCCAGTTCTGAAGCCGCTGCCACATTTTGGGGCTGCAAATGTGAATCTTCTGCTTGACATTTTCATGGGATGATTCTGGAACTGTAGGATTGTGGGAGAGGGAGAAATGTACATACATCTCTCTTTCTCCACATCAACTGCCTTTTGTTCTACACCATGGGTAGGCAAACTAAGGCCTGGGGGCCGGATCCGGCTCAATCGCCTTCTATATCCATCCCGCGGACGGTCCGGGAATCAGTGTGTTTTTACGTGAATAGAATGTGTCCTTTTGTTTAAAATGCATCTCTGGGTTATTTGTGGGGCATAGGAATTCGTTCATTCCCCCCCGCCAAATATAGTCCGGCCCCCCACAAGGTCTGAGGGACAGTAGACCGGCCCCTTGCTGAAAAAGTTTGCTGACCCCTGTTCTAAAACCATTTCCAACCCTCTGAAATCCTCCAAGCAGGATCTGGTTTCCAACAACTAATATTCGGAATGTAGCAGGAACCCCCCCACCCCAATCATTCTGTTTGTATAAACTTCACACACACACACACACATGCCACATTTCTGTTATAAATTCATAGAAAATCAACCATACATCGGATTTGCACTGTTCCATTTTTATTTTACTCCATATGACAAGAACTAACAAAGGGGGGTGGCTTAGTCCTGGTCAGCCATAATCCCTTCACTGTCTCAGCACATAACACAGGAGCCCTGCCCATGCCAACCCTGATGATCCCAGACAGAAGACAATCAAGATCACAAAGAACCTGCATATGGGAGTGGATTCAAACAAAGGACACTGATCAGATCTTCCCTCAGGGGGCAGAAAACTGCAAAATCCCCTTTGTCTCCTGAAGTGACTCAGGGGGAGGGGGGAAGGGAGGAACCAGCCAGGTGACAAGACACTCCAGTTACCACCAACTCCTCCCTCAGCCCCTCCTTTCTGTAATGTATGCATGATGTTTCTGGGGGTGGGCTAGACCTAGAGGAGGGGAATTTCAAAAGTTTTTATAAGACCTTGCACACTATTCTTCTGGGTCTTTTCCTCTCTCCTGCAAGTGAGGGGAGCACCCTGTTGCAACAGTTCAATAAAGGCCAAGCCTACAGGCTGCTGTTTTGCTCCAAGTTATCCTGGTTGGTGTCTTTGTTTTGTCCAAGGGAGCCCTCAGATTTTTCCTGTAACAGGAAACATTTATTACCTTCAGCTGTGGAGGCAGAGCAGAGTCATTCTGGCTGGTAGCCATTGCTATTCCTCTCCTCCATGAACTTGTCTAATCTGCTTCTAAAGCCATCACGTTGGTAACCATCTCTGCCTCCTTCAGGTGCGACGTCCATAGTTTAACTTGCACTGCACAAAGAAATTACCGTATTTTTCGCCCTATAGGACGCACTTTTCCCCCTCCAAAAATGAAGGGGAAATGTTTGTGCGTCCTATGGGGCGAATGCAGGCTTTCGCTGAAGCCTGGAGAGCGAGAGGGGTCGGTGCGCACTGACCCCTCTTGATCTCCAGGCTTCAGGAGAGCCCCACCGCCAGCCCCACAAGCTCAGGGGGCAGCGGGGAGGCGGAACGGCGCCATCCCGCTGTCCCCCAACCTGGTTTGGAGGCTGGCGGCGGGAGAAGCCTGCTCCTCCCCGTCGCCAGCCCCGCAAGCTCGGGGGACAGCTTCCCGCCCCAGCCCCGCGCCTGGGGGGGAAATAATATTTTTTCTTTATTTCCCCCCCAAAAAACTAGGTGCATCCTATGGGCCGGTGCGCCTAATGGGGCGAAAAATACGGTACTTCTTTTATCTGCCCTGAATCCTTTAAGATGCCACAGGACTCCTTGCAGGCTTTTATCTCAGGAGCACAACAACCCTGTAAAGGAGGCCCAGTTGCAGTATCCGTATTGCAGAGAGGAATAATGATAATAATAATAATAAATTTTTATTTATACCCTGCCCTTCCCGGTTCAAAAACCGGGCTCAGGGCTGCTAACAACAAATTAAAACACTTAATTATAAAAGCAGCATAAAATACAGTATAAAAACATGAATAACAATAAAATTCAAAAATCATGTCAATAATCCCCAGGGCTAGTTGGCTGAATTGATCCTACTTGGGCCAGCAAGGAGGCCAGGGGAGAATTAAAGAATCAAATTAAAGGCCAGGCGGAATAGCTCTGTTTTACAGGCCCGACGGAAGGAGGTTAAATCCTGCAGGGCCCTAGTCTCATGGGACAGAGCATTCCACCAGGTCGGAGCCATCACTGAAAAGGCCCTGGCCCTGGTGGGGGATACTTCCTTAGGGCCCGGGACCTCTAAACTAGAGGAGACCAGGGGAGAATTAGCTGTCGGGTCTCAGAGCGTGTGATCTTCATAAAAGGGGAGGGGGAGGGAAGAGAAGGGAAATAAAAGATCAGGCTGAATTCAAATTAAAGGCCAGGCGGAATAGCTCTGTCTTACAGGGCCGACGGAAGGAGGTTAAATCCTGAAATGCCCTAGTCTCCTCGTTCCACCAGGTCGGAGCCATCACTGAGAAGGCCCTGGTGGAGGATAGTCTGACTTCCTTAGGGGAAGGCCATGCAAGCAGTCCAAGGGGAGATTCAAACTGAGGATTTCCTCTCACTCCTCCTGTTCTCCGTTGCTCTCTGCTGGACCGTTTGCCTCTCTTTTTCTGGCTTTTATCTCAGGCAGGAGCACGACGACCCTGTAAAGGCGGCCAGCTGCATTATCCGCGTTATCGATTGCAGAGAGGAGGGGGTTCACTGAAGGCCATGCAAACAGCTTCATCTCACCCCTCAGTCGCTCTGCTGCACCATCTCTCTCCCTCCCGCTCTCTCTCTCTCTCTGGTCTTCAGCTTCCCGCCTTGCCCTTTGGCATTGCCTCTGCCCCTGTCTGTGTGCTGCCAAGTATTTAAATGAAAGCCGACAGAAGCAGCTGCAGACACTAATGAGCAGCCCAGATCGTTAGGACCGGGCGGCTCGCAGGGGTGGCGGCAGGGCGCTGGCCTGATGAAGCGGATTCTGCCTCCGAGGTGCCGTCTGTCTGAGACGGTGCTGCTGTGCTGGGTGGGCTGCGGGTGCTTAGAATTCAGGGGAGCCCTCCTTGCAGGGCTGAGTCATAGCCTGCAATGAGGCAACACATTTTCCTGAAGTGCAAAGCAGAGACCGGGGAGGTTGGGCCCGGCAAAAGCTACGGTCAGGCAAAGAATCATAGATACCGAGGGACAACAGGACTGCTCAAGGTGCCCCGGCTATAAAATGGGAGAAATCGAGAGATACATAGCCGCACCGGCAGCATATCTCTTCTTTCTCATATGCAAAAATGCAAGAAGGGCTTTTACACTTGCCAGAAGCTCGGCTCTGCCCTCGCCGGTCCCGGAAGCATCCTTTTAAAAAGTCCCACATGCTCAGAGACTTTGCACCTGTCCATTGGGGGAGATAGGAAGCCCAGAGCACTTGTTCTTTAGATGTCCCATTTACGAAGAGGCGCGTAGTGAGACCATTGATCCCCGGCTGGTGAGGCTCGCTGACCTCCCGAAAAAGCAAAAATTTGACTTTCTCCTGTTTGGCAAAGATCATAAGACGACCCGGATGGTCGCCAGATTCTGTGTACAGATCTGCAGGCGCAGGCCACCCCCCAAACAACAAACTAGTTCGTTAAGAAAATCCCCAAACTCGGTTCCATGGGTGACTCTGGGTCATCTCTCTGCGGTAGCTTATATTAAAGTTTTAAGTGTCTATACGCTTGTCGCATTTATAAATTTTAAATTTATTGTTGTACATTGTTGTAAATGTTTGTTTTCCTCCTGGGATTGTATCCCCAAGTGTGTTTTATAAGCTGGTCTCCAACCGTAATAAATTATCTATCTATCACAGACCAGAGAGGGAGAGAGGAGAGGAACCGATGCACCTCTTTCTCTCTCTCTTTCTCTCTCTCTGTGTTTCTTTATTTTTCTCACTGCTAGAACCAGCCTAAGAATCTAAGAAGAGCCCGCAGGATCAGGCCGGTGGCCCAAGTAGTCCAGCATCCTGTTCTCACAGGGGCTGACCAGATGCACAAGTGGGAACCCAGCAAGCAGGATTCGAACACAAGAGCCTCTCCTCTCCTGTGGTTTCCAGCACCCGGTCTTCAGAAGCACTGCTGTGGAGGCAAGCATAGCCATCATTAGCTTTCTCCTCCTCCATGAACTGGTTGATTTAGAAGGTCCAGCGCCGAGGGCCTTCTGGCGGTTCCCTCCCTGCGAGAAGTGAGGTTACAGGGAACCACGCAGAGGGCCTTCTCGGTGGTGGCGCCCGCCCCATGGAATGCCCTCCCACCAGATGTCAAGGCAATAAACATTTTACTTTTAAAAGACAACTGAAGGCAGCCCTGTTTAGGGAAGTTTTTCATATTTAATGCTGTATTGTTTTTAACACTCGATTGGGAGCCACCCAGAATGGCTGGGGAAACTCGGCCAGATGGGCGGGGTATAAATAAATTATTATTATTATTATTATTATTATTATTATTATTATTATTATTTGAAAGAGAACCTGCCATGGAGGCATCAGTGGCTAGTGATGTTTGGTCGGAAATTCCCTCCTTGTCATTTGAATCCATTGGTTCGGAACCTCCCTTCTGGAGGAGCAAAAAACAAGCTTGCTCCATCTTCCATGGGACGGCCCTTCGGATATTGGAGGGTGGGATATAAACAGTTATAATCATGGAAGGGACCCCATTGGTCATCAAGTCCAACGCCCTGCATTGCAGGAATTGGGAATCTCAGCTGAAGCATCCATGGCATCCATTATTATCATGAGAATAATAATAATAGATACACGTTGCAAAGAAACCAGCCCTGCAAAAGATGAAGAAGGTCTCAGCTTTCTATTGCTTTGGAAGAAGAACGAAACACACAACTCACATGCAAAGCGAGAGATAGACTTGTTTGCTTGCACCTCTGCTTGGCTGCCTGGAAGAGAGAGAGAGAGAGAGAGAGAGAGAGAGAGAGAGAGAGAGAGAAAGAGAGAGAAATCACAGCAACTGAAATTGTGAGAAAATGCAGAGCCACTTTCGCCTCCCTGGCATGACTCATCTCTGCAGCTCCGAGAGAGCTGCTCTGTTTATTCCTTAGCCCATCTGCCTCTGTTTACAGGCCCATGTGGCAAGCCAGACGCTGTTTCTCCTCCTCCTCTTCCCACACGCCCTGCTCCAGGGAAACAAATAATGCCACAGAGGAGGGCTGCCTTCGGATTGCTGCCCTACAATGGGCCAGGAGTCCTGGGGTGGATTCACAGCCGCTGTTGCCAGCTGCCCCGGGCTCAGCAAGCCACAGGCAGCATGCTTCACATGCCCAGCGGGTCCCGGGTTCAAATTCCTGGCGACCCCTTGCCTGAAACTCTGGAGAAGGGGTCGGCAGGTCTTACCGGGCATGGGCCGGATCACTCCCGTGGAGATCCTCCGTGGGTTGGACCAGCACAGCACGATGCCGGAAATTGCGTCTGCGCAGAAGCGATTCCGGTGTCTGGGCATGCGCAGAAGCTATTTCCAGAGCCGCGGAAGAGAGTCCCTGTGCCACACTGGTTTAGTGCAGTGCGCGGGGACTCGCCGAGCGGACGGCTCGATTTGGGGGCGGCTCGGGGGCCGGTTAAATGGCCCCCGTGCACCACTTCCGGCCCATGGGCCTTAGGTTGCCAACCCCTGCTCTGGAGAGTTCCTGTGCAGAAGGAATGCTAGGCTAGATGAATCCAAGGTCTGGCTCAGGAGAAGAAGACTCCCTTTGTTCCTATCCCAACTATTATTATTGTTATTGTTATCATTATTAGCAGCAGCAGCATTATAGCCCAGACCAGGATTTAAAGCATCTCATCATGCCAATTGAAATGACCCAGATAAAATACAAAAGCTAAAAATGTTTGGAAGATAATATATTTAAAAAGCAATTAAATTCTAACAGAATTACAACAATATCAGAAACAGATCTATTGTAATACACGGAACAATGCAGCCTTCACAGCAAGGAAGAGAGCTGTTCTGGAATAGAAAATATATATTTTTTATCCCTCTCTCCTAACACTAGATGTCATGGGCATCCAACAAAGTTGAATGTTGGAAGATTTAGGATGGTGAAAAGAAAGACCTCCACACAGTGCAGAGTTAAACTGCGGAACTCCCTTCGGCAGGAAGCAGTGATAGCCACCAACTACGGTGGCTTTTAAGGAGGCTTTGGCAAATTCATGGAGGAGGGAGAAGGCAGTCAAAGGCCACCAACCACAATAGCTATCCTCTGCCTTCGCGGTTGGAGACAGAAATGCTTCTGAACCAGTGGCGTAGCGTGGGTTGTCAGCACCCGGGGCAAGGCAAGTAATTTGCGCCCCCTAACCCGTGGATTTGCGCCCCCTAACCCCTGGATTTGCGCCCCCTAACCCGTGGATTTGCCCTAACCCCAGATGTTGCGCCCGGTGCGGCCGGCCCCCCCTGCACCCCCCACGCTACGCCACTGTTCTGAACACCCGTTGCAGGAAACCGCAGGAAAGAAGAGGGATCATGTGCTCGAAGGCTGCTTGTGAGTCTCCCACGTAATAATAATAATAATAATAATAATAATAATAATAATAATAATAAATGTATACCCCACCCATCTGGCTGGGTTTCCCCAGCCACTCTGGGCAGCTCCCAACAGAATATTAAAAACACCATAAAAGATCAAACATTAAACCTTCAGGTGTCTTCTAAAAGTCAGGTAGTTGCTTATTGCCTTGACATCTGGTGGGAGGGCGTTCCACAGGGTGGGAGGGAGCCACCACCGAGAAGGCCCTCTGCCTGGTTCCCTATAGCTTCACTTCTTGCAGGGAGGGAACCACCAGAAGGCCCTTGGAGCTGGACCTCCATGTCCAGGCTGAATGATGGGGGTGGAGACGCTCCTTCAGGTATACACAAGCACCTGGTGGCTGGCCACTGTGAGAACAGGATGCTGGAATGAGAGATGGACCATTGGCCTGATCCAGAAGGCTCTTCTTCGGTCCTCAAGTTTTTTAAAAAATGGATGTTTACAAGTGCGGTTGGCTGTAGGGAAGGTTATGTTCTTAACCTGAGTGCAACCCCCAGTTGTGATTCCCAGCACATAATGGCCTCTGACGGCAGAGGCAGAAGGCAACCACTCTGGCTGTGTTAAGAGAAGGTTCTCAATTTCTGGACTGTCCCTTAGAATCGTAGGACAGTACAGTTGGAAGAAACCCTGAAGGGCCCTCTAGTCCAGTCCCCTGCAAATCAGGAATCTCGGCTAACAGATGACAGTATAGTATAGTGTATTTTAAAATGGGGTTTCAGAGTTTTTAGGGTTTTTTTTAATGTTTTATGTAGTTTTGTAGTAGTTTTATGTAGTTTTGTAGTAGTTTTATGTAGTTTTTCTGTAGTTTTCTGTAGTTTTGTAGTAGTTTTATGTAGTTTTTCAATTTCATTGTTCTGCATGGGACAATGACAGTAAAGATATCGTATATCGTGCAGGTGGCCGTCCACCCTCTGCTGTAAAACCTCAGAGAAAGGCGAGCCACAGCCTCCCAAGGTAGACCATTCCACTGACAAACCGCTCCTTGTTTCGTAGGTCTCAAATAAAAGATGCTGCAGGTTTTTTGGATCCAAGTCCTGAGTGAACACCCCAAAATGTTTGCTCCCCCCCCCCCACCTCACCTCCATTTTGTGAACCATCCTTGCAGGGCATCCCGGAATGTGACTCTCACATGCACCCATGAGATGGCGCTGATGCTCCACAGACCTGGGCCAAAGCGAGAGTTTTAGGAGCAGGGGTCAGCAAACGTTTTCTGCAGGGGGCCGGTCTACTGTCCCTCAGACCTTGTAGGGGGCCAGACTATATTTTTTTTGGGGGGGGGGCGAAATGAACAAATTCCTATGCCCCACAAATAACTCAGAGATGCATTTTTAAATAAAAGCACACTTTCTACTCATGTAAAAACACACTGATTCCCGGACCACCCGCAGGCCGGATTTAGAAGGTGATTGGGCTGGATCCGGCCCCTGGGCCTTGCCTACCCATGTTTAGGAGTGATGCTCTGGACCTGTTTGGCAACAAAGCAGTGGCTCCCAATTAGCTAAGTGCTGCAGCCCACCCTATTTTTCGAAAGCCAAGCCAAGGACCCCCTGCTTTTGAAAATATGGATGTCTCTGGTGGCTTTTGGTGTGCGAATGATGCCACAAGCCCCCTGGGTGGGTTATATATGGATGTGTAAGTGACTCAGACTTTGAGAAGCTGGCTTCTCTGGGTCAGGTTCATCAGCTTTCTCGACTCACACAAATGGTAATTGGATTTGGAGTAAACGTGCAATTAATTGTCAATATTTTGAATATTGTTGTTATCTTCCTGAGAGGGCCTTGCAAACTGCTGTTCTGAATAATGTGTCCTTGGGGAGTTGGCTAGGGGGCACTGGGAATGAGTTTAAATGTAAAGGGACCCCTGACCATTAGGTCCAGTCGTGGCCGACTCTGGGGTTGCAGCGCTCATCTCGCTTTACTGGCCGAGGGAGCCGGAGTACAGCTTCCGGGTCATGTGGCCAGCATGACTAAGCCGCTTCTGGTGAGTCAGAGCAGCGCACGGAAACGCCGTTTACCTTCCCGCTGGAGCGCTACCTATTTATCTACTTGCACTTTGACGTGCTTTCGATCTGCTAGGTGGGCAGGAGCACGGACTGAGCAATTGGAGCTCACCCTGTTGTAGGGATTCGAACCGCTGACCTTCTGATCGGCAAGTCCTAGGCTCTGTGGTTTAACCCACAGCACCACCCGCGTCCCTCGGGAATGAGTTAAGTGAATAATTATAATAATATAATAATAATAGTTTATTATTTATACCCCGCCTATCTGGCTTGGTTTCCCCAACCACTCTGGGCAGCTCCCAACCTGTTATTATTATCAATAATAAAGCAATTTAACATCAAACATTAAAAGCTTCCCTAAACAGGGCTGCCTTCAGATGTCTTCTAAAAGTCAGATAGTGGTTTATTTCCTTGGCATCTGATGGGAGGGCGTTCCACAGGGCTGCCTTCAGATGTCTTCTAAAACCAAGCAGGGTGTGGCCCCACAAAGTTGGGAACCCTTGATCAACAAATCATGCCTGATTTGTCTACAGAGAAACTGTGCTGCCTGTTGGGGCTTGGTTTTTTAATTCGGGACCTGCGCAGCTGTCGGAGGTTAACTTAATTCAAAAGGGTTATATGCAGCTTTTTGGCAAGCCTCTGAACAATTTCCTGGGGCTGGTTTTCCCTGGGTCCAAAAGAACAGGACGGGGAGGGGAAGAGAGAGGCTATAGAGACTGAGTAGCTTTTGAAAGCTATTTCACTGTGCCTTTACGCAACACAGAAAGATTACAAAGGCATTATTTCAGACATGGTCCACACATGAGATGCTCTTTCATTTTTTTAAAAAATGTTATTTATAATTCCCCCCCACAAGTGTAAGTCAGGCAACTGTTCAAAAACAGTTCAAAAATAGATTCCCTTATTGATCGACTTCGCTTCCACCCTTCCGCGGTTTCCTCCTGTATCTTGTCACTGCTGCATATTATAATTATTCTAATCCTTTCATCCATCTTATTCTCAAAATAGCTTTTACTGTTGAGCTTGTTCCAAATGGGCTAGTCTTCTCCTTCATGCCAAAGCATGGAATTGGCTGCCGCAGTGACCACCAGCACGGACAGCTTTAAATTGATTATTTATTCGCTTTCTTAGGGCATTTATTTTCCTCCAAGGAGCCTGAGGTGGCGTATGTGCCTTTCTTCCCTTCCTTGTTTAGTCCCCACAACAACCCTGTGGTTAGGCTAGTTAGGCTGAGAGAATCAGTGACTGGGCCAAGGGGCACACCCAGGGAGCTTCATGGCCCAGTGGGGGATTTGAACCCTGGTCTCCCAGGTCCTAAATTAATCCTCAGGAAAACCTTGTGAGCCAGGCTAGGCTGAGAGGCAGGGCCTAGTCCAATTGTTGTCTTTGTCCATGGAGTTTTCTTGGCAGGGATACTGGAGTGGCTTGCCGGTTCCTCCTCCAGGTGGATCACGTTTGGTCAAAACTCTCCACCATGACCTGTTCATCTTGGGTGCCCTGCTCGGCATAGTTCATAGCTTCTCTGAGTTCTTCAAGCCCCTTCGCCACGGCAAGGCAGTGATCCATGAAGGGGATCCAATACTCTTAATTCAATACTAGTCCAATACTCTTACCTATACACCACACTGGCCTTCCAAAATGAGAGCAGATAAATCAATGGGGGAATAACAAATCTTGGGAGTGGCTGTTCATCACGATGCCAAAATTAAACCTCCAAGGCTGTAAGCTGCAGAATAGGAACCACCTGAAGGGACCTTTGGGGTGTGTGTTTCTTTGAAAAACACCTGGCTGGCTCCTGTGAGAGGCAGGAGGCTTGGTTAGGTGACAGACTCACTTTTCTTGGATGTATCAGAGCTCTCCTTACATTCTTACTATGAGAAAAAACGGTCATGGATGCTATAGCTGAGATTCCTGCATTGCAGGGGGTTAGACTAGATGAACTGATGCTTAGACTAGATGAATTCATGCTTTTGAATTCTGGTGCTGGAGGAGACTCTTGAGAGTCCCATGGACTGCAAGAAGATCAAACCTATCCATTCTGAAGGAAATCAGCCCTGAGTGCTCACTGGAAGGACAGATCCTGAAGCTGAGGCTCCAATACTTTGGCCACCTCATGAGAAGAGAAGGCTCCCTGGAAAAGACCCTGATGTTGGGAAAGATGGAGGGCGCAAGGAGAAGGGGACGACAGAGGATGAGATGGTGGGACAGTGTTCTCGAAGCTACCAGCATGAGTTTGACCAAACTGCAGGAGGCAGGGGGAGACAGGAGTGCCTGGCGTGCTCTGGTCCAGGGGGTCACGAAGAGGCGGAAACGACTAAACAACAACAACAGACTAGATGAACCTTGGGGTCCCTTACAACTCTATGGTTCTCTGATTCTGTGACATGGGAACCTGCATGTCAGAGATCAGTAAGACCTCCCTGGCCCTTCAGACCTGCTGGACTCCCCATCAGCCTCAGCAGGCCCAAAGGTCAGGCCTGATGGTGCAGAGTTGGGCTCCAGAAACCTCTGCAAAGCTACCATTGGGCCACCTTTCTTGTCTGGGGAGAAGGCAAAGCAAAGTCCAGAAATGATCCAGGAGGTGGAGCGAATACCCTATGGAGAAAGGTTGCAGCATTTGGGACTTTTTAGTTCAGAGAAAAGGCAAGGAAGAGGCGGCGTGCTTTTTTCACAGGGGGACGAGGGTATACCAGCTCACATCCCCTTCATTAATGGCTGGAGGCAGTCCTAGGCGATTGCTCCCTAGGGAATTAGCCACGCTGATTGCCTTAATTATCTTTCCAACCTGCCTTGCCATGCCCAGAACAAGAATTAGATGCAGCTCCCACTGCACAGGCGGCAGAAGCCACACAGGGAGAAAAAGGCAGCCTCTGGGCTGGAGGAAGAAACTAATGATGCCCATCAACATTTTATTAACTGCTGGAGAAGCAGCAAAGATGCATTATTAAGGTACTTTGCATTTAAGGGGTATGTGTGTGAGTGTGCAAGTCCTATTGCCACTCATCACCCCAGTGATGAGATTCCAGGGGTTCCAGGCGATTACTCAGGCTTCAGTTTCCTCGGGAGGAAGATAAGCAGAGATTGCGATGTCTCTCGGATATCTGGTTTTATTTCCACGTATATACAACCTGAGCATAACACGGCAGGGCTCACAGCATCAGCACCGCAACAGGTCTTGCTTCTCCATCGGTCACAGCTTTGGATCCAGCACGGAGCAAGCAGGCCTCTCTGTCTCCAGCTCCCAGCCTGTTTCCCAGGTCAGCTCTCTCACACAGCTTTGGCTATTGCTCAGAGCTAGGAGAGGGGGTGGAGGAAAGGTTGCTCATTTATTCTATGGCTCCGAGCAACTTATGCTAATCTTATTGCTTAACAAGCCATCCCCAACCAAAAGGACTGGTTTGGCAAGCTGGCTCTCGTACCTTCTTTCCCTCACATATACAGGAACCCATGAACTGAAGGGAACCCAGGGCATCATCCAAACTGACCCCCACCACACAAACCAGCAAAACTATATTTTGACGCTATCGGGCCTTTTCGGGTGAGCGTGTGTGTGTTTGCCAACCTGTGCTAAGTGTCCATGTAATATAGGCAGCTCTGCCTTCCCTTAGTGCCCTCCAGATGTGCTGGACCGCAAGTCCCAAGAGGCCCTGCCGCACCGATGGGAGTTGTAGTCCGATACATCTGAAAGGAGCCAGGTTGGGGAAGGAGGTGAGATAAGGGAAGGGAAGGGAAGGGAAGGGAAGGGAAGAGATAGAGGCACAAGCATACCCACAGGGTAGCACCACTTTCTAAATACTGAGCCTTAATGTGCTAGATGCACTGCTTAATTAAGTGCCTTAATGCTGTTTGGGGAAATATCTGCCGCTACCCAGCTTGTGTTGTGGAGGGAATTCTGCACTTATGCAACACTGAAGATTTGGCCATATCAAACTGGTTTTTAATTGGCTAGCCCAGACTGGGGATTTTCATAGAACCGTAGAGTTGGAAGGGACCCCACGAGTCATCTAGTCCAGCCCCCTGCAATGCTTTGAATGCCTCTCTCTCACAATGAGTGAAGGTTGGACAGACTTTAGGTTAAGGGATGATTTAGTCTACGCAACTCTGCAGAAGGTCAGGGCTTAACCCAGGAACACGATATGTACGAAAACAAAGCAGCTCCTGGGCATGGGCAAAGTGCACTTCCAAGCAAAAAGCCACAGCTGGTTCTTGGGCTTATTCTAGAGCAATATCCTTACAAAAGGACATTACAGAGTTGGAAAAGGTTTAGGAAAAGGCAACCAAAATGAAGAAAGACTGCAGTGTTTGGGACTTTGACGCTTACATGATAGATTGAATTTTATTAAAATTATGCGTGGCCCAAAGAAAGTGGATAGAGGAAAGTTCTCTCCCTCGTAACACTGGAACTCGTGCAGATCTAAAGAAGCTGAACGTTCGAAGATTCCGTACGGAGAAAAGAAAGGAATTCTTCAGCCAGGTGCTCTAATGGGAAACCTGGAAGCAGGATTTGAACACAAGAGTGCTCTCCCCTTCTGGTGTCCAGAAGCATTGCTTCCTCCAGCTGTGCAGACAGCACATAGCTGTCCTGCCTAGTAGTCACGGAGCCCTTTCCTCCATCAATTTGTCTCGTTTCAAAGCCACCTGGGTTGCTTCTAGTGGGAGTGAGTTCCATAGTTTAACCTTCCCTGAAAATAAAAACAAACTACCACCAGCGCACCAGCAGGGAGAAAAGACTTTTTTTGCCTGATGTGTTGTTTGTTGCTTTTGAGGTGCACCCTCAAATGGGACTCCCCCCCCCCACCGGCAGAAACTCAGGTCTTCCCTAAGCTCTTTCCTCCCCACCCCCCTCTTTTTGCACCTGCCTTCTTCCCTTAGCGAGGACCCGTCCAAGCAAGTAGCATCTCAAGGATGCGCAATAACCAAGCCCGCCAAGAAGATGGTTTGTCTGCAAAATTGGGGAGCTCATCTAGGCTGCCGCCCCCCACCGTCCCTCCCTCCAAGATCTGAAAGCTTAGAGCATCCTTCCTCCTCCTCCTTTTAGAAAGAGGACAGTAGGACCCAGCAGAAGCCTCGGGCGCCCGGGGAGGTGAGTGTCTCTCTCTCTCTCTCTGTGTGTGTGTCTCGCCTTGTTCCCCGCCTGCTTTTGCATCCTTGAGAGAAAAGGCAGCAGATTCTGCCAAGGAGGCGCCCGGCCTGCCCTGCATCCCGGCCAGCGAGGTGTGGGGAGGGGGGCTGTGCCTGCCCAGAGGGGGAGAGGAGCGGGGAAAGGGGGGCAGCAGGAGAGGGGCGAGGGCGCTGGCTTGGCAATGTGAGCCCATCTGCCCCCATCTCTCTCTCTGAGGAGGAGAGAAAAGGCGCCCTGCGCGCCTGGTTTGCTGCCTGGCCCCAGGGACCGGCTCTTCTCCCGACTGGTCCTCTCTTCCCCTGCCTGGCTGGCGAGCATCCTTTGAACTCTCCCTGCATCCCAAGGAAGGACCACTTGGCCATCGCCGCTTCTTCCCCCCCCCCCCCACAGACAGCTTTTCTTTCTTCGTGTTTTCTTTCTTTCCCCCGTAGCGCCAGCGAGGAGAACAACTCTCCTAGGAGTTGTCGAAGGGTCTTCCCCTTTCCTCTTGCAGCCATCTCTTGAGAGGGGAAGGAAGGTTTCAGCGCTTGAGAAAGGAGGGCGGAGGGAGGACGACGACGAGTCCGAGCCAATTGTCGGAGGAGGAAGTCCTTCCACTCTCACCTGTTCCCTCCCGGAGGGCTGGATCTAATGCTGTGACTCACCTGCGCGGCTGGTTTCCGACAGGACACGACAACAACGCAGCGCCAGGCTTTGGCAGGCGACCAAAGCCACGCAGACTTCTTCTCTCCGTCTCCTTTGGGTGGCTCTGCCCCTTTTCCCTCCTCCTCCTCTCCCTCCTCCTCCTCCTCTACGAAAAGGAAGAACTCAGGAGTTCTCTGCAGCCTGCTGTTAAGTATTATACTTATAATATCCATGTCCGCTTTCGCCTTGGCAAAAGGGGAACAGCTCTCCATTGGGGAGAGACGCCTCTGCCAAATCTGATTTCCCTGGCTAACTTAGTTCCCCTTCCATCTCCACCTGCCTTGTGCTCTCCCCGCCCCTCTGATCCGAGACAAAAACCTCCTTGTTCTTTCATAATCGCTGCGAAATCAGTTTTACAAGGAAAAAAAGAGAGAAAGGAAAGAGAAAGGATAGAACCGGCCTCTCCAGTTTTGGCTTGGAAACCGAAGGGAGATCTTCCAGGCTTCACATCTCAGCCGCTTTTCGTTTTGCTGAGACACACTGAAATTTACAGTTTTGGTTGTGCCGGCTTATATATCTTGACTTCGACGCCATGTCCACCCGGGACAGCGTGCAGATTCCGGACGACCGAGATTTCGACCACTTCCGGACGGAGTGCAATTCTGACGATGGCTGGAGCCTCACGTACAACAAGTCTGGGATTGTCGTGTGGATCCAGATCCTTGAGGCAGAGAAATCCCTGCACAAGATCAAGGTAAGGAATGCGCCGTGGAGCGTGGAAGGATCTGGTCCAGCACAAGCAACCAGGGTTTTGTTGTGGCTTCATGCCACAGGCCCTGGTTGGCAAGGTCTTTTTTTTTTTTAATTCTCTTGTTTATTAGCAACTTTTCTTTTCCCCCAGTTGCCACTTCTACTTTTCTGCCTCTTTTGGGGTTGACGCAGGAAACCCAAGGCAGTTTTCAGACGTAGCGTTTTGAGGTATTTAATATGCAGGGGGGCTGTAGCCCATAGCGAACCTGTCCCACATGAGCCTCATGCAAAGGAAATGTGTGAGAGCGCATCTGTGGCCTTGCACCACTCCTGTGAGTTGTCACATATGAGTCCCAACCGCGCCAGAATGCCTGGCGACTGAAGTTTCGAAACCTAACATGCACTTTGCTGGGAAGTTAGGTTGTCCTCTTAACCTGACATTTTGACCGCTGCATGGAAGTCCTTGATAAGGCATTTCGTTAGAAATTCAGTTGCGCAATCCTCAGTGTCACCGCCACAAAATGAAGCAAGTCCCACAAGGCAGCAGAAAAGCGGCAGATTATTAACTCACAAAAGGGCAGGAGTTAAAAAGCGCTGTGCTGTCTTGAACTGGGCCACTTTGGAACATGTAGATTTCCAGGTTTCGCAGAACTCTTTGTCAGATAAAAACTGATGAAGACTTCTGAGAAAGCGGAACATGTGCATGCTTTTATACCAGCTGAAAACATATAATGTACCGGACAAGTTTTCCTTTCCCTGCATGCACCAAGTTTTTTTTTTGGGGGGGGGTGCATTTGTGCAAACCTGAATATCTTGGTCTTTTTTATTTGAACTTCTAAGTCACCTGAACTCCGTCCTTGAAGCTCCAGGGAGGCTGCAGTGCAAACACCCACCCACCGGTGATTCACTGCACTGTGAACCAGGAACTTCCTGGTGCGAGTCTTTCACGAGATCACCCTCTGTCCGACTTAGCAACTCCCCTTTCGATCGGGTTAAGATGATGCTGACCTTCCTTACAGGGGCGACGTTGCGTTTAGTTGGTCAGGTTTGCAAAGTTCTCTGAATCCTATGAGAAGCAGTATAATGATCTCTGAATCACTCCAGTGCTTTCCCTCCTTATCAACACAACAACCTTGTGAGGTAGGTCGGGCAGGGAAAGAGAGTTTTCTCCAGAGAGCATTGAAGTTCCACTGGAGCTTGGTTGGCTGTCTTTGCCTGAACACCACATGCTAACTACTATATAATAAATGGAGGATGCCCTAATGTAATTATTCTTTAAGAACAGAGGAAGCTTATGCGGAGACGGACTGGCTCCGTATTGCCTTCACTCACCGACAGTGATTCTCTCAGGTTTCAGATTAGTGTCGCCCCCCCCCCCCCCGGAGATGCTCTTCTAGCATTTGAAAGGCCTCTCCAAACTTCAAAATTTGCTAGGCACATTTTGCACCTGGCTATCAGCCGCTTGCGACCAAGTGAAGATGCCCAGGAGTCAGGATGGTGCCCGATGTCTCCACCACCTGTGGATCCTTGGCTCGGGACTGTTTTCACGCCCCAATTCCACATCCTGTAGAATCCTGTCATCCTGCACCATCAGAATGAATTTCAGGTACCAAAAAGTCGCACGGAAAAATACGACTTTTGAGTCGTCTGGACCCCAAATGGCCACTAGGCAACCGCAGCCCTGGTTTCAGGAGCCATTTGGCGCCTAGCTTATATATCTGAATTCCTAACCCTGTTTGTCTCTGAGCTTTGCAACACACACAGCTTTCGGAGAGCTCCAAGTGCCTCACATACATAACTCGCAACAACCCTGTAAGGGAGGCAATAATTATTATCTCCCTATGAGCCAGGGTAGGGCTGTGGCCCTGCCGTCTTACACGGCGCCCCCTTCTGGATTTCTGACGGAGGCAAGGTTGGTTGAACCAGGGGATTTTATCACATGCAACTTTTCATACAGGGGAGGCAGAAGCTGCTTTGGAGATCCCCTTTTCTATGCAAGGAGTCGGGGGGGGGGGCTCTGCTGGCCTCTCCCCTCCATGCCTGCCTGCTATACAGAAAGTAACCACACAATTAAACCCCTGTGTTGCAAACAATTATCAGTAATATCCAAGGCAACACGATGACCAAGTATAACAATGCGATGTCAATATGAACTCTTTATATAATCCATACAGAACATTGAACAGTATGAAATATGCACTCTCTGCAAAACCAAATAAACAGAAATCTTACAAATCTCTGAAAGTCACAAAATAGGCACTCTTGATGGATACTCTTGAAAACATAGAACCAAATAAACAGAAGTCTTAGAAAGTCTTTGTAGACCATGCAAGTCTCTGAAAGAAGCAATGGGTCAGATTCTTATCTGGTGAAAATAAGCCGTAAAGCTTTGTTTTATGACGTCCAACGCTGCTGAAGTGGTCCGCAAACAGATGTAGTGAACAGTGATTCCAGATATACCCACTTTCTGCTATCCAGAAAGGGCTTCTGACACCTTTCTTCATCTAGGAGTCCTTTGGGAGCGAAGGAAGGGTGGGATACCAATCATTGTTGTTAATAATAATAATAATAATAATAATAATATCAATAATAATAATAATAATAAATTAATTATTATGTTAATAATTATAGAGAAAACTCGTGCTCGGGCTTTGCCAAATACCCTGCATGTCATTCAGATACACAGTGAGCTGGTTCACACATGCATTTTAAACATGGCATTTGTTAGTCAGCTTTTCTGGGTCTTGTGAATGCTACAGTGTCCCACAGGTGTCGAGATCGCAGTTTGTCCAGCCTCAGTTCTATTGGCCATCCTACCACTGCTTAAAAACCTGTCCCAAAGGAGAGTCCACCATGTTCATAAGACCACTCACTCTGGCAAAGAGGAGAACTAAACCGGACTGAAAAGACAGTTATAGGAGCCGACCCAAAGTGTCCCCCCCCCCCATATCATGCGAGTGAGCTGTGAAAATATGATTCCTTTCCCGGTTCCTCATCTGTCTCCTAATCCATCTCCTTCTGTCTCGTATGCCTGAAGCTTTTTAGCAGAGATCCTCTTTGCTTAATCACATAAAGAGATGGAGCAGGGAGATCGGTTTCCCGAGGGGGAAAACGGATGTTTCCATCCCATTAACGTTACCCGGCACTCTGGGGCCAGAGGTCAGTTGGTGCCTCCGAGACGCCGTCTCTAAGCAGCAACAAGGATCAATGGGCTCCGGTGGCTCCTTCCGTGCTTTGCACCCGTGCAGAACGACGGCTAAGTGGTGTCAAGGAATAGATTCAGTCGCCACAGATTTAAAGAGGTGGATTTGGAGGACGGGCCTCAGAGATCCTTGAGCGCCGGCAAACGTAGATCCTTTTTAGGCTTGGCAACTGACCAGAAGCAGGAGGGAATGATATGAAGTGCTCTTGTGCTGTCTGTGGAAATCTCCCTGTGAAGCTTTTTCGCAGCCTGGAAATAAACACGATGCTTTTTGTAAACATGAAATCTGTCTGCGGTGGCAGATATCAAGGCATGAAGCTGTTCCTGCACAGCAGCAGAGGCATTTTGAGAAAGCTGGCAACCTCCACTCCAGAGGTCCATCTGCCTGCATCTCTTGATCCAGGCATAGCCTTTGAAAGAGATTTCTGTTATTTTCTCTTGAAAAATAATAGAATCAGACGTTTTTATTTTTCTGGCTCGGTTAAGAGGAACGGTTACCCTCCAAAATCGTGCCTCAACAGGGTGGGCGCTTGGAGATATGATATACGATAGCTTGTTTCCTCCAGCTGATCAGTTCCATCTATTGGAGATGGTGAAATGAGGCAGAGGTTTAAGAGGCCCAGAGTCTGTTTTCCCATCTCGCAGTTTGTAATCTCATCTATTCTCCCTTCTCAGAAAGACACACACAGAGAGAGAAAGCTCGCTCCTGAGAAAGGCGCAGAGGCATAAACGAAAGTGTAGCACCACTAGTAGATTAATCTTGGTGGTGGTTATTGTTATAATATATTTAATTATACCCTGTCTTTTTCCTTGACAGGGACTCGTCGACTTACAGTTAAAAATAGGAACTGCTAAAAATGTAAGGGGAGGGCAAACAATAACCAAAAAGCAAATTAAACATTGATAGACTTAAAACTCTTTCTCTCTCTCATCATAGGACTGTAGAGTTGGAAGGGACCACGAGGGTCATCTAGTCCAGCCCCCTGCAATGCAGGAATCTTTTGCCCAGTGTGGGGCTCAGACCCACAACCTGAGATTAAGAGTCCCGTACTCTATGGACCAAGCACACACATATATGTATATCTATTAAAACTATACATATAATTGCAATAAAAACAGCAAGCAACAGACCTTTCCTTAAAAGCAGTCAGATCCCCAAAGTCTGCTGGAACAAGCAAGCCTTCATCTGCTGGTGGCAGGACAGCAAGGAGGGAGTCTGTCTGGCTTCTCTAGGGAGGGGGTTTTCAAGTTGCTTCGGAGGAGCCACCACCGAGAAGGCCCTCTTCTGTGTCCCCAACAAGCGTCCCTGTGAGGGTGGTGGGACTGAGCTAAGGGCCTCCCCTGAGGGTTTGCAGCTGAGCAGCTGCTCTTCAGAGTTAGATTTACGAAGGGAGGTCAATGGATGCTGCAGGGGTCGGCAAACCTTTTCAGCAGGGGGCCAGTCCACTGTCCCTCAGACCATGTGGGGGCCGGACTGTATTTTGAAAAAAGAAAAGAAAAATAAGAATGAATTCCTAGGCCGCACAAATAACCCAGAGATGCTTTTTAAATAAAAGGACGCATTCTACTCATGTGAAAACCCGCTGATTCCTGGACGGTCTGCAGGCTGGATTTAGAAGGCGATTGGGCTGGATCCGACCCCCGGGCCTTAGTTTGCCTACCCATGCTGTTGAGAGTTTCAGAGAAGGAGACGGATAGACCTTACGCATGGCTAGAAACCAAGAGAGCTGGCATGGTATAGTGGTTAGAGAGTTGGACTAGGACCTGCGAGATCCGGGTTCGAATCCTGACTTGGCCACATGCAGTGTGTGGCCTTGGGGGTCAGTGGCTGCCTCTCAGCCCAGCCTACCTTGCAGGGTCGATGGGGGGGGGGTTAAATGAGGAGGAGGAGCATCACTTAGGCCACCTTGAGCTCCTTGGAGAAAAATGTGGGAAAATACCATTGATAAGTAGATCACAAGGCCACAACTCTACTGGGAGAATGCCCCACTAGGTAGCGTGTCGTTTTAGGGGTTGAAAGTTAATTTTTCATTGAGGGCCTTAAAAATATGTTTTTGGGTGTAAGCAATTCAAACCTGCTATTATTTTCTGTGATTGGACAACGCGTGGCATGGTAAGGCTTCGTTTGAAGAAGGAGTACATAAACTGCTTGAAGGAAAACCAAAGGATTTTAATCTTACCTTCTGAAAATGGCAGGTAATGCTAAATAACAGCAATAAATATAACAAGATGCAATATTATATGACAGATGGACACCCGCCCTCTGTTTAAAAACTGCCTGTGTTGAAGAATCCATCACTTTCTGAGTGGACGTATGTGGATAAGGCGACTTCAAGGGTGAACCGGTACAAATTGTTAAGGACTTCATGTAATAACATATGAATGAAACAGTTGTCATCTAACGTCCCCGCAAACTTTGCACGAGCAAAAAGGCATTTCTTCTTTTTTAAAAGACATGTGTTCTAAGGTGCTACAGGTTCGTAAACGTCACATAGAAAGCATTTGGGGGGGGGGGGTAGTGTTGGTCAGTGTCAGAAGGTCCGGGTTCAAAACTCACTGGCTTCTCCAGGGAAGCTGTGAGACATTCCTGCCTGGCCACTGGTCTGATTCGGTATTACACAGCTTCCCTTGCTCTTATCTAAGAGTCCAGCTGTTTCTTCTCCAACAGAGCCAGCATGAAATTGTGCAAAAGCCCGGCAGCATTTCTCAATCTGAAGCCCACTTCCGGGCATTCAGAACTCTGCAGATGGCGCGTTCAGGTTCTTAGGCCCTTGCAGACTTGCGTTCAAGGCACGAACTTGCGGCGTTGGTTGGTGAAGCTAAATAGGTTTGCATCTCAAGCCCAGTTATGGAACTCATTGCCACAGGAGCAGGGATGGCCACTGACCTTAGATAGCCTTAAAAGACCAGTAGGCCAATTGATGGAGGAGGCGAGGGCTATCGAGGACTTCGAGCCAGGATGCACGTTTTTGGAAGCCACAGGAAGGGAGAGGGCTCCTGTGTTCACTTCAGATCCTGCTTGTGTTAATATTTTAAATTCCCTGCCCTGGAGCTCCAGACCACCCCTCCATATATCATTCATATATCACAGAAGGGGTGTAACCCAAGCCCACCACCCCCAGATACATCATACCTACATAACAGAAAAGGTGGTCTACAGCGGAAACCTGAGTGCATTGTTTACCTCCTGTCTGGCAGGTTACCTGTTAATACTTACTTGATTGGATACCCTGGGGAGCCTGGCCAGTCTTTTGTAATGACAAATACTTAGTTCCTGAGTCCAGGTCACAGGCTCACCCTATTCATACACAGACATACCCTTAAGACAGGCTTTGTGAAGGAAAAGACAATGGGGAGGCTTTTCCATTTTCCTTTGACCTTACAGAGAAAACATTTGGTCAGTTTGGGAATCAAAAATGGTTTCAGGTCAGTCTTCCTGTGCTGGTCTATGTACGTGCTTGGTTGGTACATTTATGAACATTTAATACATATCTAAGACCTTAAAATTGTTATCACACTTGCAACAGGCATCTGGTTGGTCTCTGCAAGAACAGGGTGCTGGACTAGATGGGCCATTGGCCTAATCCAGCAGGCTCTTCTTAGGTTTTTAGGTTATGTCCCCCCCCCCGACACCAAGAGACACCAGTACAACACACACAAACACACACACACACACACGAGACATTGGGCAGACAAAAATGTAATTTGGTTCCTAGGCTTCTACATTTGGAGAGAGGCAAGAGTTTTCTCTTGGCAGAAGGGCAGGTGTTGGGCACCTTATTTTGTGCCAGGCCTACCATGCCTTTCCCTGCTGCACAGCAGGCGGAAATTAAACCGGTGCAGTTTCCCAGCACTGCTGGGGTGTGGCGCCGGGAAAGCTGTGCTTCTTGAACCCTTGCGAGTAGCATGTAAGTCAGAGGAGGACCTGGCAGAAGAAGAGAGGTGGCAATTTGAAGAGAGACTCGGGTGGAAGCTGTTCACTGTGTCCTTTGAAAGTGATTCTTTGCAAGCCTTGAGAAGCAGGCGAGGCAGGCGGGGTGTCTTTTTTTAGAAGCAAGAGTCTTCATTTTGCTTCGGCATTTACACTTTGCTGATACAAAGCTTCCCACTCTCCATGGGGGAGGCAGTTTTTAGCTTATTGTTGAGTAAATGAGAAGCTTCTATCAGTCCTTGCTGGAGGGTTGGCACCTCACTCTGGCGGATAAATTCACACTTAGGCAAGAGAGGTTACAGGTTCCTGTTTCTCCCTTCCTTCAAAAGAAAGGGGAAAGGGAGAAGAATATTGTCTCTACTTCAGAGGCTTCAAAGCCAGACAGAGAAAAAGCCACAACGGGCAGGAAGAATGTTATTTTTCCTCTGCGTTAGAGAAACCTGGGCTATGGGTCTCCTTCCAGCCCTTTCTCTCCACCTGCTCTCCGAGACTGGTGAGCGGTTTGGGTTCGGATGGGGCCGGAAATCTGATTCAGGTAGCATTCGTAGGAGAATCTGATTTGCACCTTCCGAAACAAAAGTGAAGTGCAACACAAGCCATCGTTGGAAATTTCCACATCTCCGAATCTTGCAGTGCCCTTTTCCAGCCCAGAAGCATAAACAAAATGGCACATCATTGTGTGCAGGAAAATGCACGTTTTATTTACATATTGCATTTATATCCCACCTTTCCTTGAAGGAGCTCAAGGTGGGCTACGTCGTTTTCCTCCTGGGGGCTGGTCCCCAGGGTGCCCAGTGAGCTTCATGGGTAATTTGAACCTTGGTCTCTCTCCCTCTCTATCCCAGCCCAGCATTCTAACCGAAAAACCTGCTCCTTTCCCCTTATGGGGTATCTAAGAGCCTGTATGGAATCCTTAAGAAGGTCGCCTATCGGAAAGAGAAAACAACAGAGGCCAACTAGAGAATGTTGAGAAGCAAAGCAGCTAGTAAGCCTGATCTTTATTGATCTCTTGCAACAGGGTACTCCCCTCACCACATGCAGGAGGGAGGAGGGACCCAGAACAATGGTTCGCAAGCCCTTATACACTGTAAAGACTTATGAAATTGCCCCCCTGTAGCCCAAGACCACCCCCCAAAACAACATACATCCATCACAGAAGGAGGCGGTCTACAGCAGAAATCGTGTTTCCCAGGATACCTGATAATGGTCACTGATTGCTTTAACTGGGCAGCCTGGCAAATACTTTAATTCCTGACTCCAGGTCACAGGGTCACCCTACTCATACACACATACGCCCTTCAGACCGGTAAGCAAAAGACAAGGGGGAGGCTTTCCATTTCCTCCCTCACTGCAGAGAATATTTAAGGTCATTGGGAGAGTCAAAATGACTTCGGGATTGCTCTCCTGTACTATTTCAGACACGTGGTTTATATACTTATGTATGTGTTTGCCTTGTAGATTTATGAACATATGATTTATAAATCATATGAATTCCTGTGACAACCCAACTCTCCCAACTCTCTTATCACAGCCCAGCCTTCTAACCATTGCACCACACCGGCATACAAATTGCATGATGTGAGCAAAAACTGCTTTGCTAAAATGGGTATATTGGCCAAACTGCAGATAGAAGTGGGTGCGTTAGGAGAAGTCTTCCTTAAAAGCTGCCTAATTGTCACAAGGACTTTTGGGGGGGACAAAATTCCACTTAAGAGTGGAAAACAGAGAAATTGAGATTGACAGATTAACCCATCCCTCATTGTGCAAAGAGTGAAGGAGCAACTTCAGCTGCCAGATTTTGGATGCCGCTAAGGGTGAGACTGACAGATCCAACTTGTGGATGGAAATTCAGGGCCCCGTCCATTGCCTTATGCACCTCTGCTGACCTACCACTCGATTTCACAGCATTTTCAGTGGATCCGTACCCTAGGCCTTAATCCAGCTCTGCTTTTAATTTTTAGTGTCAAGTATGCAGGTGGCGCTGTGGGTTAAAGCCTCAGCGCCTAGGACTTGCCGATCGAAAGGTCGGCGGTTCGAATCCCTGCGGCGGGGTGCGCTCCCGCTGCTCGGTCCCAGCGCCTGCCAACCTAGCAGTTCGAAAGCACCTCCGGGTGCAAGTAGATAAATAGGGACCGCTTACTAGCGGGAAGGTAAACAGCGTTTCCGTGTGCAGCTCTGGCTTGCCAGAGCAGCGATGTCACGCTGGCCACGTGACCCGGAAGTGTCTCCGGACAGCGCTGGCCCCTGGCCTCTTGAGTGAGATGGGCGCACAACCCCAGAGTCTGTCAAGACTGGCCCGTACGGGCAGGGGTACCTTTACCTTTACCTTTATGCTTCTGACACTAACTTTTTCTCCATTAAAAAAAGAGTACAGTACTTTTTGTGCTTTGAGAAATATACATCTTAGGAGTGTCTTCTCATGTTCACATTGACTACATTGCTAGGAATAATACGTTTGCACAGTTGCACTTTTCAGCAAACCGAGGGCGTGAAATGCAGGCGACAGAATCCTTGCCCAAGTTGTGAGACGGAAATGGCAGCTTTGTATCTTTTCAGATCCGAAAACAGTCTGTCTTAAAAATAAATAAAAATGCCCTAATTTCAATTACCATTTCTAACAAGTAAGATGGCTTCTTCCTTAGGCGGTTTACTGTGAAGTTCAAGATCTATTTAGGAACATGAAAAGCTGCCTCATGCAGAATTGGACCCTTGTTCCACTAAAGACAGGAATAGGGGAACATTTGTGGCCTTGAAGATGTGGCTGGACTCCAACTCCCATCATCACTGACTGGGGCTGATGGGAGCTGGAGTCCGCCAAGCCTTATGAGGAGTGGTTGAAGGAGCTGGGTATGTTTAGCCTGGAAAAGAGGAGACTGAGAGGAGATAGGATAGCCATCTTCATATATTTGAAGGGCTTGCCACATGGAAGATGGAGCAAGCTTGTTTTCTCCTGCTCTGGAGGAGAGGACTTGAACCCATGTCTTCAAGTTACAAGAAAAGAGATTCCGACTATATGTTGAAGAATCATTGCTTCAACACGGGTGATCTTTGCTTCTTCCAGTACACTGGTATTTGTCCTCTGGAATTCCCAAGTGATGTGTAAATTTTTTCAGAGATACCGTTGATGGAATCTTTCGAGGAGTTTGAGATGGCGTTTATAAGTGGTCCATGTTTCACCATAGTTTAATAAACCACGGCTTAGTGTGAAGTGAGCATCAGGGGCTGTCCGAGGTGTCTGAAACAAGGCCTCTGAAACAAGGAGATCTAGCAGTAAGTGGGAACTCAGATCTGCATCTGGTTAGACCGGTTCTCTTCCTCTTCTCCTGCCCTTCCTCTTCCCCTGGCAGTTTCACCTGCCCTTTAGATTTACTATAAAAAGATAAGCCTTTCCCACATCTGTGCACGTCCTTGAGACGCCTCCGGCCTTCTGAGTCTCCTGCCCTTCCCTAAAGATTGCAGTTGCCAAGAGAGAACCGGTTAGGGTTGTCGTATTTCAAAAAGTAGAAACCAGGACACCCCAAACGTTTGGTGGGAAAAGCCACCCAAAAACCCACAATTTTTCGATTGACTTGCCTAAGATCCAGGACAAAGCGCCACCCTCCGGAAATTCCCCCTGGACGTCACTTCCTCCCTTGAAATCCCGGTAATGTCTGGGAAAATCCAGACAACATATGGCAGCCATAGAAACCGTGCTGGTCTGGAGCCGAGCCTGGCAGCCTGTTTTCAATACTGGAGCTTTGTCTTTGAGTACTGAAGTAGTGAAGAAGAGCGACTGTGAGCATGTGCAAAGTGCCCTTCCCCTCACCCCTGCACAGCCTTATCCTGAACAAATGTGTGTGATCCTCTTTTAAAACTTTCTATCTTTCTGTGTTGCATCTACCGCATTTTTCGCTCCGCAAGGCACACCTGACCATAAGACGCACCTAGTTTTTAGAGGAGGAAAACAAGAAAAAAAAATTCTGAACGAAACAGTGGATGTATGATTTTTGTGGTTCCTGCTGTGGCCACAGACATGTGATTTGACGGTGAGTTTGGGGTAGCCCAATGCAAATATTCCTGAGAATCCATGTGGATCCGTGCTTTGTAACCACGTTTTTGCACCATTGCGGCCCCACAAAACAGTGGATGCGTGTGTTTTTTGGTGCAGGCTGTAGCCATGGACATGCTATGTGATCTGTTGGTGAATTTGGGGTGACCCAATGCAAAAATCCTGAGGATCCATGGGCTTTTACCTCCCCCCCCGGCAGCCTCCTTTGTTGCTAGCATCCCTTATCTTCCTCCTGATCACTTGCCAATCAGCTGCTCAGCGGCTTAGTTTCAACACTCCCTTTCCTCTTTCTAAAAAAAGAAAAGAAAAAAAAAGCACGATCTGCTTTTCACCCCTGGGCAATTTGGCTCCAGGGACCAGGCACTCGCTCCATAAGACGCACAGACTTTTCCCCTTACTTTTTAGGAGAAAAAAAGTGCGTCTTATGGGGCGAAAAATACGGTATATCCCACCTTTTCCTTGAGGTGGCCTGGATGTTTCTTCCCCTCCTCTGTTAATCCCCACCACAACCCTGTGAGGTAGGTCAGACTGAGAGGCAATGACTGGCTCAGGATCACACCCAAGGGAGCTTCATGGCCCAGTGGGGATTCGAACCCTGGTCTCCCAGGTCTTAGTATGACACTCTAACCACTGCCCTCCTGTGGCAGGGAGTTCCATAGTTGAACCCTGTGCTGCATGAAGAAGTACTAAATCTTCCCACATTCAGCTTTATGAGATGCTCGTAAGTTTGAGTGTTCTCAGAGAGGGAGAACACATTTCTCTATTTCATTTCTTGAGGCCTGTCTTCTAGACAATGGGGATTATCGGTTCTCGCAAGCAGCAAAAGAGATGTTAGCGCTTTTAACTGGTCTGGACCAGAGGTGGGGTCTCCTTTTATTTTAATTTGCGCAGAGGGGGATTCAGCTCCTCCTTTGAGCCCCTGTTTGCGTCTGGAAGTTGTCCAGTCCGGAAACAGCTTTCCCCTCCTTCTCTGCTGTTTGGGAACAGCAGGACTCGTCCCCCTCCCCCATCATTGATTTATTGATTTATGGATAGAACAAATTATATCCTGCCCTTCAAAATGGTGTTTCTAGGGCGGCCTTGCAGCCAAACAAAAACAAAACACGCAACCGATCCGTCAGAACAGGACAATGTCAAGGATAACGGATAAAACAGGATATGCAAGCAGCGTGGAACCAGGCACCTCACAAGCTGTGCAGGGGCTTCTGACCATTTGCTAAGTCCCTGTCTCTCCTGGCTCCTGACTGCCTGAGGTTCTTTGCCAGCCCGGTGTCCTCTGGAAGTTTTGGACTACAACTCCCATCAGCCCCTACCAACATGGTCTGGGTGTTTCAGACTACAGTGGACCCTTGGGTTACGTTACCTTCGGGTAATGCAACTTTCGGGTTGCGAACGCGGCAAACCGGAAGTGTATTCTTCTGGTTTTCGCCGTGCACACATGCGCAGAAGCAGCGCCCCTACTTACAGAATTTTGGGGTGCAGACAGACCCCCGGAATGAATTAAATTCATTTCCAGAGGGTCCACTGTACAGTGGTACCTTGGTTCTCAAACGCCTTGGTTCTCAAACAACTTGGAACCCAAACACTGCATAGCCGGAAGTAAGTGTTCCAGTTTGTGAACATTTTTCGGAAGCCAAACGTGCTCCGTTCTGAGTGCCACACTTCCATGTTAAGTGTTACGCTGAGGTCTGTCTGTGTTTTTATTTATTTTATGTTTTTGTTTTTGCGGCTCTTTTTTTGTTTTGTTTTTGTGACTTTGTGGAACCCAGTTCAGCTACTGATTGATTGATTGATTGATTGATTGACTGCAGTACAGTGGTACCTCGGTCAAAACAAATTTTTTTTTCCTTCCAGTAGCACCTTAAAGACCAACTAAGTTAGTTCTTGGTATGAGCTTTCGTGTGCATGCACACTTCTTCAGATACACTCTGAATGCACACGAAAGCTCATACCAAGAACTAACTTAGTTGGTCTTTAAGGTGCTACTGGAAGGAAATTTTTTTTTGTTTTGACTATGGCAGACCAACACGGCTACCTATCTGTAAGTGGTACCTCGGGTTACAGATGCTTTAGGTTACAGACTCCACTAACCCAGAAATAGTACCTCAGGTTAAGAACTTTGCTTCAGGATGAGAACAGAAATCATGCTCAGGTGGCGCGGCGGCAGCAGGAGGCTCCATTAACTAAAGTGGTGCTTCAGGTTAAGAACAGTTTCAGGTTAAGAGCAGACCTCCAGAACAAATTAAGTACTTAACCCGAGGTACCACTGTACATTGTTTATTGCTTTCATTTTTCATTTTATAGATCAGTGGTCTCATTAGATAGTAAAATTCATGTTAAATTGCTGTTTTAGGGGTTGTTTTTAAAAGTCTGGAACGGATTAATTACTTTCTTTGGGAAAGCGCGCCTTGGTTTTGGAACGCTTTGTTTTTGGAACAGACTTCCGGAACAGATTAAGTTTGAGAACCAAGGCACCACTGTACAAAGCCCATCATCCTGAGCCAGCACAGCTGTGTACCTGGATCAGCAGAGTCCTCTCTAGGTATCATCCACAAAACTGTCCTTTACTTACATAATGTCCCACTACACATTTTCGGGAAGTATGACTCTAATTTCCCCCATTTCTTTATTTTCATTGCCATGATCATTCCCCGCTCTTCTGCTTTATATAGTCCAGATCTATCTTTCCCAGTAACAGAGACATTTCAAGACCCTGACGGCTCTGGCGTTCATTAAGATAAGCTTTGCTAAAAGTGTGTTGCAACTAACAACAAGCCCAGAACCTTTCATGACTTGAGACCTCTGTACTTAAGACCCTGTCCCTTACACACCTCTCTGCATCCTAAGGTCTAGGAAGCCCCTTCTCTGTGGGGTCCCTCAACCTGAAGCTCAGAGGGGGGCAACAAGAGAGACTCCCCTTTGGTGGTGGCCCCGCATCTATGGAACCCTCTCCCAAGAGAAGCCCACCCAACACCCCCTTTGTGGTTCTTTAGGTTAAGGTTTTCCTGATCCTCCCCATCCTTTTAAGATCACGTCCTCATGTTATCGGTGGCAGGCTTAATTTATATTTTATTGTGCTGCTTTTGCGTTTGGGCTTCTCTTCCGGTTCCCGCTTATAATCTTATCGTGGCTCGATTGCAGTATATAGCTTTAGGGTTGTTTTATTTTCTTGGACTCGGACAGCGGCTCGATAAGATTATTTTATGACGCTCCTTATCGGCGTAATAAATGAACGGATTGCGCGAAAGAGAGAAGGGGCTTTGTTTTGTTTGAGCACCTGCACCTGCCATTCACCTCTCTTGCCTCCCTCCCCGGTCAGTTTCTCCCTCAATAGATGTTCAGGATACGTCATGGAGCGCAATCTAACCCTGAAAGGTTTTGGCAGGGAGCCGGTTCTGGGAACAGCCGATAGCCTGGCTCATCTTGGCATCAAATGACACGTCTCACTTATGAGACTCTGCCTGTTAGTTAATGTTTAAACAGCCACCCTGATCTGCTTCCAAACAACATTAGCTGAGTTTTCCCAACTGACATGAAAAGTGGGCGCTGCTCGCATCCTGCTGTTCCCTGTCATTATGGATATGTGGAAAGGCATGATTCACCCAAACCACACAGGCTGTCGCTCCTTGATGGCATGTGTTTAACAGATGAGGATGCAGCCTCAAAGACAATTCCCACTTGAAAAAGGGACCTTAGACATAATGCAGCTCAACTCAGTATAGTGTTCAGAGAATTTTGTTGTTGTTGTTTAGTCGTTTAGTCGTGTCCGACTCTTCGTGACCCCCTGGACCAGAGAATGCCAGGCACCTCTGTCCTCCACTGCCTCCGGCAGTTTGGTCAAACTCATGCTGGACAGAACACTGTCCCACCATCTCGTCCTCTGCCGTCCCCTTCTCCTTGTGCCCTCCATCTTTCCCAACATCAGGGTCTTTTCCAGGGAGTCTTCTCTTCTCATGAGGTGGCCAAAGTACTGGAGCCTCAGCTTCACAATCTGTCCTTCCAGTGAGCACTCAGGGTTGATTTCCTTCAGTATGGAGAGGTTTGATCTTCTTGCAGTCCATGGGACTCTCCAGAGTCTCCTCCAGCACCATAATTCAAAAGCATCAATTCTTCGGCGATCAGCCTTCTTTATGGTCCAGCTCTCACTTCCATACATCACTACTGGGAAAACCATAGCTTTAACTATACGAACCTTTGTTGGCAAGGTGATGTCTCTACTTCTCAAGATGCTGTCTAGGCCTGTCATTGCCCTTCTCCCAAGAAGCAGGTGTCTTTAATAGTCCCACTCTATTCTACCTTGGTCAGAATCCCCACCTGGGATATTGTGTCCAGTTCCGGGCGCCACAGTTTAAAAAGGATGTTGACAAGCTGGAAGCTAGACTGGTGACTGGGAGTGGCCATCAAGACCACATAACACTGGTCCTGAAAGACCTACATTGGCTCCCCATACGTTTCTGGGCACAATTCAAATTGCTGGTGCTGAACTTTGAAGTCTAAACGGCCTTGGCCCAGTAGACCTGAAGGAGTTACAAGAAAGGAGATTACGACTAAACATTAGGAAGACCTTTCTGAGGGTAAGAGCTCCCTTGGAAAGTGGGTGACTCTCCTTCGTGGGAATCTTTCGAGCACAGAAAGTGCGCCAGCGCTGGAAATGGGGCATTGATCGGGCCGGCAGCTCGCAGATATCGAAGGGGGTGGGGTGGGAGTTTGTGTCTGCTGGCTGGAGAACAGTTCCCCTACCCTTTTGCTAGGATAATGATTTCTGCGGATGCTGAGAGAGGCAGCATTTCATGGAAACAGCCTTGAGCCGAAGCCTTGAGCTCTCAGACCTTGAAGGGATTAAATTATGCATTTGCGCAACTGAAGAAGTGTGCATGCACACATTTGTGAATCTGAAGAAGTGTGCATGCACACGAAAGCTCATACCGATAACTAACTTAGTTGGTCTCTAAGGGGCTACTGGAAGGAATTTTTAAATTAAATTAAATTAAATTTATTTTGTTTCGATTTCTGCAACAGTGAGAGCTCGGTGTGTAACAAAAATATACATGCACCATTTTGTTATTTGTTCGCCATGCTCTATATCTCACGTTTCCCCAAAACAGGAATGGAGAGCCTCTGGCCCAGAGACGAAATGTGGCCCTCTGGGCATCTCTCTCTGGCCCTTGAGACTCTCTCCTGGCCACACCCCTTTTCCCCAGGCCACACCCCTCAGTGGCTCTGCTCTGCAAATTCCTCCAGTGGTTTTGCCCTGACTTTAATTCTGCTGTTGAACTGGATGGAGGGAGGTGCGTGTTTACGTGTGTGTAAAAACCTCTGGCCTTTGCGTGGCTAGATTGTAAACCAGTAGGGCAAAAGAAGAGGAGAAGATCCTGCTGGATCAGGCCCAAATGGCACATCTAGTCCAGAGTCCGCTTCTCACTATGGCCAAACGGATGACTGTGGGAAACCCATAATCGGGATTCGAACACAAGACCCCTCCTGCCGTCCAATCATCTTTCAAAGCCATCCAAGTTGGTGGCCAAGCATGGGGCTTCTTCTTCTTAAATAGTTTTTATTGAAAATTTCAACATAACAATTTATCAAAAACATATCATCCTCACTACCACCCCCAATTTTCCCTCACCCCTCCCTAAAAGAAACCCACCCTCTCGGACTTCGCTCAGCTTCTCTCTCTGGTTTTTAAACACATGTTATTTTCTGCGTATTATCAAATTGTAATGATCCTTAATTTGTCTGTTTATATGTTACCAATAGGGACGCGGGTGGTGCTGTGGGTTAAACCACAGAGCCTAGGACTTGCCGATCAGAAGGTCAGCGGTTTGAATCCCCGTGACGGGGTGAGCTCCTGTTGCTCGGTCCCTGCTCCTGCCAACCTAGCAGTTTGAAAGCACGTCAAAGTGCAAGTAGATAAATAGGTACCGCTCCGGCGGGAAGGTAAACGGCATTTCCGTGCACTGCTCTGGTTTGCCAGAAGCGGCTTAGTCATGCTGGCCACATGACGCGGGATGCTTCACGGGGCTTATTCGCTCTCCTGCTCTTTAGCGCTCAGTCAGAGCAAACAGCAGTCGGGTTTTCTGCAGAAAGCTGTTCCTGTTAGAGCTAAATCGCAGGTTTTCTTTGGGAACGGAGCTTGACAAGGGGAAAACCGCTCTGAACTGTTCTTTCTATCCATGGGACAAGTGGAGCTGGGGATTTGGGGACGAGCCCATAGTTTAACTGTTCAGTGCGTGGAAAAGGACTTCCTTCCAGGTGTCCTGAATCTTCGAAGCTTCATGGGATATCCGCGGGTTCTAGCGTTACGAGAGATGGAGAAGAACCTTCTTCCAGATTTCTTCTTCCAGATTTCTTTCTCATGAACTTTCCTCCTATTCCCTCCCTCGCTCTCATCCCTGCTCTGCACCTGGTCCTTATCATGCTTTGATTCTCACCAAACCCGTTTTTCCGGATTCTGCCAATGTTGAGGCAGAACCACCAGCCTTTGAACGAACTGGGAGACTTTCCTAAATGCAAATTCACCCCACAACCAACACCACAATTCCCCCCTCAAAGAAAAACTAGGAAGGGCAAGGAAGATCGTGGAGAGATGCTTGCAGAGGATGGTCCTCACCCATCCAACCAGTTTGCTAGGAGTTCATGAGGACAAGGCCCCCGAAATGTCTTCTGTCCTCCCCTTGGCGGTGCCTGCCTCTTACCTTGAGACTCATCCGGAAGAACCAGAATGATGCCCTATCTGGACTGTTGATGTGGACCAGACCAAGGGGTGCGAGCAACTCACACCTGCGGGGAAAGTTTGCAACGTTTGGTATTTTTCAGTCCCCAGAAAAGGCGGTGGGATTTATAGAACCAAGCACGGCAGGGAGAAAGTGGACAGAGGGGGAGTTTTCCCTCCCTCCCGTGTAACTCTAGAACTTGTTGAATGCGGGCAGATTCACAACGGAGCAAAGGAAGTCCTTCTTCAGGCAGCATGTGATTAATCTGTGGAACTCCCTCCCACAGGAAGCAGCAAGGGCCACCAACTAGGATGGCTTTGAAAGGAGATGCACACCCAGGTTGTGGGTTTGATCCCTGTACAGGCCACCTGCATATACCTGCATTGCAAGGAGCTGGAATAGATGACCCCTGGGGTCCCTCCCAACTCTAGAATTCCATGATTCTGTGAAATTCATGGAGGAGGAGACGGCTGTCGACGGCTACTAGCCAGGATGGCTGTGTTCTGCCTCCGTGGCTGGAAGGATCAATGCTTCTGAATACCAGTTGCCGGAAACCCCAGGAGGGGAGGTTGGTCTTGTGTTCGAATCCTACTCGCGGGTTTCCCACAGGCACCTGGTTGGCCACTCCTAGAGCTCTGCAAACATGGAGAGGGGATTGCAGGAAAACGTCTGTCTGGTGTCGGTGGTTGTCCAGAGGAGGGGCACAGAGGCGGGTAGCAGACCCAGCCAAAGGCTGCCAGGCCCGAGGGCATCCTGCGCCACGTCGCCAGTCCCCCTTTAGAAGCAGCCCATCTTCAAGCTGCACACCTATACTTTGCCGTTTCGCTGCCTTGCCCACGCCTGCCTTTCTCCCCTCCCTGTGGTTACTGGCAGCGCTCTTCAGAAGTGAAGCCCGCAACTGTAATGAAATGAAACGGGCCATCATTTTGGATGTCGGGAACCTCTGCTGACACATGTCTCGGTCGCTGTGGACGGTCATGACGATGTGGAAAGGAGAGAAGGCAGGGACTTCTGCTCCTTGCAGCTCAGGGTGTGCTGGGAAGTGGAATGCAACCCGTTGGACCTCCTTGTTCTCAGGCCCAGTGTTTGGAGAGGCTCAGCTAAGCACCGCTGCTTGCAGAAGATCTTGAGTTCAACCCCCAGAGTCTCTAGGCAGGACTGGGAAAAGACTAATCTAAAATCCCGGCTGGTGCAGACAAAACTGGGCTAGAGAGGCCGACGGTCTGGTTCCCTATACTGCAACTCCCTCCGTTCCTGGTTGAACCTCCCCTTCCTTCAAAACCATGAGGACCAGAATCTTAGCTCAGTGGTAGAGTCCTTGCCCTACATGCAGAAGGACCCTGGTTCAATCCCCAGTGCCTGAAACCCCAGAGAGGTGCTGCCGGCCTGTGTAGCCAAGGCTGGACTGAATAGATGGTCCCCTTCCACCTACAGAGATTCCTGCATTGCAGTGGGGTTGGACTAGATGAGCCTTGGGGTTCCTCCCAACGCTACAATTTTATGATTCTGTGACCGGCAAGGAGCCTGGAATGGCGCTCCCCTTGGCCCCTCTCGCAGCCAAAGCCCAGGAAACGAAACTTGCCTCTTTGCAAACGCACTCAGAGCTTTGTGCTGGTGCTCAATGGCTGGCTGGCATGAGGGAGGACAGCACAGGGCCAAGAACTTCGTATCAGCTGGTGGACATCTTCCAGCCAAAGAGGATAAAAGCGGGCTGAGTGCAAGGTGGATTCCAGAGGGCAAATTGCTTCGGGGGATTTTGCATTGCTCCACTTCTCCACTCTGGGCCTGGGGCTCATCGAAGAGGGCTTGAAAATCAGAGAATCAGAGAATTGGAGAATTGGAAAGGCCTCCGAGGATCCAGCGCCCTGCAAGGCGGGAAGACGCAGCTGCCCCGTGCAAGGAGGGAAGCTTCTCCTGAATCGGTAAGGCTATGTGTCCTTTCTAGGTGTTCCCAGACTCTAGGTGTTCCCAGACTCCGCCTCGTCATTTCTTTTGCAGTATATCTGTGCGTCTTCCGTAGGTGTTTGAGCTGCTGCTCTGTAGGATTTCAGTGCCATGGGTTTCAGTGGAATGGGCTCTCCTTCTTTGGAGGTTTGTGAACAGAGGTTGGGATGTCCCTCTGTCCAGGGTCCCTTCCCAGTTGCAGGTTCCTACGATCTCTGTGGGACTTACTTCTGGCCAAACACGCCCAGTTCTGGACTGTATATCTCAGCCACGGGGCTGAGGTCTTGCAAAGCTCACTCCTGAGTCGTCCTGAGTCCTGAGTCGCATTGGAGTCTCTGCGAAGCTCTCAGAAAGCCTGAGATGCCAGAACAGATTTGGGATGTGAGGCTTAGGAACACCGGAAGCTGTCTTATAGCAAGACAAACCACTGGTTAACCTGGGTCAGTATTGCATGGCACAGGCTGGCAGCAGCTGTCTGGGGTTTAAGGCAGGGGCACTTTCGCCAACCCTACCTGGAGACGCTTTGGCTCAAACCAGACACCTTCTGCAGGACAAGCAGGTGACCTACCACCGAGTCACGCCCTCTCCCTAAATTGTGAATCTAATGAATCTTATGGCTTGTGAATCTTATGAGAGGCAGTGCAGGGTAGTGGTTAGAGTGTCGGACTAGGACCTGGGAGACCAGGGTTCAGATGCCATCGCTTGGCCATGAAGCTCATTGGGTGACCTTGGGCCTGCCGCTGCCTCTCACCCTGACCAGCCTCGCAGGGGATTAAATTGGGTTAAACTACGCATGCCATTGCACAAAATAAATAGATAAATAACGGGGAACATAGGAACCTTCAGCTGTGACCCCTGCATTGCAATGGGGCTGGAGTTTATGATTCGGCAATAGGAATCTGCCACTTACCAAATCGGACCCTTGGCCCACCCAGCTCAGCTTCTTCCACAGTGACTGGCAGGTGCTCTCCGGGGTTTTGGAAAACAGGGGTCTCTCCCAGCCCTACTGGGATATGTCCGCGGTGGTTGAAGCGGGTCTCTACCACTGAACTACGGCCTGGAAATCGGTGCCTGCCACCAGTGTGCCCGCTTTCTCCTTGTCATCTCCCAGCTCGCTAGAGAGAGTCAATATTGACTCACAGCTGAGCGATTCCTTGCCCTGTTCTGCAAAGAACCCGGATCTGCTGCATGCATCCTGCGCAGGACTGGCGGGACAGAAACTTCCTTCGCCTGCCCGGCCCCATTGCCTGTTTTCCCTGTTGTGCTGCTGCCACCGCCTGGCTGCTGTGGGGGTCTTCTCTTGCTCCCCCAAGGGCAGAGTCGGCCACACGGCTGGTGCTGATGGGCGACTAGGAGGAGGAGGGAGCTAAGGGCATGGCTGTCCTTCAAGCTGCGCTGATTCATCATCCACATAAGACCATAAGAAGGGCCTAACTGGATCTGGCCAAGGGCCCGCCTAGTCCCGCATCCTGTTCTCACCGTGGGAAACCCCACAAACAGGATCCGAGCACAAGAGCAACTCTCCCCTCCTGGTGTCTCCAGCAACTGGGAATCAGAGCCTGTCTTTGCTGCCTGCCGTTTGGAAGCGGCTGCTGGCGACAGTTCATCGCAGAGTTGGGGAAAAAAGGTTCAGGAAAGGGCCACCCAAACGATGGAGGGGATGGAGTAGCTCCCCTAAGAAGAAAGGTTGAAACATTTTAAGTTTAGAGAAAAGACGAGCACACACTTTGCTTTCCCCTGCCGCTTCCCTGCGGGAAAACCCGCTGCTCACTGCTGAATCCCAGCAAATGTCAACTGGGTTTTCTCAGAGGAAGGGGACAGAGAGACATTTTTCTCCCTCTCGCTAGAACTTGGGGGCATCCCGTGATGCTGAATGTTGGAAGATTCAGGACATCTTCATGCAGTGCAGCGCTAAACTGTGGAACTCCCTCCCACTGGAGATAGGGATGGCCACCAACTTGGATGGCTTTAAAAGAGGATTAGGCAGATTCATGGAGGAGTAGAAGGTGATACCCATGATAGCTGTTTTCTGTCTCCAAAAGTCAGAGGCAGCAAAGCGTTTACTGGAAACTGCAGGAATATGCAGCTGTCCCATACGGGGAGCGAACCTGCAACCCTGGCACAATCAGCACCATGCTCTGACGCATTACGAACGAGGGACGTCAACCTTTCTTGGACCAGCTTTGGGAAAAGGCCTGTTGAATCCCCTCCTGGGATGTCAGAAGGATTAAGTATTAAAATATGAGGAGGTGGGTTTTTTAAAAGTGGTATTAGTAGGAAACCAAGAATTTTAATTCCCTGCCAAGAGCGCATGGAGCGGTTTGTGCAGATTCCAGCAGCTGTTGGGAAGCGAGACACAATTACCTGCACGGGAAACAGATCAAGGTGCCAACACAGAGCGTAAAAATAGCGGCCAAGTGTGGCACGACTGTGAGCTCGGTTTCTCTGACGGCTCTCTGGTGCTCCCAGGAACCTGTCACAGACTCTCTGTCTGCTGCTGAAAGCCATGCAACTTTGGAGTCAGAACTGCTCATCCAAGGATAGGCCTGAGAGCATCAGAAGAAGAGCCTGGCTCCTGGATCAGGCCCACGGGGGCTCCTCTCGTCCAGGATACTATTCCCACCGTGGTGAAGGAGTTGCCCCAGTGGGAAGCCTGCACGCGAGATCTAACCACTAGTCATCATGGTCCAGCTCGGCCTCTGTACTTGCCGAAAACCAGTTTCTGGAAACCACAGGCGGGGAGAGATGCTTTCGCACTCGGGTGCAGCCTCTGGGTTTCCCAAAGAGGTCCCCGCTTGGCCCCTCTGAGTACAGGGTGCTGAACCAGATTCTTCTTCGGGTCGTCAGGTCACAGGGATGGCAACTGAATGGAGGAGCTTTCGGGACACTTGAACAGAAGTCGTTCTCCATGCAGCACCTTGTTAATCTGTGGAACTCCCTGCCACAGGAGACAGTGAGGGTCACTGACCTGGATGGCTTTGAAAGAGGATCACCAACAATAATAGATTGGCCAACACTCATGAGTGAGTATTTTCAGATAGCAAAGCTGACTGGAAAAGTCAGGGGAGCCCCGAACCCAAAAGCATAGCAGAGAAAGGAAACTATTCAAGGAATATATAAGGATATATTGTAATAATGACATTATCCCAGCAGAAATGAATGATACTTGTATATAATAAACAAATGAAACAAACATCTTAGAGGAATAAACAGAAAATGTTATAAAACTGTGCGATAAAATCATGACAACATAAAAAGTACAATGAGAATGATTGGAAGGTTTTCTCAGAAGACTATTGGATAAGATATGGTGCTATATAAATAATTGGCTTTTTAAACTGATTTTCTTTTTGTTCTTGTTAATTCTTTTTATGTATTTTTTTTTCTTTTATCTTTTTTCTTTTCTTTTCGGGTTCAACACTGCTGTACCCATCTGTAATGTATGATTGTCTTTTAAATCAATAAAGACATTTTTTTAAAAAAGGAAAAGAAAGAAAGAGGATCAGACAGGGACTTGGAGGAGAGAGCTGTCAGTGGCTGTGTGAAGAGCGACTTTATTTTATCCGTCCTGGGTGTGGGGAAGGCGTCCATGCGCTCATGTCCACTGTGAGGAGAGAAGGGTGCTGGACTAAGATGGGCCTCCTTTGGCCTGATCCGGCAGGCTCTTCTTATGTTCTCATGACCTGAGTGCAACAGAACCGCTCCCCTGCTTGAGATTCCCGGCAGTGTTGAATAGCCATCTTCAAATCCTGTGTCTCAAAGGCTGATTTCTCCTGCTCTGGAGGGCAGGACCTGAACCAAAGGCTGCTGCTGTTATGATTGCAGCGGCGTCAGCGCGGAGAAACAGGAAAGATATCCTCTTATCCTCTTTGGGATACTCCAGGCACTCGTTTCGATTTGAAAGCCATGTAATTGCCCTAAAGTGCACTTACTGGTTGACTTCACGTCAGAGGCTAAAAACGGCTCTCTCTTCCTTGCTCAGCGATGCCAGCTAAGTATTTCGGGAGACCTGCGGTCCGGCCTTGATGACATGGCTAGCAGAGCTGCAATTTCTCCCTCTCTTTCTCCCCCTCCCTGGCCCCTGTGTGGCAGCAAAAATAGTCAAGAGGTAGCCATGAGCGCTGGTTTTCCCAGTAGTGATGTATGGAAGTGAGAGCTGGACCACAAAGAAGGCTGATCGCCGAAGAATTGATGCTTTTGAATTATGGTGCTGGAGGAGACTCTTGAGAGTCCCATGGACTGCAAGAAGATCCAACCTCTCCATTCTGAAGCAAATCAGCCCTGAGTGCTCACTGGAAGGACAGATCCTGAAGCTGAGGCTCCACTACTTTGGCCACCTCATGAGAAGACAAGACTCCCTGGAAAAGACCCTGATGTTGGGAAAGATGGAGGGCACAAGGAGAAGGGGACGACAGAGGACGAGATGGTGGGACAGTGTTCTCGAAGCTACTAGCATGAGTTTGACCAAACTGCGGGAGGCAGTGGAGGACAGAGGTGCCTGGCATTCTCTGGTCCATGGGGTCACGAAGAGTCGGACACGACTAAACGACTAAACAACAACAACAAAATTCTCTGAACACTATACTGAGTTGAGCTGCATTATGTCTAAGGTCCCTTTTTCAAGTGGGAATTGTCTTTGAGGCTGCATCCTCATCTGTTAAACACATGCCATCAAGGAGCGACAGCCTGTGTGGTTTGTGTGAATCATGCCTTTGGCCACCTCATGAGAAGACAAGACTCCCTGGAAAAGACCCTGATGTTGGGAAAGATGGGGGGCACAAGGAGAAGGGGACGACAGAGGACGAGATGGTGGGACAGTGTTCTGGAAGCTACCAGCATGAGTTTGACCAAACTGCAGGAGGCAGTGGAGGACAGGAGTGCCTGGCAGGCTCTGGTCCAGGGGGTCACGAAGAGGCGGACACTACCCGTTGCGGGGATTCGAACCGCTGACCTTCCAAAGAGGCTCAGTGGAAGCCATTAAGTAGATGACCATGAGGTGCTGTGCTCTTTGTGGTGCTTAGTCAAACTTGTAAGAAGTTCTTCAGGAAGCTTAGTTAATCCTACATCATGTGGGAACAGTTTTTGGGAACTTGGAAGCGGGTTTCCACTGAAAAATTTGATGACTATCTGAAAGAACTTGGCGCAGACTTTGCCACCAGGAAGATGGCTGGTGTTGCCATGCCCAACATGATCGTCAGTCACAATGGAGATGTTATAAGCATCAAAAGAGAAAGCAGTTTAAGAAACACTGAGACTTCCTTCGGGGGGGGGGAGTTTGATGAGACCACCACAGATGACAGGAAAATAAAGAGCATTGTGGAGTTAGACGATGGGACATTCGATGAGTTGCAGAAATGGGATGAGAAAAGAGATGGCAACAAAAAGACGAAGAGCAGATGGGAAGCTGGTTGTGGAGTGTGAAATGAACAACCTTATCTGCACCAGAAAGCATGAAGACAGACTGTGTGGTTAATGGGACACGGAAACAGGAGAGTTAGCTGGTTCGGGGAGCAGAGCCCCAGAAGGCAGTTGTTTTCTCCAAAGAACTGAGACGGTATTGCTAGAACTTTTCCCAAAAACCTGTATACAGTATCCAACCTAAAAGCATTGTGACTATTCAACAAAGGGCTTAATGAAAAAGAATAAAAAATAAAGTTAATAATAATAATAATAATTTATGATTTATACCCCGCCCATCTGGTTGGGTTTCCCCAGCCACTCTGGGCGGCTCCCAATAGAATATTAATATTAATAAAAATAATAATCAAGCGATAAAACATCAAACATTAATAACTTCCCTAAACAGGGCTACTTTCAGATGTCTTCTAAAAGTCAGAAGTTTGTCGTCTTAAGGCTGCACTAAACCTTTGCTTTTCTAATCCACAAGCGTTTCAGTTGTGAGACTGAAGTCAGTACAGTGTCCTCCCAGCTTCTGTAAAATCCACTTTCCCCCTACAATTTGTGCGCGTGCTGGCAAGTCTGTGCCACGCAGCTGGCTCTGGTTAGGAGCGCAGCTGCTGTCTACCCACTGCAGAGAACAATCCTGTGCCGCTTAGTCCAGAAAAGTAAAATCTCCAGAGTGCACCTTTTCGTGCGGCAGGACCGAGTGTTTCCAAAAATATCTGGAAAAGAGGGAGATTTGTGCCTTCAAGGAGCTTAGCGTCCGGCTCAGTCAAGGAAGTGAAGAAATGTGTTGAATTGGAGTGACGAGGGCGTGCAGATGGCTTGCTGGAGCTGCACACCTCTCCTTGGGGAGGGCAAGCGGCGCTGCAGGATCCGTGGCGTAATCTCTCTGTCTCCCGCGAAACAAGCGCAGGTTATCCCCAGATGAGTTTCAGGAGCCAGCCAGGAAAATAGAAGTTTGCTTTTATTCGGCGTAATGGCAGATAAGCTGTCGGGTGTTTTGAGCTCGCATCGCGCCAATCGGTTCCTTGGCGGAGAGGAGAGCGGCTGGCTTTTTCCTGGGGATCAAAGGGAAGGCTTCCCAGATGAGATCAAATAGCAAAATGTAAATCAATGGAAATGTATTCCTGCTTCCTGGGCGGCCTAATTGGCACGGAGAAGCCGGGCCTGGCTTCAAAGGCAGCTGTGCGGACCCCTAGAGGCCTCGCTGCTGCGGAGACCATGGGCAGGCAGGATGGCTTGGTCTCGAAAGCGGCCTGAGCGCCCGCTGGATCAGGCCGGCATCCTGTGGCCAACCCAGGGGAACAGGATGCCAGGCTAGATGCCCCTGTTGTCTGACCCAGAGGGGCTTTTCTTACTTTTAGTTAACCACACATTTTATCTGACAGATTTTATCTTTGTGTGAAATCAAGATGTGTCAAACTATGCCTGCTAAAAAAGGTAAAGGGACCCCTGACCATTAGGTCCAGTCGTGGCCGACTCTGGGGTTGCAGCACCCATCTCGCTTTATTGGCCGAGGGAGCCGGTGTACAGCTTCCGGGTCATGTGGCCAGCATGACTAAGCCACTTCTGGCGAACCAGAGCAGCGCACAGAAACGCCATTTACCTTCCCGCCGGAGTGGTACCTATTTATCTACTTGCACTTTGACATGCTTTTGAACTGCAGAAGGTACATTTTTGATAATCTGAGGGTGACTGCGTTTGTAGCACTCAACTTCAGCTGGGCTCCCAGAAGCCCTGAGCAAACTGGGGGTGATGGGAGTTGTAGTTCAAAAGCATCTGGATTGCACCAGGTGAGGGAAGGCTGAGGTGCACCAAGGGAAATTGTGTGCCACTGTCGAAGTGAGACATCAGAGGGGAGTCCCCAGTCCTCTTCCAGTCCTACAGTTACTTAGCACATCATGTCGGATAATAATAATACTAATGATAATAATTCAGTGGTGCTTTAGATCAGGGCTCAGCAAACCTTTCCAGCAGAGGGCTGGTCCACTGTCTCTCAGACCTTGTGGGGGGGCTGGACTATATTTTTTGGGGGGAAATGAACTAATTCTTATGCCCCACAAATAACCCAGAGGTGCATTTTAAATAAAAGGACACATTCTACTCATGTAAAAACACGCTGATTCCCGGACCGTCCACAGGCCGGATTTAGAAGGGGATTGGGCCGGATCTGGCCCCCAGGCTTTAGTTTGCCTACGCAGATGCACTCTGTTCTTATAGGTACCAAAAGGGTTTTATTCTGTGTCATTAGATCTGCTCTCATAAAATCTATAGTGCTGCCACCTAGTGGATAATGCAGGGAAGCAGCTCAGAGACTACTGGGAGCCTCAGTGGTTTTCAACCAGTGTGCTTTGGCACCCTGGGGTGCCTTGAATGATGGTCAGGGGTGCTGCGGACAACACTGGCCTCTGTCCCGCTTTCCTTCCCTCCCTCTTCTGATGCCCTCTCATGACTGCCTCCCAAAGCCTTGCACAACTGTCTGTTGCAGCAGCCCTGCCCACAAGCTCTGCAGGTTAACGGTGCCTCTGGGGCAGGCCAGGGGGTCATTCCTAGGCCCCTGTGGGGCAGTGTGAGAAGGCACCTCTCTTTGGGGCAGAGTGGGGGGCAGTTCAGAGACCAGGGGCTGCAGGTACGGCTGCCCAGAGGACTCCCAAGGAGAGGGGAGAGGAGAGGAGGCTGAGGGAACGCTCCACAAGGGAGGGTGCTCGAAAAGGGGTGAGGGGCTGTCAGCTCTGCAGGCAAGAGGGGACATAATTGGGGTCCTGAGCCCCACAGGGGTGCCGCAGAAAGAATGTAGTTGGTCGAGGGAGCCAGGGACTCAAAAAGGTTGGAAACCTCTGGCCTAATTAAAATTCTCTCTCTGTGTGTATATATCTGCAGAAAATGTTCAGATGGATTTTCTCCCATAAATTCTAAAGATTCGATGCCAAACAATGTTGATGTCAAACATTGCTTCTGTGTGCGCAAGACGTTTGGCGCCAGCTTGGCAGCAGGAGTTGCCCGAAGGAGGCAGTACAGTGGTACCTCGGGTTACAGACACTTCAGGTTACAGATGCTGCTAACCCAGAAATAGTACCTCGGGTTAAGAACTTTGCTTCAGGATGAGAACAGAAATCGTGCAGCAGCAGCATGGCAGCAGCGGGAGGCCCCATTAGCTAAAGTGGTGCTTCAGGTTAAGAACAGTTTCAGGTTAAGAACGGACCTCCGGAACGAATTAAGTTCTTAACCAGAGGTACCACTGTATAAGGTGCCATCCAACCGCCTTAGGGACTCCACTCCAGATTTGTGTGGAGCAGGCATGTCCAAAGTCAGTTTCAGGGGCCTAATCCAGCCCCTGTGGCAGTTTACTTCCTGGGGTAAAATCCTAAAAAAAACCTCAACAACTTCAATCCTAAAAAAGGTGAACAACTTCTTCGGTTGGCCCTTTGGTCGGCCCTCACAACCCTTCACTTCATCAAATCTGGCCCTCTTTGAAAAAAGTTTGGACACCTCTGTAGGGTTTCCTCCTGAGCCTTTCTTCTCCTGAAGTTATCCCCCCCCCCACACATACGGCTGACAATTTGCTGAGCATTGTCCAAGTATTTATATCACCATTTCGCATCTTATGTCAATGGGTTTCAGTTGCTGATATTTCACAGTCAAGAGTCAACAGTCGCTCCTGGAGCCATATTGATGCTATTTCGGGGTGGGCCATCTGTCGGTGCCCCACCTGAGGAGGAGGTGGGGGGCATTTCAAGTTGGAGATAAGAAGGCAAACATCATATTATCAGCGCTTGCTTGGGAAGTTTCACTCAGCTGGGCTGGGTTTGAACCAGCCCGCCAGAACCTGCCGCTGAGTCAGACCTCTTTGGGTTCTCCATGTATTTGCAGGATCCCTTTGTGGCAGCCGCCCATCACGAGCGAAGACCGTGGGAAGGAAGCATCCATCCCATAACCATCCAGTGTGAGTGCTGACTGTCCTCAGTGGGACTTTGTTAAGTCTCAGATGGCTTAAAAAGAGGATTTGGCTAATTCGCGGAGAGGGCTATCGATGGCTACTAGCCAGGAGGTCTACCCTCTGCCTCCGCAGTTGGAGGTGTTGTAGATAAAAATCTTCCCCTTTCCCCTTATGGGGTACCCAAGAGCCCATATAGAGTCCTTACGTAGGTTCCCTATAGGTAGGAGAAAATAACAACCAGAGAATATTGAGAAGCAAAGCAGCTAGTAAGCCTGATCTTTATCGATCTGTTGCAACAGGGAGCTCACTGCCACATGCAAGAGGCAGGAGGGACACAAACAATGGTGCATAAGCCCTTATATAGACATTTTAAATTGTCCGCCTTGGAGTCCAAGACCACCCCCAGAAACATCATACATACATCACAGAAGGGGTGTAACCTAAGACCACCCCCCAGATACATCATACCTACATCACAGAAAAGGTGGTCTACAGCAGAAATCTGAGTGACTTGTTTATCTCGTCTGACAGGTTTACTTGTTTAATGGTCACTTGATTGGATACCCTGGGGAGCCTGGCCAGTCTTTTGTAATGACAAATACTTAGTTGCTGAGCCAGGTCACAGCCTCACCCTATTCATACACAGACAGACATACCCTTAAGACAGGTTTTGTGAATGAAAAGACAATGGGGAGGCTTTTCCATTTTCCTTGACCTTGCAGAGAAAACATTTGGTCAGTTTGCGAATAAAAAATGGTTTCAGGTCGGTCTTCCTGTGCTGATCTATGTAGGTGCTTGGTTGGTACACTTATGAACATTTAACATATATCTAAGACCTCAAAATCCCTATCACAGAGGCAGCTGTGTTTCAGAATCCCAGTTGCTGGAAACCGCAGAAGGGGAGAGGGGTCTTGTGTTCAAATCCTGCCTGCTGGATTCCCATGGGAGAACCTGGTCGACCCCTGGGAGAAGAGGATGCTGGGATACTTGGGCCATTGGCCCGATCCAGCAGGCTCTTCTTATTACCTTAAAAGGGGCAAGAGGAGCCAGCCGGGGTGTAGGTCTGGACCTGGACCATAGAATCATAGAACTGTAGGAGAGACCCCAGGGGTCATCTAGTCCAACCCCCAAACCTGCAATGCATAGCAGGATGTCTGGTGCCTTTCCTGCTCCTTGCCCTGCCTTTGCACCCAGCCTTGTCAACCCCCCCAATATCTGACCCCCCAGGCTTTTTTCAGCACTGTTTGTGCCTCCCTCCTTTGTGCAAAAAGCGCTTCTCCAGTTCCACCTGGTGCAGTGGAAAAACGAGCCCCTGCGCCTTTGAAATGGGCACAATGGCAGGTTTGTGCAATTCATCCCCTTCACAAAAGGCCCCCTTGAAAGCCAAGCGCTGCCGTGGGTCCCAGCCCACCTGATGTTCTGCCCAGGAGGAGGAGTGGGGCTCTTTGTGGGTATCGGTTTTGCGCATCAGGTTTCGGGGCTGCAGACCTTTCCGTTCCGCGGCTTCTTGGATCGAGACGCAGCCTCCTTTGTTCGGCGGTCTTCTGGCGGGCGGGCAGAGAGAAACGACTCCGGGTGGCTGATGAAATATTTAGAGGCTCGGCTTGTAAAAATGATAGGCCTGATTAATAATGAGAGAGTCTGGAAATGGATCCACAGACCCACTTTGCCACAATTGCCGCCATCTGACAGGCAGTGTGCTTTTGCAAAAGGAGCTGTGTGTGTATTTGTGTGTTTGTGCTGGGGCTGCAGGGAGGAGAAAATGAGGGATGTTCAAAATTCTCATAATCTTCAGGTTTGGGTGCCAAAACTCCATTTTTGCAGCCTCATCCTGTTTGCTGAATATTCAGTGGGGAAGCGGGGCTCTGTCTTGGCCTTCAATTGCCCATTGATCTCCAAGTTCCTGAAATAAACCAAACAAATCAATACAATCAAAACAGGGTTGCCGTATTTCAAAAGGTAAAAACCAGGACACCCCGAAAGTTGCTGAGGCAGCCCTAATCAAAAGAGCAGAAGTACAAAAAAGCAGCACAGTGTATCTGAGAGAGACTGAATATTATGGATGAGGAAGTACTTAAGGCCATTAAGGAAGCCAGTTTTCATGTTGCACTGTAGGGAGAAATGCCTGTGTCTCTAAATTTGTTGCACATGAGATAAAATTCCACCAAACACCATTTTTTGAGGTCCTCTGAGCCTTTGGTAATAGGGGTGGAGGAAGGGTGTGTGTTGTGTGTGGGGGGCCGGCCTGGGTGTCACCACTGGGAGGGGGTGACAAAATGCCGGGTGGCACTCACCGTGGGGCCTGCAGTGCGCCTGAGCCATGTGTCTCTTCTGGGAGAGACGCAGTGGCATGGCTCTGCACTGCCCGAACAGTCTGCCCGCTGCCTCCCCCTCAGCTATAGGGCGGCTGAGTGGGAGGAGGCAGGCAGACTCTGGAGGCACCGCCCCATGGGCAGCTCGCCCCACCCTCAGCCCGTGCCGCCCCAGGCGCCCGAGCGGCTTCCTCTGCCACTGTTTGGTAACATGTGACTTATGAGTTATTTTCCCCCCAGCTAATGCTAAACTCCACATATTTCTCATAACAAAACAGAAGTTGCAAATCCTGCATTCATTTTGGGGGAATACAGTGGACGCTCGGGTTGCGAACGTGATCCGTGCAGGAGGCACGTTCGCAACCCGCGGCTGCGCGTCTGTGCACACGCAGATTGCGATTCGGCACTTCTGTGCACATGCAAAGTGTGATTTAGCACTTCTGCGCATGCGCAACCGCCGAAACCCGGAAGTAACCCGTTCCGGTACTTCCGGATTTCGGCGGTCCGTAACCCGAAAACACGCAACCTGAAGCGGCTGTAACCCGAGGTAGGACTATATGAGGTTTTGGCAGCTGAAACCTTTCATAACAAGTAAAGCTGCAATGAAGTTGGAATGGGGCGTTTTGAGGGAGTTTGGTCATTTCTTGGCAAACCATTGTGCAGAATTTGAATCCTTGTGGTCAGTCCCACCATAGGTGGGGGAAAGTGCCTATTTTTAAAAAAACACAGTTTGGGGACCAGTTCAGGAAAGGGCTTTCTTTGCTAGAGCGTCCAGCCCGACGCCTCCCACATGTGTTGCATCAGGAAGGTTTTGGGCATTGCAGAGCAGGACAGTTTTGAAGATGCGCTCTCTTCAGCCCACATTCCCAGGCTAGTCACACTGCTGTCTGTGTTGTCTACACTGACTTGGTCACGTCCACAGAACAGAAGATGGCAGGGTCCCCAGGGATGTTCTCTACAGGGAGCTGGCTTCAGGTGCCAAGCCAGTTGGCAGACTAACTCTGCACTACGAAGATGTCTGCAAACATGCCATGAGGGCTGGCAACACCAACCCAGCCTTGTGGGAATCCCTTGTGGACGACCGCAGTGCCTGGAGACAGGCAGTCGAGTTGTGCATCTGTAGCAGTGACCAGAGGAGGAATGACCTCTGGGAGGAGAGCAGAGAGAAGAAACACCCTGGTGCATCTGCAGCAGCACAACCGGACCCCTCTCTGCCCCAGCTGCAACAAAACATCTCTCTCCCCTATCGGTCTCTACAGCCACAGCAGGTGCTGCAGGTGTCCAACAGTTTGCCTTCACCTCCAAAGGAGCACTTCTCCACTGTCTCCCAAGACAGACAGATGCCAGCAAATTCTCTGCCGGCCGGTTCTTTCTTGGCAACCACAGAAAGATGATTTCTCATCAGCTGAAGATGGATTTTGCATTTATTTTTTAAGTGTTGCATCCCTTCCAACCAATAGTGTACAGTTTGGCTTCCACTGACTCTTTTTGCCTAGTTCTGCCTACAAAATCAACCCCTGGTTTTGCTGAGTTAAAGATCACCGTGTTTCTCTTTAAATCTGCTCTTTGCCTGCCTTGGGAAGCTGTGAGTTTCCTTTACAGTTTGAGACAGTTCTGGGTTACAAGCCAGACACTTGAAGGTGGGGGGTTATTTTATCCCAGAATCTCAGGCGTGGAACCTGATAATCTCGGCGCCTGAGAGGGGCTTAGCTTGCAATCTCCACCTTGGAGCTGAGTCCACAAGCCCACCTCATGGCTACAACATCCAGCTTTTTTTACACGCACAGACACCCCCCCCCCCGCACCCCCTGGCTTTGTGCAACATCTTGCCCAATCGAGAGCCCTGGAGAACTCAGGAGCTTGCAAAACTCCTGCGGCATTTTGGTCACTCTCAGAAAAGGTGCTGCCTCACACAGAAAGGATATTGCAGAATTGGAAAAGTTTCTGAAAAGGGCAACCCAAATGATTTAGGAGATGCAGCGATTTCCTCCCCTGTGAGGAAACTCCCCAACCAAGAAAGATTGCAGCATTTGGGACTCGTTAGTTGAGAGAAACATTGAGGAAGAGGCAACATGATAGAAGTTTATAAAATGATGCCTGGCCGAGAGAAAGTGTATAGGGAGCAGTTTTTCGCCATCTCTCGTATCACTAGAACTCATCGGCCTCCAAGGAAGCTGAAGGTTGGAAGACTCAGGACGGGAAAAACAAAGCCCTTCTTCAAGCATATAATTAAGCTGTGGAACTCCTTGCCACAGGAGGCAGTGATGGCTACCAATGCAGATGGCTTTGAAAAAGAATCAGACCAGGGGTCACCAAACCTTTTCAGCAGGGGGCTGGTCTACTGTCCCTCAGACCTTGTGGGGGGATGGACTATATTTTGGAGAAAGAAAAGAAAAAAAGAATGAATTCCTATGCCCCACAAATAACCCAGAGATGCATTTTAAATGAAAATAACGTCAGGTCCCTGAAGATTTCCAGAGGGGTCATTGTGTTGCAGCAAAAGCCGTTTTTAATTCTCCACCAACAACACAGTTAAACAGTGGAACTCACTGCCACAGGAGGTGGAGATGGTCACTGCCTGGGATGCTTTTAAAAGAGAATTCTGCAATTCATAGAGATTTGCCACAATGGCTATTCTCTCTGTCTCCACCTCTGAATCCCAGTTTCTGGAAACCACCGGAGGAGAGAGAGCGGTTTCCCACGGGGGCACCTGGTTGGCTGAGTCCTCTTTGAAGAGGTCGGGGGGGGCAGATGAGGAGCTCTTTGCCCCCCTGACCCTGGAGCCAGGCTCTGCTTATCTCCTTAGGGTAGTCGGGTCACAGGGATAGCAACTGAATGGAGTAACACTCAGGACAGAACAATGGAAATAGGTCCTTACGCGGCACATAGTTAACCTATGGAACTCCCTGCCACAGGGGTGGCCGCCAACCTAGATGGCTTTGAAAGAGGATCAGACAGATTCTGGGAGGAGGAGAGGGCTCTCCGTGGCTGCGTGAAGAAATCCTTTCTTTTATTTGCCCTGGATGTAGGGAGCGTGCCTCGCACTCGTGTCCTCCTTGTGAGTTTCTGGAACAGGAAGTTGCACTAGATAAGCCTCCAGTCTAGTCTGACCCAGCAGGGCTCTCCCTGTGCTCACGGAACAACAATCTTTATCTCTGGGCGAAAGCAGAGACTGTGTTGAAATACGCCTCTGAGGAGGAAACAAAATTGCATTGCAGAAGTTAAATTTCTGATAATTTGAAAGCACTTGAAGTTCCTAACGTTGCAGCACTTTGTAGAAATCTTTTGTCTGATCCGTGGTGCCTATTTGATTTTTCCGTTGAGACCCCGTTTTAAATCTTTGAGTGTAGATATAATTAAAATTGGACTGTGCTTGTGTGTGATGGGGGAGCTGAGGCTAATTTGGTCCCGCTTTCGAATCTTGCAAATGGCTCTTCGAATCTTGCAAATGGCTCTTCCATAGAATCCTAGAATCATAGAGTTGGAAGAGACCACAAGGGCCATCTAGTCCAACCCCCTGCCAAGCAGGAAACACCATCAGAGCACTCCTGACATATGGTTGTCAAGCCTCTGCTTAAAGACCTCCAAAGAAGGAGACTCCACCACACTCCTGGGCAGCAAATTCCACTGTCGAACAGCTCTTACTGTCAGGAAGTTCTTCCTAATGTTTAGGTGGAATCTTCTTTCTTGTAGTTTGGATCCATTGCTCCGTGTCCGCTTCTCTGGAGCAGCAGAAAACAACCTTTCTCCCTCCTCTATGTGACATCCTTTTATATATTTGAACATGGCTATCATATCACCCCTTAACCTCCTCTTCTCCAGGCTTAGCCGTTCCTCATAAGGCATCGTTTCCCTCTGTCAAGCTGCAAATTTCATTTCTTCGTATTTCCTTAGCCTGCCTTTTGGCCATGCAAGCACCCCACCCCCCAAGCAGCAGACAATAATTAAGATAAGGTTCACATCAACAGTATAAAATGATTTCATGTGCAAGAGCTGTAAATCAGAATTTGCATTGTTTTGTTTACATGCAAGCTTTTTAGCTCGAGACATTTGGAGAGGAATGTAATTTCCCCAATTAAGGAATGAAAAAGCAAATTATATGAATATGCAATTATGGATAAATAACGCTGTAACTAAAGGAAGAAGACATAATCCGTTACTGTGATAATTGGCTTTGGCTTATTAAATTATTGGGACAACAATGAAGGGGAGCATTTCAACTTGTTGTTGACAGTGAGGCTGCAATCCTGGCTAATTTACTTGAGAGTAAGTTCCATTGATCTTGGGGGGACTTACTTCTGAGTAGCCGTGTGCAGGATTGTGTAGGCTTGCACTGTTATCATGGTCACAGAAATAACTGAAGTGTGCCTATAACTATCTATAAACATTGTGATTAGGGTGGGATTACTTGATGTATATTTCCATATGTTTCTCTTACGCAGTTTTAAAAATTCTCCTAACTTTCTTCAACAAGGCCTCTGAGGCAACTTTATTGAGATGCTGAAATGCAGATTTATTTAAACGTTGGCAGTTGGTTATTTGGAGGGGAGATTATTCTGCAAAAGGGTGCTGCAAACTTTGGCAGCTCTGAAAGTGAAACACTTCTTTCAAAATGGGACTTTCAGGCATTTCAGCTCTGAGACAGGAAACACTTTCCAAGGGGGATTATGTGTCTCATTAATACGGGGATCTTCCTTCCCCGTTTACAAATAATAAAAATTTAGAAAAACAAGAGCATTCACCAGCAGATTGAGAATAAAGGTTCTGCATAGCCTTGAATGAGCCAGACATTTGTGTATGCTGGAGGCACTGAGTGACAACGTGCCTTGATATCTGTGTAAGAAATAAAATCATTCCATATATACAGTGGTGCCCCGCAAGACGAATGCCTCACAAGACGGAAAACTCGCTAGACGAAAGAATTTTCTGTTTTGGAGGTGCTTCGCAAAATGAATTTCCTATGGGCTTGCTTCGCAAGACGAAAATGTTTTGCGAGTTCCTGTGGGGTTTTTTCCTTCCCCCCCTTTTTCTAAGCCGCTAAGTCGCTTATCTGCTTATCCATTAAGCCGATAAGCCGCTAAAAGCCGCTAATAGCGCTAATCCACTAATCTGTCAATGGGCTTGCTTCGCAAGACGAAAAAACCGCTAGACGAAGAGACTCGCAGAACGGATTCTTTTCATCTTGCGAGGCACCACTGTATATATATATGGGCGGGTGGGTGTCGTTTGAGCTCTGCCCTTTGAAAGCTGCTAGCTCATGAAATATCTTCTCAAAACGGGTTGTTCCCAGGTCTGCGTTCCATGAAGCTGTTATAGCAACAGGGGACCACCCCCCTCCACCAGTTGACATACATTCCCCCAACAGGCTGCGCACATGTAGTCGGAGACTATGCCCACATTGAAGATGCCTGTTCTCTTCCCTTTTTAGCCCCCTCCTGGTTCTGGGAGACAGCGATGCAAGAAAGGAGGGGAAGCACTTGGCCCTTCACTTGCCTGTCCTACCTCTTCTTCCCCTTCTTCCTCATCCTCCAGCCCATCCCTCCAGCTCCAAAACTTCTCCTGCCTCCAGCCCATCCCTCCTGCCTCCTGGCTGGCACAGAATAGGGACATCCTCTTCAACAACAACAACAATTTTGTACTTTTTACCACACTCAAATGACTGGGTTGTCCCAGCCACTAGGCAGCTTCCAACATATATCAAACATAATAAAACATTTAAAAACTTTCCTATACTGGGCTGCCTTCAGACAGCTCAGGGTTTGGATAACTCCATCCCCTCCAACATCTCTCCCATGAAAATTGGGACGTCCTGTACCACTCTGGCGGGAAGGTAAACGGCGTTTCCGTGTGCTGCTCTGGTTCGCCAGAAGCGGCTTAGTCATTCTGGCCACATGACCCGGAAGCTGTACGCCGGATCCCTCGGCCAGTAAAGCGAGATGAGCGCCGCAACCCCAGAGTTGGCCACGACTGGACCTAATGGTCAGTGGCCCCTTTACCTTCACTATTCCACCCCCTCCAACATTTCTCCCATGAAAATAGGGACGTCCTAAGGAAAAGTGGGACACTCTGGGGTTAAATAAGAAACCAAGATGGCTTCTGTAAATCCTGGACTGTCCCTGGAAAATAGGGGCACTTGGGGGGTCTTCCAGCATCCGGCCCAGTCCCTGACATCCAGGGTTGGGAAAGAGACCCCCTGCCTGAAACTGTGAAGAGCCTCTGCCGGTCAGTGTGGACAACACTGAGCCAGGTGGACCGATGGCTGGCTCCGACTCCGTCAAAAGTGTCTTCCTACATGGCCTAAGGACCACAGTTTCCCCACTCCAGTTTGAAAGGGATCCTGTGGACATTAGTGCCGGCGTTTGGGCTGCTGTTGTGTTTCTGACGCCCCGTTTCTCTCCAGTGCAGGATAGAGTGCAAGGATGTCGCGGCAGAAACCCTCTATGATGTCCTGCATGACATCGAGTACAGGAAAAAGTGGGACACAAACGTCATTGAGACCTTCGACATCGGCAAGCTGACGGTCAACGCCGACGTGGGATACTACTCCTGTGAGACGCTGGGGGAGTTTGTGCGGGTGGCTATTGTCTAAGGCAGCCTCCGCCAAAGAGGGGTGTTCCAGATGTTTGGAACGGCAGCTCCTGTCAGCTGAGACTCTTGGGAGCTGCGGCCCAAATCATCTGGGGGTCCCAGGTTTGGAAAGGCAGGCTGCCACCGGTTGCCCTATTTCGAGCCATCAGTTGCCTGGATGTTTTTGCCCAGATGTTTTGGCCTTCCCCAAAACAGCCCAGCTGTGCTGGCTGGGTTGCTGGGAGTTGCAGCCCCAAAGGTCTGGAGGGTGCCCGGTCAGCAGAGCCAAATCTAGGGGTCCCTCCTGAAACTGCAGCCGTGTTCAGGTCGACCCCGGAGGAGATGGCTGTTGATGGCTTACTAGCTAGCAGCCTCTTCTGTTCTGTCTCGGGGGGGGGGGTGCCTTGCTTCCCTCCCACACCTTTGAGGTGATGCTGACAGCCACCTAAGGAAGTTTCGCATACTCAGAGGCACTGGATTCTGGATCATGGCCTTATGGCTGCAATGCCTCCACCAGCACATCACCCTTAAGGCACGGGGCATTTAACTTTACTCTTTGGTGACAACATCAAACATCAGGGGTGCCCAATGACGTCTGCCCTTTATGCTGCAGCAATCCATAGGAACCAACTCCTTGGGGCCCTGGGGGCTTTGCCCCCCCCTAAAATATTTGAGGGGGCTGGGCTATGGTTACCAGATTTTTTTCAATGAATCCAGGGACACTTTTTTTCTTTGAAGCTGAGTAGCAACAGGGAGTCTGTAGTGGGGATGGTGAGGCAAAAGACCCTGGGCCCAAGCACACATGCATGTTGTATAAAGGTGCAAAACCCTTCTTTCGCACCCTGTAAAACAAGAAATGCACAGAATTTTTAAAAAACTGGGCAACGGCTGCCTGCCCGCAACTCCCGAGCCTCCCCCGGTCAGTCAAAGCAAAGGGGGCAGGAGATCTGTACTGCCGGACGTCCCCGGTTCCCCTTCGGCAGTGGCAGCGGCAGCGGCGGTCAGCAGCCTGGAGCCAGCCTGGTAGCGCAGTTGGCTCTGGCTGGCTTCAGGAGATGCTCACTGCCCGCTGCTGTGGTGCCCGCCATTTTTTCTCACCAGAAGTTTCGGCAAGGAAAAATGGAAGGCGCCACAGCAGCGAGCAGTGAGCAGCTCCTGAAGCCAGCCAGAGCTGAGGCTGCCGCTGCCACGTTTTCCAGGGACAGATTTGCAAATCTGGGGACTTTTCCTGGGAACTGGGGACATCTGGTAACCCTAGGCTGTGCCCCCACATTGTTCAAATGGTGTGTGTGCACTGCGTCATGATTGATTATGTGGGGTGGGACTGACCCTGAACCCCCTCAATATTTTATTCAAGTTGGCCCCCCAGCAGCAAACTAACCTGGAAGCTTCCCCTGCAAGTTTAACTTGCATGCATTCAGACGCACTTTGGAAACTCCCTGCCTAGTGAAATCCGCTGAGCGCCTTCCCTGCATTCTTTTTGGCATGTGCCAAAGGCATTCACCTTTGCGCAAGCCTGTCTAGAAGTTTAGAATGCTGGTGTGTTTTCAGTTTATTGCTGTGATGTTCTTGTTGTTTTATTAAAAAAGAGCAATGACTTTATTTGTTTTTAGTTATAACTTTAATGCTTTTTTCCTGCAATTAGCTGCTTCGAGGGCTTTTTCTATACACAACTGAGAGGCATATAATTTTTTTGGTGTGGAGTTATAAATACACAATAGATTTGCTGCAGGGAGAGGGGTGAGAGTTGTTAGCTGCAAGCCAGGATGTCTGTTTGCTTCTCCTGAGATGACCTTCCTTCTCCTCTCCTCCCGCTTTTTGGCAGGGAAATGCCCCAAACCCTTGAAGAACCGAGACGTCATCACCTTGCGCTCCTGGCTCCCCATGGGCAACGACTTCATCATCATGAACTACTCCGTCAAACATCCCGTGAGCGGCAGCCTTTTTCTGGAGAGGGGAGAGCGAGGAGGAGGGGTGTGCATGGACGATGTTCTGTACACAGACGTGGGTAGCGCTGTGGTCTAAACCACCGAGCCTCTTGGGCTTGCCGATCAGAAGGTCGGCAGTTCGAATCCCCACGACGAAGTGAGCTCCCGTTGCTCTGTCCTGGCTCCTGCCAACTTAGCAGTTCGAAAGCAGGGCAGGGCAAGTAAATAAGTAGGTACCGCTGCGGCAGGAAGCTAAAAGGTGTTTCCATGTGCTCTGGTTTCCATCACTGTGTTCCATTGCGCCAGAAGCGGTTTAGTCCTGCTGCTCATATGACCCAGAAAGCTGTCTGTGGACAAATGCCGGCTCTCTTGGGCTGAAAGCGAGATGAGTGCCACAACCCTATAGTCACCTTTGACTGGACTTAACCGTCCAGGGGTCCTTTACCTTTTACCTTCACCTTGATAGGGATGCAGGTGGCGCTGTGGTCTAAGCCACTGAGCCTAGCGCTTGCCGATCAGAAGGTTGGCGGTTTGAATCCCCGCGACAGAGTGAGCTCCCGTTGCTCAGTCCCAGCTCCTACCAACCTAGCAGTTCGAAAGCACACCAGTACAAGTAGATAAATAGGTACCGCTGTGGCGGGAAGGTAAACATGTTTCTGTACGCTCTGGTTTCCGTCATGGTGTTCCATTGCACCAGTAGCGGTTTATTTATGCTGGCCACATGACCCAGATAGTTGTCTGCGGACAAATGCCGCCTCGGGCTGAAAGCGAGATGAGTGCCACAACCCCGTAGTCACATTTGACTGGACTTAACCATCCAGGGGTCCTTTACCTTTTACACATGCGCTAGAGTTTTAGGTACTGCAGAAATTCAGGGGTTGAGCTTGCAGCAAGTGGCATGCCTGTTATAGGAAAAGCTAAACAGGAAGGATTGCTTTTCAGGATGATTTAATACTGGGGTCCTGACGGGGCACCCTGGGGACACCATGGTGCCCTGAGACCCCCCGCATGGTACCTGCAAAGGCCCTTTCCCCCATTGTTATTCGTTAGAGCGGTTGCCTCTGTGTGTGTGTGTGGTTTTTTGGGGAGGGGGACCTTGCTTTTTTGTCTGTTCTATTTTCTTCTTCTTCACCCTTCGACCCACTCTTGGTCTGGTCTGCTCCATCCATCGGATCCTGTCTTCGGGAAACCAGGGAGAAAAACATGAGAGCAAGAGTCCTCTTGCCTCACATGGTTTCCAGCAATTGGGATTCCCCCGCCCTCAACACCCCATACAACTCCCATGGGGAGGTCTAATATAATAATTGATTTATTGCTTATACTCCGCCCATCTGGCCAGGCCTCTCCAGCTAATCTGGGCGGCTTCCAACAGGTTTTTAATGACAACAGGATTATTAAAAACACAATAAAACATTAAAAACTTTCCCTAAACAGGGCTGCCTTCAGATGTCTTCTAAAAGTCTGGTAGTTGTTTATCTCTTTGACGTCTGGTGGGAGGGTGTTCCACAGGGCAGGTGCCACCACCGAGAAGGCCCTCTGCCTGGTTCCCTGTAACCTCATTTCTCGCAGGAAGGGAACCGCCAGAAGGCCCTCGGAGCTGGACCTCCGTGTCCGGGCCGAACGATGGGGGTGGAGATGCTCCTTCCGGTATACTGGACCGAGGCCATTTAGGGCTTTCAAGGTCAGCACCAACAACAGCCCCCCCCCCCCAAGAAGCACATCTTTCCCCTAAATTAACTCCAGATTTGGAGAGAGGAGGGCAGTCCTTTCTGGCAGTTTGGGAGCTGCCAGGATGGTCGTTCTGGCTGGCTTATGGCAGAATTTCAGTTTCACCTGTCTTTTTTGTTTTGTTTTTTGCCTTTGCCAGAAATACCCTCCTAGGAAAGACATGGTGAGGGCCGTCTCCATTAAAACTGGTTACCTGATCCAGGGGAAAGGAGAAAAGAACTGCAGCCTCACCTACCTGGCCCAGGTAGACCCCAAAGGTAAGGTCCATGAAGAGCCACAATTTCTTGGGCGGCGGCGTCCTGAATCACTATTAACAGTGACACAACTTCTTATTTTGAAATATTGCTCGTCCAAGCTTCTTCCTTGCTCCCGGACAATAAAGTTGAGTAAAAATCATAGAGTTCTTTCTCTCTGCAAGAACGCACACGCATGCATAAGAAAATGAGAAGAGGTTGCTGGATCAGGCCCATTGCCCATCTAGTCCAGCATCCTGTTCTCAAGGGGTGGATCGGATGCTTGTGGGAAATAATAAATAATAATAATAATTTTTTATTTATACCCCGCCCTTCCCGGTTCAAAAACCAGGCTCATTTAAATTTAAAACACTTTAAAACACTTAAAACACTTAATTATAAAAGCAGCATAAAATATAGTATAAAAACATGAATAACAATAAAATTCAAAAATCAATTTAGGGGAAATAAGCTTTAGATAATCCCTAGGGCTAGCTGGCTGAGTTAGTCCTACTTGGAGGCCAGGGGAGAATTAGCTGTGGGGTCTCAGAGCGGGTGAGGGAAGGGAAATAAAAGATCAGGCTGAATTCAATTAAAGGCCAGACGGAATAGCTGTCTTACAGGCCCGACGAAAGGAGGTTAAATCGTGCAGGGCCCTGGTCTCCTGGGACAGAGCATTCTACCAGGTCGGAGCCATCACTGAGAAGGCCCTGGCCCTGGTGGAGGATAGCCTGACTTCCTTAGGGCCCGGGACCTCTAAACTTTGGTTATTCATGGACCTTAAGGTCCTCTGTGGGGCATAGCAAGCAGAACTTGAACACAAGAGCAACTCTCCCCTCCTTTGGTTTCCAGCAACTGGGATTCAGGGCTCAGCCACACTTAGCTTTGGTCTGCATTTCTAGGCACAGGTGAAATCTTTCCAGGTCTGCTGCGTTCGAGCAAATTTTTGTCCCCACACCTTTCTCTGCAAAAAACCCCCTGCTCTTTACTCCTGAATCGGCAATCTGCGGGAAACCCAAATTGCCGTTAGTTCTGATTCGGGGTGAATATTGGGGTTTCCTGGGGAAAGCAGCAGAAAGGAAAAAAGCATTTGGATACAGACTGGGGAAATGCAGACCTGAAAAGGGTGGGATGAATGGTAAGTGTGAATGAACCCTCTGATATTTTGCTTCCTCTGATCTTGGATGAATTCTCCTCCATGAATTTGTCCAACTCTCTAGGGACGCGGGTGGCGCTGTGGGTTAAACCAAGGAGCCTAGGACTTGCTGATCGTAAGGTCGGCGTTTGAATCCCCACGGCGGGGTGAGCTCCCGTTGCTCGGTCCCTGCTCCTGCCAACCTAGCAGTTCAAAAGCACGTCAAAGTGCAAGTAGATAAATAGGTACTGCTTTATAGCGGGAAGGTAAACGGCGTTTCCGTGTGCGGCGCTGGTGCTGGCTCGCCAAATGCAGCTTCGTCACGTTGGCCACGTGTCCCAGAAGTGTCTTCGGACGGCGCCGGCTCCCGGCCTCTGGTGCAAGATGAGCACGCAACCCTAGAGTCGGTCACGACTGGCCCAGACAGGCAGGGGTACCTTTACATTTAAAGCCATCCACGTAAGTGACCATCAGTGCCTCCACAGTTTGACTATGCGCTGCGTGAAAAAGTCCTTTTTTAATTCTGTCCCGAATCTCCCATCAATGGATGCAATTGACAAAAAGCTCCAATTATGCATGAAATGTTGCATAATTTATGGTCAGGGTTTAGGGATGGTTGTTGCAGAATTATTCAGGCTATTTTTAGCAAAGCAGGGAGAGGAGGAAGGGGAGCCGGCAGAGCCTCGTTCTCTGCTGCCTCGGCCACCCATTAAATCCTCTCTTCTCCAGCTTTGCCCCTAATCAGCCGTGTCTGAGCCTGTAAAGGCCTTTCTCTAGTTCTGACCTTGGAGTCCGTCCAGGCTGCCAAGAGAACGGCGTCTCTGCAACGGAGCCCCTGTGCCGTTCGGCAGCGCGGAATTTGCTAAGCGCCGGCGATTGACGCGGGGAGTTTGCAGGCACTAAAGCTGGGCAGATTTGGGAGTTATCCTTTTTTTAGTCCTTTAAGCACAAACTCCAGCTGTGCAGAGGATTTCTGCCAGCTCTGGAGAAGATGAATCTTTGGGAAAGGTGAAGGACACTGAGGACCATAAGAACAGAAGCAGAGCCTGCCGCTGGATCAGGCCCTTCTCATCCAGCATCCTGTTCTCACAGTGGCCAATCAGATGCCCTAAAGGAAAACCGACAGGATTCGAACACAAGACCCCTCTTCCCTCCTGCAGTTTCCAGCAACTGGCATTCAGAAACATCGCTGCCTCTAACTGTGGAAGCAGATCACAGCCATTCTGGCTAGTAGCCTTCCATAGCCCTCTCCTCCTCCTCCTGAATTAGGCTAATCGCCTGGAGAAGAAGAGACATTTAAGAGGCGATATGAGAGCCACCTTCCAATACAGTGGACGCTCGGGTTGCGAACATGATCCGTGCGGGATGCACGTTCGCAACCCACAGCATTCACAACCCACGTCTGTGTAAGCATGGGTTGCAATTCGGCACTTCTGCGCATGTGCAAGGTGCAATTTAGTGCTTATGCGCATGCACAACCGCCGAAACCCAGAAGTAACCTGTTCCGGTACTTCCAGGTTTTGGCGGTCCGCAACCCGAAAAAACACAGCCTGAAGCGGCTGTAACCCGAGGTATGGAATGTACAGTGGTACCTCGGGTTACAGACGCTTCAGGTTACATACGCTTCAGGTTACAGACTCCCCTAACCCAGAAATAGTACCTCGGGATAAGAGCTTTGCTTCAGGATGAAAACAGAAATCGCACAGCGGCAGTCCCCATGAGCTAAAGTGGTGCTTCAGGTTAAGAACAGTTTCAAGTTAAGAACAGACCTCCAGAATGAATTAAGTTCTTAACCCGAGGTACCACTGTATCTGGAGGGCTGTCACATAGATGCTTTCCTTTGCTGCAGGCTTAGAATATAGGACCTACATGAGCAGGTTCCAATCACAATGAATGACTTAGGCAGAGGCGTACCTGGGGGTTGGCGAAACCAGCCTCTGCCAGGTGTGCATGCAAAAATCACCTATCATCAGGGCTTTTTTCCCAGCTGGAACTTGCCGGAACTCAGATCCGGCCCCTCTCGGGTGGGTGCCATTGTCATTCTAAGACAGGCAAACCCAAACTCGGCCCTCCAGAAGTTTTGGGAATACAACTCCCATCATCCCTAGCTAACAGGAGCAGTGATCAGGGATGATGGGAACTGTAGTCCCAAAACGTCTGGAAGGCCAAGTTTGGGGGTGCCTGTTCTAAGAGAGTTCTCTGGAAAAATAGCACTGCCTATCATAGTATGGAATGTATGGCATATCCTTGTGTGTGTGTGTGTGTGTGTGTGTGTGTGTGTGTGTGTGTGTCGATGCAATGAGGCAAGATCACACGAAGGAGAAGCTTCATAAACGGGTTATTTATTATTTTATGCATTTATAGCTTGCCTTCATGCACTGTGGCACAAAGGTGATTTGGGGTGGGTGGGTGTGCGCGCACCAATACCGCTCGTTTCCAGGGGCGCAAGGGACCCTCAATACGCCTCTTTATTTTAGGAAGACCCTCCTTGTCCATCAAGCAGCTTGGCTCGTCTTATGTTCTTTTGTTTCGGGGCTTCCCATCATGGTCATCTGTTAATTATTATTATTATTATTATTATTATTATTATTATTATTATTATTATTATTTATTTATACCCCACCCATCTGGCTGAGTTTCCCCAGCCACTCTGGGCAGCTCCCAATCGAGTGTTAAAAACAATACAGCATTAAATATTAAAAGCTTCCCTAAAGAGGGCTGCCTTCAGATGTCTTCTAAAAGCCTGGTAGTTGTTCTCTTTGACATCTGGTGGGAGGGCGTTCCACAGGGCAGGCGCCACCACCAAGAAGCTCCTCTGCCTGGTTCTCTGTAACTTGGCTTCTCTCAGTGAGGGAACCACCAGAAGGCCCTTGGAGCTGGACCTCCGTGTCCGGGCAGAACGATGGGGGTGGAGACGCTCCTTCAGGTATACCGGGCTGAGGCCGTTTAGGGCTTTCAAGGTCAGCACCAACACTTTGAATTGTGCTCGGAAACGTACTGGGAGCCAGTGTAGGTCTTTCAGGACCGGTGTTATATGGTCTCAGTGGCCGCTCCCAGTCCCCAGTCTAGCTGCTGCATTCTGGATTAATTGCAGTTTCCGGGTCACCTTCAAAGGTAGCCCCACGTAGAGTGCATTGCAGTAGTCCAAGCGGGAGCTAAGTGTTTGGTCACTGTGGGGCCAGGACTCTAGATTAGACGGGCCGCTAGCCAGATCCATCACCCAGCCTCTCCCGTCCCCTCCAACATTTCTCTGGTGAAAAGAGGGACGTCCTATTCCATCCCCTCCAACATTTCCCTGCTGAAGGGAAAGCGGGACATTCCAGGATCAGATCAGAAACCGGGACGGCTTCTGTAATCCTGGGACTTCCCTAGAAAATCGGGACACTTGGAGGGTCTGCTCTGCCATTCATAGAACCACAGAAGTGTAGAGTCAGAAGGGGCCCCATGTAGTCATCTAGTCCAGCCCCTGCCATGCAGGAATCCCGACTAAATAATCCTTGACAGATGCCCATCCATCTTCTGCTTAAAAACCTCCAAGGACAGAGAGTCATTGTTCCAGATATTTTGGAAGGGTGCAGAAAAACCATTTTAGGAGATTTGGGGGCCAAGGTGTCCATCGCTTTGGGATTTTGCTTTGCAAGCCTGGGGTTGAAAATCACATACCGTATTTCTCTGTGTATAACACCCCGGGTATAAGACACCCCCTCTTTTTGGGGACTCCAAATTGAGAAACATGGGGGGTGTTGTTGAGCTTTTTGGGGGGTGATTGCCGAAAATTGCTCACCCACAGGACCGCCATAGCCAATCGCATGCACATCAACAAAACAACCAATTCTTCAGGCTTTCCAAAAGCAAGCGCCAATCGCCTGCCCATTTGCCGCAGCAGAAAATCGCCAGCGGACCTTGCCGCACCTGCCAATCACAATAAAATGTGCCCATGACAATCTCCTGATCACAGCAGCCACCAATACCCTATCCCTGTATTAGGGAATACCCCAGCCCTGTTTAGGGAAGCTTTTAATGTTTGATGTATTAGAGTATTTTAATATTTTTTTTGGAAGCCGCCCAGAGTGGCTGGGGAAGCCCAGCCAGATGGGCAGGGTACAAATAAATTATTATTATTATTATTATTATTATTATTATTATTATTATTATTATTATCCCGCCTCTCCGCTGTCCGTGTTTAAGACGGCCCCCAAAATTTACCATACTTTTAAAGTAAAGTAGCCTCGTCTTATACACGGAAAAATACAGTATGTAGGGGCCAAGACGCCAGGGACTGTGTTTCCTTCCCGCCTGCCTTTTGTACACCTTTTTCGGGTGGGTGTTTTCTTCTCTTTGGGGTAGGGGGCTGTGTCGCACTCTAAAAACTCTTCTCCCCTCCTCAGGTTCTTTGCCAAAGTGGGTGGTGAACAAGTCCTCGCAGTTCCTCGCTCCAAAAGTAAGTCAAGAAAACCATCCCTCCTTCCTCTGCCTCTTTCGTCCGCCGGTTGTCCGTGTTTCCCTTTCCTTGCCAGCCTCATCCTTAGGCTCTCCACAAAAATAATAAGTGTGTGGACTGTTGCTGGTGACACAGAAGAAAAGCATGTTTCCTGGGGGAATCACAAATGGGGCTGCACAGGAACCCCAAAGGATATGGCAGAGCCTCCTGAGCCCCTTGGCTAAACTCATTTTCTGCACGTGAGACAAACGGGTTATTTATTATTTTATGCATTTATAGCTTGGCTTTTTCTCCATGGTTCTCCCCCTCCTTATTTTAGTTCCCACAACAACCCTGTGAGGGAGACAGGGACTGGCTCAGTGAGCTCCATGGCCAGTTGGGGATTCAAACCCTGGTCTCTCCTAGGCCAGAGGCCAATGCTCCAACCACTACACCCTACTGCCTCTCTCATATTATTCTTGAATAACTTTCGCAAAAGGTTCAATTACGTTTGGTCTTTATTGAGCCTCCTTTCTGATTTGCTTGTTGGCTGTTTACACTTGGTCACATTCCTAATTTTCTCAGTCACTTTCCTAACTGCAAAAATAAATAAATAATCCGTTTCTTTTTCGGTGCCAGGGAAACAAGATTCTTCCATGGTGCAAACCCACAGTTCCTGGGATGCGCTTGGGCTTCTCCCTCAAAACACTGGCATTCTCGAGGCGCCTCGAAACGAGCCAGTATGGTATAGTGGTTCGAGGACTTTGGAAAGACCACAGTTCGAATCCTTCCACTTGACTGTGGTTCTCATTGGCTGGACCTTGACTCAGTCTCTGCCTTCTCTCAGGGCTGCTTTGGGGATTAAATAAAGGGGAGAGCTATGTCTGATAGCTCCTCAGAGAGAAAAGGCAGTCTATAAACGCCATGCCATGCCATGCAGCAGGCAGCTTTCCACAGACGGCCATTTCTTCCAAGAGCGCCCCCCTGTGGTGCGATTGGAATTTTATCTCACGGAATCATTGAACGGGTGGGACCCCTCCTGGTCATCTAGTCCAGCCCCCTGCAATGCAACTAAACAATCCTTGTTTTGCTTAAAAACATCTGATGAAGGAGAGCCGTTGTTAGCAGCCGGGGGCCTCAGGAAAACACCCATAGTTTCTGTGCGTTTTGGCTGAAACCGCCAAGGGGGAAAAATGAGATTTTAAAGGCGCTTGCTGTTTCGTTCCTGCCCAAAGCACCTGCGATGAAGCCTGGGCTCGCATGGGCTGGCTCTCCAGGCCGCCGAACGTGAGGCCAGCATTGTGCTGGGCCTCCTTCGATGCTGACACCCACAGAGGGCACATGAGCGCGCTGCCGTCTCCCGTGACCCGGGCAGGTCACCCTCTTGCCGCGTCGCTCTCCTTTTCCATGAGCCCATCGCCGGATTAATTAGCCCTGTGGCTGAGATGTCACGTTAAACCCCTCCATGGCACCGGAGAACAGAGCAGATCAGCAAATGAGACGATGCCTCCATTTAATTAAAAAACCCAGAACTGCAAGAGAGAGAGAGAGCCCGCACACATTTGTTCGTCGTGAGCATATTAGCTTTCCAGAGGCGGAAGGCGTCTTGAGTTCTTCTGGGGTTCCTGCCCAGCAAAGGAGGCCTGTTTTTTGAATTTCATTTCGTTTCATCGTCTGGGGATTTTTTTCCTGCACCTGGGGGGGGGACAGATGACGACAACACTGTTCTTTTGCTTCAGAAATCGAGGTGGGTTATGAGATCCAGAAGGCTGTGTGGTGAAATTGAACGCATAAGCCCTGCACATGTCCGAAATGCAGGGCCAGACAGATGCAGCTTTGTGGTCAATAATAATAATAATAATAATAATAATAATTTATTTATACCCCACCCATCCTGCTGGGTCTCCCCAGCCATTCTGGGCAGCTTCCAACAGAAGGTTAGAAATACATTAAAACATCAGTTATTAAAAACTTCCCTAAACAGGGCTGCCTTCAGATGTCTTCTAAATGTCAGATAGTTGTTTATTTCATTGACGTCTGATGGGAGGGAGCCACCACCGAGAAGGCCCTCTGCCCGGTTTCCTGTAACCTCACTTCTCGCAGGGAGGGAACCGCCAGAAGACCCTCAGAGCTGGACCTCAGTGTCTGGGCTGAATGATGAGGAGATCGTATCTATATACTTTTCTAACTGTCTTTTTACCAGTGCAGCTTCCTCTGGCTGGTAGAGCACGAGACTCTTAATCTCAGGGCTGCGAGTTCGAGTCTCACGTTGGGCATTGCAGGGGGTTGAACTAGATGACACTCTAGGGTCCTACGGCCGAAGTGCCCCCTGCTTTGGCCTCGGCTGCTTCCTCTTTCCCTCTCTCTTCCCCTCCAGGCGATGAAGAAGATGCACAAGGCTTGCTTAAAGTACCCAGACTGGAAGCAGAAACACAACCCGCACTTCAAGCCCTGGCTGTACCCGGAGCAGAACACCCTGGCCAGCCTGGCGCTCTCAGATCTGGCCATCCAGCACGCCGACTCCCTCGAGAACATCGACGAGAGCAGCCTCTCTGAGACCAAAGATGACCGGGGCGAGGCCAGCGACGAGGACAGCGTCAACTGAGCGTCGCCCAGGGGCCTCTCCTCCTCCCCATTCGCGCACCCAGCCTTTGTTTTGTCTGTGTGACCCAGGCCTCGGCCAGCTGGGGGTCGCCGGCTCTTTTGGACTACAATTCCCACGGCGCCGGCTGGGCCTTCTGGGAGTTGTGGCTCAAAAGAGCGGCGGGGCCCCAGCTTGCCAAAGGCCGGGGTCACCAACACAGTTTGTGTTTTCCGAAAAGATACCTCCACGCCTGTCTGGCACACTCAGTGGTGCAGGGGGGAGGAAAGCGGGTTGGGATGGATGACCTTGGGGGATCCCTTTTTATACCCCCGCCCACAGTTTTATGATCTCCACTCACAGGTGTAGCAAAGCACTCACTTGTCCCCTCTCCGGGTGTTTTGGACTATAATTCCCACCAGCCCCAACCAGGACAGCCTTATGATGCCCGGGTGTATGACAGTGGCGGAGTTTGGGCTCTCAAATTTCAGCGGCGCATCGAACTGCGCCAAAATTCAGTCCCCCCCCCGCCTCTTGCCTCCCGTTGTTTGTCATTGTAGCAGTGCCCTCTCAGCTCAGCGCCCAGTGCAGGCGAACCGGCCGCGCTCCCCTAAATCCACATCTGGCTGGTGGGAGTTGTAGTTCGAAGCAGCTTGGAGGGCTCCAGGGCGCCGAAGGCTGGCGGAACCAATGCAGTTTGTGGCTTTTAAACCGGTCCCCTCTCCAGGCGCTTTGGGCCACAACTCCCACCAGCCCCACCTGAGACAGCCTTAAGACGCCGCGGCTGGTGGGAACTGTAGTTCGAAACATCTTGAGGGTGCCCAGCTGGGGAATTGGTGGCGAAAATAAGACTTTTCCTTGACGGCGAGCTGCAGACCAGATGTCCTTTCCCCTTTTGGGTTCCTTGTCCGTCCAAACAACTGCTTTGTCTCGGTTTTAAACACACAATTTAAACCGAGCCACAATTGTGTGGGTGCTTTGCAATGGTTTGCAAATGGGTGGAGAAGCAAATTTCAAATTTTCTGCTCCAGATTGCTGCCTCCCTCTCCCCCAACCACCCGGTCCTGGCCGTGGCTGGTGGGGCCCCTTTCCCTGCAAATCTTGCCCCCCCCCCCTGCGGAGGTAGCTGAAGAAAACACTCTGGACGCTCCCAGGAGCCTTGTACATCTATTTGTCTGGTTCAGTGGCTGCTATTTTTCACTCTTTTCTGTGTTTCTCCGTAATTGTTATTAGAGCTGCCTCTTAAGGGTTGGGGAAAAGTCTTTTCTTTCTGGTGTGCTTGTGATGGCCGTGGAGGGAGTTCTGTTTTTGCAGGCAGGGTGTGGGGGCCTTTTCGCAATAGGTTTGGGGGCTGAAGTCTCCCGCAGGCTTCCTCCTTCAAGCCTGTTGCCTTCTTTCTCTCCCTGCAAAATCTGGAGGCCTTGGGCAGCCTTTGGGGTGGAATTTAGCCACTCACAGATCTGGGGTTTGGTGACTGTTTTATTGGGGGGGCTGGCTCCTTGAAGCCTCTTTTGCATTTTGGGGGGTGGGGCGGGGGCAAAAGAAGAAGAAGCAGCGAGATTTCATACGTTGTTATCGGAGCCGTTTATTTCAAAATAAAAGAATTCAAGCAAGCCTGCGTGTCGTCTCTCATTGCATTGGAAGCGGCCGAGATTATTAATAATAATAATAATAATAATAATAATAATAATATATTTATTATTTATACCCTGCCCATCTGGCTGGGCTTCCCCAGCCACTCTGGGCGGCTTCCAACAAAATATTAAAATACTGTAATACATTAAAATCTTCCCTAAACAGGGCTGACAAAAGATCCAGAAACCGACCCTTGTAAGGAATGGTTGAGAGACTTGGGTATCTTTGGCCTGCAGAAGAGGAGACTGAGAGGCGATATGAACCACCCTGTGACCTTTGGATCATAGAATCATAGAGTTGGAAGAGACCACAAGGGCCATCGAGTCCAACCCCCTGCCAAGCAGGAAACACCATCAGAGCACTCCTGACATATGGGTGTCAAGCCTCTGCTTAAAGACCTCCAAAGAAGGAGACTCCACCACACTCCTTGGCAGCAAATTCCACTGTCGAACAGCTCTTACTGTCAGGAAGTTCTTCCTCATGTTTAGGTGGAATCTTCTTTCTTGTAGTTTGGATCCATTGCTCCGTGTCCGCTTCTCTGGAGCAGCAGAAAACAACCTTTCCCCCTCCTCTATGTGACATCCTTTTATATATTTGAACATGGCTATCATATCACCCCTTAACCTCCTCTTCTCTAGGCTAAACATGCCCAGCTCCCTTAGCCGTTCCTCATAAGGCATCGTTTCCAGGCCTTTGACCATTTTGGTTGCCCTCCTCTGGACACGTTCCAGTTTGTCAGTCTCCTTCTTGAACTGTGGTGCCCAGAACTGGACACAGTACTCCAGGTGAGGTCTGACCAGAGCAGAATACAGTGGCACTATTACTTCCCTTGATCTAGATGCTATACTCCTATTGATGCAGCCCAGAATTGCATTGGCTTTTTTAGCTGCCGTGTCACACTGTTGGCTCATGTCAAGTTTGTGGTCAACCAAGACTCCTAGATCCTTTTCACATGTACTGCTCTCAAGCCAGGTGTCACCCATCTTGTATTTGTGGCTCTCATTTTTTTTGCCCAAGTGCAATACTTTACATTTCTCCCTGTTAAAATTCATCTTGTTTGTTTTGGCCCAGTTCTCTAATCTGTCAAGGTCGTTTTGAAGTGTGATCCTGTCCTCTGGGGTGTTAGCCACCCCTCCCAGTTTGGTGTCATCTGCAAATTTGATCAGGATGCCCTTGAGTCCATCATCCAAGTCGTTGATAAAGATGTTGAATAAGACCGGGCCCAAGACAGAACCCTGTGGCGCCCTGTGGATGAAAGGAGGTATATAAATTTAATAACTATATGAGAGCCACCTTCAAATATCTCAAAGAGCTGTCACCCAGAAGACGGGGCGAGCGATGGTGATGGCAGAAACGAATGCATTTTCTGCAACCAGAGTGAAAGCGTTGTTGGGACATGGTTGCCAGGACCCAACATCCTTGCCAAAACATTTTTAAAAATGTTATTATTTTATTAAATTGATAATACACAAGGATAACAGAGTATTCAAACAATTCAATAAAATGGACAAATGGTCAGGAGATGAAAGGAAAATATTTAAAGAAACGTGTGCAAAAGAGGCAATATGGCAGTATGCCAAGATATGGCATAAACATTGGATCACAAACTCTCATAATCAAAAATAGCACCAGATTATATCATTTTTGGACGGCATTTGCCATACATGCAACTTTTATGATTTTTTTCATTTCTTTTGTTAAAGGTATAATACTTGGACAACATTAAGAAATATTCACCATCCCTCAAAGAAGTAGTAGTAGTAGTAGTAGTAATAATAATATAACAATAATAACAACAACAAACAACAACAACAACAACAACAATAATAATAATAGGCTTGCTTTCCAGAATGTGAATGCCTTTACTAAAGACTGAACATCTGGCGCCCTCGTGTGGCGGCACGTGGAAATACTGGTGTGTGTGAAACAGCGCCACCTGCTGCCTCCTTTCATGATCATATCATAAGAAAAATGCCCAAATCCACATTAAAGGTAAAGGTAAAGGTACCCCTGCCCGTACGGGCCAGTCTTGCCAGACTCTGGGGTTGTGCGCCCATCTCACTCAAGAGGCCAGGGGCCAGCGCTGTCTGAAGACACTTCCGGGTCACGTGGCCAGTGTGACATCGCTGCTCTGGCGAGCCAGAGCTGCACACGGAAACGCCGTTTACCTTCCCGCTAGAAAGCGGTCCCTATTTATCTACTTGCACCCGAGGGTGCTTTCGAACTGCTAGGTTGGCAGGTGCTGGGACCGAGCAACGGGAGCGCACCCCGCCGCGGGGATTCGAACCAGCGACCTTTCGTTCGGCAAGCCCTAGGCGCTGAGGCTTTTACCCACAGCGCCACCCGCGTCCCAAATCCACATTAGGGCAATATAATTATTGCAGCAGTGGGGGCCCTTTTTTGGCCCCGCCCCCACGGGACAACTTTTGACAAGGCAGCCCACCTGCCAGTCCATCTATTCTGATTTGCCTGCCCCGGCAGCCGAACTCTTCTGAAGTTTAAGCCAAATAAAATATCATAAAGTAGCCTGTGAGCTTTTGATTCCTCCCCAATAGTTGATCTTGCTGGGGGCAAAAACCATGAGGTGGGGAAGGAGAGAAAGAACAATCTGTGTCCTTTGTTTTGTGGTTGTCGTCGTTTAGTCATGTCTGCCTCTTTGTGACCCCTGGACCAGAGCACGCCAGGCACTCCTGTCTTCCACTGCCTCCCGCAGTTTGGTCAAACTCATGCTGGTAGCTTCAAGAACACTGTCCCACCATCTCGTCCTCTGTCGTCCCCTTCTCCTTGTGTCCTCCATCTTTCCCAACATCAGGGTCTTTTCCAGGGAGTCTTCTCTTCTCATGACGTGGCCAAAGTCTTGGAGCCTCAGCTTCAGGATCTGTCCTTCCAGTGAGCACTCAGGGCTGATTTCCTTAAGAATGGAGAGGTTTGATCTTCTTGCAGTCCATGGGACTCTCCAGAGTCTCCTCCAGCACCATAATTCAAAAGCATCAATTCTTCGACGATCAACCTTCTTTATGGTCCAGCTTTCACTTCCATACATCACTACTGGGAAAACCATGGCTTTAACTATACGGACCTTTGCTGGCAAAGTGATGCCTCTGCTTTTAAAGATGCTGTCTAGATTTGTTATTGCTCTGTGTCCTTAGTACATCCCTTTTTCCATCGGAGGGTATTGAGTTATGTGCCCCCCAAGCCAAGGAGATAAGTAACTGTACAATCTTTAGAAAACAGCTGAAGGCAGCCCTGCATAGGGAAGTCTTTTTTAATGTTTAATTTTCTATTATGTTTTTATATACAGTGGTTCCTTGGTTCTCAAACTTAAGCTGTTCTGGAAGTACATTCCAAAACCCAACCCGTTCCAAAACCAAGGCAGCTTTCGCATAGAAAGTAATGCAAAATGGTTTAATCCGTTCCAGACATTTAAAACCCCCTAAAACAGCAATTTAACATGAATTTTTACTATCTGATGAGACCATTGATCCATAAAATGAAAGTAATAAACAATGCACTGCAGTCACACACACAATCAATCAATCAATCTGTCAGTCAGTAGCTGAACTGGGTTCCACGTAGTCATAAAAACAAAACGAAAAAGAGCTGCAAAAACAATACCACAAAATAAATAGCAAAAACAGACAGACCTCAGTGTAATGCTCAAAACGGAAGTGTGGCACTCAAATTGGAAGCGTAAGACTCAAAGCGGAGCACATTCGGCTTCCAAAAAAAGGTCACACTGGGTTTGCAGTGTTTGGGTTCCAAGTTGTTTGAGTACCAAGGTGTTTGAGAACCAAAGTACCACTGTATGTTGGAAGCCGCCCAGAGAGGCTGGGGAAACCAAGTCAAATGGGTGGGATATAAATAAAAAAAATAGTAGTAGCTCCCCTCCCCCCATAAATAAGCCAAAACATAATGCCAGTAACCTGAATATTCAAAGTGCTTTCAATTATTATGTGCTGTACTTTGGGGACAGAATTTTAGCATTCTAGGCTTTGGGTCTACTAGACAGCATGTCTCAGCTCTGCTTCCAGAGTTGGAGGCAGCAACACTTCTGAATCCCAGTTGCTGGAAACCCCAGGAGAGGGCAGGGGTCTTGTGTTCGAATCCTGCTTATGGGTTTCCCATAAAGGGCATCCGGTTGGCCCGTGTGAGAAGAGGATCCTGGACTGGAGGGGGATCTGGCTGCAGCCACTTCTGATGTTCTCATCGCTAGGCAGTCTTGGCTGCCCTCCAGATGTTTTCGACCGCAGCTGTCCTGGCTGAGGCCAATGGGGATTGTCGTCCAAAACATCTGGAGCATCCCAGGTGGGCTGTAGGGTGTTGCGATGTTGGGGATTTGTTTGGCGCCTGGCAATATTGCAAAGCATGGCAGCTGGTGGAGACTGCCTCTGCTGCTCCTTTGCCCCAGGTCAACTGAAGAGCAGAAGAACGTAAAATAAAAAAGCCCTGCCGGGTCAGGCCAGTGGCCCATATAGAGTCCACGCTCCTGTTCTCACAGCAGCCAATCAGTTGCAAGTGGGAAATCTGCAAGCAGGATTCGAACACAGGAGCGCCTCTCTGCTCTCGAGGTTTCCAGCAACTGAGATTCAGAAGTGTTGCTGTCTTCAACTGGGGAGGGCAGAGCAGAGCCATTAGCAGTTCTCTCCATTCATTTGTCTCATCCCCTTTTAAAGCCTCTGTGATGGCCTGGGATTCGGACTCAGATGCTGAACCTGAGGGATCCCAGCCTGCACAGGATTCCCCGCCTCCAGAACTAGCTGAGCCAGGGCTGGGGCTTGAGCCTGAAGGGTCCTCACCTGGGCTGGATCCTCAGGTGCAGGCACCAGCTGAGTCTGCTCTGGCTCCTGAGGTGATGGAGGACCCATTGCCTGCAGGTGCTCCACTCTCAGCCCCATCAGGGGAAGAGGAGGTTGCCTCTGGGTCCAGTAACCCTCCAGCCTCTCCTGAGCTGCAGAGGCTCAGGGCAGAGAGGCGGAGGGAACTAAGTTCCCGCAGGAGGAGTGCTCACCTCCAGGCCAGGAAGGTGAGTCACCAGAGGATTGGGGCCGCCCTATGCCTCGGGGCAGATAAAAGTCAGCCAGCCCCAGTCCCAAGTTTCGGGAGCAACATTGTTGGTTGCTAGTTCCTGCCTGAGCTCCTGACCCATCCTGGCTCCCTGCGTGCAAGCCTGTTCCTAACTTCACCCGACTCCCTGCCCTGCACCCAGCTTCAGCTACTACAGGCTGCCTCCTTGTTGCACCTTTGACCACGGACTGGACTTGGACCTCGTCTCTCGGGTAACCCAAGTTCCTGTGGCAGTGAGTTCCATAGTTCACCTCTGTGCTGCATGAAGAAGTCCCTTCTTTTTGTCTTCCTAGGAGGCCCCTGAGTTCTACTGCTCTGAGAGAGGGAGAAACCCTTTTCTCTAACCACTTTCTCCAGGCAATGCATCCATTTATGCAATTCTATCAGGTCACCTTTTCCCTAACCCTAAAAAGTCCCCAACTCTGCAACCTTTCTCTCTTGTGGGTTTGCTCAATCAGCTCAATCATTTCGGCTGCCCTTTCCTGCACCTTTCCCAATGCTGCAATATCCCCCTAGAGGCAAGGCAACCGAAATTGCTTCTCTCCCTCTCCCTTTCCTTTTTATTCCAAGTAAATATTCCCCGTTTTTTATTCCTCCCACGGCACACGGATCTCGTTTAACGGAAAGGAAAGTCCTGATCCCTGTGAGATTCTGCTCTCCTCCTCCCACCTCCGGGATGATGCACAACTCCAGGTGAGTCTCTTGTGGGCACCTTTTGGGGAGTTAGGAGGGTGCCTTGGATGCCAGGGGGCACAGGGGTGAAGGGAGGGAGAGGCAGAGAGGCAGAGGAGGAGGAGGCCTGGGCGTTGTGCTGAGTCATTGCAGCGGTGGCATCGCCAGCTGCTCCCGCTGAGTCATGCTTTTGTTGCATGCGGACCATCACCATGGCACTGGGGTGCCAGTCTTATTTATTTATTCCTTTGATTGTTCATGCAATTCATAGGGCTTCCTGGAAGCCGAATGCTTGGAGTGGCAAACAGGAGTTTAATGCCAGAGGGTGCGTTTGGGGCACTGCCTTCTGGCTGACCCTCCTCCAGGGCCCACAGCAGAAGGTGCCGACCTATACTGAATCCATCTAGTTCAGTAGTGTCTACACTGGCAGGCAGCAGCTCTTTAGGATTTCGGACAGAATCTCTCCCCTGCCGCTGAGCCATGGCCTCATCCTGTATGTCCGTGGTGGCCTCTTGCCAAATGCAAGGCGGTTCTTTTAAAATGAGGTTTCAGAAGCAATACAAAACACAAGCGAGTGAGAAGTTTAAAGGTTTTATTCTCAACAGCAAGCAATTTCTCAAAACAATGTCCAACATCAAAGAAGGTACCCAGCACTATCACTTCTTCCCAACTAACTGATTAGGACATTAAAGGCTGTTCTTCATCCCATCAGAGAACTTAAGAAGAGACAAGGGGAGGGGAAAGGAACGGAGGCAGGAAGAGTAAGCATGTCGGATCGCTAACTCCTTGAAATACCATTTATTTTCCGGATGCAGGGCCCATACAGGTGGGCACAGCTGAGGCGAGAAAGGGGAATGTCACCTGAGCGGCCCTCCTCTCTCACAGTCAGGGCTTCAAAGAGGCATTTTATCCAGGGCTTTGAGAGACCATCCGGGGCTGCTGTGGGACGAAGGGAGGAAGAAATCCCTGCATTGCAGGGGGTTGGACTAGATGACCGCTGGGGATCCTGGCACAAGTCTCCAGTTCTCCGACGGGAAAGCTCAAAATAATAATAAAAAAAATCGTGAAGATTGCAACCGCAGGAATGAGGATTAGCCCTCGCCTCTCAAGGAAGATTGTATCCTCTGGGGATGGAAGGATCTGCCAAACTCAGTTCTATCAGTTTCTGCTTCTTCTATCCTAAAATTTGGGGTTTTTTTTTACATTTCTACAGCAAGTAGCAAATATTCCTTTTAAAAATTCCAGTGTGAATTTCTCCCAGTAAACACATTTTTGATTGCGGTTTTGTTGCACACATTTCCTCCACTATTTTTGTAAACACGGGTTGGTAGGGAAACTGCCAAGAAGATTTTGAACAAGCGCAAATTTCAAAGGACTTTTCGGATCTTGCAATGTTTGAGAAAGCGCAAAGTTAAGAAATCCAGCTTTAACTGTGAAGTGCATCAAATATCTTCCCCCACAGCAATTCAGTTTGAAAATGCCTTCTGTGGGAGCCCATTCAAGGCTTTCCCCATTAAATCTCATCCTGCCCCCCCCCCACCTTGCACATTCACCCAACTTAATTTTCTGCCCATTTCAGGTGGAGTGTTTGCTAACATTCTACCACATGCATTCCCCCCGAGCAACTTCAGGAGATTAATAATACTAATACTATGTGGCTTTATCCAATGGATTTCAAAAGAAGGTGCTTATTCCAGACAATGATTTGTAGGCAGTCAGGGTAGAGAACCCACATTTGAGGCGAATCTCAAAATCTGTGGCCATGTTGCACCAAGAGCTGGGTCTTGATGCAAGTCCAGGAGTCGGACTCCAGAGGGGGCCAGTGGTCCAGTTCATCACTAAAGTATTTCATTTGGCTCTGAAGCAGCTGAGAGGCAGCGCTGAACCCATGGCAGGGAGAGGAAGGCAAAAGCAGCCCCTCTGGACACATTTTTAATAATAATAATAATAATTTATAATAATTTATAACCTGCCCATCTGGCTGGGTTTTACCCAGCCACTCTGGGCGGCTTCCAGCATACTATTAAAATACAATAGTCCTTCCGATATTAAAAACTTCCCTAAAGAGGGCTGCCTTCAGATGTCTTCTAAAAGTCAGGTAGTTGTTTATTTCCTTGACATCTGATGGGAGGGCGTTCCACAGGGAGGGAGCCACCACCGAGAAGGCCCTCTGCCTGGTTCCCTGTAACTTGGCTTCTCGCAGGAAGGGAACCGCCAGAAGGCCCTCGGAGCTGGACCTCAGTCTCCGGGCAGAACTACGGAGGTGGAGACACTCCTTCAGTTATACTGGGCTGAGGCCATTTAGGGTTTTTAAGGTCAGCACCAACACTCTGAATTGTGCTCAGTAACATACTGGGCGCCAGTGTAGGTCTTTCAGGACCGGTGTTATGTGGTCTTGGCAGCCGCTCCCAGTCACCAGTCTAGCTGCCGCATTCTGTGTGAGTTGTGCATTCATTGGTGCCCATGATGCAATGGGCGTGTCTTTCTGTTACGGTGCAATCGTCCTCTGCACAGCTGGGCTAGATTGGCCTGATGACCCTTGGGCTCTTATTTCAGTACCCCCCCTCATTTTTTACATGATTGCACCTTTGATGGTGTATTTGCCTGGGATTTGGTCTATATCCATCATGCATGCTTTAGCAGCAATGTCTGCATTGCGCCAGGGTGGGGGTGGGCTAGATGACATTTGGGGTTCCCTCCCAACTCTACGGGGACGCAGGTGGCGCTGTGGGTTAAAGCCTCAGCGCCTAGGACTTGCCGTTCGAAAGGTCGGCGGTTCGAATCCCTGCGGCGGGGTGCGCTCCTGCTGCTTGGTCCCAGCGCCTGCCAACCTAGCAGTTCGAAAGCACCTCCGGGGGCAAGTAGATAAATAGGGACCGCTTTCTAGCGGGAAGGTAAACGGCGTTTCCGTGTGCGGCTCTGGCTCGCCAGAGCAGCGATGTCACGCTGGCCACGTGACCCGGAAGTGTCTTCGGACAGCGCTGGCCCCTGGCCTCTTAAGTGAGATGGGCGCACAACCCCAGAGTCTGTCAAGACTGGCCCGTATGGGCAGGGGTACCTTTACCTTTACCCAACTCTACACACCTATGATTTAGACTGCCTGCAACCCTGTCCCTGGGTAATAAGCCCCATCGAACTGGGACTTACTTTTGAGTAGTAATGGACAGGTGGTGGTGCTCTGCTGTTAAAGGATGCCAGTTTTCCTTAAGCCAATAATAATAATAATAATAATAATAAAATGGTGCACCATCAAGACCTTTTTCCCAAACGGATATGGAGACAGCCCCCTAAAATAGCTGGCCCTAAAATAGGAGGAGGTTTGTGATATACAGAGTCACAGAACCATGGAGTTGGAAAACCCCAAGGATCATCTAGTCCAACCCCCACCCAGGCAGGAATACGCAGCTGTCGCGCCACAACTGCAGATAGAATTTTCTTAGCCAAGAATTGTAAAACACAAGAAGTCCCAACAGTGGAGGAATGGCAGATGAAGATGATGGACTTTTTGGAGTTAGCCGACCTGACTGAAGAGTCTGCGACCAGAAGGAGGAGTACCAGGAGGAATGGAAGAAATTTAAAGACTATTTAGTTAAATATGTTAAGATAATTTAAATAGAAAAACTTGCAAACACCAGATGGGCTTAGGATTTAAATATGTGATGCTATAGAATAACATGTTTAAATTCTATATGAAAAGAAAGAAAGACGTTAATGGATTAAGTAAATTTTATGAGAAATTTTCGGAAAACTGTTACAATGATATATATTGGAACTCAGCCAGGGGGATAAGAGGAAGTCGCGTAACAATGTTATTAAGACTGGAATGTTTACAGTTAGGATTTATGTTTGTTTGTAAATTTTGGAAAATCAATAAATTTTTTTGGGAAAAAAAGAAAAAAGGAATACGCAGCTGTCCCTTAGGGGGCTCAAACCTGCGACCTTGGTGTTATCAGCACTGGCGCGCTCTAACCATCGGAGTGCAGTGCAAGAGGGGGAAAAAAACCCCCCAGTTCCAAGGAGCCTTGCTGCCCTGGGTGCAAAAGGCGCTCTCCTTCGCGGCCCGCCGCGCCTTTCCTCCGCCCCTCCCGCGGGGAAGTTCCCTCCCAGTTTTCCCCGGCGGAGAAAGGGAAGGAGGCAGGAGGAGGCAGGAGGAGGAGCGGAGCCCGCGCGCGAAGGAGGAGCAGCAGCAAGCGCCTCGCCTGCACTACTCCTCTGCCCTCCTCTTGCGCCTTTCCTTTCTTTACGCGTCTCCGCCGAGGAGGAAAAAGAAGGGGGAAGGCGGCAGCGTCTGGCCAGCCCTTCGTCCGCCGGCCGGGAAGGAAGGAAAGAAGGCAGGCAGGCAGGCAGGCAGGAGGGCCGGCCGGGGAGGCGCTTGGCCGGCGGCGAGCGCTTCGTCTCCCCGCCCAGGCGCCGCCTCCGCCGGCCGAGAGCGCACGGAGGCGCCGGGGAAGGAGTCGGCGCGGCGGTAAGTGGATCGCGGGTGCTGCGAGCGGCGGGGCTGCTCTCCTTTGCCTCTGGTCTTGAAGAGCCGCGGAGCAGGCAGGCATTCAACGGGGGCAGCTTCCCACCCGTTCCCCTTTTGGAGAAGCGTTCCCCGTTGGCTTTCTGCCTGCCTCGGGGGAAGTCAAGGGGCTGGGGGATCTTCTAACACAGCTCCCGTTCGTCCTCATTTGGAGAAGCTCCCCGGCCGAGCTTGTGCAAAGCAGGCAGACATTCAACAGGGAAAGCTTATTCCAAACACCAGTGGGGAGCAGCGGGGGGGGGGGGACTTCCCCTGTTGAGTTTCTGCGAGGCAGGCAGAAAGTAAACAGGGGAAGTTTCCCCCTCTACTGGCTTTTGTCATTCAGAGAAGCTTCCCCTGTTGAATTTTTGGGAGCTTTCTCACCCCCCCCCCCCGCTGGTGAAATGGATGCAGGAGCCAAACGAGGATTACACACGAATGAGGTTCTGAATGATCTGTCTGTTTTATAAGATGAAAGTTTCTCGGGACTGTAGGATTTCAGAGCTGGGAGGGGGACCCCCAAAGGTCATCTAATCCAACCCCCTGCAAAGGGTGGGGAGAACTGCTTGTAAACCAGGCCTTCCCAACCTGGTGCCCTCCAGACATTTGCAACTACAACTCCCAGAAGCCCCGGCTAGCGCATCAGTGGGACTTGTAGTACAAAACAGCTGGATGGAGCCCAGTTGGGGTGGGCTGTCAAACAGGGAGGCTCAGAGGCTACAATATTATTATTATTATTATTATTATTATTATTATTATTCTTATTCTTATTCTTATTATTATCATTATTATCATTATTATCATTATTATATTTTATTATTTATACCCCACCCATCTGGCTGGGCTTCCCCAGCCACTCTGGGCGGCTTCCAACAGAATATTAAAAATACGATAAAACATCAAACATTAAAAGCTTCCCTAAGCAGATCCACGCTGTGACATTTCTGCAAAGTGGACTTCTTAATATTTCTGCTGCGGGAGAGGTGTCACTTCTGCAAAGCGAACCCGGGAACATTATGGGATGCGGACCTTATAGCACTGCTGTTGTTTGTATTTATTTGAGCTTTGCTTGGAAATAAACCTCTGTTTGCATTTTCCCAGACCTTTTAAACTCCTCCCTCTCAGCCTCACTGAATTCAATAGCCCCAGTTCTGCTTGTGGCCGAGGCCTGTGCAAAATCCCTTTCTTGCTTCTTGCTGGAATGCCCGAATAACTAGGGTTTTGTGTCCTAGTTGCGTTTTTAAGTATAAATGCATATGAAATGGTTTGCATGGGGGGGGGGGGATTTTAAATAGGTCTTGGAGCCGCCTCCAGCTGCAGAGGGGAAAATCGTTTTAAGTGGGTGTAATTGGGTCTCTCAGCTGCTCTGGGGACTTGCAAATGTGTGCTGCTGCTTATAGAATCGGAGAACTGTAGAGTTAGAGGGGCTCCCAGGGGTCATCTAGCCCAACCCCCTGCAATGCAGGAATCTCAACTAAAGCATCCCTGGCAGGTGGCCGGGGCGGGGGGGGGGGTTCCCACAGTGAGTGGGGGACATGGTGGGGCAGGGAAGGGACTTTCCCCATTACTAGCTTTGCTCATGTGTGGGTTTTTTTAAAGACTTGCCTATCGGAGCAGCATTGTGATCTGAGGGCCTCCTCCGCAGGGTCGTTGTGTCGGACATCATGGGGTGCAGTTGATCTTGGGGCAGAAAAACATCCTGGGTCAGCCATGCTGTGACTAATGCCGTTTTTGGTCTTGCAAAGTGGTGAAACTCTACCTTTGCTGGAATATTTCTGTTACATCGTGTGATTTCAGTATTTGTTAACACCTGCTTCTCTCGTTATGTCTGTGGGTCCTTTGGGGTTTTCTCCAATCATAACAAAAAAAATTCCTTCCAGTAGCACCTTAAAGACCAACTAAGTTAGTTCTTGGTATGAGCTTTCGTGTGCATGCACACTTCTTCAGATACACAGATTCTCCAATCATGTTTCTGAAGATTTGAGGACTAGCGACTTGCTCATCTAAAACCCCTACATTTTTGGAATGCTGATTTTAGAGGTGGACATCTAATGGCTGCAAGTGAAATTGTGAATCCTTTAGACTGCAATCTGATTTTATTATTGTTGTTGTTACTAAATTTGTATACTGTACTGGCCTTCATCTGTAGATCTCAGGGCATAAAATTACAAGACAAAAACTCAAACACTTCTTAAACAGACATATGAGCTCTTTGCGGGGCTATGACACTGTGTTAAAGGTTTTAACCGCTGAGTAAAAACTGCCTCTTTCTTGGTCATCTGACCTGATAGGAAGTGTGTAGGACCACAGGAAGCAGCCTTGAAATGAGCTGGCTGCTGGGTCAAATCACTGTATTTTTTGCCCCATAAGACGCACCTGACCATAAGATGCACCTAGTTTTTAGAGGAGGAAAACAAGAAAAAAAATATTCTGAACGAAACAGTGGATGTATGATTTTTGTGGTTCATGCTGTGGCCACAGACATGTGATTTGACGGTGAGTTTGGGGTAGCCCAATGCAAAAATCCTGAGGATCCATGTGGATCCGTGCTTTGTAACCACGTTTTTGCACCATTCTTGCCCCACGAAACAGTGGATGCGTGATTTTTTTGGTGCAGGCTGTAGCCATGGACATGCTATGTGATCTGTTGGTGAATTTGGGATGACCCAATGCAAAAATCCTGAGGATCCATGTGCTTTTACCTCCCCCCTCCCAGGCAGCCTCCTTTATTGCTAGTGTCCCTTATCTCCCTCCCGATTGCTTGCTGATCAGTTGCTCAGCGGCTTTGTTTCAACGCCCCCTTACCTTGTTCTTAAAAAAAAAAAAAGCATGATCTGCTTTTCGCCCCTGGGCAATTCGGCTTCAGGGACCACACATTCGCTCCATAAGACGCACAGACATTTCCCCTTACTTTTTAGGAGGAAAAAAGTGTGTCTTATGGAGCGAAAAATACGGTAGCTTACTGTAGTTGACACTGAGTGTCATGGGACTCTCCAGGATCTTAGTGTGAGGACATTCCCATCTCTACCTGGAGATGCCAGGAATCCAACCTGGGACACCAGAGGAGCCGGCTGGATCAGGCGAGTGGCCCATCTATTCCAGCATCATGTTCTCATAGGGGCCGAGCAGGATCTGAACCCAAAAGCCCTCTCCCCTCCTGAGGTTTCCAAGCGACTAGTATTCAGAAGCATCACTGCCTCTGACTAAGTCAGGGCTCAGCTGTCGTGGCTCAGCCATCATGCGTTATCCTCCTCCATCAATTGGTCCAGTCCTTTTAAAAACTGTTGCAGGAATTTATGTCTAGGCGGTGGTGGAGGTTTGCCCCTCCAGCAGATATCCTGCACATGCAGCCCACTACCAAAATCAGCACCATCACTTTTGTCACTTTTGTGATTTGTCCCCACAAAACACTTCATCTCAGTTTCTTCCTATCTATTCAAAGGGCCTCTGCTGCAGAATACCAAGTGTAAGAATTCACTGATCAATGTACCTGTGTACGGGCTCACTGGGAAAACTTCAGAAATTCATATAGACACATGAGCTCAGCTACTCAGCAGCCCCTCTGCCTGAGTGATAATCCCTGGCATGCTCAGATTACTGCCACCAGACCTCCCCTTTCATGACGTAACTGTGATGTATTAGTGATGTAGTTTGGGGGGGTGTAACATGGGGGTGAGCAGCTAATAAAAGTTTGGGGGCTCTTTTGTTCGGGGCTTCCATCTTGTTCCACCTTGTGGCAGGTGGGAGTCCTGTTGCGACCGTCTTCAATAAAGACCAAGCCTACTGGCTGCTGTTTTGCTCTGGTATTCCTGGCTGGTGTCCTTGTTTTTTGTCCAAGGGAGCCCTCAGATTCCTCCATTAACAAAAGCCATCTGGCTCAGCAGTGCGCTGCTGCATCCTGTGGCAGGGAGTTCCGTAGTTGTAACTTCTGCGTGTGTAGCAGGTTCTCTGCCCTTGACTCCTTACCGAAGCCTGCCGACGGCTCAGATTTGCTAAAGCTGGGAAATTTTAAGGGCGCAGCTGGCATGCCTTTCTGAGAGAGATGCGCTGGTAAAACCCAGAGCTTGCAGGAGCAGGAGGAAATGGAGGCGGGCTTTGGCATGTCTGCCACACTGGCCTCCTCTTGGCATCGGCGCTTGTTCGAGGTAGCCGAGGGGGGACGAGGTCTGCAGAGCCTTCAGCAGGAGCCAAGACTCGCGTGCCCATCGCTGGGTCCTGGGATGCAAGCCTTAGCTTGCGTGCCACAGCTGTTCCTGGCAGCGGTGCCAAAGGAGAGATGTACAGCTCCTGGCTTGCACGCTTGGAAGCTGCATCCCCGAGGCTTCCGGTTGGTGCCGGGCTCACAAATCGAAGCTTGCCCTCCAGCCTCCCCTTTTGCAGCTGGGAAAACAAGGCAGCTCCGACAATCTCACTGCTGTGCGCATATCTGGGGTTAGAGGGACAATGCTCCCAATTTCTGGGCAGTTTTAAGAATTCAGCAGCAAGCCAAGGATGGAAAAAAATTCCAGGTCTTTTGTTGCTGCTGCTGCTGCTCCTTCTGCCTTGGTGACCACCAGGTGACTGGGAATTTTTTTATTTTTTATCTCTGGCTGGAGAGTCCAAAGTTACAGCTTCCTTGCTTCTGGAGCTGCTCTCGGCTTCCTGAAACATAATTGAGAAAAGTCACGGGGCCCTTGAAAGATGAATGGATGTGTTGTGGCGCCCAGGGCTGTGTCAGATTTGGGAAGCTATCTCAGGGCCCCCAAACCCTTTTCTCGTCTGACTCCCTTCTCTGTAGGCTGAAAATAAAGGGTCGGTCGCTCTGAGGCTGAGCTTCTGATCTTGGCCCCCGCAGATAGAAGGCTGGATGTGGCCCTTTGCTTGAGCTTTGCTTCAGAGAGCCGGCATTCTGTGCCCAGTCCAGGAGAAGTTTAGCAGGGCACCCTCACCCAGCGCGGAGAGCGGGGAGAAAAGGCTCTTTGTCTGCCGGAAGAATAGGCCAGAAATTCCCCTTACATTCAGACCTTCCCACAAACATTTCTGTTCCTGCTACGAGGCCGAAGGGGACCTGGCTGCTCCCTGGCGAAGCGCGCGGTCAGCAGGGACAGATCGGTGCCAGGTTTTGCTTTGATTTCCAGAAAGCCATCGCCCCTTTCCTGCCTGCTGCCAGGTGAGTTGTTCCCTGACGCCCAGGCTAAACATCCTCTTCGCTCCATCTCTCTCACGTTCTTGGGATGACTGAAGGGGGCTCAGGAGTGGGGTTCCCTCTTTCCCTCCCCCTCCCCAGTCTTCAGGGCCCTTTAGAGAATAATAAAGAGCCCGAAATGTACTGTACTTTTCGCTCTATAAGACGCACCAGATCACAAGACGCACCTAGTTTTTGGAGGAGGAAAACGAGAGAAAAAATATTCTGAATCTCAGAAGCCAGAACAGCAAGAGAAAACAGCCATCCCTCTTGTTGTTCTGGTTTCTGGGATAGCTGCGCAGCCTGCATTTGCTCCATAAGACGCACACAACATTTCACCTTACTTTTTAGGAGGGAAAAAATGAGTCTTATAGAGCAAAAAATACGGTATATTCCAGCCTTAGGGAGGCAGCGCTAGGAAGAGGCCAAAGGGAGCTGACTGGGGCTGCCCCCCGCTTGCGTTTGGGGTGCCCAGGGAGGCGGCAAGGGTTTCAGAAATCAGACTGACCCCCATCAGGCACAATGCCTTAGGAAGGTCTCCTGCACAAGCTCGGTGAAAACTGGGGGTGCCCACGCATGTCCCCCTCTCTTGTGTTTTGTGTTTCCTCCTCCCTTTGAACATTTATTGCGTGCTCTTTTATGAATCGGGGTCTGTTCCCCTTGCCAGACTGGGAGGGGCGGAGAATAGAGCGCCCTTTCTGATGGACCTCGGCTGCGGTCCCTTCGTTTTGCTCTTGAGGAAGGCCCCTCTCGCCTTATCTCTTTATATTTAATAGCTTAATCCACTCCGTTTGGCCTTCTGGTTTATGAGGAACTCTGGGTGGTGGTTTGATTATGTCGTTGGTTTTATGGGCTGGAGGGAGATTCCCTGCGCCGTTCGTTCGCTCAGATTCTGACAGTTTGGTTTGGATGGGTGTGCATCTGCGAGGGCATTTTCACGAAGCGACATTTAAAGCCCCTCAGCTTCCAGTGCTGGCTCCAGAAATCTGCACTCGTGTGTGAATTGCCAGGGGTGGTGGAAATGATTTAAGTTTGCAGAATAAAAGAGAAAACGAGGGTTGCACCAGTCATTTGAGGAAATGGAGGAGGAGGTGAAAGAATGAAAAACAGGAAAGCTTGCAATGTTTTGGACTTTTCGGTTTAGAGAAAAGCTGAGAAAGGAGTGGAAATGTGTAAAATCATGCGTGGCCTGGAGGAAGTGGCCAGAGAACAGCCCCCCCCTCTCATATATATAATATTGGAAGGTGCAGAACAGATAAAATACAGTAAAGGGCTTTTTCATGCAGCACCATAATTAAACTATGGAACAGGAGGCAGTGATGACCCACAACTTGTAGGGTTTTAAAAGGACTGGGCAAACTCACGGTTAGCCTTGGCATTATTAGCACTGCAGTTAACATTAACAAAGTTGTACCCGAAATCCACTGCAGCTTGAGTGTGCCATATTAAGCCGAGCTCATCTCCTTGTCATCCGGCCCCCTCCCAGGGTGAACGCCGCATTCCCCCCTCTCTCTGTTGGAATGCGTGTCTTGTCAGAGTAGATGCGGGCCCGGGACCTCTATGTGTGCCCCCATTTCCCTCACCCCTTTTTTTTAAAAAAGGAATTGCATCCTTTTCTCCCTTAGGGTCTATCTAGTAGGTTTCAGCCCAAGCCAAGATATTTTGCTGTCTGAGGCAGAGGAAATGCTCCCCCCCCCCCCAGCTGTTTCCTTCTCAAGGCGGCTCGTGTCATTTTGGTACCCAAATGAGGGGAAAACAACAACTAAACCCAATCAAAAACAAAACAACTAAAAAATGAAAGTGTTTAACCATTTCCTGCCCTGTTTCCTTTTGCCCCTAATGGTAGGGCCGGCCCATAATCATCTGGTCGCTGCAGCCACTGCGTGGCACCTTGTCTGTCTTCTTCCAGCAACTCCTGCAGCCCAGGTAAAGGTAAAGAGACCCCTGACCATTAGGTCCAGTCGTGGCCGACTCTGGGGTTGCAGTGCTCATCTCGCTTTACTGGCCGAGGGAGCCAGTGTACAGCTTCCGGGTCATGTGGCCAGCAGGACTAAGCCACTTCTGGCGAACCAGAGCAGCGCATGGAAATGCCGTTTACCTTCCCGCCAGAGCGGTATCTATTTATCTACTTTGACGTGCTTTCGAACTGCTAGGTGGGCAGGAGCAGGGACCGAGCAACAGGAGCTCACTCTGTCGCAGGGATTCTGATCGGCAAGCCCTAGGCTCTGTGGTTTAACCCACAGTGCCACCCGCGTCCCTGCAGCCCAGCTGGTGCCAAATGTTTTGCTCTTCTTTCCTTTGGACCACATCTTGTCGTCTGGACTCCAGCTCAGGACTCCAGACAAACTGGCCAGGCTTGCAGGTCGTTTCGCTGCTGCTAACACAGCAGCACTGCTAACACGGGACGCAGCAGTTCCAAGTTGCCGGCCTCTGCGGCCACAGCAGGCGCTGTGATTCTCCAACAGTTTGACTTCATCCTTGGAGGCACGCTCCATTGTCTCTCGAGACGAGTTGTGCTGATTCTGAGGATTAAAGTGGGCCCGTGTGGGTGTGGCGATCTAGTCTCAAGTTGTGAAGGCCGGGTTGCAAGGGAGGTCTTCCGAGAGAGGAAGACGGAGCTTCAGGGAGAGAAGCGCCAGCGTTATTAGGGGCCGCAGGGCAGGGCCTGGTCAAAGGAAGCTGGAACGGTGCCCACAGGCGGTGCTCCAAGGGGCGCAGAGCCAGGGATTTCTCAGAAGCCACAGGGACATCTTGGCCTGCTGTATTTGTAGTGAACGAGGACAGAGGCTGGAGGGTGAGGCAGAGGGCAGGGGATTTGAGGGGGCAGAGTGGACTGATTCGGGGTGGGCTGAGCATGCCACACTATGTACCGTTCTGGTCGCCTCCACTAAAAAGGATATTGGAAATGGAAATGGTTCAGATAAGGTAGGGCTTCCGTTACATTCAGATATTCCCGGTCATTACCGGGATTTCAAAGGAATTGATGTTGTGGGTGTGGATTTCCGAAAGGCGGCAAGTCAATTGAAGAAATCACTTGGTGGGTTTGTGTGTGTGTGTGTTTTAGTAGAAAGAACTAAACAGCTTTGGGGTTTGACCAGTGCTGGATTTACGTATAAGCTAAACAAGCTATAGCTTAGGGCCCCACTCTCTTGGGGACCCCCAAAAAAATTTAAGGGGGGGGGAAAAGAACTGGATGTACATTTCCAAAATATAAGAAAAACACACAAATAAAATAAAACCTACATACAGCAACCGTGTTTTGTGTTGTGTAGGCTTCTGTGATGTAAGTCATGGGCCCTGCCTGCTCCCTCAAATATCACTGCTTTGCTCCTTTCTATATATAGGGTGCCTACATTCTGCATGCATTTCAGTTTAACAATGACTTTGATAAAATACATATTTTGTTATGTGCAAATGGCTTTAGATACCTATTAGGTCCATAAATTACCATGTAGCATATATGCAACACAAAAAACAGCAACAGTTTGTTGTTGACAAAGGACAGCTGGACTTAGAAAGGGGGGCCCCATGTCCTTCAGTAGCTTAGGGCCTCATCAAACCTAAATCCGGTCCTGGGTTTGACTTTTTTTTTTAAAAAAAAAAAGCCAAGTGAGGGAATAAGAAGGGAAAGGTTGCAGCATTTGGGACTTTTAAAGATGTTCATAAAAATACACACAGCACAGAGAAAGGATAGTTGAAACTGTGGAACTCCCTGCCACATGAGGCAGAGAAAGCTGTGGATGGCTGCTAGCCAGGAGGGCTCTTCTCTGCCTACACAGTCAGAGGCATCAACGCTTCCCGGTATCAGAGTACTGCTTGGTCCCTGTTTGCCTTTTGAGACTTTGTTATGAGGTTAAAGTAAACCAATAGGAATTCTGAAATAAAGAGAGAGAGAAAGGGGGAGGAGAATGAAAAACAACAACCAGGGTTCATAGCCTCATAAAATAAAGAGCCTTCTCAAGTGACTAATGATTGAATTGGATGTTGCAACAAGAACTGACTTGATGCGCAGGGAGTGCAAAACAAATGAGACGAATGCTTTAAATATTTGGCTCCCTGAAGTTGGGTTTGTTCCTATTTCTGAGAAATTAACAGCATCTTCAGGCTGCAGCAAGACCTGTGGGTTTTCCCCGGGGATGTCCCAATGAAATATGACTTTTTAGGGTTTGCCCTTTTTTAAAAAAATGCCCCCCTGCTTCAACAAACGAAGAGGAACTCCCTGCACAGAGAGAGGTAGCAGGTCAGGGAGGCAAAGCAAAAGCGGTTTGTGCAGATCTGCAAAACTGAGGGGTTTTTCTGTGGCTGGATGAAGAAGTCCAAGTGGAAATTTACTGCTGGGAATTCTCAGGCGGGCAGCATGCCAAGCGGTAAATGGGGCAGCAAGAACAACTCACAAGCCGCAGCAGGGAGATGGGGGGGGGGGGAGAGAAGCAGAATTCTTTGCACTGCGCTCTCCCGACGTCCTCTCCCCGAGAATTGGAGCAGGAGGGGGGTCAATGGATGGGAGACGGTGTCTGGAGACGGGTTTGCACAGTTTGGAGACTTAACCTGGGCAGAAAACAGCAAAGACCTGATGAAGAGAGCACAGCAGAGGTTATATTTTCTGAGAATCCTCCGGAAAAACAAACTCTCAAAGGACCTGTTGATGGCATTTTACCATTGTCCTGTTGAGAGTGTATTAACTTATGGTCTGTGTGTGTGGTTTGGGAGCTGCACCGTCAGGGAAAAAACAATGCTGTCCAGGGTTGCAAAGAATGCGGAGAGAAGAATTGGGTGCACTCTTCCCACTCTGGACCAAATCTATGCTTCCAGGTGTCATAAGAAAGCTGCAGAGATAGCGCAGGATAGTGCGCACCCCAGAAATGATCTCTTTCAGCTTCTGGAAGAAGGTACAGGGTTATAAAGACCAGGACTAGCCGCCTGAGAAACAGTTTCTACCCAAATACGATTTTGGTTTTAAACGCAGTGCAAGGTAGTATCTACGGGAGTATATTGTATTTAAAAATGGGGTATCAGAGTTTTTAGGGGGCTAACCAGGCTGGGATAGCAAGCTGGTTGGTTTTTGAATGTCTTCTGTAGATTTTCAATTTTGTTGTTCTGTATGGAACAATGAAGGGACGCAGGTGGCGCTGTGGGTTAAAGCCTCAGCGCCTAGGACTTGCCGATCGAAAGGTCGGCGGTTCGAATCCCTGCGGCGGGGTGCGCTCCCGCTGCTTGGTCCCAGCGCCTGCCAACCTAGCAGTTCGAAAGCACCTCCGGGTGCAAGTAGATAAATAGGGACCGCTTACCAGCGGGAAGGTAAACGGCGTTTCCGTGTGCGGCTCTGGCTCGCCAGAGCAGCGATGTCACGCTGGCCACGTGACCCGGAGGTGTCTCCGGACAGCGCTGGCCCCCGGCCTCTTGAGTGAGATGGGCGCACAACCCCAGAGTCTGTCAAGACTGGCCCGTATGGGCAGGGGTACCTTTACCTTTACCTTTTATGGAACAATGACAATAAAGATGATTGTATCGTATCATATGGTATTCTGGATTGGTGGCAGAGGAGGAGTCCTGGCAGCTGTGACTGTGTGCCCACAAAGTTACCCGAAAGAAGAGGATCAGGGAGGGAAGCAAGGGAATTGTAGGATTTTAGAGTTGGAAGGGCTCTCCAGGGGTCATTTAGACCAACCCCCAGCAATGCAGGAATCTCTGCTAAAGCATCCCTGACAGATAGCCATCCAAGCTTTGCTTAAATGCCTCCAAGGTGGCCCATGACCACCCGTCTTACAGTCAAACTGCTCTTACCGCTAGAAGGTTCTTCCTGATGTTTAGTCGGAATCTCCTTTCTCGAAACGTGAAGCCACGGGTTCGAGTCCTACCCTGCAGAGCAGGAGAAGACAAGCGTGCTCCCTCTTCCATTTGACAGCCCTTGAGATACTTGAAGATGGCTATCGTATCTCCTCCTAAATGGCCGGCGAGTGGTTATATTAATCATCCCTGGGGATATTTGCCCACTGCTTAATATGCTGCATCCCTAACTGGTTTAGGTCAGGGGTCAGCAAACTTTTTCAGCAGGGGGCTGGTCCACTGTCCCTCAGACCTTGTGGGGGGCTGGACTATATTTTGAAGGAAAAAATATGAACGAATTCCTATGCCCCATAAGTAACCCAGAGATGCATTTTAAATAAAAGGACACATTCTACTCATGTAAAAACACACTGATTCCCGGACCATCTGCGGGCCGGGTTTAGAAGGTGATTGGGCCGGATCCTGCCCCCGGGCCTTAGTTTGCCTACCTATGGTTTAGGCATAGCTGTCAACATTTCCCTTTTTTTAAAGGGAAATTCCCGTATTCCGAATAGGATTCCTCGCAAGAAAAGGGTTTAGGTCATACTAAAACACAGTAAGATTTTTATTTTGCTCTGGGGAAAATGTATATGCAACATTAAAAACCCAAAATACAAAGAGATGCATCAGTAACCCCTTCTGTGCTACAAATCCCACAGGCTTCAAAGTAGGTTTGCCCCATTGACCTCCAGCTTCAAGGGCTGAGGTCGAGGGTCAGCTCTGGACCCCTTGCCTTCCAGCTCTTTCCTTCTCTGTCAATATTCCTATCATCCTCCTCATCTTGGAAGGTTGGAGGAATCTCCCACTTACCCTCAGGGCTATTTGCAGTTTGAAAAGAAAGAGAGGCAGAGGGAGAGACAAAATAAAAACAACAGCAGCGAAATAGAAATTCCAGGATGTTGTGCCAAAGTGGAGCTTAATTTTGCAAACGAAGCGAATTGGCATATATGCTGTTGTTTGCAAAGAGGCTAAGCAGAATATCAAATATCCTTCGGATGCCAAACGCTGCCCCACAAGGTGCCAACCCTGTCTGTACTGCCGTAATCCTGTTTTATTGACCTGTTTCCCCCCCATTGCTCTAGGGTCAAAAGGGCTGCCAGAGAGACTTGCAAAAAACCACTGGCTTATCTAAAATGCACAACACAAAAGGAAAAAGGAACTGGAAGGGAGGAGGAAAAGAAAACTTGGGTAAACTTTATTTAACAAAAACCTCTGCAATTTTCAGGAGGAGGGATTCTGTGCTCAGTGCTGGGTAATGACACTTCCTCCGTGGAATTATGGGATGCCAGCAGAATCTGGGCAGGGCTTTGAGAGCAGAAATGTTGCCGGTAGGTGGTGGCTAACTGCAAGTGCTCCATATACTTGAAGCGCTGAAAATGTGTCTCGGGGTTAAAGCCTGGATCACGCTGAGCGTTGTCCTTGTTTTACTTCATTTTGTCTGCTCAGACGTCCTTCCCGTGAGGGATGGACATTAGACTGAGCATCTTGCTCTCGGGACTCCTAAGAATTCGAACCCAGGACTTGGTTCGCTGGCTCAGTGGATTGAGTGACTTGAATCATTCAGATGAATAAAGAAGAAACACTTCTAGAAGAATTGAGACCCTGTTCGGATTATTTGAGAAAATGTTGTTGTTTAGTCGTTTAGTCGTGTCCGACTCTTCATGACCCCCTGGACCAGAGCACGCCAGGCACTCCTGTCTTCCACTGCCTCCCGCAGTTTGGTCAAACTCACGTTGGTAGCTTCGAGAACACTGTCCCACCATCTCGTCCTCTGTCGTCCCCTTCTCCTTGTGCCCTCCGTCTTTCCCAACATCAGGGTCTTTTCCAGGGAGTCTTCTCTTCTCATGAGGTGGACAAAGTCTTGGAGCCTCAGCTTCAGGATCTGTCCTTCCAGTGAGCACTCAGGGCTGACTTCCTTCAGAATGGAGAGGTTTGATCTTCTTGCAGTCCATGGGACTCTCAAAAGTCTCCTCCAGCACCAGAATTCAAAATCATAAATTCCTTAGCGATCAGCCTTCTTTATGTCCAGCTCTCACTTCCATACATCACTACTGGGAAAACCAGAGCTTTTACTGTACAGACCTTTGTCGGCAAGGTGATGTCTCTACTTTTTAAGATGCTTTCTAGGTTTGTCATTTGAGAAAAGATTGCAGTCAAATGAAATCGCAGGTGGGACTTGAAATATAAGCAAAGGAAAGAGAATGATGAAAGGAATGTACTGTAAGATACACGCGTTGGAGAAATATTACGTATATGGCAGGCGATGAATGATTTGAATAGAAACATCATGGAAGTGAAGATAGGAAGTCAGAATCTCATCGCAGTATTGCATTGAAATTGAACTGAATTTGTTAAATTGAAAACCAATTTAAAATTATGTGTGTGTGTTGGGAAGCTAGCCTATTGTTCACAGTTAAGATTCATGTTTGTTGCTCCGCCTACTTTCCCTCCTGACCCCGCCCCCACTGTCAATGTGGCCCCCCAGAAGCTTGTATGGAAGGAAATGTGGCCCTCTGGAGGACAATGTCTCCCCAGCTCTGCGGTGGCAGGGCCAGGTTCCCAGGATAGGGGAAGTGGCAGTTGTGAGTCTAATGTCTTAAAATAAATCACTGTTAACCGCAGACGGGATGCTGTGCCTTGGCACTGCCCACCCTGGCTGGCGTCATCGCTGCGTGCCTTCCTCGCAGGGCTCACGTTTTGCCCGAGTCACTGCAGGCCGGGGGGTGGGCGAGAGGCCTCCCGACGGGAAGCCAGGGTGGCTTGGGTGACTCACTGGATGGTACAGGACCTCTGGTCGATGAGTCAGCCCTCAGGGACTGTCAGGCAGAGCGATTGCTGTGGATCGGTGCCCCGGCTGGTGTTGTAAACAAAATCTGCCCTTTTCCCCCTTATTGGGTATCCAAGAGCCTGTATAGAGTCCTTACATGGGGTCCCTATTGGTAGGAGAAAGTAACAGAGGCCAACCAGAGAATATTGAGAAGCAAAGCATCGAGTAAACCTGATCTTTATTGAACTGTTGCAACAGGGTGCTCCCCTCACATGCAGGAGAAGGAGGAGGACCCCGAACAAAGGTGTGCCTGTCCTTATACAGTATTTGTTTTGTTGTTTAGTCATTTAGTCGTGTCCGACTCTTCATGACCCCCTGGACCAGAGCACGCCAGGCCCTCCTGTCTTCCACTGCCTCCCGCAGTTTGGTCAAACTCATGCTGGTAGCTTCAAGAACACTGTCCCACCATCTCGTCCTCTGTCGTCCCCTTCTCCTTGTGCCCTCCATCTTTCCCAACATCAGGGTCTTTTCCAGGGAGTCTTCTCTTCTCATGAGGTGGCCAAAGTATTGGAGCCTCAGCTTCAGGATCTGTCCTTCCAGTGAGCACTCAGGGTTGATTTCCTTCAGAATGGAGAGGTTTGATCTTCTTGCAGTCCACGGGACTCTCAAGAGTCTCCTCCAGCACCAGAATTCAAAAGCATCCATTCTTCGGCGATCAGCCTTCTTTATGGTCCAGCTCTCACTTCCATACATGTCCTTATACAGTATAGATATTTTTAATTCCCTGCCTAGGAGCTCAAGACCACCCCTCCATACATCATACATACATCACAGACGGGGTGGTACCCAAGACTACCCCCCCAGATACATCATACCTACATCACAGAAAGGGTGGTCTACAGCAGAAATCTTAGTGCTTTTTTTACCTCCTGTCTGCCAGGTTACCTGTTTAATGGTCACTTGATTGGATCGCCTGGGGAGCCTGGCCAGTCTTTTGTAATGATAACTACTTATTTCCTGAGCCAGGTGACAGCCTCACACCCTATTCATATCTTAAATGAGCCCTTAAGACAGGATTTGTGAAGGAAAAGACAATGGGGAGGCTTTTCCATTTTCCTTTGACCTTGCAGAGAAAACATTTGCTCAGTTTGGGAATCAAAATGGTTTCAGGTTGGTCTTCATGTTCTGATCTATTTACGCGCTTGGTTGGTACTCTTATGAACAAAATTCCTATCACACTAGCAGAATTTCAAATAACCAGCTCCACCTCGCCTGGCTCTCTAATTGCAGGTCCTGTCACTGTTTAGTAGCTCTTCCTTAAGAACAGGAATTTCACTAGGGTCAAATGTCAGGTTCTGCAAAGACCGGAAGAACCAGACGGACAAATATAGTATGGGGGTCATCTGTGTTATAATAAAAAAAACTCTGTTCCCTTTCCCTTATGGGGTACCCAAGAGCCTATTTAGAGTCCTTAAGTGGGTTCCCTGTCGGTAGGAGAAAATAACAGAGGCCAACCAGAGAATATTGAGAAGCAAAGTGACTAGTAAGATCTTTATTAAACTGTTGCAACACTCACCACACACAGGAGGGAGGAGGAACCCCCAACAATGTTGCGCGAGCCCTTATGTAGACTTTTGAAATTGCCCACCCTGGAGCCCAAGACCACCCCCAAAAACATCATACATGCATCACAGAAGGAGGCCGTTTACAGCAGAAATCCTGTCTGCTGGGATACCTGATAATGGTCACTGATTGCTTTACCTCTGTTTAAAAACCTCCAATGAAGGTTTTAAGGTCTCTTGTTGTGCCAGTTTGACATCCTCCCCCCCCCCAAAAAAAAATTTCATGTGCAAAGGATTGGATGGGGCTGTTGGCAATCTTGTCAGAAGAAGATCCGTGGAAGATGGAACCGGCTTGTTTTCTGCCGCTCCAGAAGGCAGGACTCGAATCCATGGCTTCAAATGAGAAGAACAGAGATGCCAAGATTCAAGAAGAACTCTCTCAACTGTTCAGCACTGGAATGGACTCACCCACATTGTTTTTTTTTTTATAATATTTTTTATTGATTTTAAGAAATACAGAAAAAAGAATAAAGGATAGATATAAGAGAATAGAATAGAATAGAAGAATAACAAATTTCCATGTTCTTTTTTCACCAAATCTAAAGGACTTCCCCACATCCTCCAAACCCTGCATTCTCTGTCATATAAAACATCAGCAGTTTGTTAACTTATTTCAAAACTTATTGTATCTTCCATTTTATCATGTTCCCTGATTTCAATTTTACTGTAACCCAATTCTTGTACGCTTTGTATTAAACACAATAAAGTTGTTTCATTATTTTACCTCTAAATTCTTGTGTCTTAATTTTCATTTCATTAACTTACATTTGCTGAAGCTAGAGTTTCCTAAAAGGTGCATTTTTTTTTTTTAACATTCATACAGCTTATAGTGTTTTTTCAAATAGTCCTTAAACTTTTTCCAATCCTCCTCAATTGTTTCTTCTCCCAAGTCTCGGATTCTGCCAGTCATTTCGGCCAATTCCATATAGTCCATCAACTGCGATTGCCATTCCTCCAGCGTGGGTAAATCTTGTGTCTTCCAATATTTTGCAATCAGGATCCTTGCTGCTGTGGTAGCATACATGAAAAAAAGTTCTGTCCTTCTTAAGCACTCTCTGGTCCACCATGCCCAGAAGGAAGGCCTCCGGTTTCTTAGGTAAGGTAAATCTCAGTACCTTTTTTAGTTCATTATGGAACATTTCCCAGAAGGCCTTCACTTTCGGGCAGGTCCACCAGAGATGAAAGAATGTCCCTTCCGCCCGGACTCACCCACATTGGAGGTTTTTAAGCAGAGGTTGGGGGACCATCTGTCAGGGATGCTTTATTTTGAGATTCCTGCATTGCAGGGGGTTGGGCTAGATGACCTTTAGGGGTCCCTTTCAACTCTTAAGACTCATCAGATTCTATTATTCTAAGGTCTCCCTTCTGAAACACAGGGCGCCCCATCAGTGCTGCCATTCCCCCACCTCGGGAAGACACACCTGTGAAAACATCCTCCTTCCTTTGATCTCCTGACCAGAACATCCTGTTCCAGTTGTTTTCATTGTTAACGCTGGTTCAGTGGGTTTTCTTTATTGTACATTTTAATTATGGATGGATGCTTCTAACGTTTCGATGGAATGGTTTTATTCTGCTGGTCAATTCTGTGTCCAGGTGCTGGTCAATTCTGTGTCCAGGGCAGCTGTTTACCAGCTCCATCTGGTACGCAGGCTAAGACCCTCCCTACCCACAGACTGTCTCGCCAGAGTGGTGCATGCGCAAGTTAATTCTCGCTTGGACTACTGTAATGCACTCTATGTGGGGCTACCTTTGAAGGTGACCCAGAAACTACAACTAATCCAGAATGCGGCAGCTAGACTGGTGACTGGGAGTGGCCGCCGAGACCACACTGAAAGACCTGCATTGGCTCCCAGTACGTTTCTGAGCACAATTCAAAGTGTTAGTGCTGACCTTGAAAGCCCCAAACGGCCTCCGTCCAGTATACCTGAAGGAGCGTCTCCACCTCCACCGTTCTGCCCGGACACTGAGGTCCAGCACCTTCTTGCGGTTCCCTCACTGCAAGAAGCCAAGTTACAGGGAACCAGGCAGAGGGCCTTCTCGGTGGTGGCTCCCTCCCTGTGGAACGCCCTCCCACCAGATGTCAAAGAGAACAACAACTACCAGACTTTTAGAAGACATCTGAAGGCAGCCCTGTTTAGGGAAGTTTTTAATGTTTAACAGACTACTGTATTTTAATACTTTGTTGGAAGCCACCCAGAGTGGCTGGGGGAAAATAATAAATTCTATTCTATTCTATTCTATTCTATTCTATTCTATTCTATTCTATTCTATTCTATTCAAAAAGTTCTTCCTGATGTTTACTTGGGATCTACTTTCTCATAACTTGAATCCAGATCCTAGCCTCCAGAGCAGGAGAAAACAAGCTTGCTCCATCCTCCAGCCCTTCAGATACTTGCTATTAATATTCCTCCAGGGGCTCCAAGTGGCGCACATGATTCTCTCCATTCACCTTTTAGCCCCACGACGACCCTTCGAGGTAGGACAGGCCGAGAGGCAGTGACTGGCCCAAGGGCAGAGCGGAGCAGGCTTCATGGTCTGGGTGGGGATTTGAACTGTGCACCACATGGAAAAGGATGTGGTATGTGAAATAATAACAACGGCAACTTGTGGGCATCTCAGGAGCAAAGGAGGGCCAGGGGAAGGCTGGATTCGATCCTTTGCTTCGGAATCCCATTTGCTGGAAAATGCAGGGCTCTTGCGCTCAGATCCTGCTTGTTGGCTTCTCACAGGCATCTGCGAGAAGAGGACGAGACCTTGGCCTGATCCAGCCAGCTGGCCCACGGGGCGAGCCCTCGCTGGCGGAAGCAAAGCACAGAAATGAAAGCAGAGGCGTTGCTCCTCTCTCTCCGCTTCAGTAAGTGCCTGCCGTTTTTTCGCATGCATTTCCTGCCCGGCGCTGGATCATGTCTTAATGCACTTCCTGGAGCAGGAAACGCGGGTCAAGGCCGTTGCCCTATCGGATCCGGCGCCCTGCAACACACAACTGAGCGGATCCTGACCCCAGCAGCAACAGCAGCAGCAAATGAACCAAATTGCATTATGTTCTGGAATGTAAAACTTCCTGCAGTGAAGAGCGTTCCTTGCAGATTGAAAGGGGACGGGGGCCTAATCCAGCCCACTGGTCGATTCAATCTGGCCCTGGTGGCAGCTTATGTCCTTGGGTAAAATTCTAAAAAAAGTTCAGCACCTTTCAGCTCTAAAGAAAAGAGTAAATGCGAAAAAAAGCTCAACAATTTTGGGGTAAACCTCAATCTGAAAAAAGCTCAACAGCTTTGGTCGGCCCTCACGCATGTTCAATTCATCAAATCTGGCCCTCTTTGAAAAAAGTTTGGGCAAGGGATCCCAAACCTTTTCAGGCCACCACCCCCTTGGTTCCATCAACTCGTCCTCAGTGGGCAACCCCTTACCCTATTACAAAGTGTTATTCAGAATAGCAGTTTGCACGACCCAATAAGGACATACCCTCCAACATTTCTCAGATGAAAATAGGGACATTTCTCATTTTCCCCCCTCCAACTGGTAAAGGTAAAGGTACCCCTGACCGTTAGGTCCAGTTGCAGAAAACTCTGGGGTTGCAGTGCTCATCTCGCTCTATAGGCCGAGGGAGCCGGCGTTTGTTCGCAGACGGCTTCTGGATCATGTGGCCAGCAGGACTAAGCCGCTTCTGGCGAACCAGAGCAGTGCACGGAAACACCATTTACCTTCCCGCCAGAGCGGTACCTATTTATCTACTTGCACTGGTGTGCTTTCAAACTGCTAGGTTGGCAGGAACAGGGACCAAACAAAGGGAACTCACCCCATCGTGGGGATTTGAACCGTCGACCTTCTGATCGGCAAGCCCAAGAGGCTCTGTGGTTTAGACCACAGCGCCACCCGCGTCCCTCCCCCTCCATCTTACCCTCCTCCTATTTTCTGCAGAGCATTTCCTATCAGAAGAAGGGTCAGTGCCATCACCAAGGGGACACAGCACACACACCGTCTTGAGAAAACCCCTTAATCCTGATCTTATTTTAATCTTTGGTATAATCATAGAATTGTAGATTTGGAAGGGACCCCAAGGGTCATCTAGTCCAACCCCCTGCAATGCAGGAATCTCAGCTAAAGCATCCATGACAGATGGCCATCCAACCTCTACACTGGGCTGGGTTTTGGCAGCGGCAGCCATGCCGCTATGAGCTGCCCAAGGGAGGAGGCTGGCCGCAGCCGCTATGGAGAGGCCATGAGACGCTCCCTCGCGGCCACCGTTGTCCCTTGGGACAAGTGTTGGCTCAACCTTTTCCCAGAGCTCAGCAGCAGCAGCAGCAGCAGCAGCAGCACTGGCAGAGGAAATGGGGACATTCCGGGATCAAATCAGAAGCCAAAATGGCTTTCGTAATTCCGGGACTTTCTGGGGAAATTGGGACATTTGGAGCGGTGCCAGATTTACTTATAAGCTAAACAAGCTATGGCTTAGTGCCCCACTCTCTTGGGGCCCCCAAAAAAATTTAAAAGGAAAAAAAACCCTGGATGTACATTTCCAAAATATAAGATAAAAAACAAATAGAATAAAACTTAGATACAGCAACAGTGTTTTGTGTTGTGTAGTCTCCTATGATGTAAGTCATGGGCCCTGCCTGCTCCTTAAAGTATCCCTGGTTTGCTTCTTTCTATATATAGGGTGCCTACATTCTTCTTGGACTGATTACATAGAGACTGGTTTTTAGAGACTAGATAATGAGTCTCTGTAAATTGTGTTTCTATTTTTTTAAAAAAATAATATTTATTAACAGTTTAGAGACTACAAAAGAAAGCAAGAAAATTAAACAAAACAATACAATACAAAAACAAAGACACTACATGACACTAACACTGAAACATTAAACTAACAAAACAAAACAGAAACAATTTAAAACACATTCAATAGTTTCAATATCTTAACTTTCATTCACTTGTTTCAACGACCTCCTCACACCTCCCTTTTTGTGTTCCACTTCAATTAACTGTTTCAGCAATTCCTTTCCATCTTCCACTGTTTTCTGTCCTGTAATTTTTCTTAACATGTTCTAATCTTATTTCCCCTCCCTTTAATACATTGATAATCTATTTGTACTTAGTTCCTTATAACATTTCTACTAAAGCCATATAACTTCATTCCAACATTTTTCTAGCATTCATTTATTTTACAGTATTTCTGTAAATAGTCTTTAAACTTTTTCCAGTCTTCTTCCACCAATTCTTCTCCCTGGTCTTGGATTCTGCCAGTCATTTCCGCCAGTTCCATATAGTCCATCAACTTCATCTGCCATTCTTCCCGGGTGGGTAAATCTTGTGTCTTCCAATACTTCGCGATGAGTATTCTTGCTGCTGTAGTTGCATACTGTAAATTGTGTTTCTAAAGGAACTTTTGTTACTGCCAAATGCCAATGTGTTTGCATTATTAAGTTTGTTATGAATCAAAAATCATTTTAACTTAGAACTTAATAATTATTTCACTATTAATATACTTCTTAATTGTATTTCAGTTCAACAATTACTTTGATAAAATACATATTGTGTTATGTGCAAATGGCTTTAGATACCTATTAGGTCCATAAATTTCCATCTAGCATATATATTCAACACAAAAAACAGCGACCATTTGTTGTTGACGAAGGACAGCTGGACATATAAAGGGCCCCATTACCTCCAGTAGCTTAGGGCCTCATCAAACCTAAATGCAGCCCTGATTTGGAGGGTGTGCAACCCACCAAGGAAGACAATAATGCAATAAAATTCATAGCAGTAACAATTAGTTTCACCTGTCTTCAAAATCCAATTAGAGGTTGATGGCAAGGAAAAAGATGGTGTTGAAAGAGAATTTCCTGGATGCCAAGATCCAGGTTTAGGGCACAAACTCTTTGGCGAGATGCCCCAGTGAGAAGCTGGCAAGGAGGACTTGAATGCAACAGCATTTGCTCTCTCCACCTGCAGATCCTGGCAACAGGTGGTTCACCTGTTCAACAGGTGATTGTGGATGTAGATCAGAGTCACTGTGAGAAGCGCCGGTTTAGAAGGTGGCTGCGTTCTGCGTCGTTTTGTGTGGCTTGCCCGGCCTGCGGAGAAATTCAGCTCCCCCCACCTGTAGCTCTCATGATTTTGTCGATAAGATTTGGAAGCAGACAGGCAGAGGCTGAATGGCTCCAGTGTTCAGCGGCTGGAATGTCTGAGCCCTCTGGCGAAACTCTTGGTCATCGTCCCAGCCATCAAGTTTCCACACCCTCCAAAATTTCTCCCAAAAAATCAGGATACAGTCATACCTTGGGTTACAGCCCAGCCGCTTCAGGTTGCGTTTTTTTCGGTTGCGGACTGCTGAAACCCGGAAGTACCAGAATGGGTTACTTCTGGGTTTCGGCAGTCGCGCATGCGCAGAAGCGCCGAATCGCAACCCACGTGTGAGCAAACGCTCAGACGTGGGTTGTGAACGCTGCAGGTTGCGAACATGCATCCCGCACGGATCACGTTTGCAACCCGAGCATCCACTGTACCCTTAACAACAACAACAACAACAACAATTTTATTATTTATACCCTTCCTGACTGGGCTGCCCCAGCCTCTCTGGTTGGCTTCCAACATAGATAAAAACATAGTAAAACGTTAAACATTTAAAAAACCTTCCCTAGACGGTTAAAAACCTTTAGATGACTTCCAAAGGTTGTCTAGTTACTTATCTCCTTGGCTCGGGGGTTGCATAACTCCACACCCTCCCAACATTTCTCGGAAGAAAATAGGGACGTCTTAAGGAAAAACAGGACATTCCAGGATCCAGTCAGAAATTGGGACGGCTTCTGTAAATCGGGGACTGTCACTGGACAATAGGGGCACTTGGAGTGTCTGCATTGTGTGTGTGTGTTTGGGTGTGTGCGCAGGAGAACATCCTGGTGGATTATTCCCCAAATCATCAACGGGGTCAATGGAGCTGCTTGGATTACTGTTTAATAGCTGTTCTTTGGGAGTTCTGTCTCGAACTGCACCCTTTCTCCTAGTCCCCACAATCTGTTTAACTCTTCCGTTGTTCTTCCTACTCCTCCTTTTTAAAAATAATTGATTTTGTTAACAACAAAAAATGTACAAACATAACCCCCCCCCAAAAAAAAAAGAAAAGGAAAGAATCAAAAATTTGGACCATGGAGTGTCATAGTCTGGAAAAACAAGTCCAAAGATGTAGTTCAGTTCCAAAGGCTTAATAAAGTATTAACTCATACAGGGATTCTCTTTACAAATAAGAAAGATGCGACAAAATAAATCCATTCTCCATCTGTGAGTGCCATCCTTATTGAGAATAAAGTTTCTACGGGGGTTTTAAATGAGTTTGACATTTGCATATACTGGTGGCACTGAATGACCGAGTGGCTCAAAGTTTGTTTAAGAAATGAAATCCACCCACACAGACGCATGCGATATCTGTGTGTGATTCAACCTCTGTCTTTTCAATTCTTTTAAGTGTAGGCGATACCTTTTCAAGAAGGGCAGTTTGCCAGAGCCTTGAAGACCAGCAGTCCAAACTATTAGGATTAAGGGTCTGTCAAGGGTTTGTTTCTTCAGATCAGTTTCACCCATCAATCATTTTTTAATTTATTTTATTTTTTTAAAAAGGCTCTTCTGCATTTCTGGGGCCTTAGGAGACAGGAATGCCCACGCGCCGTCCTTCCTTCTGCTATGAGCTAATTGCAAAACGCTTTCTGCCGAATATTCAATCTCTCTCCCCCCCACCTTTCAAGTTCCTCATCTGCAATTTTTGCAATTGGAAAGGTCTCGTAAGCAGAAACTCCCTCGCTCTTGACGGAAGCACAGTAGCCTTCAGTAAAAGGGGGCATGGATTGCTCAGACCCACTCAGACATTGCCAAAGGAGGAGGTGAAGCCCAGAGGTTGGTGCCACGGTGCCTTTTCCCCCTTAAAATAAATGTTGTTTGGGGGAATCTTAGGATGTGCTACCCTGGGGCTCGAGGGATGTTTGGGGCAAGTTTGTTTGCACGCTTCTGTTCAAGGTAGGCTTTTCTTCCTGGTGGGTATTAGAGCTGGCATGATCTTCGGACTGAAAATGTGTAAAAGAGGGCATGGGCAGGAAAATCTCAACAGCTGGGAAGCGTCTTTGACCCGTGTTGCTTTGGGCAAATTCCTAAGGAATATCCTGGGCTTTCTCTTCTGGCACCTCCGTTTTGGTTCATAATATGTGGAACTTGGCAGACGGGTAAGAGCCTTGGGTGGAGAAGGTTCGTTCGCCCGCTTCTCCAGACTGTTTGCCCGAGAGAGCAGCTGCCAGTCAGAGTAGGCATACTGAGCTAAACAGGCCAAAGGTTTGACTTGATATAATGCAGGTTCCTGTGTTGCCTGTTGAAAGAAAAGCTGGCTTTTTGCAGCTGATTTTGCTACCCTGGAAATTCCTTGCCTGATTCACTCACATAGGAAACGCTGGATGAAATTTGTCGCAATGTACTTTAGACAGAATGGTTTACTTGAGATGAAATTTGTCGCAGGGTTCTGTTTGGGCCAGGAAGTTTGCCCCCTGCACTCCTCGTGATCTTGGGTGCTTTCCTCCCACTGGGGAGCGTGACAAATATGGGACAGGCTTTCAAGCGGCGTGGAACTAGATTTTTGCAAAACTCTGCTTTGGGGAGACTCTGTTATTTGTTGTCGTCTCCCAGTGAAATTTGCTTTTTCTCTATTTTGGTTGCTTCTGCATTGTGGGAGTATTTTCACTTTCTGCTGCAGCGCGTGTGTGCTCTGGAAGCCCGTTCCCCCACCCCCACCCCCCGGTGCCATCTGGCGTGTCTTAGCACACGGCACAGCTCTGAATTGTGTGGGCTGTTCTGTGAACAGAAGGACAGAAGGAGCATCTCCAGTCCTGTTCTCACAGGGGCCAACCAGATTCCCATAAGCGGGATTCGAACACAGGAGCAACTCTCCCCTCCTTCATTTTCCAGCAACTGGCATTCAGATGCACCCCATAGCCATGGTGACTACTAGCTGTCCACTCAACTTTGAAAGCCATCTAGGTCACTTGTTGAATCCTGACAAGACAGAAGTACTGTTTTTGGGGAACAGGGGACAGGCGGGTGTGGAGGACTCCCTGGTCCTGAATGGCGTAACTGTGCCCCCGAAGGACCAGGTGTGCAGCCTGGGAGTCATTTTGGACTCACATCTGTCCATGGAGGTGCAGGTCAAATCTGTGTCCAGGGCAGCTGTCTACCAGCTCCATCTGGTACGCAGGATGAGACCCTTCCTGCCCACAGACTGTCTTGCCAGAGTGGTGCATGCTCTGGTTATCTTCCGCTTGGACTACTGCAATGCACTCTACGTGGGGCTACCTTTGAAGGTGACCCGGAAACTACAACTAATCCAGAATGCAGCAGCTAGACTGGTGACTGGGAGCGGCCGCCGAGACCACATAACATGGGTCCTGAAAGACCTACACTGGCTCCCAGTACGTTTCCGAGCACAATTCAAAGTGTTGGTGCTGACCTTGAAAGCCCTAAATAGCCTCAGTCCTGTATCCCTGAAGGAGCGTCTCCACCCCCATCGTCCAGCCCTGAGATCCAGCACCGAGGGCCTTCTGGCGGTTATTGTATTTTAGTGTTCTGTTGGAAGCTGCCCAAAGTGGCTGGGGAAACCCAGCCAGATGGGCGGGGTATAAATATATTGTTGTTGTTGTTGTTCTTATCCTCCTTCTGTGGGAGTGAGTTCCATAGGTTCTCTCTCTGCTGTGTGAAGAAAGACTTTCTTTCATTTGTTCCAAATCTTCCAACGTTTAGCTTTGTTGGAGATCCATGAGTTCTAATGTTATTAGCGAGGGAGAAAAAGTCTCTCTCTTCACTGTGCAATGCAACACAGAGGCTAGCAGGCTTGTTGTGGGAGCCTCAGGACGGTCGTCCCCTGTTGTCCATCGCCAGAAGTTGGAACCAGTGCCGGATTTACATATAAGCTGAACAAGCTATAACTTAGGGCCCCACTCTCTTGCCCCCTCAAAAAAAAATTAAAGAAAGAAAACCTGGATGTACATTTCCAAAATATAAGATAAAAAACAAATAAAATAAAACCTACATACAGCAACAGAGTTTTGTGTTGTGTAGGCTCCTAGGATGTAAGTCATGGGCCCCGCCTGCTAGCCTGTTCCCTAAAATATCACTGGCTTGCTCATTTCTATATATAGGGTGCCTACATTCTGCATGGACTGGTTGCAGTGCAACATGGGCAAATGGCTTTAGGTACCTATTAGGTCCATAAGTTACCATATAGCATCTATTCAAGACAAAAAACAGCGACCATTTGTTGCTGACAAAGGACAGCTGGACATATAAAGGGCCCCATTACCTTGTTTGAGGCTGAGGGCCTCATCAAAGCTGAATCCGGCCCTGGTTGGGACCCAGAGGTATACCGCTCTCAGCTCTGGAGGCTCCGTTTGGTTAAGAGCCACTGACGTACCTTCTCTTTATTTACTTTGAAAAATGTTCCCAATCCCTCTTCTTAAAAGTACTCAGAGCTGGGTTTGGCAAACTGCCCTTCTCGAAAAGATATCTCACAAACTAAGCACATCGAAAGCACATATAATAGCGACAATTTTTAAAAATGGCATGATTTTATTTCTCAGGCAAATATTCAGGCAGGTGGTTGCTCAGTGCTACTTCTTCTTTGCCAGACATCACTTTACAAACTTCCACCATGTGGCCTGTTCCTCACCTTTAACCTGAAAAGTCCGAGATGCTGCAACCTTTCTTCACCCCCTTTTTCTGAAGTGGAATCTGCACACATAAAAAAACCATTGTGAAAATGCTTTTTTTTAAAAAAAGCGTTTTTAAAAAGACGGTTGAATTTTCCGTAAGGCTCACCATCGCCATCTACTGTCACATTGCATATTGCCCTGAAAACACACTTAAAATATTTTATTTGCAGCTGTATAGCTGAGTCCCAAGTCTTAAGATATCCTTTTTTAGGTGAGGCAACCAGAGCTGCACCCAGTATCCCAAATGTGGGAAAAACCCAGGAGCCTAATTGCTGGCATCTTTTCTCTCTCTCTCTCTCTCTCTCAGCGAGGCTGCTGAGCGGATTAACGCCTGAGCAACAAGGCAGCATTTTTTATGCTGCAGCTTTCCTCCAGCGTTGCAACGTCTTGCCTCCAAAAGACTCAGCAGTCAGGGTCTGCTTGCCGCACATTTGCGGAAAGCGCTGGAGCTTTGTCGGGGAGAAAGGCAGTTGTGTGGACTAGGCGCTCCTGTTTGCTGTCATTGAGTTGGGCTGCTGGGCTTCCGCTTCCTTCTTGAGTTCGCTGTTTCAGCCACAGAGAAGAATCACACATGGAGCAGCTTGCGGTTAGCAAGTAGAAGAGGGAGACTCTGTTTTGCGTACATTTTAAAGCCGCCTTTGGCAGCCTGGTGTTCTCCATGACACCTCCATGAGAGGTTCAGAGGGTGGCAACACGAGAATGGGGCCTTTTCTGCAGTGGCTCCCCGTTGGTGGGATGCTTGTCTGGTGCCTTCATTATATACATTTAGGCGCCAGGCAAAAATGTTCTCTTCAGCCAGGCCTGTGACTGGTTAAAGTCCGGTACCCTTTTTAATGTGCAGACAGATCACAGAATCATCGTCTTCTTGGGCGATCCCTCGTAGTCGAGTAAGATTGTCTTCCATGAACACGGTTTTAACAATGAGTCTGTAAGCGACTGTGGAGGCCAATTCTGGATCCACACGTCCTTCCACAGTGGGGACATTGGTTTCCGGGCGGGAGTTGATCACGGTGTGGATTTGCCAAGTGTGCCTTCCTCTTAGCACGTTTCTCCCTTGCATCCTGAGTTTGAGTGTCTTCAAAGCCCATGACACCTTTGGGAAAGGCTGTTCTCCAATTGGAGCACTCGCAGGCCAGTGTTTCCCAATTGTCAGTGTTTATACTACATTTTTAAATATTTGCCTTGAGACAGTCTTTAAATCTCTTTTATTAACCACCAGCATTACGCTTTCCATTTTCAAGTTTGGAATGGAGTAGTTACAGAATCATAGACCACAACTGTCTTCTGGTCCAGCTCCCTGCAAATGCTGGAATCTTTTTGGTCCACCCTTGGGCTCAAGCCCACGACCGAGAGATGAAGAGTCTCATGCTCTACCAACTGAGCTATTGTGGGAAGGGGGATTATTGGTTTGCTTTTGCTTTTATTACGAAATTTGAGTTTCTGATATTGTAATTTCGTGTTGTGAACCGCACTGAGATCCACGGGCAAAGGGCTGGTGAAGCAGTGGCTTCAAGTTACAAGAAACGAGTGGGAAAAACTGTGGACTAAAACAATTAAATTCACAGCATGTGTGTCACTCAAAGAAAATATATTTAAGATGATGTACTGATGGTATATCACACCTGCCAAACTTGCTAAAATGTATAGAAATCAAGACAAAAATTGTTGGAAGAGGGTAATTTCCTCCATATGTGGTGGACTTGCTCCAAAGTGAAAGCCTTCTGGGATATAATATATAATGTGTTTTAAAAGGTTTTGAAATATAACTTCAATAAAAAACCAGAGGCATTTTTATTAGGTTTAATTGATGAGGAAATACACAAAAGAGATGTAAACATGTTTATGTATGCCACAACGACTGCAAGGACACTTCTGACTCAGAAATGGAAGCAGCAGGAACTCCCAACACTGGAAGATTGGCAGGTCAAGATGGTGGAGTACGTAGAGATGGCTAAGTTGACGGGGAAGATCCGGAATCAGCGTGACGAACTGTTTCAAAAGGACCGGAACAAATTTATATTTTATATGAAAGAAAATTGTAAACATTTGAAAACGTTTGTAGGTCTGAATTGAAGTGTTTTGTAATGTAAATATAAGGAACTAATTTGCCGATAGTAAGGTGAAATATTATAATTTGACAAAGGGTAAATAAGTGATTATAGAAATGCGAAGAATATGGAAAAGTATGTGGAAGTCAGAAAGAGGGAGGGAAGGAGGTCGATGCTCTTACAGAGTAATATATAAAGTCATAGAATTATGTAACAAAATGTGAATATGATTTAAGTGGAAAATCCAATAAAAATAATTTAAAAGGAAAAAAAAGAAACGAGATTCCAACTGAACTTCAGAAGAAGAACTTTCTGACAGTGAGAGCCGTTTGACAGTGGAATGGACTTTCTCGGGAGGTGATGGACTCTCCTTCCTTGGAGGTTTCTAAGCAGAGGCTGGATGGCCATCGGTCATGGATGATCTAGCTGAGATCAGACTACATGACCTGCTTGTCGGTTTCCCATAATGGGAATTTGTTTGGCCACGGTGAGAACATGATGCTGGACTACCGTATTTTTTGCTCTATAAGACTCACTTTTTCCCTCCAAAAACGTAAGGGGAAAATGTGTGTGCGTCTTATGGAGCAAATGCAGGCTGCGCAGCTATCCCAGAAACCAGAACAGCAAGAGGGATTGCTGCTTTTGCTGCGCAGTGATCCCTCTTGCTGTTCTGGCTTCTGAGACTCAGAATATTTTTTTTCTTGTTTTCCTCCTCCAAAAACTAGGTGCACCTTGTGGTCTGGTGCGTCTTATAGAGCGGAAAATACGGTAAATGCCTACTGCACCCTGCCCCAACCTGGTGCCCTTCTGACATCACGGACTACAACTCCCATCAGGCACAGCATCATATGTCCGTGCTGGCTGGGGTTGATGGGTGTTGTAGTCTGAAACATCTGGAAGGCAAGCTGACTGGGGAAGCCTGCTTTAATGAGCCATAAGATTGCTACAATACAGTGGTGCCTTGGTTCTCAAACGCCTTGGTACTCAAACAACTTGGAACCCAAACACTGCAAACCCGGAAGTGTTTGCAAACATGCTCCGTTTTGAGTGTTACTCTGCTTTTGCTATTTATTTTGCGTTTGTGTTTTTGTGACTCTCTTTTGTTTGTTTTTGTGACTGTGTGGAACCCAGTTCAGCTACTGATTGATTGATTGTGTGACTGCAGTTCAGTGGTACCTCTGGTTGCGAACGGGATCCGTTCCGGAGGCCCGTTCGCAACATGAAAAGAGCGCAACCCGCAGCGGCATGTCTGCGCACTCGTGGGTTGCGATTCGCTGCTTCTGCGCATACGTGTGACATCATCTTGCGCTTCTGCGCATGCGCGAGTGGCGAAACCCGGAAGTAACCCTTTCCAGTACTTCCGGGTCACCGCGGGACGTAACCTCAGAGAATGTAACATGAAGCAAACGTAATATGATGTATGACTGTATATTGTCTATTGCTTTCATTTTATGGATCAATGCCTTAAACTTATGAGCATTTTATGGATCAATGGTCTCGTTAGAAAGTAGAATTCAAATTGCTGTTTTAGGGGTTGTTTTAAAAAGTCTGGAATGGATTAATCCATTTTGCGTTACTTTCTATGGGAAAGCGCGCCTTGGTTTTGGAACGCTTTGGTTTTGGAACGGACTTATGGAATGGGTTAAGATTGAGAACCATCTCCCCTTCCTTTCTCTCTTTTTCTGACTGATGATGAGCAATGTCCGCCGACCAACTAGGGGAACAGCAGGCTAAGCATCTGCTGAAATAATATTACTGGTTGGAGGAAGAGTGTGCAGGCTGGCTTGCCATAGTCTGCCACACGGTCGATATCCCTCATGGAGTTGCACGAAGAAGCACCATTCGTTTTTGTCTTTGGCGGGTGGGTTTTGCTCACGCTAATTTCACTCGCGCAAATTTGGCAAGACCGGCTTTGTGAAACGCTATTGCACGCTTGGAGGAACGTGCCGAGTGGTCAGCTAGGCCTTAAATCCGCAGCAGTCAATATAAGCTTTTTTAAAAATGGCATGATATCTGCTGGAGGGGCAACCCCCCCAACCTATACATAAATTCCTGCAACGAGGTGTACAGTTATTTTAGGACAGTGTGGTGTAGTGGTTAGAGTGCCATTCTAGGATCTGGGAGACCAGGGTTCAAATCCCCTCCCCACTCAGCCATGATGCTCATTGGGTGTCCTTAAGGGGTGGGGGCTGTCACTCACTCTCACTGTACCCTACCTCACAGAGTTGTTGTGCGGATACATGACTAAGTGGGGGAGTACCATGGTTTGCCACCTTGAGCTCCTTGGAGATATACCGTATTTTTCGCCCTATAGGATGCACCGGCCCATAGGACGCACCTAGAGTTTTTTTTTTGGGGGGGAAATAAAGGGAAAAAAAATATTCCCCCCCTCCAGGCACGGGGCTGGGGCGGGGGAAGCCGGAGCTTCCCCCGACCCTAGCCCCCAGAACGGGTCGGAGAGCGATGGCGAAGGTGCGCGCAGCTTTGGCATCGTTCTGGGAGCTTGCCGGGCTGGGGGGATAGCTTCCTGAAGCCTGGAGAGCGAGAGGGGTCGGTGCGCACCGACCCCTCTCGCTCTCCAGGCTTCAGCGAAAGCCTGCATTCGCCCCATAGGACGCACACACATTTCCCCTTCATTTTTGGAGGGGAAAAAGTGTGTCCTATAGGGCGAAAAATACGGTAAATTCAGCCCAGTAAAACAAAGTAAAATAAAATAGGCAACCTAACGAAACTTGTACACGATTACAGCACATGAGAAAACAGTTAAAAGTTCTGGGATAGTGTGATAGGAATTTTATGGTCTTAGATATATGTTAAATGTTCATAAGTGTACCAACCAAGCACGTACATAAATCAGCACAGGAAGACTCACCTGGAACCATTTTGATTCCTAAACTGAGCCAACGTTTTCTCTGCAAGGTCAAAGTGGGAAACCTCCCCATTGTCTTTTCCTTCACAAATCCTGTCTTAAGGGTATGTCTGTGTTTGAATAGGGTTCCTTCCAGTAGCACCTTAAAGACCAACTAAGTCAGTTCTGAAGAAGTGTGCATGCACACGAAAGCTCATACCAAGAACTGACTTAGTTGGTCTTTAAGGTGCTACTGGAAGGATTTTTTTTTTGTTTTGACTATGGCAGACCAACACGGCTACCTATCTGTATTTGAATAGGGTGTGAGCCTGTGACCTGGCCCAGGAACTAAGTATTTATCACTACAGAAGAATGGCCAGGCTCCCCAGGCGATCCAATCAAGTAATCTGCCAGACAGGAGATAAACAGGGACAGGAGAAAACAACATTCAAATTTCTGTTTACACCGCCTTTTCTGTGATGTAGGGGTGATGTATCTGAGGGGTCTTAGGTTACACCTCTTCTGTGATGTATGTATGATGTTTCTGGGGGTGGTCTTGATCTACAGGATGGCAATTTCAAAAGTCTTTATAAGGCCTTGCACACCATTTTTCTGGGTTCCTCCTCTTCTCCTGCGGGTGAGGGGAGCACCCTGTTGCAACAGATCAATAAAGATCAGGCTTACTAGCTGCTTTGCTTCTCAATATTCTCTGGTTGGCCTCTGTTATTCTCTCCTACCAATAGGGAACCTAGGAAAGGAAACTGTATGGGCTCTTGGATACCCCATAAGGGAAAAGGGCAATTTTTGTATACAACAATAGCTCAGTCGGTAGAGCATGAGAGTCATCATCTCAGGGTCTTGGGTTCAAGCTCCACATTGGGCAAAAAGATTCCTGCATTTCAGGGGGTTGGACTAGATGCCCATAAGTGTCTCTTCCAGCTATGAGCCCATCAGGACTTACTCAGTTAAAATATACAGTATAATTAGCCAGCTGAAAAGCATAACCCAGCAGGCTGCACACCATGTGCTCAGGACTTTTGTAGCCCTGGGCATCTACTGATGGCACGCTTGACGTGCTCTGGAGGCCTCTGCGGCTGCCCAGGGCTGTCCTGCCCTTGCTGGGGACCAAGATGTGGTCCTCCTGTATTTGGTGCCCACACCCTGAAATGTTCTCTCTGATGTTCTCTCTATCTCTCTCTGCTTATTTGCTCAACACTCCCTTGCTTTAGATATTGGGAAAACCATTAACTTAACAGTGTGCGAAGAACTATGGAGAAAGAACTGGAAATTTACAAGCCTCTGAAGTTTTGAGGGAAAACCTAATCAAGATGTTTTCTAGATGGTCCTTAACACCTACCAAAATAGCTAAAATGTATAAGACGAAAACAAATCTGTGCTGGAAGTGTGGTAAAACAGAGGGGACACTTCTACATGTTTGTTTGTTTTTTATTAGCAATTTTTTAATTTAGTTACAATTCCAATAAACAATACCATATGACATATCTTTTAACATAATCTTCATAACTTCTTTGGACTCCCTCACATCTCCCGCTCCTGCGTTCCTAGCCAAGAAGGTTTTTCCAGCAAATTTATCCCCTTATTTCGATTCTTATTATCTAATTTTCCAATATTATATCTCCAATTTTTAATATCCATTGCTCAAATCTTAAAGAATTAAATATAACTTAAAAATTTTCCAAAAATTTGTCTTTTCTTAAATTTAACTTATCTTCATATATCACTTCCTCTATCTCAATGGTGCCCAATTGTTTACATTCTAGCATCCTCCTTAACATTCATATAATTTACAATATTTTTGTAGATAGATCTTAAATTTCTTCCAATCTTCTTCCAACGTCTCTTCTCCCAGGTCTCGGATTCTGCCAGTCATTTCAGCCAATTCCATATAGTCTATCAGTTGCATCTGCCATTCTTCCAGTGTGGGTAAATCTTGGGTTTTCCAATGCTTGGCGACAAGTATCCTTGCTGCTGTTGTTGCATACATAAAAAATGTTTGGTCCTTCTTTAACACCTTCTGGCTGACAATGCCCAGAAGGAAGGCCTCTGGTTTCTTAGGGAAGGTATACTTGAATACCTTTTTCAGCTCATTATATATCATTTCCCAGAAAGCCTTCACTCTAGGGCAAGTCCACCAGAGGTGAAAGAATGTTCCTTCATTTTCTTTACATTTCCAACATTTGTTATCAGACAAGTGGTATATTTTTGCAAGTTTGACTGGGGTCATATACCATCTATATATCATTTTCATAACATTTTCTTTCAAAGCATTACATGCAGTAAAATTCAGCCCAGTAGTCCACAACCTCTCCCAGTCCTCAAACATGATGTTATACCCAATGTCCTGTGCCCACTTTATCATTGCTGATTTGACCGTTTCATCTTGTGTATTCCATTTTAACAGCAAGTTATACATTCTTGAAAGTACCTTAGTCTTAGGCTCTAACAATTCCGTTTCTAACTTCGATTTTTCCACCTGGAATCCTAACTTTTTATCAAGTTTAAAAACTTCTTTAATCTGAGCGTAGTGTAACCAATCTTGCACTTTGTCTTTCATTTTCTCCTGACTCTGCAGTTTCCAGTTATCTCCATCTTTTTCTAAAACTTCTACATGTTTGGTGGACCTGTGAAAAAAATCAAAAGCTTCTTAAAGTTTAAGAAAAATACAGAAGCTTTTCTACTAGGGATAACGGACACAGGTATAGCAAGAGAAGATCGGAAAATATTCCTCTTTGCCACAGGAGCGGCAAGGATCCTAATTGCCAAAAACTGGGGAAAAGGAACTGTGCCAACAAAAAAGGAATGCCAAGACAATCTGTTAGAGTGTATTGAACTGGCTAGAGTAACAGAGGCCCTGAGAGATCACACTAGACAAGAGTTTCAAAAAGCATGGGGGAAATGCAAAGAATACTTCGCAAAACAGTGCCCTAAAATACATACCTGGACTTGTTTCGCTTAATGTCTGCAGGAGACTTTGTGGATATTTAAGTTATAATTAGAAAATTCTTAATAATTATTCATAAAGGAAACAGTTTATAAGAAGTAAATAAGGAGGCCAGATACAGGATAAAGGAAGTCTTATATTTGGTTGTTTGTACAGTGGTACCTCGGGTTACAGATGCTTCAGGTTACAGGCTCCGCTAACACAGAAATAGTACCTCGGGTTAAGAACTTTGCTTCAGGATGAGAACAGAAATCGCACAGCGGCAGCAGGAGGCCCCATTAGCTAAAGTGGTGCTTCAGGTTAAGAACGGTTTCAGGTTAAGAACAGACCTCCAGAACGAATTAAGTTCTTAACCTGAGGTATTGTTGTATGTTATGCTCACTGTATGTTATGTTCACGTTTAATAAGGGTGGATTTCTGTATTGTGTTATGTTCTTCTTCTTCTTCTTCTCCTCCTCTAGAAGAGATGCTGCAAGAATTTCTAAGTCTCTTACAAAAGCGGTTAATGCCCGTTGCCTAATCCTGGGCAGGAATGCATTTTGCAAGGACTTGGTGGGGATTTGTGACTGGGGTAGAGATGCCAGTCATGGCTAAGGCAGGAAGAGGAAGAAGAGGAGGAAAATGCTGGATCTCTCTCTCTCCCCCCTCTTTCTTTCTTTCTTTCTTTCTTTCTTTCTTTCTTTCTTTCTTTCTCTGCAGCTTTTGTGGGGCCCTGTAATGCAGTTGGTCTTTGGGAGACCAGAGGGAAATGCAATCTAAAAAACACACGACACAAAAGGAAAATGGATTGTCAGGGAGAAGGAAATAAGAAAACTCAGGCGCAAGCTCATAGTCGTTAAAGGTAAAGGTACCCCTGACCGTTAGGTCCAGTCGGGGCCGACTCTGGGGTTGCAGTGCTCATCTCGCTTTACTGGCCGAGGGAGCCGGCGTACAGCTTCCGGGTCATGTGGCCAGCATGACTAAGCCACTTCTGGAGAACCAGAGCAGCGCATGGAAACGCCGTTTACCTTCCCGCCGGAACGGTACCTATTTATCTACTTGCACTTTGACGTGCTTTTGAACTGCTAGGTGGGCAGGAGCAGAGACCGAGCAACAGGAGCTCACCCCGTCGCGGGGATTCGAACCACCGACCTTCTGATCAGCAAGTCCTAGGCTCTGTGATTTAACCCACAGCGCCACCCATGTAGTCGTTAGCGTACCCTTTGAATACTTATTTAGGTCACGATGACTGCAGTCTTATCGCGTGTTTACCCGGGAGTAAGTCTCCTTGAGCTGAATGGCCCCCGCTTCTGAGTGGGGACATAAGGATTGTTTGTGCGTATAAAGTTTGTGCTGTGAACTGCCTGGGGTTATGTTTGCTTTCCGTTGCTGCATTAAAACGACCAGAAGCTCCCTTTGATAGTGTAGATGGTTTCACAATCTTATCATGACCGTTTCTGCAACTCGAATGCTTCTGAGCAGTAAAAGATGCAGATTTTGCACACGCGGAGATGAGCTTGTGGCTGTGACTCACCCTGTGTGTTCCCCGGACTGTCCCGGGTCCTTGGGTGACGTACGAGGAGTGTGAGAAAGAGAGGAAGAAGGAGCCCAGGGTGATGCGAGAACGACACAGCCCTTGCCACGACTGCGGCAAGTGGAGACCCTGTGACGGTGAGCCATCCGTTCCGCCGACATCGTCCTGGGACTCTCTGGCGTGATGTGCAAATTGGAAGACGGTGGTCTGTGATGAACGAACAAACTGAAATTAGAAAATATGGGTGGGAGAGGATATTGATAAGAAGGATCAGAAATTGTTCCTATACAAAACAGCAGCGGCGAGATTACTGCTGGATCAGGTGTGGAAACAACAACAATTGCCACCAGTAGAAGAGTGGCAGTACAAGGTCATGGAATATGTGGAAATAGCCAAATTATAGAATCCTAGAATCCTAGAATCATAGAGTTGGAAGAGACCACCAGGGCCATCAAGTCCAACCCCCTGCCAAGCAGGAAACACCATCAGAGCACTCCTGACATATGGTTGTCAAGCCTCTGCTTAAAGACCTCCAAAGAAGGAGACTCCCCCACACTCCTTGGCAGCAAAGTCCACTGTCGAACAGCTCTTACTGTCAGGAAGTTCTTCCTAATGTTTAGGTGGAATCTTCTTTCTTGTAGTTTGGATCCATTGCTCCGTGTCCGCTTCTCTGGAGCAGCAGAAAACAACCTTTCTCCCTCCTCTATGTGACATCCTTTTATATATTTGAACATGGCTATCATATCACCCCTTAACCTCCTCTTCTCCAGGCTAAACATGCCCAGCTCCCTTAGCCGTTCCTCATAAGGCATCGTTTCCAGGCCTTTGACCATTTTGGTTGCCCTCCTCTGGACACGTTCCAGTTTGTCAGTCTCCTTCTTGAACTGTGGTGCCCAGAACTGGACACAGTACTCCAGGTGAGGTCTGACCAGAGCAGAATACAGTGGCACTATTACTTCCCTTGATCTAGATGCAATACTCCTATTGATGCAGCCCAGAATTGCATTGGCTTTCTTAGCTGCCGCGTCACACTGTTGGCTCATGTCAAGTTTGTGGTCAACCAAGACCCCTAGATCCTTTTCACATGTACTGCTGTCAAGCCAGGTGTCACCCATCTTGTATTTGTGCCTCTCATTTTTTTTTGCCCAAGTGCAATACTTTACATTTCTCCCTGTTAAAATTCATCTTGTTTGTTTTGGCCCAGTTCTCTAATCTGTCAAGGTCGTTTTGAAGTGTGATCCTGTCCTCTGGGGTGTTAGCCACCCCTCCCAGTTTGGTGTCATCTGCAAATTTGATCAGGATGCCCTTGAGTCCATCATCCAAGTCGTTGATAAAGATGTTGAATAAGACCGGGCCCAAGACAGAACCCTGTGGCACCCCACTAGTCACTCTTCTCCTGGATGAAGAGGAACCATTAATGAGCACCCTTTGGGTTCAGTCAGTCAGCCAGTTACAAATCCACTGAGTGGTAGCATAGTCAAGACCGCATTTTACCAGCTTCTTTACAAGAATATCATGGGGCACCTTGTCAAATGCCTTGCTGAAATGAAGGTAGGCTACATCCACTGCATTCCCTTCATCTACCAGGCTTGTAATTCTGTCAAAAAACAAGATCAGGTTAGTCTGACATGACTTATTTTTCAGAAATCCATGCTGACTATTGGTGATCACAGCATTCCTTTCTAGGTGCTCACAGACTGTTTGCTTAATGATCTGCTCCAGAATCTTCCCTGGTATTGATGTCAGACTGACTGGGCGGTAATTATTTGGGTCCTCTCTTTTCCCCTTTTTGAAAATAGGGACAACATTTGCCCTCCTCCAGTCTGCCGGGACTTCGCCTCTTCTCCAGGAATTCTCAAAGATGACTGCCAGTGGTTCTGAGATCACATCTGCCAGTTCTTTTAATACTCTTGGATGCAGTTCATCTGGCCCTGGAGACTTGAATACATCTAGACTAGCCAAGTATTCTTGTAACCCTGCCCCTTCTGACCTTTGCACAGGGAGAACAGCAAATCAGCCACAAGAAACACACACAAGAAAGCCCTTTTAACGGGGGAAATTAACAGGGGAAATTCAACAACAGGGCAATGAAACCTTTCAGAAAGAATGGGGAAAGCATCATCTGCCATGGATGCTTGAGTTGTGATTCCTGCAGTGCAGCGGGTTGGACTAGATGACCCCTGAGGCCCCTTCCAACTCTTATGAGTCTATGAACCCATTGGTTCAGGTCCTCCCCTCTGGAGCAGCAGAAAACTAGCTTGCCAGCGCATCACTCTGATGTTCAGCTGCCCATATGCTCCTGGACCAAGTTCAAATTTCTTCTATTATTTTACAAGGCCCTTAACAACTTGGGTCCAGGATCTCTCAGGGACTGCCTGATCCCTTATATCTTTGCCCTCTCGCTGGGGTGTCTACTGAAAACTCAAAAATAAATAAATCCAACAGGCATTTTAAATGCATTCTGATTTTACAGTTTTAACTGATATCGGTTTATTTGTTGTTTAGTCGTTTAGTCGTGTCCGACTCTTCGTGACCCCCTGGACCAGAGCAGGCCAGGCACTCCTGTCTTCCACTGCCTCCCACAGTTTGGTCAAACTCATGCTGGTAGCTTCGAGAACACTGTCCCACCATCTCGTCCTTTGTCGTCCCCTTCTCCTTGTGTCCTCCATCTTTCCCAACATCAGGGTCTTTTCCAGGGAGTCTTCTCTTCTCATGAGGTGGCCAAAGTATTGGAGCCTCAGCTTCCAGATCTGTCCTTCCAGTGAGCACTCAGGGCTGATTTCCTTCAGAATGGAGAGGTTTGTTCTTCTTGCAGTCCATGGGACTCTCAAGAGTCTCCTCCAGCACCAGAATTCAAAAGCATCAATTCTTCGGCGATCAGCCTTCTTGATGGTCCAGCTCTCACTTCCATACATCACTACTGGGAAAACCAGAGCTTTAACTATACGGACCTTTGTTGGCAAGGTGATGTCTCTGCTTTTTAAGATGCTATCGGTTTATTACTCAGCGCCTAAAAGCCACAGATGTGATGCAGCTGCAAAAATGGAGAGTGCAGTTCTTTAATTCAGTAGGAAGTTGTAGCATTTCTGGTAGATGTTCGAAGGGACCTGAGGCAATTTTAGGTCCTGCTCTTCAAATGGAGGACAGTATACAAATTTAATAATGTTGGACAAACTTGGAAGCCTGATTTAATGTACTAATTAGTTTTAAATTTCTTCTGTCCTTCAAGCTGAGGAGGAGCCAAACACCTGCAGTTGTTTCTGTACCGTAATGTACCCTTGTGCCTCTGCGCTTAATACCTTTTTAACGAAGCTTTCCTTTTCTTATAGAATAAACTTACCTTGGAACTAAATTTAGCTGCGGCTAATGAGGGTTTAACAGCTACAGGAGTGTTGAAAAGATGCTAGGTCATTTTCTGCCTCCAGCAGCGCCGTGTCCTTGTTTGAGTTTTCCATGTAGAATCATAGAGATGTACAGCTGGAAAGGGAACCTCAGGGACCATCTAGTCCAACCCCCTGCGATGCAGGAACCGCTGCTCAAGCGGAGACTGAACGAGGGCCCAGTCGGAGGTGGAGCAGTTCCTCTTGGTTGACTCAGCTGTTCTGCTTCCGCTAGTAACTTCTGGGAGAAGGCGTTTCCTGGGAGAGGACGGGGGTTTGGAGTGTGTGTGTGTTTTTCAAAATGAAGTGTTCTGCTCTGGAAAGACAGCTGGATTTCTCCTAGAGCGGTTTAGCGTTGGGAAAGAATCTCTAGCCGCAAAGCAGCATGATGGGCCATTGGTATGTGAACGTTTTCAGGAAGCTTAAATTAGCTGAGTTGGGCTATTTTTACCCGTTTCTTGTTTACCAACAACCCAGAGAGAAATGTCAGCCTTATGATGCGATCTGGGGAGGGTGATCTCCTTCCCTTTTCCAGTTTTACTAGACTGGGGCAAACTGCAGCCCTTGCTTTCTGGAAACCGCAGGAAGGGGGAGGGCTCCTGTGTTCGAATCCTGCTCACCGATTTCCCGCAGGCATCAGGTCAGCCCCAGTGAGAGCAGGATGTCATTGGCTCGATCCAGCCGGCTCTTCCTAGTTTCTGATATTCTGGGTGTTGGGAGATTCAGCACAGGTAAAAGGAAGCCCTTCTTTGTGTAGCTTGTCGTTAAACTGTGGAACTCCCTCCCACAAGGGACAGGGATGGGCAGAAACCCAGATGGCAGCTTCCAGGAAGAGAGAGAGCACAATTGATGGCCGCTAGCCATGGTAAGAGGCAATGATGCTTCTGAACAGGAGGGCAGAGAATTGCCCTTGTGCTCGGATCCTGCGTGCAGGTTTCACACAAGAAGACCAGGACGCCCGGCTGGATGGGTCATTGGCCACCGAGTCTAGTAGCCCTCAAGAGCCCTCTCCTGCATGCATTTGTCGAATCTTCTTCTAAAGCCATCTATTGCGGCCATCACTGTGGAAGGGAGTTCCGTAGGTTAACCATGTGCCGCGGTGCCCAAATACTGTGTATCAGTTCAGCAAAGCAATGAGCAGTCCAAATGGACGTCTCTGTTCAATAACCCACAGTCCCAATACTATAAAGCAGTAGAATTCTAGAACTGTAGAGTTGGAAGGGACTCCCAAGGATTATCTAGACCTCCCCCCTGCAGTGCAGGAATCTAACCAGCTGAGTATGTTTTGGACAGTGTCAGGGCCGGATTGAGGTTTGATGAGGCCCTAAGTTGCTGAAGGTCATGGGGCCCTTTATATGTCCAGCTGTCCTTTCTCAACAACAAACTGTTGCTGTTTTTTGTGTTGAATATATGCTAGATGGTAATTTATAGACCTAATAGGTATCTAAAGCCATTTGCACATAGCACAATATGTATTTTATCAAAGTAATTGTTGAACTGAAATACATTTAAGAAGTATATTAATAGTGAAATACAATTAAAAAGAAGTATATTAACTGTGAAATAATTATTAAGCTCTAACTTAAAATGATTTTTTATTCATAACAAACTTAATAATGTAAACACATTGGCATTTGGCAATAACAAAGTTCCTTTAGAAACACAGTTAACAGACACTCATAATCTAGTCTCTAAAAACCAGTCTCTGTGCAACCAGTCCATGCAGAATGTAGGCACCCTATATATAGAAAGGAGAAAACCAGTGATATTTTAGGGAGCAGGCTAGCAGGCGGGGCCCAGGACTTACGTCACAGGAGCCTACACAACACAAAACACTGTGGCTGTATGTAGGTTTTATTTTATTTGTTTTTTATCTTATACAGTGGTACCTCGGGTTACATACGCTTCAGGTTACAGACGCTTCAGGTTACAGACTCCGCTAACCCAGAAATATTGCTTCAGGTTAAGAACGTTGCTTCAGGATGAGAACAGAAATTGTGCTCCGGCGGCGCGGCAGCAGCAGGAGGCCCCATTAGCTAAAATGGTGCTTCAGGTTAAGAACAGTTTCAGGTTAAGTACGGACCTCCAGAACGAATTAAGTACTTAACCTGAGGTACCACTGTATTTTGGAAATGTACATCCAGGTTTTCCCCTTTTAATTTTTTGGGGGCCCCCAAGAGAGTGGGGCCCTAAGCTATAGCTTTTTTTATATATAAATATTTATTAAGATTTTTGTAAAAGAAAAGCATAAGTAACAAACAACATTGCTTATATCATAACAAAGTTTCATAACTTGTTTAGACTTCCTCACGTCTCCTGCTCCCACTTACAGTGTTAAGAAATTTTTTCCAAGCAAATTATCATCTTGTTTACAATCTTATATCCACTCATTTAAATATAATCTAATAGTTCTCCCAAAGGGTTTATCTTTTCCTTAATCTCACTTATCATCAAATTCCAATCTAGTTTAGTGGTGGCCAGTTATTTATGATCAAGCATCCTTCTTAACATTCAATCAAATTACAATATTTTTGTAAATAAATTTTAAATTTCTTCCAGTCTTCTTCAATCCTTTCTTCTCCCAGGTCACAGATTCTGCCGGTCATCTCTGCCAATTGCATATAGTCTATCAGCTGCACCTGCCATTCTTCCAGTGTGGGTAGATCTTGAGTCTTCCAATTCTTGGCAATGAGTATCCTTGCTGCTGTTGTTGCGTACATAAAAAATGTTCGGTCCTTCTTTAACACCTTCTGGCCAACAATACCCAGGAGGAAGGCCTCTGGTTTCTTAGTGAAGGTATACTTAAATACCTTTTTCAACTCATTATATATCATTTCCCAGAAGGCCTTCACTTTAGGGCAGGTCCACCAGAGGTGAAAGAATGTTCCTTCATTTTCCTTACATTTCCAACATTTATTATCAGACGAATGGTATATTTTGGCAAGTTTAACTGGGGTCATGTACCATCTATATATCATTTTCATTACATTTTCCTTCAAAGCATTACATGCAGTGAAGTTCAGCCCAGTGGTCCACAACCTTTCCCAATCCTCAAACATGATGTTATGCCCAATATCCTGTGCCCACTTTATCATAGCAGATTTAACCATTTCGTCTTGTGTGTTCCATTTTAATAGCAAGTTATACATTCTTGATAGTACCTTAGTCTTTGGTTCTAACAATTCTGTCTCTAACTTCGATTTCTCCACCTGGAACCCTAGTTTTTTGTCATTTTTAAAAACTTCTTTAATCTGGGCGTAATGTAACCAGTCTCGCACTTTACCCTCCATTTTCTCCAAACTCTGCAATTTCCAATTGTCACCATCTTTTTCTAATATTTGGCAATATTTATAGCTTGTTTAGCTTATACGTAAATCTGGCAATAAGTTGGAGGGGGCAACAGATTGGCGAAGGAGCGCACGGAGGCCGGACCTTTGCCCATAGCTCCCTTTCTGCATCAGTTGAGGTTTGCTGGTTTCGGTCGCAAAGGTCATTTTTGAAGAGGCTTGGCAATGCCTCCCTCCTTTGAAAAGCGCTTTGTGACGGGACCGGTTGCATCCTGGCTGCTAGCTCCTGTCGAAGTCCCGCAGGGGGAGGCAGGTGCTTGTGGCGACGGCCGAGGGAGAGGTAGCAAGTTGTGAGTCACCGAATTGTGACTGTGATGCGCAGCCGTTTCTTTTAGCGCTCCTTTTTTTAGCTGCAGGAAACTCCTTCCGCCCCCACATCCGGCAACTGTTTTGCAACTCCAGCGCCTCTGGGAGAGCATGGCAGGAGAGGGGGCTGCCCTTTCTTAGCTTCCATCTCACCTCTTGCCCTAGAGGGCTCGGCCATTCGGATTTAGCCTTCCAGACAAGAGGATTTAGTTGCAGGAGTGTGAAATTTTGCTAAAGGGCTTTTCAAAAGGCCTCGTGGTGCAATGCAATCACTAGAGAATTATGTGTCGGTTTTGCAAATATCACTCGGACAAGCAAGCAAGCAAATGACGGGAATACAGACACTTCAGGTTGTGTTTTTTTGGGTTTCAGCGGTTGCTCATGCGCAGAACTGCTAAATAGCGCTTTGCACATGCGCAGAAGCACTGAATCGTAGCCCGCACATGCGCAGACATGCCGCTGCGGGTTGCAGATTCTGTGGGTTGCGAATGTGCATCCTGCATGGATCATGTTCGCAACCCGAGTGTCCACTGTATATTGAATAAGGAAATTGTGTTGTCTTTTAGCAGCAAATAATAAATACGAGACCATATAACACTGGTCCTGAAAGATCTACATTGGCTCGCAGTACGTTTCCGAGCACAATTCAAAGTGTTGGTGCTGACCTTTAAAGCCCTAAGCGGCCTCAGTCCAGTATACCTGAAGGAGTGTCTCCACCCCCATCATTCTGCCTGGACATTGAGGTCCAGCTCCGAGGGCCTTCTGGCGATTCTCTCCCTGCGAGAAGTGAGGTCACAGGGAACCAGGCAGAGGGCCTTCTTGGTGGTGGCGCCTGCCCGGTGGAACACCCTCCCACTGACGGGCTGCCTTTCTCCCTCTCCGGGGAAAAGCCCCCAAGCGCCACACACACGCTCCGCGCAGCTCTTTAAAAGGAGAGCTGAGCAGAGCCTGGGACGCATATTTTCTTTTTTTTATAAATTTTTATTAAGTTTTCTTTTACAAATAATTTTGACAACCGTGTTAGGAAATTTACAAATTTTTCGAACTTCCACCAGCACCTCCCTCAATCATCCATTTTTCATATCTTAATGCATTTTCTATGTAATATTGCCCATTTGAACTTAACCTTCCGTCTCAGTTCCATTCTTACAATATACCTTGTATTATCACAAAGCCTCTTTAAAACCCACTAGCGTTGTCTGTTCATCACATATAGTTTTCAGATATTCCGTAAACTTCCCCCAGTCCTCAATGAATTTGTGATCTTTCTGATATCTAATTTTTCCAGTCATTTTGTCCAATTCTGCATAATCCATAAGTTTCATTCTCCACTCGCTCAAAGTCGGTAATTCCTCTTGTTTCCATTTTTGGGCCATTAATATTCTTGCCGCTGTAACTGCATATTGAAACAGTTTATAATCACTTCTTTTTATCTCTCTTCCTGTTATTCCTAACAAAAAGGCTTCTGGTTTTTAAACAAACGTATATTTAAACATCTTTTTCAATTCATTATATATCATTTCCCAGAAACCCTTTACCTTCTTACATTCCCACCACATATGAAAAAATAAACCTTCTTTTTCTTTACATTTCCAACACTTGTTACAAGTTTTATACATTTTTGCTAACTTTACGGGTGTAATGTACCATCTGTAAACCATTTTCATAATATTCTCCTTTAACGCCGTACATGCAGTAAATTTCATATTGTCATTCCATACCTTTTCCCAATCATCCAATTGTATATTATAACCAAAATCTCTGGCCCAGTGAATCATAACCGACTTTATCTCCTCATCTTTTGTTTGCCATTCCAAAAGTATTTTATACATTTTTGACATTGTCTTAACATCATTATCAATTATCTCCGTTTGAAATTTCGATTCTTTCTCTATAAATCCCCTCTCTTTGAGGTCCATTTTGAACCTTTCATTTACCTGAAGATAATGCAACCAATCATACACATGCTCTTTAACTTGTTCGTATGGCTTCATTTTCCATTTCCCCCTTCTTTCATTACTAACTCACCATAGGTTATCCAATTTCCTCTCATGTTAATTTTCTTTACACTCATTATCTCTAATGGTGACAACCAGTGTGGAACTTTAGGTTCCCTGGGATGCATATTTTCATATAATTCTCTCTCGATAATATGCAATCTGTAAATTTCAAATTTACTTTCCATAATTTTATCCAATCCTCAAATTGTATGTTATGGCCTGTGTCTAAAGAAAAGGACACATTCTACTCATGCAAAAACACGCTGACTCCCGGACAATCTGCGGGCCGGATTGAGAAGGCGATTGGGCCTTATCTGGCCCCTGGGCCTTAGGTTGCTGCCTTTGACCTTACCGCCTTGAGTGACCCTGCTGGGAGTCCGAGATTCCCGACGGCTTCGCTCACGAGGGTCATAGGAACGTGGAAGCCCACTCACCACGACAATAGAATTGGAGAACTGGGAGGGACCCCAGTGGTCATCTAGTCCAACCCCCTGCAATGCAGGAATCTCAGCTCATGGGTCCCTGTTGGGGGGAGCAACCGATGCCAGGTGATTAGGAGACATGACCGGTGGAGATTCCCTGTCTGGCACAACACTCACCACTCCCCTAATTTATATCATGGTCTGGCCAGCCAAATGATGGTTTGCCAGGGGAACAGCAAGCCAGTCTCCCCCCCCCCCCTGTATTGTGTTAAAAGAGGATGTTGGGGAAATTAAAATGTACGCATTGGGAAAGGGATAGAGAAGTCAAGGAATCTAGAACAGGTTAGCCACCCCTGCCCTAGGGCACACCCTGGTTAAGAGTGGCAAAACCTTGAAAACGTTTCCTCCTTTTTTTGTCTTCAAACTGAAAAAAACCCCCAACCTGTAGGCAAGAATGCAGTTGTAAGTTTAACACTGTGCCTGCTTCAAAGGCAGATTTTATTTTTTTAAAAAACCATACACATCCAAGACTGAAAAAGTGTTCTGTGTCACTCCTAAGGCTTGCACACTCCAAAGCTTGCATGTGTACATACTTTGAATACTGTCGGTGTAAAGAATTTGCTGGGCGGCATATGGTTCCTCTTTGTACTGTCTAGAGTAGACGGGATCGGGTTGATCCGAGAGTCCGACTGGTGGCCAGGCCTGGTGTGGAAATAGAATAGAAGATCCTATTTGCCAGCCATTGCTGTTCATATGTTACCCTTTCTGGTCATGGGGAGCAGAAATCTAAATAGAGAGCTCATCCCAACTTACCTTTCCCCTGTTATTTCCAGGCACAGATCCATTTTTTAAAACTCTGTGTCCAAGCAGTTTTATATACGGTATTTTTTTGCCCCGGAGCTTCCCCTGCAAGACCCAGCTCTTTAACACAAAACCCAAGCAAATGTCAGTTCAGGTCTTCCAGAGATTGCTCTTTGCTCCTATTCACCTTTAAAGAGCAGCTTTTCGCAGGGAAAGCTCTGGAACTCAGACCTGGAACTTTAAAGCATGAATTTTTGGCTGGAAAAAGCAGAGGAAAGGTTAGGGTGGAGAAGCCTGACATGGTGTGGATGTGACCTTGAATTCAAAACAGCCCTGTTTCTTCCTCATGTGATCTGTTTGGATGAGATGATCACAGAATCAAGACATAGAGTTGGAAGAGGGTCATCTATTTTAGTCCAACCCCTGCAATGAAGGAATCTGTCACCCTATGTGGGACTCAAACCCACAACCTTGAGATTAAGAGTCCAACACAGATAGAAGCTGCTGACGGGATGAGCTCCCGTTGTTCAGTCCCTGCTCCTGCCAACCTAGCAGTTCAAAAGCACGTCAAAGTGCAAGTGGATAAATAGGTACCACTCCGGCGGGAAGGTAAACGGCGTTTCTGTATGCTGCTCTGGTTCACCAGAAGCGGCTTAGTCCTGCTGGCCACATGACCCGGAAGCTGTACGCCGGCTCCCTCAGCCAATAAAGTGAGATTAGCACCGCAACCCCAGAGTTGTCTGCGACTGGACCTAATGGTCAAGGGTCCCTTTACCTTTATCTCTATAGTTCAAAAGCTATTCATCAGGACATAAGGATTTGTTTTAAATTTTTCATGTGTGCTAAAACTAAGTATAAGTTTGTTTCTTTTTAAAAAAAGTTTAACCACATCAGTTAACAAACAGGGATACATATGCTATAATGTTATTGTTTTAGTTAAATAAATTGTTTAAGTTGTTATTAAGGGAATGGTTATTTTTCTCCTTCCAATAAAGTACGGCAGAAAGGTTGTCCAAATATAAACAGTTAACTTATTAAACTTCACAATAAGTTCATAATTATCAGTCTATGTATTTATAATAGTATAACCAAATCAGTAATTTTTGTTATAACTGTAAAAACTACTGTACTCTGAAAATTTATTATTCCAAAAATGAAACCTTCATCTGGTTGTAAATATTAAGTTGATACCAGCAAGAATGAGCCTTTCTGTGAAAAAAACGATTTAAATCAAGTCTTACTGACTAGTGTTTTAAATCAAGTCTTACTAACTAGTGATTTAAATCGTGATTTGATTTAAATCGAATCCGCCCGGCTTGAAGGTGACTTTGCTGTGCTCTGTCTGATTGGCAGATCCCGCACAGTGTTTGTGCATCTGGTGCTAACGTGACGAAGCATTTTGAACCACACAAAGGTCCCATTGTTCCCCATCAGGGCATTCCGCAGATTGCAGGTGAGCATTCAGTAAACAGAAACACCAAACCATTTGGGGAAGCTCTTCATTGGCTCTGTGGATCAGGACCACGGAGGGGGTGGGAAGGAGACCTTGCCAATGTTGTAAACTGCCTCTCCAGTCATGGAATCCTCGCATTGTAACTTCAAAGTTTGCAGGCTTCAAAGTTTTTCACACATCCCTGTTTTGAATCCTGGCAGTAAAATCTCTGAGAAAGTAGAAATTTCTTTTTTTTATAATGATATTTATTAAATTTTTGTTTAATAAAAGACATACATAATAACATAGTATTTTCCAATATCCACATTTCATTCTCATCTTTGGACTTCCTCACATCTCTTGTTCCTGCATTCTAAACTCATAGATTTTGCTAGCAAATTATTAACTTGTTTCAATTCATATAATGTAATTTTCTAATATTAAATCTCAAATTTTAGAATTTAAATCACTCTTTTGGAGACTTAATTATAACATACTATTTATCCAAAATTTGTCTTTTCTTTCAATTGCATTTAGATTTATATTCCTTATAACTAATTTGTTGGAGCCATACTATTACTAATCTTACATCTTTCTTAACATTCATACAATTTACAATATTTTTGTAGATAGTCCTTAAATTTCTTCCAATCCTCCTCCACCAGTTCCTCTCCCAGGTCTCGGATTCTGCCAGTCATCTCTGCCAGTTCCATATAGTCCATCAGTTGCATCTGCCATTCTTCCAGTGTGGGCAAATCTTGAGTTTTCCAGCATTTGGCGATGAGTATCCTTGCTGCTGTTGTAGCAGAGAAAGTAGAAATTTCTAGTTGTCTGAAATTTGCTGTGTGTGGGCCTTGCAAAAATGCAGGGTTGTTGTTCATGCTTCTTGGAGAGGGTTGGAGAGCCCAGCAGGGGAACGGAACAGGAGATGACTTGCCGTTCCGATGATGATGATGATGATAATAATAATAATAATAATAATAATAATAATAATAATAATAATAATTATTATTATTATTATTATTATTATTTATACGCTGCCCATCTGGGCGGCTTCCAACAAAGATTAATAATGCAGTCCTACCTCAGGTTACAGATGCTTCAGGTAGTGTTTTTTCAGGTTATGGACCCACCGAAACCTGGAAGTACCGTAACGGGTTACTTCCGGGTTTTAGGGATTGCGCATGCGCAGAAGCCCTCAATCATGCTTTGTGCATGCGCAGAAGTGCTGAATCGCAACCCGCACGTGCGCAGACGCGCCACTGCGGGTTGCAAATGCTGCGGGTTGTGAACGGATCATGTTCGCAACCCGAGCATCCACTGTACATTAAATTGTCACACATTAAAAGCTTCCCTAAAGAGGGCTGCCTTCAGATGTCTTCTAAATGTCGGGTAGTTGTTTATCTCTTTGACAGCTGATGGGAGGGCGTTCCACAGGGCAGGTGCCACCACCGAGAAGGTCCTCTGCTTGGTTCCCTTTAACTTCACTTCTCGCAGGGAGGGAACCGCCAGAAGGCCCTTGGAGCTGGACCTCAGTGTCTGGGCAGAACGATGGGGGTGGAGATGCTCCTTCAGGTATACAGGACCAAAGCTGTTTAGGGCTTTCAAGGTCAACACCAACACTTTGAATTGTGCTCAGAAACGTCTTGAGAGCCAATGTAGGTCTTTCAGGAGCAGTGTTATGTGGTCTTGGCGGCCGCTCCCAGTCACCAGTCTAGCTGCCGCATTCCGGATTAGTTGTAGTTTCCCGGTCCCCTTCGTAAAGCGCATTGCAGTAGTCCAAGCGGGAGAGAACCAGAACATGCACCACTCTGGCGAGATCAGCGTTCGAGTCTCCTAATCTGCTCACTGGGATTATGATGGGCTAGACCTGGGGATGCTTTGACGTTTCGCTATTGTTTGGGATAATTGCCTCCAGTTCATAAGGTGTGGACAAAGTGGGAGCCGAGCTAGGAGAAGCCTGTCTTAGGAGAAGGCTTTCTCAGTTGCCATATCTTTGCTTGTTGATCTGAGTAAACGTCAGGTGTAGGGGAAGGGAGAGTGGTGCTTGAGTCCTCCATTGTTCTTTGCAGTGTTTTCACGGTAATTCACCTGAAGCACTTCAAGCAGCCACTTCCTTGAACAGCAATATTTGGACTTAAATCCAAAGACACAGAAATAAAAGGAGAGCGAGAGAAAGAATTTAGGTAGGCCCTCCCCTCCTTTTTTCTTTGATGGCGTTCCAGTTTCAGACTAGGTGCTTAAATGGCAAAGCCCAGAGTGGCTGGGCCAACCCAGCCAGATCGTTGGGGTATGTATGTATTGTAATAAACGAAAATCTGCCCTTATTCCCTTATGGGGTACACAAGAGCCCTTATGGAGTCCTTTGCAGGTTCTCCATCAGTCGGAGAAAATAACAGAGGCCAACCAGAGAATATTGAGAAGCAAAGCAGCTAGTAAGCCTGGTCTTCATTGAACTGTTGCAACAGGGTGCTCCCCTCACACGCAGGAAAGGAGGAGGACCCCGAAGAAAGGTGTGCCCACCCTTATATAGACCTTTTAAATTGCCCACCCTGGAGTCCAAGACCACCCCAGAAACATCATACCTACATCACAGAAAAGGTGGTCTACAACAGAAATCTGAGTGCGTTGTTTACCTCCTGTCTGGCAGGTTACCTGTTAATACTTACTTGATTGGATACCCCGGGGAGCCTGGCCAGTCTTTTGTAATGATAAATACTTAGTTCCTGAGTCCAGGTCACAGGCTCACCCTATTCAAACACAGACATACCCTTAAGACAGGATTTGTGAAGGAAAAGACAATGGGGAGGCTTTTCCATTTTCCTTTAACCTTGCAGAGAAAGCATTTGGTCAGTTTGGGAGCCAAAATGGTTTCAGGGCTGCTTCAGACATGTGGCCCATACATTTATGTATGTGTTTGCCTGGGACATCCATGAACATTTATTATTTATATAAGACCTTATTTTTTTTTAATTTCAGTATGTGTGTATGTATGTATAAACAAACAAACAAACAATCAAACAATAAAATTTTGCTTGCTTGCTTGCAATAGCATCTGCATTTGGAATTAAAAGCTGAAACACGCCTCTCATCAGCTTTAGCCTTTGCTGAACGAATGCCCCGTGTTTCTTCACAAGTTAAGCTGGTGCATATTTAGTCAAAAGTCCACCTCACTGAGGGTTTGCTCACAGGCAACCCAGAGCAGGATTGGTGTTTTAGGTGCTGTTGAAAGGCGGATGGCTGTAAAAGAGGATTCGAAGACAGCGGATAGCTCAGTTGAGGAGAGTGTGGTGCTGGCAGTGCCAAGGTCACAAGTTCGATCCCCGCATGGGACAGCTGCGTTGTAGGGGGTTGGGCTAGATGACCGTTGAGGGTCCCTCTCAATTCTACAAGTCCATGATTTTATCTCTTTCCCTTGCTTTCTTCCCCAGGTGCTGCCGCTGTTTGGGGTCCAGCGAAGACAGAGGAGCTGGAGGGATGAAGTGAGGCCTCAGCAGGTGCCCGCTCCGGTGCCATGGCGGACGGGGCCTCGCTCCCCATGGGCGACTGGCTCCGTGCCCTCCATCTGGAGCAGTACGCTGAGAACTTCGAGCGGAACGAGCTGTGGTGCGTCTCAGACTGCCAGCACCTGTCGGACGAGGCCCTGACCTGTCTGGGCATCCTTCTCCCTGGGCACCGCCGGCGCATCCTCTCTGGGCTCCTGAAGGCCTTCACGGAGTCGCTGCCCGTCATGGACGCCCCCAAACTGCCCCCCAGGAGGCCGGTGCCCATGAAACGGAACATCTTCCGTGCCGGCGCTGCGACTGCGGCTTCCTCCACGGAGCAGGAGGCTGGGAGCGAATCGCCGACAGAAGCGTCGCCTCCTCGCCGGGAGCTGGAGGCAGCTCCCACGCCGCCGCCCATCCCTCCCCGGACGAGCTGTCACCCGCCGCTGAAGTTTTCCTCTACTGCTGTGTCCGAACTTCCCGCAGGCCCTTGTCTTTTGGAATTTACGTCGCCGGCAAGAGGCAGGCTCAGCCCGGACGCTGCGGCTGCGGAAGAGACAGGGAACCCTCCCCTGCCCCCTCTTCCTGCCAAGCGCCACCATCTGGAGGGCAAGCCCCCCGCCCAAAAGGCCCCTCCGGTGCCCAGCCGCCCTCCCACGCTGCCCCCCAGGGGCCCACCCCAGAAAGCAGTGGCCAGGTGAGTCCGAAAGATGCAAAAGTGTTGGGCAGGGGGCGTTCCTGGGCGAGGGGACGGTCGCTTTCTTCCCACTGGCCTGAGCCACTGCGGTGTAGTGGTTAGAGTGTCGGTCTGTCACTTGGGAGACCAGGGTTGGAATCTCCTCTCAGCCTTGTTGCTCGCTGGGTGACCCTGGGGCGGGTGCTGAACCAGCGTTCGAAATTTGACAGGCGCATTTTGAACCTGGCTATCGGCCACTTGTAACCAGGTGAAGATGCCCAGGCGCCAGGATGGCACCTGAGGTCTCCACTGTAATAAAAGAAAATCTGCCCTTATTCAAATATGGGGTACCCAAGAGCCCTTATAGAGTCCTTTGTAGGTTCTCCATCGGTCGGAGAAAAGAACAGAGGCCAACCAGAGAATATTGAGAAGCAAAGCAGCTAGTAAGCCTGGTCTTCATTGATCTGTTGCAACAGGGTGCTCCCCTCACACGCAAGAGAAGGAGGAGGACCCCGAACAAAGGTGTGCCCGCCCATATATAGACTTTTAAAATTGTCCACCCTGGAGTCCACCCCCAGACACATCATACCTACATCACAGAAAGGGCGGTCTACAACAGAAATCTGAGTGCCTTGTTTATCTCCTGTTTGGCAGGTTACCTGTTACTGCTCACTTGATTGGATACCCTGGGGAGCCTGGCCAGTCTTTTGTAATGATAAATACTTAGTTCCTGAGCCAGGCCACTGTCTCACCCTATTCATACACAGACATACCCTTAAGACAGGATTTGTGAAGGAAAAGACAATGGGGAGGCTTTTCCATTTTCCTTGACCTTGCAGAGAAATCATTCGGTTAGTTTGGGAGTCAAAAATGGTTCCAGGGCTGTTTTCCTGTGCTGCTTCAGACATGTGGTTTGTATATTTATGTACGTGTTTGCTTGGTGCATTTATTATATATATATAAGACCTTAATTTTTTCCTTTCACCACCATTGGGAGGTGCCTGCCTCGGAAACTTTGGAGCTGCCTGTTTTCATGCAGAAATCCCACATCCTGTAGCTATTTTATCTGCGCAATCAGAACGGATTTCAGGAACCAAAAAGTCGCATCGAAAAAGACGACTTTCGAGCCGCCTGGCCCCCAAATGGCAACGAGGCATTTTGTTTTGGCGACTGTAACCCTGGTTTAAGGGGACATTTGGTAAAAAGGTAAAGGTAAAGGGACCCCTGACCGTTAGGTCCAGTCGTGACCGACTCTGGGGTTGCAGCGCTCATCTCGCTTTATTGGCCGAGGGAGCCGGCATACAGCTTCCGGGTCATGTGGCCAGCATGACTAAGCCACTTCTGGTGAACCAGAGCAGCGCACGGAAACGCCGTTTACCTTCCCGCCAGAGCGGTACCTATTTATCTATTTGCACTTTGACATGCTTTTGAACTGCTAGGTTGGCAGGAGCTGGGACCGAGCAACGGGAGCTCACCCCGTCATGGGGATTCGAACCGCCAACCTTCTGATCGGCAAGTCCTAGGCTCTGTGGTTTAACCCACAGCGCCACCCGCGTCCCGGACATTTGGTACCTAGCCTATATATCTGAGTTTCTAACACTGAGCTGAGCCTATCCTGCAGGGTTTTTGTGGGGATAATATGAAGGGAGAGAAGAACCATGCGAAAAGGCGGCGCCGCCTTCTGGGAGACAAAAAAGCATCAAAGGGTCTGGTGGCCTGTTTATGATGGCATTGTCTAGGCAAGCAGACTTTAAAAAGGGTTAGCATTTGATTCGAGCTTCTGCAACCTGGTGCCTTCATATGGTTGGACTACATCTCCCATCAGCCCCAGCTAACTTTCCCGCCCTGATCTGGCCACAATGATCCCTGCGACAGTCACCTCCAGGCTTGATGATTGCAACTCGCTCTACGCGGGGCTGCCCTTGAAGCTGACCCAGAAACTCCAGCGGGTGCAGAATGCCGCGGCGAGGCTCCTTACGGGGTCCTTGCCGCAGGATCACATTCATCCAGTGCTTTACCAGCTGCACTGGCTCCCGGTGGAGTACAGGGTCAGGTTTAAGGTGCTGGTTTTGACCTTTAAAGCCCTATGCGGCCTAGGACCCTCGTACCTACGGGACTGCCTCTCCTGGTATGCCCCGCGGAGGACCTTAAGGTCCACAATTAACAACACTTTGGAGGTCCCAAGTCGCAAGGTAGTTAGATTGGTCTCAACTAGGGCCAAGGCCTTTTCAGCACTGGCCCCGACTTGGTGGAACACTCTGTCACAAGAGACTAGGGCCCTGCGGGACTTGACATCTTTCCGCAGGGCCTGGAAGACAGAGCTGTTCCGCCTGGCCTTTGGTTTGGACTCTGTCTGACCCTTATGTTTCCCTCCCCTTATGGTCTTGATCTATTGGCTACTTTTAAAATGAGGCTGCATTTTAAATTGTATTTTAACCCATATTTTAAATTGTCCCCCCCTTTTCTTTCTTTCCCCCTCCCATTATGTTTTTATTGTAATTTTACTGGTGTTAGCCGCCCTGAGCCCAGCTCTGGCCGGGGAGGGCAGGGTATAAAACTTTATTGTTGTTGTTGTTTATTGTTGTTGTTGTTGTTGTTATTATTGGAATTGGGGAGGGGGCAAGGGGCTTTTAAGGACAGACAAAAGAAAGGACTTAGTTCTTTGCACAGTGCATGAGCCCCAAGGGGCAGCGATGCCACCAACATGGATGGCTTTGATAAAGGATTGGACAAATTGGAGGAGGAGAGGGCTGTCCATGGATCCTGGCCACAATGGCTCTGTTCTCCCTCCATGGTCAGAGACAGAAATGCTTCCGAATGCCAGTTTCCGGAAACCACAGGAGGGGGCAGGGCTGTTCTGCTCGGATCCTGCGTTTGGGCTTCCCATGAGCTTGGCCAGGTGAGGTGAAACTTGAACTCCTACCTGGGCTGCAGTTTGCTTTCTGAGCTACAATTCTTCAGAAACTGTGCAGAAGATATCTTAAAGAGTGATGAGCATCACTTTGTCCCAAAGAGCAGCAAATCAGCTCAGATGGGTAGAATTTGTTGTTGTTTAGTCGTTTAGTGGTGTCCGACTCTTCGTGACCCCCTGGACCAGAGCACGCCAGGCACTTCTGTCTTCCCCCGCCTCCCGCAGTTTGGTCAGACTCATGCTGGTAGCTTCTAGAACACTGTCCCACCATCTCGTCCTCTGTCGTCCCCTTCTCCTTGTGCCCTCCATCCATCTTTCCCAACATCAGGGTCTTTTCCAGGGAGTCTTCTCTTCTCATGAGGTGGCCAAAGTATTGGAGCCTCAGCTTCACGATCTGTCCTTCCAGTGAGCACTCAGGGCTGATTTCCTTCAGAATGGATCGGTTTGTTGTTCTTGTAGTCCATGGGACTCTCCAGAGTCTCCTCCAGCACCAGAATTCAAAAGCATCAATTCTTCGGCGATCAGCCTTCTTTATGGTCCAGCTCTCACTTCCATACATCACTACTGGGAAAACCAGAGCTTTTACTATACAGACCTTTGTTGGCAAGATGGGTAGAAGAGAACTTCCTTTTTGAGGGCAAATAGCCGGTGAGGCTGTGACGAAGCCTATTTTTGGGTGATGCTGCCACCTTGTGTTGAAATCAATTCAGCCGAGAACCCAGTGAGAGAAGTAAGTTAACAGGCACGGTGTCCCTGGAATGTCTCCTGTTCAAGTCCGGCCCACATTGTAGAATCATGGAATTGCGGTGTTGGAAGGGAAACCCAAGGGTCATCCAGTCCAACCCCCACGATGCAGGAATCTTAAAGGAGCACAGATTGGGGTGCCAATTTTCTGCATGCACAAGAAGCCCCCCCAACATCTCTAGTTAAAAGGAAACTGTTAGGTTGTGGGTTGACATAGCAGACGACACAGCGATTTCTCCAAGTAGCTCTTTATTTCGTAAGCTGGAATAGAACTGACTGCAAACAGCTCAGCCGGCCTGCTTTTATAGGCAGCCGGCTGTCAACATTGTAGCAACAACAGCCCAGAGTTTCCGCCTAAAATAACTGACGTGGACCTGAGTGAAAACTATCTACAGACCTGAGTGAAAACTATATACAGTATCCCCCTGCTGGCCCAGGGTGAAACTTCACTACATAACAGAAACAACCTTGTCTGAGAACCTGGAGAATAATAATAATAATAATAATAATAATAATAATGATGGTGCGGTACTTGAATCCCTGTCTTGAATCCTACTAGGTGACCTTGGGCAATCACTCCCTCTCAGCCTAACCTACCTCAAAGGGTTGTTGTGAGGGTGAATTTAGAGTGTGTTGGGGAGAGAACTGTGTGTTCCACCGTGAGCTCCTTGCTGGCCACACGACCCAGAAAGCTGTCTGTGGACAAATGCCGGCTTCCTCGGCCTGAAATAATAATAATAATAATAATAATAATAATAATAATAATAATAATAATATTTATACCGCGCCCATCTGGCTGGGTTTCCCCAGTCACTGTGGGTGGCTTTCAACAGAATATTAAAATACAATAATCTATTAAACATTAAAGGAATCCCTGAACAGGGCTGCCTTCAGACGTCTTCTAAAAGTCTGGTAGTTGTTGTTCTCTTTGATGTCTGGTGGGAGGGCGTTCCACAGGGCGGGTGCCACCACCGAGAAGGCTCTCTGCCTGGTTCCCTGTAACCTCACTTCTCACAGGGAGGGAACCGCCAGACGGCCCTCGGAGCTGGACCTCAGTGTCCAGGTTGAACGATGGGGGTGGAAACACTCCTTCGGGTATACAGGGCCGAGGCTGTTTAGGGCTTTCAAGGTCAGCACCAACACTTTGAATTGTGCTCGGAAACGTCTTGGGAGCCAGTGTAGGTCTATAGAGACACTGTACATGAAGCAAGCACTAGCAGGGCACTCACGGTAGTGGCCCCCACAAGTGGATCTCCCTGCCTGGGGAAATCCCACTTCTAGCCATGTTCAGGTTCAGCTTGGAATTTCTCCTCTTTTGTTCAGGCCTTTGGGATGTGTGTGTGCATATATGTACGAAGGGTGTCAGGGAGATATTATCTGCTGCCATTTTTGTAGATTTTTAAAAATGATGAAATGTATTGCTTTGTTGCTTGAGAGTCAGTGTGGTTTAGTGCTTATAGTGCCGGACTGGGACCTGAGAGACCAGGGTTCGAATGCCCCACTCGGCTAGGAAGCTGCCTGGGTGACCTTGGCTTAGTCTACCTCACAGGGATGTTGTGGGGATCAGTTGAGGAGGGGAGAACCATGTTGTTGTTGTTTAGTCGTTTAGTCGTGTCCGACTCTTCGTGACCCCCTGGACCAGAGCACGCCAGGCACTCCTGTCTTCCACTGTCTCCCGCAGTTTGGTCAAACTCATGCTGGTAGCTTCGAGAACACTGTCCCACCATCTTGTCCTCTGTCGTCCCCTTCTCCTTGTGCCCTCCATCTTTCCCAACATCAGGGTCTTTTCCAGGGAGTCTTCTCTTCTCATGAGTCTTGGAGCCTCAGCTTCAGGATCTGTCCTTCCAGTGAGCACTCAGGGCTGATTTCCTTCAGAATGGAGAGGTTTGATCTTCTTGCAGTCCATGGGACTCTCAAGAGTCTCCTCCAGCACCAGAATTCAAAAGCATCAATTCATCGGCAATCAGCCTTCTTTATGGTCCAGCTCTCCCTTCCATACATCACTACTGGGAAAACCAGAGCTTTACAGGGATGTAACTGCAAAATTGTTATGCCGTGGTTCGGCACGTTCCTCCTGGGCCGTGTCCAGAAAGTGGGACAAGTCTAAACTGAATTCTCTCCTCTTAGGCAAAGATCACAAGAGGACCTGGCTGGTAGCCAGATTCTGTGCCCAGATTTGTAGGCACAGATCATCCTCTAGAATAAAAAAGCTTACTAGGGAAATGCTGAAGTCGCCCTTTGGGGAGCCTCAGGGTCAATTTTTATGGCAGCCCAAATCTCAGTTGGACGGGTGTATGTATATATCTCAATTTTAACTCATGAGCTATTGCTGCAATCTGCTCCGATTGTATAATTTATCTTTATGAACGCTGTTTTTATTGCGTTATGTTATGTAAGCTGGTCTTTGACCGCAATAAATTATCTCATCCAACTATCTACCCAGCTCTACCTCTGACACAGGTCCTGTGTGAGTGTCTGGAGACGGTTGTAGGAAGGGTGGCAGCGTAGGCGAGTTGGTTTGGCCAATCGTGGTTCCTGACGGTCAGCGGCAGTTGGTGAGAGCGAAACAGCTTTCCTTGGCAGACTGGAGTGAAGACTTGGACTTGCGATTCGGTGAAGGGGGGGTGTCAGACGGAGCCGATCGGCAGACCTTAGCGATGTGGCCCCTTCTGGAACACGTCCGACAGATGGCGTCTCTGAATCTATTGAGGTTGAATCCTGACAAGACAGAAGTACTCTTTTTTGTGGGACAGGGGGCGGGTGGGTATGGAGGACTCCCTGGTCCTGAATGGGGCAACAGTGCCCCTGAAGGACCAGGTGTGCAGCCTGGGGGTCATTCTGGACTCACAGCTATCCACGGAGGCGCAGGTCAATTCTGTCTCCAGGGCAGGTGTCTACCAGCTCCATCTGGTACGCAGGATGAGACCCTCCCTGCCCGCAGACTGTCTTGCCAGAGTGGTGCGTGCTCTGGTTATCTCCCGCTTCAGCCATTCTTTTGAGATGGTAAATGACTTAGTTCTTGAATCGAAGGTCACACGCCCACCTTACCCATACACCAAATATGCCCTTAAAACAGGATTCCGTAGGATTTGAAAAGAACTGGGGAAAGTTTATCGAAGGCATTAGCTACTGCAGAGGAAACACTTCGATTCATTAGGAGTGACAGGATGGCTTTCGGGATTGTTCTGTGTGCTAAAATAAAGGACAGTTTTCTCAGGGTTTATTTCCTAAATGCCCAAGGGTGAAGGAATGGTATTCTGTGCAGTGTGTGCACCCTTAAAATGTTATAGCAATTACAAAGCAAAAGCCAGACACTCTTAAACACAGTGAGGTTGCTTCTCTCTTTTGAAGCCCTCGTGTTTCTGAGCAATGCAGATTGTCTTCTCTCTCTCTCTCTCTCTCTCTCTCTCTCTCTCTCGGCCAGACCCTTCAGAACCTCCGGGGTCTGTGCAAAAAACAAAAAAGGAGAATGAAAAGAAGTTTCTGCGAGAGGAGGAAGTCTGCCAGCCGTGGTGGATTCTGGGTGCTGTCGCTTTCTCTCTCCCACTTTCATATTCTCTCTCTTTAAAGCAGCCTGTCTGCTGTCTCTCTCTCTCTGCAATTTTCAGGAAGTCCTATCAGGAAGCGCTAAGCAACAAGAAAAAGCTTGCTCTGCAAAGGTTGTGGTCTCTTGGCTTTTCCTGTTCATCTGGAGGGGGGCTCCCTTTCTCTCCCTTGCTCTCGCTTTCTTTTTCTCTGGGGCAGCTCTCTAAAGGGGGATCTTGGAGACAAAAGGACAGAAAAGGGGCGCCCCCTTTTTCGCTGCTCTCTTGTGCCCCCTGGCATTTGGGAGCCAGCCTGCCTGCCACGGGACTGCAGAGGTCTCCGCCTTCGCCGCCACTTCCCCCAGGTAACAGATCTGAGGACAAACTTGGACTTGTCTCCTTTTTGCAAAGCAAGGAGCTGAAAAAAAAGCAGCAAAGGAGAGGCATGACTTTTGCTTTGTGTGGGTCGATGCTGTTAACTCTCTTTGCCTCTTTTGCAGGCTGCCTGTCTGCCTTTTTTCCCTGATTTACCGCTATTGATCTCGCCTCCGGGCTGTTGAAAACTGCTCTGTGTCGACATATTTTGGAAGATTTGGGGCTTTTGTGGGGTGGGTGGGGAAAACATCGCCTTGTGTAGGGGAGAGGGAGAAATGTAACTTTCTTGATATGGATTGATTTATTTTTTAAAGCTGCTTGGTTTCTCCCAGTTTGGGGCTTTGTTTCTGGAAGGTCTGAGGTTCTATGTGTGTAGAAGTTGGGAAACTTTGTTGAAGCTTTTTGAAGAGTTGACCCCCAGGAGAGTCGCTGATGCTCCAAGACTGAGAGGGTACTGGCAGAATCACAGAATTGTGGAATCAGGAGGGATCCCCAAAGATCATCATTCTAGACCAACCCCCTGCAATGCAGGAATCTAAAGTTTCCTGGCAATCACTTATCAGGGTTATTGATTCTGAACTGGGATAGTTTCCCCTGTCATGAGAAACATGGGTGAAAGATGACTAGGATTTATTGGGGCTTTTCCGGCTGCTGAAGGAATCTTTGATAACAAATGTATTTTATCAGCCTGGAGCCCTCCCAGCCAGCTGGGAGTTGTAGTCCAAAAACATCTGGTGGGAACCAGGCTGGTGAAGGCTGGGATAGAGAGTGTATGTTCTCCCCCAAATTTGGTTATCCCCATGTTAATCAGTTCAGTAGATTGATTAACTAACGTGCCGCCCCCTACTTAAAATTCGAGTTATTACATAAAACAATATTGAATAGGTTGGAAAATGCATATGTTGCAGTCTACACAGAAACACAGGGTGTTTTTCCCCCAAGGTTGGCTTTTCACTGTTAACATCAGGATTTCCCCCGATTTTTATTGATAATTTGATTTTTATTGATCATTTTATTCTTTTATCTCTTTTGTAAAATGCTTCGAGTTTTTTTTTTAACAGTCAAGCAGGGTATAAATTTTATGAAATAAATAAATAAATATAATTTATTCATATATATATATATATAAAGAGAGAGAGAGAGCAGCAGTAAATGAGAACATTCCTTTCGGATAAAAAATGTTTTTATACACACACACACACATACATACATACATACATATAATTTCCAAAAATCATATAACATATTTTCTTATACAACGTTTTGGGCTTCCATCAACTACAGTGGTACCTCTGAATGCGAACGGGATCCGTTCTGGAGCCCTGTTCGCATCCTGAAGCGAACGCAACCCGCGTCCGCATGTCTGCGCATGCGCAGGTCGCGATTCACCGCTTCTGCGCATGCACATGATGTCATTTTGAGCATCTGCACATGCGCAAGCGGCGAAACCCGGAAGTAACGTGCTTCATCCCGAAGCTACTTCAGTATGACTGTACATCTGAAGATTTTTCAATCTTTATCACTTAATCTGCATTTCATTAATTTCACTATTACTTTTAATAGTCCTTCACTAATAATTTCCATCATAATTTTCTCTGCAATTTTTCGCCTAATCCTCCTTACGAAACGTCTTGCAATCCTGCTAGCGTAACCTGTTGATTACAATTGCTTTTCAAATAATTCACGTATTTACTCCAGTCCGGATAAAAAATGTTTCTTAGACCTACCTCAAAACTGGCCAAGGAGAAGTTCAGAGGATCTCCCGAGAGATCTCCCTTTGTGGAGCCACCACTGAAAAGGCCTTTGCCAAAGATGGGGCAGAGAACAGAAGATGTCCGTGTGCCAGGATGATGCCTGGCATCTCCACCATCTGGAGCTGCATGCCTGGGTATCCTCAGATCAGGACTGTTTTCACACACTAGCAACACATCCTGTAGAATCCTATCAGTTAGATTTTATCTAAACAATCAGAACGAATTTCAGGAACCAAAAAGGTCGTACTGAAATATATGACTTTGGTGCCATCTGGCCCCAAAATGGCAACTGGGCATTCTGTTTTGGCGACTGTATCCCTGGTTTAGGGGATGTGGGTGGCGCTGTGGGTTAAACCACAGAGCCTAGGACTTGCCGATCAGAAGGTCGGCGGTTCGAATCCCCGCAACGGGGCGAGCTCCCGTTGCTCGGTCCCTGCTCCTGCCAACCTAGCAGTTCGAAAGCACATCAAAGTGCAAGTAGATAAATAGGTACCCCTCCGGCGGGAAGGTAAACAGTGTTTCCGTGCGCTGCTCTGGTTCGCCAGAAGCGGCTTAGTCATGCTGGCCACATGACCCGGAAGCTGTACGCCGGCTCCCTCGGCCAATAAAGCGAGATGAGCGCCGCAACCCCAGAGTCAGCCACGACTGGACCTAATGGTCAGGGGTCCCTTTACCTTTACCTAACTGTGGTTTAAGGAGCCATTTGGCACCCAGCTTATATACCTGAGTTTCTAACGGTCCACAAAGATTGTGCAACGTCGCTAAGGCTGGCAACAGCAACACCACTGTGTGGGAATCCCTTGCGGACGACTGCCTGGAGACAGGTTGTGCATCCACAGTAGTGACCGGGGGAGGAACGACCGCTGGGAGGAGTGCAGAGAGACCAAACGCCCGGGTGTGTCTGCATCAGCGCAACTGGACACCTTCATCTGCCCCGGCTGCAACAAAAGATGTCTCTCCCGTAACGGTCTCTACAGCAACAGCAGGCTCAAACCTCCCGGCAGTTTGAGATCATCCCCAAAGGCGCGTTCCTCCACTGTCTTCCGAGAGGGGCGGCCGCCGCCTTGACCTCAACCACCACCTTTCCCCTTCCTCCGAGGCTTCTATCTCCTTTCTCCATGAGCCTGGGTAGCCCCTGAGTTGTTGATTCTTCGGTGGTGGTGGTGGGGAAGTGGTGTGCGGTGGGTCAGGCATGGAAGGCGGAGAAGGAGGGCCGAGAGCGGCGGCAGCGAGGCTCAGGCAGCACGATGCCTCCCTTCCCATCGGAGCAACCCCAATCCCATTCCTACTTTCATGCAAGCAGGAGGGGGCAGGGAACTCTCAGGCAGCGTGATGCCTCCCTTCCCATTGGAGTAGCCCCAATCCCATTCCTACCTGCGTGCAAGCAGGAAGGGGCGGGGATCTCTCAACTGGGAAGGGAGGCTTCCCATTGTCTAACTGAGAGATCCCTGTCCCCTCCTACTTGCACGCAAGCTCTGATAGGCAGCGTGAAGCCTCCCTTCACAGCTGAGAGATCCCCGCCCCGCTTGCATGCAAGTAGGAGTTTGGAGGCTACTCCGATAGGCAGCATGAAGCCTCCCTTCACAGCTGAGTTGCTGGGGTCGGGGAAGGTGGGGGCAGCCCAGAAGTTGCATCTGAGAGCCCCTGCACCACCATCACATGGGGACTTGTGAGCAGCTCCTGAAGCCAGCCAGAGCCAACTCCTCCGGGCTGCTGAGACGGCCGCTGCTGCATTTCCCAGGGACATTAGATGAAACCCGGGGACATTCCGGGGATGGTATTTGTCTGGGGACTTATTTGCGAATCTGGGGACTGTCCCCGGGAAACGGGGAGGTCTGTTATCCCTAGTGTAGGCAGCACCAAGCCAGAATTAATGCTGCATTTAATGCTTATGAGCCAGAAATTATCCTTTCTTGGCAAGGAAACAGGGATTATTTTTTTTTATCTACAAGAAGCGGCCATTTAATTCGGTTGTGATTCCAGCGTTGCAGGGGGAGCAGCCGACTAGGTGCTTTTTGGTTGCCTTCCGCTTCTGCGATTCCACTTTAAACAAATGGCTTTCCTCCCTCCTTCTCTCCAAACAAATTAGGAAGATTGCAGCCCACATTCTTAATTTCCCCAGATCGTCCAGATTCCTAAATGCAGGGGGTTGGACTGATGACCTTCGGGGGACCCCTTCCAACTCTGCAATTCCACCAGCCTAGAAAGCAGCCTTGAGAATGGTGGAGCATTTCCTCACAAGGAGCTGGCTTGGGTTATTCCCATCTCCATCTTCCCAGAACCTAATGACAGGGCTGTAAGGAAATAATTAACAGGATTCTGGCTGTCGGGAGACAAGGGAGTCCCTGTTCCTGCAGCTGAGGCGGGTGCTGAGTTTGGGGAGAGGGGAGTTTCTTTCAGCTCTTTCTCTCCAGCTTGTGGTCTGCTTGGCCTCTCCATCTCCTTTGCCCTCTCCGGCGTCTATATTTAGGGCTCTCTCAGACAGCGCTAATTTGGGTGCAGAGAGGGCAAGTCTTTTCCATATGCATTTAGGAACAATGGGCAGCACAGACTGGGGGTCACCAACTCTCTGACCCTCTGCATGTTTGCACCCTAGAGTGCATCGTGAAGTTTAATACACTCCAAGATGCGTCTTTGGGTAGAGGCATTCCTAAAAATGGTTGTTTATTTCATATAGAAATCTCTTAAAAGGTAAAGGGACCCCTGACCATTAGGTCCAGTCGTGGCCAACTCTGGGGTTGCGGCGCTCATCTCGCTTTACTGGCCGAGGGAGCCGGCGTACAGCTTCCGGGTCATGTGGCCAGCAGGACTAAGCCGCTTCTGGTGAACCAGAGCACGCACGAAACCGCCATTTACCTTCCCGCTGGAGCGGTACCTATTTATCTGCTTGCACTTTGACATGCTTTCAAACTGCTAGGTTGGCAGGAGCAGGGACCGAGCAAGGGGAGCTCACCCCGTCGCAGGGATTCAAACTGCTGATCGGCAAGCCCTAGGCTCAGTGGTTTAATCCACAGCGCCACCCGCATCCCAGGAATCTCTTACCATAGAATAAAAACATATCTGCACTGTTAGAAACTCAGGTGTATAAGCTAGACGCCAAATGGCTCCTTAAACCAGGGTTACAGTTGCTAAAACAGAATGCCTAGTTGTCATTTTGGGGCCAGACAGCACAAAAGTCATATACAGTCATACCTCGGGTTACGAACGCTGCGGGTTGCACGTTTTTGGTTGCAGGCTGTGCCAAACCTGGAAGTACCGGAACGGGTTGCTTCCAGGTTTCGGCGCATGCGCAGAAGCGCAAAATGGCGTCACACGCATGCGCAGAAGCGCCGAATTGCGCGTGCGCACACGCGTCACTTCAGGCTGTGAACGCTGCGGGTTGTGAACGTGCCTCCCGCACGGATCGCGTTCGCAACCCGAGGTATGACTGTACAGTCGTGCCTTGGATCTCGAATGCCTTGCCTCCTGAATAAACCAGCTCCCGAATGATCAAAACTTGGAAGTGAGCATTCCAGTTTTTGAACGCTTTTTGGAAGCGTCCGACTGCAGGAGCCTCCTTCAGCCAATTGGAAGCCGCATGTTTTGGAAGTCGAATGGACTTCCGGAACAGATTCCGTTTGACTTCCCAGGTTCCAAGGTATTTCAGTACGACCTTTTTGGTTCCTGAAATTTGTTCTGATTGTTCAGATAAAATATAACAGATAGAATTCTACAGGATGTGTTTCTTGTGTGTGAAAACAGGCAAGATCCAAGGATCCAGGTGCAGGAGACGTCCTGTGTCTGCCTGGTGCTTGTCTGTCACCTGCACATCCTCCCTGGGTTGCAAGTGGCCCATAGCCAGGTGCAAAATGTGCTTGACTCCTGGCAGATTTTCTGCCTATATCCATAAAAATGCAAGGCTGTCGTCACACTGCTCCCATTGGAGGATTTGTAGGGGCTGTATTACAATCCTGGATTTGCACAAAGTCAAGGGTCGGTAGGGGAGCAAAGGGAAGGCAGGTTGCATCAAACCAATGGCCATAGCATGGGCATGAGAAGGGGGAGACACTGAAGGGGGGGGGGAATTGTGGTTTAAAACAACAGTTTACTCAAAGTCTAGTGTCCCGATCAAGGGAAGTAATGGTACCACTGTATTCTGCTGTGGTCAGACCCCATCTGGAATACTGGGTCCAATTCTGGGCACCACAATTTAAGAAGGACGTTGACAAGCTGGAAGGTGGGCAGAGTAGAGTGACCAAGATCCAGGGTCTAGAAAGGATGCCTGATGAAGAATGGTTGTGGGAGCTGGGTATGTTTAGCCTGGAAAAGGGGAGACTTAGAGGAGATAGGATAGCACTCTTCAAATATCTAAAGGGCTGTCACGTGGGAGAGGGAAAATGCTTGTTTTCTCCTGCTCTGGGGGGTAGGACTCGAACCCATGGCTTCAAGTTGCAAGAAAGGAGATTCCAACTAAATATAAGGAAGAACTTCCTGCCAGTCAGCTGAATGGTCTCCCTCGGGAGTTTGTTGACTGTCCTTCCTTTTGAGCAAAGCTTGGATGGCCATCTGTCATGGATGATCAAACTGAGATTCCTGCATTACGGGGGTTGGACTAGATGGCCTTTGGGGTTCCTTCCAACTCTGCAATCCTATGCTGCTTTGACGGAAGTAAGCTCCCCTGGGTTGCTGGTTATCACTTTGCACAAAGTTGTAAGGGTGATCTCAAAGCTGGCTTAGTAGTCAGATAGCTTCTGTTACATCTCCCCTTATTTTTTCAAGCTATGTACTTTGTCCGATTGATATTCTACAGCCTTTTAAATGTCTTTGTGGGAAGTGGGAAGGGGGGGGGGTTATTGCTTTTATTTTATTTTAACAATTTACTTGTGATTTTACCTTGTATGAAGCTCTTGTGACGAAGGGCCGAATATGAATCTAATCATACTTTGCAATATAAATTGAGCAGAAACCTCTAGATACGAAAACAAGAAGGCCTCTCGCAGGCAGGCACGCTGCAGCTCTTGCCCTCATTGTGTCTGGCTAATCGGCATTCATTTGGCATTGCATTTGCGCCCAAAATGCATTTTGTTCCGCCCCCTGCAAGATGGGGGTGCTGGTGCTCATTTTCGGCACACTTTTAGCGCTGCGATGGCCAGACCCCTTTCCCCAAATGCGTGTGAAGGTGGCGCAGAGCTTCTACCCAAAGGTTTTATTATTATTATTATTATTGATACAGCAAGAAAAGAAAAAAGAGAAAACACAAATACCGAATTCCTCACAGGAATAACCATAGACACAGAATTTTCTTAAACAATAAGACATAAATTGGTCTTAACGCTAAAGACCCAACCCTCCCGTCTATTCCGTATTTCAATTTCCTATAACTTATCGCCAATACACACTTTTAATCGTCATTAAGCTTTTTCTTAATATATCTCAATTCTTATATCTGCCTTGCAACTCTTACTGAAGTTCCTCGAATGCCACAACCGAGTTTAAACTACTGTATTTATAGTTCAAATATTCTTTGAAAACCTCCCATTTTGAAACAAATTCCTGTTTTGATTTATTCTTTATTTTTTTCTGATAGACCGTCGAATTCTGCTTATTCTATCAGCTTTTGAACCCAATCTTGTATAGAGGGAATTTCATGACTCTTCCGTTTTGCCGCGATAAGAACTTTACCCAGAGAGCTTGACAGTACCCTCTGGCTTGGCGCACCTTTTCCATTCAGCCTCTCGGAGCAAGGATTACTGCCTCTTTGTTTCCCGCATGGATGGCTGACGCTCGTTTCTATAGAGACGGCAGCCCAGGGAGAGTCAGGCCATTTGGATTTGCTCATGTAAGCTTCCACCACGGCCCTCCTAGCCTGCCCAGAGGCTGGCTGTCCGGGAGCCAAGAATAGGGTGTCCGGCCCCCCCAATCCCATCAGGCTACAAGAGTGACCCCAGAAGTAACCCCAGAGCCTGGACGCCAGCCCTGTAAGGGGGGCTCTGCTGCAGCTTGGACTTGCCAGGGACCCTCTAGCTGCGGTTCTTGCATCCCAGGGGTTGGACTTGATGAGCTCTGGGGGTCCCTTCCAGCTCTCTAGTTCTATGATTGTATGAGGCCAGCCAGGATTCCTCTTTTGCTGTTTCTGATCTCCTCTGTTCTTTGCATTCAGGTCAGTTCCACTCTTTTAAAGTGTGTGTGTTATTTTGTTCTTTTAAAGCAGCCTTTCTCAACTTGTGGGTCCCCAGATGTTGTTGGACTACAACTCCCATCATCCCTAGCTAGCAAGGCCACTTATTATTGAGGGGAAGTGCGTGGAGCAGGTCTCGGTGTTTCGATTTCTGGGAATGGAGATGTGAGATGACCTAACCTGGGGAGAAAACATCAAAGACCTGATGAAGAGGTTATATTTTCTGAGAATCCTCCGGAAAAACAATCTCTCAAAGGACCTGTTGATGGCATTTCACCATTGTACTGTGGAGAGTGTATTAACTTATGGTCTCTGTGTGTGGTTTGGGAGCTGCACAGTCAGGGAAAAAACAACGCTGTCCAGGGTTGTAAAGACTGCGGAGAGAATAATTGGGTGCACTCTTCCCACCTTGGATCAAATCTACGCTTCTAGGTGCCATAACAAAGCTGCAGAGATAGCGCAGGATAGTGCGCAACCCGGAAATGATCTCTTTCAGCTTCTGCCTTCTGGGAAAAAAGGCCCAGGGTTATCAAGACCAGGACTAGCTGCCTGAGAAACAGTTTCTATCCAAATGCGATTTTGGTTTTAAACGCAGTGTAAGGTAGTCTGTGTGGGAGTATATTGTATTTAAAAATGGGGTATCAGAGTTTTTAGGGGGCTAACCAGGTTGGGATAGCTGGGGTAGCAGACTTGTGGGTTTTTGAATGTCTGATGTAGATTTTTCAACTTCGTTGTTCTGTATGGGACAGTGACAATAAAGATTATTGTATCGATGATGGGAGTTGTAATCCAATAACATCTGGGGACCCACAGGTTGAGAACTCCTGTTTTAAAATCTCTCTCTCTGTGTGTGTGTTTTTGGGGGGAGGGCAGGAACTCTGTTTGGCGTTGCTCTCTTTGGTCAACATTTGATCTTCCGGATGTGGCAACAGGTTTTCCCCCATTGCACTCTCCTTGCGCATGAACTCGCTCTCCCTTCCCTCTCTATCTGTTTCTGGTCTAAACGTTTATGTAAAGGGGCCCTGGCGTTTGGCAGGAATCTCTTATTGCATTTGGGGACTTTGCAACGAGTTCATTTGGTTTTCCTCCCTTCTCTCGCTCCACTGGCCAGGCGCCTCTTTTGCTGTTGTCGATTGCACATGTGGTGAGACTCTGCTGTAGCTTTCCGCATTTCACTGTGCTGTGGGGGGTGGCTTGCAGCGAACACTCGGCACGTATTGTGCCGTCTTTTGTAAACTGCCACTTTTAGGGTTTCCCCCAACCGCTTAGAGAGTTCTGTTGAAATATGAAACAGTCAACAATAAGTCAACAAACCTGTATCCTGGAGCAGTGCAGACAGGGCTTTTGTGGAGCTCTCAGGATCTCAGTTCCGGCACCTCTCAGGTGGGTGCCATTGCCATTCTAAGAGAACGAGGGAGAAATGTGAGCTCCAGCACCTGTTTTTATGGAAAAATAGCACTGAGTATGCAAGTTCAATATGGTTAATAATAATAATAAGATTTTGTACTGCTCCAGGAAATCTGTGTGGTTTACACCTCAACAAAAACCAGTGCATTCTCCCTAAAAATACAAATTCCATGTCTGCCCGCAACTTCTTAGTAATAGTAAAATCACACATTTTAAATAAGCAATAGGTGTCTCTTCTCAGTGTGCGTGAAATAAAAAACAAGCAAACCATCAAGAAATCCATTGGGACACACCATCAGAGTGCAACATAGCTGCAATATATATCTTAAAATATCTCATAAATATCACCAAATGAGAATGGGTGTTCACATGTAATACTAGAAAGCTGTTTGACAGTGGAATGGACTCAGCTTTGCTGGGGGTTTTTAAATGGAGGTTGGATGGCCATTTAGGTTAAGAACGGACGTCCAGAACGAATTAAGTTCTTAACCCGAGGTAAAACTGTGTTTGTTGTTGTTTAGTCGTTTAGTCGTGTCCGACTCTTCGTGACCCCATGGACCAGAGAACGCCAGGCACTTCTGTCTTCCACTGCCTCCCGCAGTTTGGTCAAACTCATGCTAGTAGCTTCGAAGACACTGTCCCACCATCTCATCCTCTGTCGTCCCCTTCTCCTTGTACCCTCCATCTTTCCCAGCATGAGGGTCTTTTCCAGGGAGTCTTCTCTTCTCATGAGGTGGCCAAAATATTGGAGCTTCAGCTCCAGGATCTGTCCTTCCAGTGAGCACTCAGGGCTGATTTCCTTAGGAATGGAGAGGTTTGATTTTCTTGCAGTCCATGGGACTCTCAAGAGTCTCCTCCAGCACCAGAATTCAAAAGCATCAAAAGCCTTCTTCTTCCATACATCACTAGGTACCACTGCAATCAGGTACAAATCCTGCCACAGGTCAAAAAACGGCCCCCATCCTTTCCACCCCATCTCTTACCTGGGGGATAGTGATGTCCCCCCGACTCTCAGCTAGAGAGATGAACGCCCTTCTCCACCAGCAGACGCCCACCCTGTATTTTAAATAATAACCACATAAATGAATGCTCCCCTTTGTCAAGAGAGATCCATCAGTGCCGAGAATGCCTCCTCAATATATCTTTGTTCAGAAAGGATACATAAGAAAGCAATGAGAGACCCACATTTTAAAAAACAGTTTGCTTTTTTTAAAAAAACAAAAAACACCACACACCATAGTTCCTCTTTCTTTTTTTGGACCAGTTCAGGCCTGTTTTCGCAAGAATCATTTTAGAAGCCCGGTGGTTGTGTTTTGTTGCTTTCAAGTGAGTCCTGTTTCCCTCTTCTTTCTGGTTTTCTCCTTGCTGCTGATCTCGGTGGTGGATTGGCAGGGATCCGAGCGGCCAAGTGGAAAAGCAGGTTTCGAGTCTGCAGATGCCATGGGAACCTGTTTTACTGCAGGACGAGGTTTCTCCTGGGAGGAACGGTCTGCCGAGTGAACTGCAGAATGTAATTTTTGGGAGGCGGAACCTTGCAAAAGCTAAAAGAACTGAAAAGCAGCAGCAGCCTGGTTTAGTTTAAGGGGGTCTGCTGTGGCTGCAGGCCTAGAGATCTAGAAAAACTGCTGATTAGGAAAAAGGAACAACTTCGGAGCCTGCAGCGTTGCAAGGATCTGGAAGTTGTGCCCTCACTCCTGGAGAAGAGAGAACTTCTCAAATCTCTGCACTTGAATTAACTTGGAAACCTAACTAGCCTCCTTTGTAAAGGGGATTTTTTTTCTGAGCTCGTGTAGACTCTGTGGGTGGAAGAAACGGACACCTCCCCCTGCCATGAACTGGGCACCCCAGTTTAAGAAGGATACTGAGCAGCTGGAAGATGTGCAGAGAGGGTTGAACAAGATGATTAAGGGTCTGGAGACTAAGCCATATAAGGATCGGTTGAGGGAGTTGGGTATGTTTACTAGGACTGGGCGATATCTGGTTTTCAACATCACAATATGGGCCGCAGGTGGCGCTGTGAGTTAAACCACAGAGCCTAGGATGTGCTGATCAGAAGGTCGGTGGTTCGAATCCCCGCGACAGGGTGAGCTCCCATTGCTCGGTCCCAGCTCCTGCCAACCTAGCAGTTCGAAGGCACAAAAGTGCAAGTAGATAAATAGGTACCGCTCCAGCGGGAAGGTAAACAGCGTTTCCGTGTGCTGCTCTGGTTTGCCAGAAGCGGCTTAGTCATGCTGGCCACATGACCCGGAAGCTGCACACCGGCCAATAAAGAAAGATGAGCGCCGCAACCCCAGAGTTGGCCATGACTGGACCTAATGGTCAGGGGTCCCTTTACCTTTACTTTAAGCATCGTGATATACCGATATATCACAATGTCTGGAATAAAGATGGAGCTATTTAAAGGTGATATGTGGTTTTCAGCTAAGTAGAGGCATTGACTTGCTCTATGGTTTTCCCCATATTGTGATTTCTGCATAGCACACACAAAGACGTCATGATTTGCGATATATTGCCGGGTCAAAAAGTACGAAACCGATCTCACGATATGGACTTCAATCTGGTTTTGGATGATATACTGATATCTTGCCCATCCCTAATGTTTGGCTGTGGAAAGAGGAGACAGTGAGTTGATATGACAGCCTTCTTCAGCTATCTGAAGGACTGTCTCATTGACTGATTGATTTATCCAAAAGTTCTCCAACATTTCCCTGACAGAACTCATGGTGGTTTCCAGATAAAAGGTAAAGGGTAAAGGGACCCCTGACCATTAGGTCCAATCGCGGACGACTCTGGGGTTGCGGCACTCATCTCGTTTTACTGGCTGAGGGAGCCGGAGTACAGCTTCCGGGTCATGTGGTCAGCATGACTAAGCCACTTCTGGCGAACCAGAGCAACGCACGGAAACGCTGTTTACCTTCCCGCCGGAGTGGTACCTATTTATCTACTTGCACTTTGACGTGCTTTTGAACTGCTAGGTTGGCAGGAGCAGGGACAGAGCAACAGGAGCTCACCCTGTTGCGGGGATTCGAACCGCTAACCTTCTGATCGGCAAGTCCTAGGCTCTGTGGTTTAACTCACAGCGCCACCTGTGCCCCAGTTTACAGATAAGAACTGCTAAAAATGTAGAAAGACAGAGCAACTTGTTTTCTGCTGCACCGGAGGGCAGACCTGGGAAAGGATGGATTCAAATAGCAAGAAAGGATGTTTCCGGCTAAACATTAGGAAGAAATGCCTGAGGGCAAAGGTTGTCTGACCATGGAACGAACTCCCTCGGAAGATGCTGGGGTCTCCTTTGTTGGAGGTTCCTAGACAGCGGTTGGGTGGCAGGAATTCATTAGCTGTGATTCTTTCATTGCAGAAATTCTTGGGGTTCCCTTCCAACTCTTCACTTCTATGATCCCCTCCATTGCATTTGCACGTAAAGCAGCCTTTGCCAGGGTGCAGGGCTCCCGATGTTTGTTTTTTGTTTGTTTGTTTTTTTAAGCAAACAAAAACATATAAACATGTATAATTTCAAAAACCTTTCTTTCATAACCTTACTTCTCGGACTTCCCCTTACCTCCCCTTTTCTGCATCCTTGTTTTAAAATTTCTTCAGCAACTCTTCAGACCAATTAATTAATTACTTATTTTCTTTTTAAGCTTCTTCTAACACTTAATCAGTTACAGCTGTAATTCTATATTTTCCTTTCCCCTGACATTTTAGCATTCTTCAATTTTACAACAATTTTTAAGATATACTTTAAATTTCTTCCAATCTTCTTCCACCAATCTTCTTTTTCTTGGTCACGGATTCTGCCGGTCATCTCCGCTAGTCCCATGTAGTCAATCACCTTTGTCTGCCATTCTTCCAGTGTGAGTAGTTCTTGTGTCTTCCAATACTTTGCTAAGAGGATCCTTGCTGCTGTGGTGGCATACATAAAAAACGTCCTATCCTTCTTTGACACCAATTGGCCGACCATGCCCAGGAGAAATGCCTCTGGTTTCTTATGAAAAGTACATTTAAGTACCTTCTTAATTTCATTATAGATCATTTCCCAGAAGGCTTTAATCTTCGGGCAGGTCCACCAAAGGTGGTAAAGGGTTCCTTCAGTCTCATTACATTTCCAGCATTTATTATTGGGCAAATGATAGATTTTTGCGAGCTTGGTTGGGGTCATGTACCACCTGTAAATCATTTTCATAATATTTTCTCTTAAGGCGTTACATGCCGTAAATTTTATACCGGTGGTCCATAACTGTTCCCAATCCGCAAACATAATGTCATGACCAATGTCTTGTGCCCACTTAATCATGGCTGATTTAACTGTCTCATCCAGTGTATTCCATTTCAACAGCAAGTCGTACATTCTTGATAAGTTCTTAGTATTGGGTTCTAACAGCTCTGTTTCTAATTTGGATCTCTCCATCTGGAAGCCAATTTTCCTGTCTTGTTTAAACACCTCCATTATTTGATGATAATGAAGCCAATCTTGTACTTTAGACTTTACTTTCTCAAAACTCTGTAATTTAATTTTTCCACTCTCTTGCTCTAGGATTTCACAGTATTTTGGCCATTTGGATTCCATATTAGGTTTCTTCACTTCCTTGGCTTCTATTGGTGACAACCACCTAGGGGTTTTATTTTCCAACAAATCCTTATATCGAATCCAAACATTATATAATGCTTTCCTGACAATATGGTTTTTAAATCCTTTGTGAATTTTTACCTTGTCATACCAAATATATGCATGCCAACCGAATCTATTATCAAATCCTTCCAAATCCAAAATGTCTGTATTCTCAAGAAGTAGCCAGTCCTTCAACCAGCAGAAAGCTGCCGATTCATAGTACAGTCTTAAGTCCGGCAGGGCAAACCCCCCTCTGTCTTTTGCATCAGTTAATATCTTAAATTTTATTCTGGGCTTTTTGCCCTGCCAGACAAATTTAGATATATCTTTCTGCCACTTCTTGAAACAGTCCACTTTGTCCACAATCTGTAATGTCTGAAACAAAAATAGCATTCTAGGCAATACATTCATCTTAATTACAGCAATTTGACCTAACAAGGAAAGTTTCAAATTTGACCATATTTCTAGATCTTTCTTTACCTCTGTCCAACATTTGTCATAGTTATCTTTAAATAAATTCACATTCTTAGATGTCATATTAATCCCCAAATATTTCACTTTTTTTGCCACCATTAATCCAGTTTCACTTTGAAACCTCTCTTTTTCATCATTTGTTAAGTTCTTCTCCAAGACTTTAGTTTTTTGCTTATTCAACTTGAATCCTGCTACCTGACCAAAAACTTGAATTAGTTCTAAAACTCTTCGTACTAGTGTCTGGCTGTTGTAAAGTCAATACTAGGTCATCTGCAAAGGCCCTCAGTTTATATTGTTTGGCTCCGACCTGAATTCCTTCAACCAGCTGGTCCCCCCTAATCATATTTAACAATACCTCCAAGACAGATATAAAAGTGGTAGGGATATTGGGCACCCCTGTCGTGTCCCTTTTTCTATGGGAAATTATTCAGTAACCACATTATTTACAATTAACTTTGCTTTTTGTTCAGAGTATATTGCACCTATACCATTTTCAAACCTTTGGCCTACCCCCATCCCATGGAGATTCTTCTTCATAAAACTCCAAGAAATATTATCAAAGGCTTTCTCCGCATCCACAAATATTAGTACCGCCTTCGTATTAATATTAACTTCTAACAATTCTATAATGTCAATTATGTTTCTTACGTTATCTGACATATGTCTCCCTGGGAGAAAGCCAGCCTGGTCCTTATGAATCTCCTCCACCAACACCTTCTTTAGTCTTTTTGCCAAAATGTCAGCAAATATTTTGTAATCCACATTAAGTAATGATATAGGGCGGTAGTTCTTAATCTGGTTCTTTTCAGTCTCAGTTTTTGGTATAAGTGTAATGAATGCTTCTTTCCACGATTCAGGCGCCTTTTCCCCCTCTAAAATTTCATTGCAGACCTCCTTCAGTGGTTGTACTAACCATTCTTTCAAAGCTTTGTAGTATCTGGAGGTCAATCCATCTGGTCCTGGAGATTTCCCTAATTGCATATTTTGAATGGCACCCTCTATTTCTTGTTCAGTTATTTTCTCATTCAAAATCATTATACTTTGTTGCGAAATTTTTTGTAATCCATATTTCTTAAGAAAATCGTCTATTTCTCCTTCATTCTCCGGCCCTCTTGCGTATAATCTTCTGAAATAACTCTGAAAACAATTACTGATCTCATTTGGTTTATAGATGTCCCTTCCTTCCACCTCCAAACTTGTAACTGTATTCAATTTCTGTCTCTTCTTCAATTGCCATGCTAGAAGTTTCCCACATTTGTCTGCTGATTCAAATGTCCTTTGTCTCATTTGCTTAATTTTCCATTCAATCTCTTGATTCATCAGTTCCATGTATTGCATCTGGTAGAACTTAATTTCTCTCAAAATCTCATGAGACTTTGGTTTTGACCTCAATTTCCTTTCTCCTTCTTTCATCTTTTCCAATATCTTGTCCTTCTTTTCATTTTGTTTCTTCCTCTTTAAAGAGTTCTGTTGTATTAGGAAACCTCGCATCACGGCTTTACTTGCGTCCCAAATTATTCTTTTCTCAACATCTGTCTTCAGGTTTATCTCAAAGTAATCTTTTAAAGTTTTTTGGGCCTTTTTGTAGATCTCATCATCTCTAAATAGGGTGTCATTCATTCTCCATCTAAAGGAACCAGCTGTTGTTAGTTTCATCTCCATCTTTACAGCATTATGGTCGGAGCAAGTTTTTGGGCACATTTCTACTTTTTTTTTATCTTTGGAGCCATCCCACTAGTAATCCAGATTTGGTCAATTCTTGTCCATGTCATTTTTGTTTCAGAGAAAAAGGTTCCCTCTCTCTCAAGAGGGTTCCTCGTTCTCCAAATATCAATCAAGTCCATATTTTCAGTCATTTCGAAGAAAGTCTTTGGTAATCTCCCATCCTTAGAGACCACCTGTCTTTGTGCTTTGTCCATGTTTGTGGAGACCACGCCATTCATATCTCCCATCAAGATTACATTACGATCCAGATAGTCCATTAATATCTCATGCAACTTCTTAAAAAATTCTGCCTTCCCTTCATTTGGTGCATAAATTCCAACTGTCAAAAATTTTTCTCCTTGGACTTGTATTTCAATTGCCAAAAATCTTCCTTGTTCATCTTTAAAAATCAACTTTGGGGCCAACTTCTCCTTTGCATAGATCACCACTCCTCTTTTCTTGACTTTATCTGACGAAATAAATTCCTGTCCTAATCTTTTGTTTATAAGTAATTTTCTATGTGCCCTAGTCACATGGGTTTCTTGTAAGCAAATTAAGTCCAAATGTTCTCTTTTTAAAATATGAAATACTTCACGCCTTTTTCTGGGAAGGTTCAAACCATTACAGTTCCAACTTAGAAATTGCAGAGCCATCTTGTTGTTTAGTTGGTTACTCTCCAGCTGCTCCCTGCGGCTGTTCTTCCTCAGTCGGTGGTTTAAGTCCAAATGTTAGATTCAAAATATCTGCTTCTGGAGTCGATTCCACCACTCCCTTATGAAGGTCCTCCTCGTTTCCTTCCAGGAATTGTTCTTTATCTTGCACTGTTCTTATTTTTACTTTCTTCCCTTTGTAGTTGAAAGACAAACCTTGTGGAAACTCCCACCTGAAGGGTAACATGTTCTTTTTCAGCAGGTAAACCAGGTCCTTATAATGAGTTCTTGCCTCCAAGATGTATTTAGGGATGTCCTTATAGATTTGAACAAAAGCGTCTTCAATCTCAAGAGTTCTTTGATAATGTAAATTTAATATTTTGTCTCTTTCCTCTTTGGATCTTAAGGTTATCAGACAATCCCTTGGATTCTTCCTGTTTTGTCTCCTACCCAATCTGAAGGCAGCTGTTATCTTAAATTCTTCTTCATCCAGGTTTACCTGCCAAAATTCTGAAAATTCTTTTGTGAGAAAGTCCACCAAGTTGTCCTTTTCACTCTCTGGGACCAATCTTAATCTCAAATTTCTCTCTTTCCTCTGCATCTCCCACAAAGACAAGGCCGCCTCATGTTGGTCCAACTGTTTACAGACTGGTACCAATTTTTCCTGTGTAGTTTCTGCAGTAGCTTTAGCTTCCTCAGCAATCTTTCGAGTTGTAGCGTTTTCTTCAATCAATTTATAGTTTCTGTATTTGATGTGATACTTTTAGTATTTAAATCTAATTTTGTTGACAGTTCTGTCAGCTGTCTGGTATTTTCCGTGCTCTGCTTTGTCAAAACTTCTAAAGATTCATTTATTTTAAGTAATGCTTGTGTCACTGGATCCATCGGTATGTTTGTCCCTTTTTCCTGCCCAGCTGCTCCTGTTGGCAGTGTACTAGATATTGAGCCCCTTTTCTTTTGTGTAGCTTTGACTTTAGATCATGTTATTATCTCTTCTGCTGGGCCACTCATGTCCCAAGGTCATTCCCACAGGAGCAGCTTTAAATGGAAAAATCCACTGACTTGTTTTTTAGTGCTCCTGATGTTTTGGACTACAACTCCCATCAGTCCCAGCCGGCACATACCATCAAGCACTGATGGGATTTGTAGTCCAAAAACTACAAGAGCACTCCAGGTTGGTGAAGTCTGCCCTAGAGGGAGATCTAGGCCTGTGACAACTGCGTGTCCCTAGGTGTCCTTGCACCTCCTTTCATAGAATCGGAGAACTGTAGCGTTGGAAGGGACGCCAAGGGCCATCTAGTCCAGCCCCCTGCCATGCAATGTGGGGCTCACAACCCTGAGATTAAGAATCTCAAGCTCTACCAACTGAGCTATTCTAGCTATTGCAGAGCCCATCTAGTCCAGCGTATTTTCACTAGGGCCAACCAGCTTCGTAGCAAAAGGGAACGGGGAACTGATGATTTATTTTGGGGGGAACTGGCAGATGAAGTTGATGGACTACATGGAACTGGCGGAAATGACTGGCAGAATCCAAGACCAGGGAGAAGAGTTGGTAGAAGAAGACTGGAAGAAATTTAAAGACTATCTACAGAAACACTGTAAAATTAAGGAATGCTAGAAGGATGCTGGAATGAAGCTATGTGGTTTTAGCAATAATGTTACAAAGGGGTATGTAAAAATGGATTGTTAACAGGTGAAAATGTAAAGTTACAATATATTAAGATAAAATATCAAGATAAAAGCAAAAATGGTAAGGACCTGCTGAAACAACTATTGAATTAGAATACAAAATAGGGAGGTGTGAGGAGGTCAGGGAAACAAGCAAATGAAAGACAGGACATGGAAAGACTGATTTGTTTTTAATTGTTTTTATTTTTCTGTATTTTGTATTTTTTGTTTCTTTTTTTCTTTTTTTCTTCTTTTCATTTTTGTAACTTCTTTTAAACTTTAATAAATATTATTTAAAAAAATACTTTGGGGGGAACCAGTGATTTAGTTTTTCCGCTTTGCTTGGGGGGAGGATCCCCCCTCCTCGTTTCCTGAGAGTAAGTAAATCACTGCTTGGCGTCCTGAGCTTGGAAGGCAGCGAGAGGGAAGTTGCAACAGCAAAGGAAGTCTAATTTTGCTGCGTTTTCTGGTTGCAGCAAAGAACCTTCCTTTGTGTCTCTTCTCTGGGAGCCAACAGGGTGACTCTTGGCCAGTTGGTGACTGGGCACTTCTCTAAAAGAGGATTAGACAAATTCAAGGAGGAGAGGGCTATCGATGGCTCTGCCCTCCCTCCACAGTTGGTCCATTGACCACTTTGAGGATGGGATGCTGGTCTTAGGTGAGCCATTGGGTTATAAGAAGCCTCTTCCTAGGACCATTTTTTAAAAATCTGGAACCTTGAGTTCCTTTCTGACTCTCCTGTTTGCCTTTCTGTCATTCTATTCTCTTTAAATTGCTGCAAAAGCTCACATTCAGATTGTTACAATAAAGACACATTACTAGTGATATTGTTATTATTATTTATTACGTTTGTTTATATCCTTTTATTACGTTTGTTTATATCCTTAAATTACTTACTCTACAAAGTAATTTAATAGAATTTAAAAAGTACAAATAAGAGACTCTATTAAAACAGAGGTAATAAAAAGAAAATAGAGTGCTGCTATTATCATGGGTTTCAGCAGCTAACAGTAAATCCTCCCAAGGATCTCTGGGAATCACCCGTCACCGTTGGGACATCAAAGAAGAAATTGAGGATAGTTTTTTGAGGGCCTTCTCGGTGGTGGCTGTGGAACGCCCTCCCAGCAGATGTCAAGGAAATAAACAGCTATCTGACTTTTAGAAGACATCTGAAGGCAGCCCTCTTTAGGGAAGTTTTTAGTGTTTGATATTTTATCATGTTTTTAATATTCTGTTGGGAGCCGCCCAGAGTGGTTGGGGAAACCCAGCCAGATGGGCGGGGTATAAGTAATAAATAATAATAATAATTATACATATTAAATGATTTTTATTAAACAATTTCAACATACCACATTATCAGTCCAAATAATCAGTTACATTATTTCCCCCCTTCCGCCCCCCGCACCCAAGGACCTCCCTCAGCTCCCCTCATAGCCTTATCTATCAAATGTTCAACTAATAAATTTGTGGATGTTTATTCAAAACTTGCCAAGGAGTCCAGATCATTTTGTTGTCTTTTTAAATAATTTGTAAAAAGTTCCCATTCTTCCTTGAAGACACGATTGTCCTTCTCTCGCAGCTTGTATGTCAATTTGGCCAATTCCACATAGCTCACCAATTTTTCTTGCCAGTGTTCTTTAGTTGGGATTTCTTCATTCTTCCATCCTTGTGCTAACAAGACTCTTGCCGCTGTTGTAGCAGACATAAATAAGTTATTTATTTTTCTTGGCAGGTGGACTGAGATATTTCTTTTCTCCCTTTTGCACAAGACCTGTTGTTGTTTAGTCGTTTAGTCGTGTCCGACTCTTCGTGACCCCCTGGACCAGAGCACGCCAGGCACTCCTGTCTTCCCCCGCCTCCCGCAGTTTGGTCAAACTCAGGCTGGTAGCTTCAAGAACACTGTCCAACCATCTCGTCCTCTGTCGTCCCCTTCTCCTTGTGCCCTCCATCTTTCCCAACATCAGGGTCTTTTCCAGGGAGTCTTCTTTTCTCATGACGTGGCCATAGTATTGGAGCCTCAGCTTCAGGATCTGTCCTTCCAGTGAGCACTCAGGGCTGATTTCCTTCAGAATGGAGAGATTTGATCTTCTTGCAGCCCATGGGACTCTCAAGAGTCTCCTCCAGCACCAGAATTCAAAAGCATCCATTCTTCGGCAATCAGCCTTCTTTATGGTCCAGCTCTCACTTCCATAAATCACTACTGGGAAAACCAGAGCTTTAACTATATGGACCTTTGTTGGCAAGGTGATGTCTCTGCTTTTTAAGACTAGAACTAGAACCCAGTAAAGCTGAATATTGTAGGATTCGGATGAAAGAAATAACTTCTTGACACAGTGCATGGTTAAATTATGCGATTTCCACCATAATGGCTCTGTTTTGCCTCCATGGTCGGAGGCAGCGATGCTTCTGGAAACTGCAGGAGGGGAGTGTTGCTCTTGTGTTCAAATCCTGCTTTCTAGTTTCTCCCAAGAGGCACCCTGCGAGAACAGGATGCTGGACTCAGTGGCCCAAGGGCCTGATCCTGCCAGGCTCTTTGGATGTTCTTCTGAGCTCATGAAATGGCTGAGCTAGGAGAACGATGCCAGCTTTGGGCTGATTTTAAAGCGAGGTCTCTGTTGTTTCTCATTCCAGTCCTCCTGTGAAAAACGACCTGCAAGATCCCGAGCAGCCGCCCGCGCTCTTACCTCGCCTGAAGATTGTGGAGCGGACCGGCGCCCCTGAGCTACCTTCAAAGCCTCCCCTCCTCTTCCAGAACGACTTGGGTGAGTGTCTGTGACTGGTGGAAGAGAAAGCTCAGTGCTGTGCGATCACTCAGTCGCAGGGGGTTGGACTAGATGCCCTTTGGCGTTCCCTTCCAACACAGTGGTTCTGTGATTCTGTGAAAGGGGTATTTGGAAGTCGGCCCGCTTCCCCCAACTTCACTGTTCAGATTCTGAATGTGAAGTTCTGTTTTGAAATCTGGGCATGCGATACATTCTGGCACCTCTCAAGCGAGCACCAACAATATCGCCCACCTTGGAAGACCTCTTCCGGTTGGAAAAGACGATAGATTTTGGTCTAGGTGGACAATAGGGCATTCCTGGAAATCTAAGTCACTCTTGTGTGTCCCACAAAATGTCAACATCGCAGAAAAACGGGTTGGTGTCAGTTTTAATCTGGTTTTTATAGTCTGTTGGTGTTTTAGCTTTCAGAAGCTTTTTATCGTTCATCTTTCTCTGTTACAATGTTATCGTCTACTATTTTGTAAACTGCTTTGAGATTGGTTTTACAAAAAGAATAAAATATTCATAATAATATTTAAAATAGTATCAGCAGCAGAAAAATATATCAATAATAAAATCAATTTTGATTTTAATTAATTTTTATAATGTTTTTATAATGTTGGACTGTTTTAGTGTTGTTGGCCGCCCTGAGCCCGGCTTTGGCTGGGGAGGGCGGGATATAAATAATTCTATTTATATTATTATTATTATTATTATTATTATTATTATTATTATTATTATTATATCAATAAAATTGATATCAATAACAGCAGAAAAATAATACCGCAGCAACAACCCTCCCCAATAGAACCCCCTAAACAACACCCCTGTCCGAGAGTCTGTTCAGCATCCTCAGCTTTTGCTGCTGGAGTCAGTCCAGACCAGCTGGGAAAAGTCCTTCAGGCAGGGAGCAGGTCTTCCAGGACTCACAGCCAAGGTGATTAGTAGCCATGGAGAGCCTCCTCCTCCTCCATGAACCTGCTTAATCCTCTTTCATAGCCATCACTGCCTCTTGTGGCAAGGAGTTCCATAGTTCAACTATGCCTGGTCTGTCTCTGCAGATGATTCTGATTATGAAGACCCCCCGTTTGAGGAGGAGATAGAAGCTCTGGCAGAAGAAATGACTGACAAGGTAGGTCCGTATCCCTGGGGGGGGGGGGTTATGCTGCCCATCTCATCCTCAAAAAAACTGGGAGGTTGCCTTCCCCTCCCGGATGTGCTAATGCAGGGGTCGGCAAACTTTTTCAGCAGGGGGCCGGTCCACTGTCCCTCAGACCTTGTTGGGGGCCGGACTATATTTTGAAAAAAAACAAATGAACAAATTCCCACAAATAACCAAGAGATGCATTTTAAATAAAAGGACACATTCTACTCGGGTAAGCCGAAAGGGTTTTCCGATTTTTTAGCGGCTTCGCAAGACGAATTTCCCTATGGGCTTGCTTCGCAAGACGAAAGCCCATAGGGAAATCTCCGGGGACAGCGGGGAAGCGCAGCGCGCCTTCTCCTCTGTTCCTGGACCTGTCCTAAGGCTTGCGGTGGGAGGTCCAGGAACAGAGGGGAAGGCGCGAAGTGCTTCTCCTCTGTTCCCTGGGCTTGCGGTGGGAGGAGGGTTTTTCCTCCCCACCGCCAACTTTCAGAACAGCCTTCTGAATGTTGGCGGTGGGGAGGAAAGCCCTCCTCCCACCGCAAGCCTTCAGGACAGGTCCGGGAACAGAGGGGAAGGTGCGCAGCGCTTCTCCTCTGTTCCCGGACCTGTCTTGAAGACTTGCGGTGGGAGGAAGGTTTTCCTCCCCACTGCCAACATTCAGAAGGCTGTTCTGAAGGCTGGCGGTGGGAAGAAAAGCCCTTCTCCCTCGCCAGCCTTCAGAAGAGTTCCCGCCTAGGCTGTGGATAGCAGCCTGCTGCCCCGTGCGAGGGGCGCTCTGCTTAAGAGCGCCCCTCGCGCGGGGCAGCAGGCTGCTATCCGCAGCTTGGAGAGCCCTCTGGACCTCTTCTGAAGGCCGGCGGGGGGCAAAGGTCTTTGCTCCCCCCCGCCTGCCTTCAAAAGCCGTCCGGGAGCAGCGCTGCATTTCTCCTGGACCTCTTCTGAAGGCTGACGGGGGGCAAAAGTCTTTGTCCCCCCTGCCTGCCTTCCCGGGGGCTTTTAAATCGCCCCGGGACAGCGGAGATTTCCTCCACTGTCCCGGGAAGGCAGGCGGGGGAAGCAAAGACTTTCGCCCCCCCCCCCGCCGGCCTTCAGAAGAGGTCGGGGGACAGACTGTCCCCGGACCTGGTCTGAAGGCGGTTTCCATAGGAACGCATTGATTGATTTTCAATGCATTCCTATGGGAAACCGTGCTTCGCAAGACGAAAAACACGCAAGACGAAAAGACTTGCGGAATGAATTAATTTCGTCTTGCGAGGCACCACTGTAGTTATTTTTCTCTTTGACATCTGGTGGGAGGGCGTTCCACAGGGCGGGTGCCACTACCGAGAAGGCCCTTTGTCTGGTTCCCAGTAATTTCGCTTCTCACAGTGAGGGAACCAGCAGAAGGTCCTTGGAGCTGGACCTCGGTGTCTGGGCAGAATGATGGGGGTGGAGACACTCCTTCAGGTATATGGGGCCGTTTAGGGCTTTCAAGGTCAGCACCAACACTTTGAATTGTGCTCGGAAACGTACTGGGAGCCAGTGTAGATCTCTCAGTAATGGTGTTATGTGGTCTTGGTGGCCACTCCCAGTCACCAGTCTAGCTGCCGCATTCTGGATTAGTTGTAGTTTCCGGGTCACCTTCAAAGGTAGCCCCACGTAGAGCGCATTGCAGTAGTCCAAGCGGGAGATAACCAGAGCATGCACCACTCTGGCGAGACAGTCTGCAGGCAGACAGTGTCTCAACCTGCATACCAGATGGAGCTGGGAGACACAGAATTGACCTGTGCCTCCATGGACAGCTGTGAGTCCAGAATGACTCCCAGGCTGCGCACCTGGTCCTTCAGAGGCACAGTCGCCCCATTCAGGACCAGGGAGTCTTCCACACCAGCCCGCCCCCTGTCCCCCCAAAACAGTACTTCTGTCTTGTCAGGATTCAACCTCAATCTGTTAGCCTCCATCCATCCTCCAACCGCCTCCAGACACTCACACAGGACCTTCACCACCTTCACTGGTTCCGATTTGAAAGAGAGGTAGAGCTGGGTATCATCTGCATATTGATGGACACCCAGCCCCAACCCCCTGATGATCTCTCCCAGCGGCTGCATGTAGATGTTGAAAAGCATCTTGCGAGCGGCAGGGGCTGGCAGTGGCGGGGTGATGAGCAGCGCGTGAAAGGGCTCCGGAGAGGGGCTGGCAGCACGAAAGCCCAGCCCCCTTACTCTCTGCTCTAGGGAGGGTGGGGAGAAGCCAGGGGGAGGGAGGGAGGAGGCGCCGCTGAACGCAAGCGGTGGCGCAGCCCAAACGATCAGATCCACGCCAATCCACACGGCGATTCCTGGACCGTCTGCGGGCCAGATCCAGAAGGCAACTGGGCTGGATCTGGCCCCCGGGCCTTAGTTTGCCAACCCATGTGCTAATGGGTTGACCCAGCCACTCTGGTTTGTTCAAAGGCTTGGGACTTGTGTTCAGAGTAGGTGTGCCTGTTTGATGTGCAGCAGCGGAGATCATTCTGTTTACTTTAAGGGTTAAATCTGTTACTGGTAAGTCAGCTGACCAAGAGGGGCAGGGAAGGAGGCGTTGCTTAGCAGCCAGGCGGAAGGGCTTGAGCCTCGCTGAGCTAGCACACGCTCTGATTGGCTGTGTAGCCTAGAGGAAGTTTTCCTCTGTGTGTTTGGTTGAAAGCCTCGGTGTTTAGCACAAGGCCTTATCGTAAGAAAAGTGAAAGCTTGCTTTCTCCTTAAATCGCACACTGGTTTTGTTCATTTTGCTCAGTTAAAAGATAAGCAGGAGGACCCATTAGCAAAAGCATGCCTCTAGTTAAGAACTGTTTCAGGTTAAGAACGGAGCTCCGGAACGAATTAAGTTCGTAACTAGAGGTACCACTGTGCTACCAATAGAGTAAAGAAAAAGAAAGAAAGTGTTAATATTTTCAGGATGATATTAAAGAACAACAACAGCTGAAATACAAATGGTCTGCTCCTAATCTGCTCTCATGTTTGCAAGTTTGCTTTTTCCCAACACCTGTTCCTTTTTTATTTTATCTTATTTTAAACTTTTGTTTTGTGGCATCTTCAGCGGCTTGAGCTCTGAGATTCCTTAAATACCTGAGCCCTTTCTAAAGGAATAAGGGGTGGGGGAAAGACGAAATGAAACATGAAAACTAAATGAAAAGGATAGAGAGAGGACAAATTCATTTCCACCGTCTCCTCTTTGTTTCTTGAAAGGAAGTGGTGAACATATGAACATAGTAAGCTGCCTTAGATGGAGTCCGACCACTCATCTATCTGCCTCTGTATGGTCTGCACTGACTGGCAGTGGCTCTAAGAAACATCAGAATAGCCTCCTGGATCAGGCCAATGACCCACTTTGTCCAGCATCCTCTTCTCACAGTCGCCAACCAAATGCCTGTGGGAAACCCGCAAGCAGGATTCGAACCCAAGGGCCCTTTCCAGAAAGGAAGCATTGCTGCCGTGGAGGCAGAGCCCAGCCACCCTGGCTAGTAGCCATCCATAGCCTTCTCCCGCTCCATAAATTTGTTGAATAATCTTTTAAAGCCATCTCAGCTGGTGGTCCTCTCTGCTTCCTGCAGCAGGAAGTTCCACGGTTTAACTATGTGCTGCTTGAATAAGCCCTTTCTTTTTACTGTGCAGAATCGGGGAGCGGGGAATCAGTTAAAAACAGGTATTCAAAAACAGTATTATTACAAAGACTATTATTATTATTTATCAAATGATTGTACTGCCCTTCATCCATAGAGCTCAGGGTAACACACAAGGTAAAAACACGCAAAAACGATTTTGGCATGTGAAAGAAAGGCATGAGAGAGAGCTTGGTCTTTGGGTGGCCTCTAAATATCGTCACTGTTACAGTGGTACCTCTGGTTGTGAACGGGATCCATTCTGGAGCCCTGTTCACAACCTGAAAGGAATGCAACCTGCGTCTCCCAGGGACCACAAATATTCCTCTGCAGTTTGTCATTGTCTCTGTGCTCACCAATCCTGTCTTAAGGGCACATTTAAGATATTACTAGGGTGTGAGCCTGTGACCTGGACTCAGGAATTAAGTATTTATCAGCACAAAAGAATGGCCAGGATGCCCAGGTAAAAGGATTCAGTGACCATCAACAGGTTTGCTGCCAGACAGGATGCTGCTGTAGACTGCCCCCTGTGATATATTTCTGTTGGGGACCACCTCTTTCTGTGATGTATGCATGATGTATTGGGGGTTAGTCCTGGGCTACAGGGTGGGCAATTTCAAATGTGTCTGTATAAAAGCTTGCATACCAATATTCTGGGTTCCTCTTCCCTCGTGTGTGTGTGTGTGTGTGTGTGTGTGTGTGTGAGAGAGAGAGAGAGAGAGAGAGAGAGAGCACCCTGTTGCAACAGTTTAATAAAGATCAAGCTTACTAGCTGCTTTGCTTCTCAATATTCTCTGGTTGGCCCCTGTTATTTTCTCCTACTGACAGGGAACCCAGTTAAGGACTCTATACAGGCTCTTGGATACCCCATAAGGGAAAAAGAGCCTCTTTTGTTTGCTTCAGTCACCGAGGAAGTAGCAGTGGGGACGGAGAAGCCGAAATCCCTGCTTCTCTTTGCTCTGCTGTGGCCCAGGGGGGAAATTGCTGATGCGCTTCTCAGCAGAAAGCTCCCGGACGGTGGTTCTTTCGGCTATAAATAGAGGGGTTCTGTGCAACATCCGGTTGCATCATGCACCAGAAGCAAGGAGACGGTGAAGCAGTCCCAGTCGGGAAGGAGGACAGCTTTGACCTCCCAGGCACCGCTCTGCACCCCAAGCAATTTTTCATTTGTGGCGCATGAGAATAATTCTTAGGCGGGGCTGGTGCCAGACCCAGGGAGCTGGGTGGGACATTTTGTAGCCGCTTCCTGGTTCTTTGCATTGTTTAAGAGCTGTGCGCTGTGGGTTAAACCACAGAGCCTAGGACTTGCCGATCAGAAGGTCGGCGGTTCGAATCCCCGCCATGGGGCGAGCTCCCGTTGCTCGGTCCCTGCTCCTGCCCACCTAGCAGTTCGAAAGCACGTCAAAGTGCAAGTAGAGAAATAGGTACCACTCCGGCGGGAAGGTAAATGGCGTTTCTGTGCGCTGCTCTGGTTCGCCAGAAGCGGCTTGGTCATGCTGGCCACATGGCCCGGAAGCTGTACTCCGGCTCCCTCGGCTAATAAAGCGAGATGAGTGCCGCAACCCCAGAGTTGTATGTGACTGGACCTAATGGTCAGGGGTCCCTTTACCTTTACCTTTTGCAGAGCTGCAACATGGAGCCAATTCACCAATTAGGTCATAACTCTCTGAATTGTTTTTAAAGCTGCCATCTATTTGATTTTTTCTAAAAAACGTGAAATTATCCCCCCCCCCCAATTATTATTTTTTTAAATGAAGTTTAGAGAACCTAGCAACACATGCTACCTTGGGCAAGAGCTGGGCAAATCAGGTTTTAATTTAATGCTTCCACATCTGTGTGGGGCCACTGCAGAAAAGGCTTGTTCTCATAGCACTGGAATTGTGAAGTTGGATGGGACCCCGAGGGTCATCCAGCTCACCCCCCAGCAAAAGCAGGAATCTCAGCTAAAGCTTCCAGGACAGAGGGCCTCCCAAACTCTGCTTAAAAACCTCCAGGGAAGGTTTTTCCAGATGTCAAGGAAATATACAACTGTCTGACTTTTAGAAGACATCTGAAGGCAGCCCTGTTTAGGGAAGCTTTTAATGTTTAATGCTCTATTGTGTTTTTAATATTCGGTTGGGAGCAGCCCAGAGTGGCTGGGGAAACCAAGCCAGATGGGTGGGATTGTTGTTTAGTCGTGTCCGACTCTTTGTGGCCCCATGGACTAGAGCACGCCAGGCACTCCTGTCTTTCCTGTGGGTCGTTAATAATAATAATAATAGTAATAATTCTGAGGCCCGGGAGCTTTTCAAAGTGAACTCCTTTTTGTCTTCTTCCCTCTGCAGGAAGACGTGGTGGTGGAGTCGACATCCCAGAAACGTCGCTCTGCCCGGTTCAGCAGCCTGATGAGTGAAGACGAGCTGATTGAGGATTATTTCAAGGAAGAATCCGCCACCAAGTGAGGGCTGCTTTGGTTATGTTTGTGCGCGTGTGGGTGTGCGCATGTTGGCAGTTCGTATCCCCACGACCGGGTGAGCTCCCGTTGCCCAGTCCCTGCTCCTTCCAACCTAGCAGTTCGAAAGCACGTCGAAGTGCTAGTAGATAAATAGGTACCACTCTGGCGGGAAGGTAAACGACGTTTCCGTGCGCTGCTCTGGTTCGCCAGAAGCGGCTTAGTCCTGCTGGCCACATGACCCGGAAGCTGTATGCCAGCTCCCTTGGCCAGTAAAGCGAGATGAGCGCCACAACCCCAGAGTCGTCCACGACTGGACCTAATGGTCAGGGTCCCTTTACCTTTACCTGGAATATCTGGCCTCACCCTCTTGTTTCCAGGGATGCCTTCGAAAGCTAGGAAGGAGCTTCCACTTGATAGACAAGCTATGCAAGGTCCAGAAAAAGAGCACCCGAAATGATCGAGGGGATCGTAGTGTTGGAAGGGACCCTCAGGGGTCATCTAGTCCAACCCCCTGCATTGCAGTGGGCGTAGAGCAACCTGCCCTCTCAGGCTGCTGAATTTGGGGCTCTTTCGTTTAGAGAAAATGCCAACGAGAGGCAACCTGATAGGCACCTGGCATGGAGAGAGAAAAGCTCCCGCTCCTTTCTCATAACAGTAGAAGTCTGGACATCTCACGAACTTGAAGGCTGGGAGATTCAAGACAGGCGACGGGAAGCACTTCCCATGCAGCGCATAGTTAACCCGGTAGGGTGTTGTCAAGTCAACTGGCCTCAAGCAAACGTTGAGCGTTTAGCATCCCTGCTCCCACGGGATGCTCTTCCAGCAGATATGCAACAGGCAATCTTGCTTTCGAATTCCAGGCAGCCCTGGAAGATTTGTGCAGGCCTACGCAGTTGTTCAAAAATGTCCTGGAATAGCCATTCGTTCAAATCATTCAACTGGCAATGCCCATCAACTTTTTTGGGGGGCCCCCACTCCCCTCAAATATTTTATTGGGGGGGTGAAGGGGCCTCGGCCCTTAGGAGTTGGCTCCCATGCTCACAGCCCTGGAGATGCCCTTCAGTTTCCCAGGAGGTTTGTGGGTGTTAAAAGATAAAGGTACCCCTGACCATTAGGTCCAGTCATGGCCGACTCTGGGGTTGCGGCGCTCATCTCGCTTTACTGGCCGAGGAAGCCGGCATACAGCTTCCGGGTCATGTGGCCAGCATGACTAAGCCGCTTCTGGTGGACCAGAGCAGCACACGGAAACGCCGTTTACCTTCCCGCCGGAGTGGTACCTATTTATCTACTTGCACTTTGACGTGCTTTCGAACTGCTAGGTTGGCAGGAGCTGGGATTCAAACTGCCGACCTTCTGATCGGCAAGCCTTAAGCTCTGTGGTTTAGACCACAGCGCCACCTGCGTCCCTGGGTGTTACTTGCAGCCAACTCTCTGCCAGGGGTCCTCTGTGGATTTTGCTGATGACTCATCTCTGGCCTTCCTTGTAGTTATTGGCCCTGTTTTCCCGGAAGAGGGTGCTCAGCAGGGTGGGTGACAGACTATTTCTGACCCAGGGGGAATCTAAGGGGGGAGGAGAGGCACTTATTTGCCAAACATGGTTTTGCAATGCAAATGGGGAGGAAGCAGAGTGTATTTGCTCTTTTGCATCACCGTGCTGGGATGAGAGAAGAAAGCAATTTGGGATTTGGAAAATTGGGTTTTATTTTAGCAATGTATGCAGACGCATAGTGAATGGGCGTCCAAAAACAAAGTCCCATCTATTTATTGTGGTTCTTTCCCGCGTTATCCTCTTAAGGGTGTGTCTGACGTTCGGGTTCCAAATAACATTTGCAAACCAAAACACTCACTTCCGGGTTTGCAGTGTTCGGGAGCCAAAACGTTTGAGTTGCAAGGTGTTGGGGAGTTGTGATAAGAACGTAAATATATAAACCGCATGTCTGAAAACCCCACAGAAAAAAAAAGTCCTGAACAAATTGACCTCAATTATTTCTCTACAAGGTCAAAATGGGAAACCTCTCCATTCTCTTTTTCCTTCACAAATCCTGTCTTAAGGGCACATTTAAGATATTACTAGGGTGTGAGGCTGTGACCTGGCTCAGGAACTAAGTATTTATCATTACAAAAGACTGGCCAGGCTCCCCAGGAAATCCAGTCAAGTGACCATTAAACAAGTAACCTGTCAGACGAGATAAACAACGCACTCAGATTTCTGCTGTAGACCGCCTTTTCTGTGATGTAGGTATGATGTACCTGAGGGGTGGTCTTAGGTTACACCCCTTCTGTGATGTATGTATGATGTATCTGGAGGGGTGGTCTTGAGCTCCAGGGCAGGGAATTTAAAATGTCTTGTACACTAATATTCTGGGTTCCCCCTCCCTCCTGCGTGTGGTGAGGGGAGCACCCTGTTGCAACAGATCAATAAAGATCAGGCTTACTAGCTGCTTTGCTTCTCAATATTCTCTGGTTGGCCTTTGTTATTTTCTCCTACCAATAGGGAACCTACGTAAGGACTCTATATGGGCTCTTGGATACCCCATATGGGAAAAAAGGGCAGATTTTTGTTTACAACAGAACCAAGGTACGACTATATATAAAAATAAATAAATAAAAGTATACACACACCTGAACGTCCGATGTGGCTTCCGCGGTTTCTGATTGAGTGCAGGAAGCTCCTGCAGCCAATCAGAAGGCACGCCTTGGTTTTTGAAGGTTTTTGGAAGTCGAACAGACTTCTGGAACGGATTCCATCCGAGAATCAAGGTCCAGCTGTATATACACGACACTCACGCTCCTTCGCCCCCCAGTGACAATAGGTAGATCTATGCCAGGTTTTTTATACAGGTAGGTAGCTGTGTTGGTCTGCCGTAGTCAAAACAAAATAAAAAAATTCCCTTCTTGTAGCACCTTAGAGACCAACTACAGTGGTACCTCAGGTTACAGACACTTCAGGTTACAGATGCTTCAGGTTACAGACTCCGCTAACCCAGAAATAGTATCTTGGGTTAAGAACTTTGCTTCAGGATGAGAACAGAAATCATGCGGCGGCAGCTGGAGGCCCCGTTAGCTAAAGTGGTTCTTCAGGTTAAGAAGAGTTTCAGGTTCAGAACAGACCTCCAGAACGAATTAAGTTCTTAACCTGAGGTACCACTGTAAGTTTGTTATTGGTATGAGCTTTCGTGTGCATGCACACTTCTTCAGATACTGTGAGTAGAGTGCAGTCTCTAGGGAGTTGCACGTGCTTGATCCAGACGAGGGGTTGGCAACCTAAGGCCCGGGGGCCGGATGCGGCCCAATTGCCTTCTCAATCCTGCCCACGGACGGTCCGGGAATCAGCAGGTTTTTACATGAGTAGAATGTGTCCTTTTATTTAAAATGCATCTCTAGGTTATTTGTGGGGCATGGGAATTCATTCATTTTTCTCTCCAAAATATAGTCCAGCCCCCCACATGGTCTGAGGGACGGTGGACCGGCCCATGGCTGAAAAAGGTTGCTGACCCCTGGACTAGGACCTAGGAGGCCTGGGTTCGAATCCCCCCCTGCAAGGCCTGATGTGTCGCCCCTCTTTTGTCTCCACAGCAGCAACCACTGGAATGACTGCGAGCTGAATTCGTGCTCCGGCAGCGCTCTGTCCTTGGGCGCCTTGAGCCTCCACGGCGACGGGATGAACAGAGCGGACTCTTCGTCTCAGCTCTCGCCTGTCATCAAGGCGGGCTGGCTGGATAAGAACCCGCCTCAGGGGTGAGTAAAGCAAAATTGTGCCTCCCTTGCGAAAGCCGATGGGAGTTGTAGTACCAAAACACCCGGCAGGTTGGCAGTGGTTGCCCTTTTGATAACGTGCGCCTGGTTTTATTAGGACCCTGATCTTCTTCAAGCCCCTATGTTTGTTTGCAGTGGGAAAAAAGACAGTCACGGAAGCAAAAAATTACACAAAACAAAAGAATTGCCGTGAAAATCCCTGAAACGAGAAGTATTCGATTATAGAATTGGATGAAATAACAAAAAAATAAAAAAAATAAAATAAGGAAAAATTAATCTAGAATTAAACAAAGACTTAACGAGATGCCGGCTACAAAACTCGTTTCACTGAACTAATCAGTTTCCTCAGAAGGAAATAAAGAAATTATAAACCTTAAATGATTTTTAAGTGCCCAGAGTGGCTGGGGAAACTCAGCCCGATGGGTGGGGTATAAATAATAATAATAATAATATATTATTATTATTATTATTATTATTATTATTATTATTATAAGAGCAGGGCTGAAATGCTTCCTTGGGTTTACAAAAAAGGTATGAAAACCTCAATGACAAGTTTTAAACATAGCTCTATTTAAGAGAACCAAGCAGTAATAAGAAATTGAGATTTTAAGTTTCAAACAAACTCAAAGACGGGGCAGAAACTGAAAAACAGGGCTGAAGCGCTCCTGACTGCTGATGTTAAAGACTCCAGGCACGGGTTCAAGAGATTTTTCTTTTGCCCCGCTGTTCCCCACCCTCCCGGGGGGGGGGGGACGCTGTTTGCCGCTGAATCGGAACCAACAACCATCTTCAGAAAAAAATCTGTTTGCTCCTTTTCGGTGGGAAAGCGGCTGGGCAAAAGAAAAACCGATTGGATCCGCTTGGGGGCAAATCTGCTTATCCTGTTAATTTGACAGGCGGCATTGTGGCCTGTCATTGCCCCCCCCCCCCCCCGAGCCCAATCCCCGTGATCTTCAGAGGAAGGGTGGTATATAAATCTAATAATTAATAATAATAATAATAATAATAATAATAATAATAATAATAATTGCCCTTTCTGATGCACTGGGTATACCAGCCAGTTTTCAAAACTGCTTTTGTGTTCCTGAGCTCTCTAAGATGCTTTCTTAAGTTTCTCAATGGGGGCTGTAGTTCCATAATCTATCCCCCCCCCCCCGGCTCTATAGAGTTGAGTTGGCAGCTCTTTCCCCAATATTGTGCTGCTGTTTTTCCAGCTGCAGACACGAAAAAGATTAGCGGGCCCTAAAATGCATATGGTCGTCTACAAACAGATTTAAGAATGCCAGCCTTTAACCCTGGAGGGTTAAAGAAAGAGGAAAATGGTGTAAAAAGTATAAAGATAGAGGTAATCTACATTAGACACAACAACTTCGAAAGAGTAAAAAATTCGAGGTCTTAGAACAAAGGAAGGAAGTCAATATGTGTATATGTACGTAATGATTACGTACTGGAGTACTGTGTCCAGTTCTGGGCACCACAGTTCAAGAAGGACACTGACAAACTGGAACGTGTCCAGAGGAGGGCAACCAAAATGGTCAAAGGCCTGGAAACGATGCCTTATGAGGAACAGCTAAGGGAGCTGGGCATGTTTAGCCTGGAGAAGAGGAGGTTAAGGGGTGATATGATAGCCATGTTCAAATATATAAAAGGATGTCACATAGAGGAGGGAGAAAGGTTGTTTTCTGCTGCTCCAGAGAAGCGGACATGGAGCAATGGTTCCAAACTACAAGAAAGAAGATTCCACCTAAACATTAGGAAGAACTTCCTGACAGTAAGAGCTGTTCGACAGTGGAATTTGCTGCCAAGGAGTGTGGTGGAGTCTCCTTCTTTGGAGGTCTTTAAGCAGAGGCTTGACAACCATATGTCAGGAGTGTTCTGATGGTGTTTCCTGCTTGGCAGGGGGTTGGACTCGATGGCCCTTGTAGTCTCTTCCAACTCTATGATTCTAGGATTCTATGAATGATTAGATTAGAATGATGATACAGTTTTATTTTTAGATGTGTGTTTTTGTTTTTTGTCTTTTTGTTTTTTGTGTTCTTTTTTTCTCTTGTGTTCCCCCCCCCCCCTTTTCTTGTTTGTACTGTTTTATTTTGGATTCAATGTTTGTAATTTTTGTTGTAATTTTGCATTGAACAAAAAATAAAATAAAAGAGTGCCAGCCTTGGATCAGGTTGCAAAGCTTGTCCCGTGATAGAAGAATCTTTTTTCAAGACAATTTTATTTTATTTTATTTCGTAAAAATTATATATGCCGCTTGACTGCAAATAACCACAAAGCTGTTGACGAAAAGAGATTCTTTTCCGAAATGATCCCGCAGTTTCCATGTGGTTGTAAGCTGCTTTGGGTTGTCTTGGGCAGGATATTTAATAAATGATAATAAAATAAAGGGGTGTGAATCCTGCCAGTCATTGACCGCTTGATTTTACCTCCTTAAGGACCACCCTGCTGACCCACAGAGCACCCCAGCTAACAGTCTTTTCCGGCTCCAGGTCCTATATCTACCAGAAGCGATGGGTGAAATTGGATAGCGACAACCTCCGCTACTTTGACAATGAGAAGGTGAGCGGGGGAAAGATAGGTCCACGTAGAGCGCAGTTAGACTGTGGAACTCCCTGCCACAGGAGACAGGGATGGCCGCCCACTTTGAAAGAGGGTTGGACAAATTCATGGAGGAGGGGGAAACAATACAAATAACCCCTTTGAAAACCCCCCCCCCACTTTTGTGGATCCTTAGGTTACAATTCCCCCCCCCCACCGCATCTCCTTTATAATTCCAATTTTTAATAAATCCTTAAGTATCCCTTAGTTAAAAAATTTAACTGCAAGTTTTAAATCAATCCTGCTAATGAATTTAATTGTTTCCAGTAATTTTTCCAATAAATTATATACTTGCCCCCTTCTTTATTAAAAAATGGGTTTTTCCTGGTTTCCAATTCTTTCCATTACTGCGTAGTCCATTAATTTCATCTGCCATTCTTCCTTGGTCGGTATTCCTGCTTTCCATAAGGCTCTCCTTATGGAAAGCAATGGGGCTTGATGGGTTCGGAGGAATAGCCTATCCCTTTCCACTTTCTGCACCAATTTTGTGCCCTAACTCAGCCCCCTGCCCACCTTCAGAATACATTTAATCAGTACCAGCCATAGCCTCCCCCAAAGAGTGCTGGGAAGTGTAGTTCTTTATAGGGGCTTAGAGTCGCTAAGGAAGGGTTGCCATATTCCAAAAAGTGAAAATCTGGACAGAACAGAAAATAATTGTTTTGAGCTATTTTTAAGGCTTCCCCCCAAAATACTAAGAATTAAATACTGAGTGCCTCACTCGGTCCCCATATTTCGCATTGTGCCAGTCTCCTGCCCCTGAAGAACTGCTGAGAAACTGGTGGCTGGGTTTTGCTTTTTCCTCTGCCCTCCTCATGCCTCTTTCCTTGCATGTGTGTGTGTGTGTGTGTTTCTGTTGCATTTGGATCGATTGCGAGCCTGCAGGTAGTGTACAAAAGCCACGCTCCGAATGAATCGTCGTGATAATATGTTCTGTTGACCAACCTTTCTTTCCAATGTTGCAGGATGTTTACTCCAAACGCCTCATCCCCATATGCTCTATTACCCGTGTGGCCAGTATTGGGGACCAGAAATTTGAGGTGATCACCAACAACCGGACCTTTGCTTTCCGGGCTGAGAGTGACGGTAGGTGAGATTCCTCTCCCTCCCTCTCTCACAATGCTATTAAATTTCCTGTTTTACAATTTAAAATGCTCATTTAAAAACCCTTAAAATATCAATGACTCCCCTTTTTCTCTTTCCATGGTTCATTTTACATATCATAAATCCCTGCATATTTTACAAAAAACTATACCATTCAGTATTCTATTATTGCATGCATCAAAACTTATCTACGCTGTTGAATTCATCTTAATACTGGCAACGTTTTCAGCTGTTATTTCCCATATATTCAATAAACGTTTTCCAATCTCCTTTAAACATATGTTCTTCTTGTTCTCTTACTCTAATGTTAAGTCTGCAAGCTGCGCATATTCTGTCAACTTAAGTTGCCATTCTTCTTTGATTGGGACCTTGCTCGTTTTCCATGGGCCGCAGTTGTTGCATACATAAACAACCTTTTTTGACACCTGGGAATTTCAGTCTGAATTATCCCCAGCAAAGAGGACTCTGTTGTTGTTTTTTGAAAAGTACATTTAAACATTTTTTTCCCAATTCATTATGGATTATTTCCATAATCCAAAAGAGAGAACTTCTTCATATAGTCAAACTGTGGAACTCCTTGCCACAGGAACCAGTAATGGCCACCTAGATTCTTTGATTTCTCCTCCCCTGCTGGGACCCCCCCCCCCAGAACGAAGTACTGCCATCTGAGAACGGTTCTGTTTTCGTTTCTCTAAATACCAACGCCGTCTTCCGTGCTGCAGCGGATCGCAATGAGTGGATCAGGGCCCTTCAGAAGGTAGTGGACGAGAAGAAGTCGAGGTGTTTGGACAGAGCGTCCGTCTTCCAGGTGCCTGGCGGCAGCTTCGACTCGGTGGACAAGAGCGGCCTCTTGGAGCTGCGGGGATTTAAAAACAAGCTGTACGTTGTGGTGGCCGGGGAGAAGGTTTTCCTCTACAAGAACGCAGAGGTGAGTATGCGCCGCAAGTGTGCTGCTCATAGCCGCCTGGTTGAACTGCGGAACTCCCTGCCACAGGAGGCCGCCAATTTGGATGGCTTCGAAAGAGGATTGGACAAATTCATAGAAGAGCAGAGGGCTATTGAGGGCTCCTAGCTAGGATTAAAAACTTCCCTAAACCGGGTTGCCTTCAGATGTCTTCTGAAAGTCAGATAGTTGGATGAGATAATTGATTACGGTCAAAGACCAGCTTGCATAACCCGATAAAAACAGCGTTCATAAAGATAAAATATACAACCAGAGCAGATTGCAGCAATAGCTCATGAGTTAAAATTGAGATATATACATACACCCGTACAACTGAGATTTGGGCTACCAAAAAAATTGACCCTGAGGCTCCCCAAAGGGCGACTTCAGCATTTCCCTAGTAAGCTATTTTATTCTAGAGGATGATCCGTGCCTACAAATTTGGGCGCAGAATCTGGCTACCAGCCAGGTCGTCTTGTGATCTTTGCCTAAGAGGGGAGAATTACCGTATTTTTCGCCCAATAGGGTGCACCGGCCCATAGGGCGCACCTAGTTTTTTTGGGGGGAAATAAGGGAAAAAATTCCCCCCCAGGCATGGGGCTGGTGCGGGGGAAGCCCGAGCTTCCGCCGACCCCAGCCCCCAGAACAGGCTGCTATCCGCAAGCCTAGGGAGCCCTGCGGGAACTCCTGCGGGCTTCCCAGGCTTGCAGATAGCTTCCTGAAGGCTGGAGAGCGAGAGGGATCGGTGCGCACTGACCCCTCTCGCTCTCCAAGCTTCAGCGAAAGCCTGCATTCGCCCCATAGGACGCACACACATTTCCCCTTCATTTTTGGAGGGGAAAAAGTGTGTCCTATAGGGCGAAAAATACGGTAAGTTTAGACTTGTCTGAAAGATCGGTGAGTCTCTTCAGCAAAGGATCAACGGTGTCTCTTCGAAACTCAATATAAAAAGGACATCTAAAAAATATATGTCCAGGGCTTCCTATTTCACCTAATGGGCAGGTGCAAAGTCTCTGTGTATATGGGACTCTTCTATAGGAAGTCAGATAGTTGTTTATTCCTTTGACATCTGAAGGGAGGGCATTCCACAGGGCGGGTGCCACCACTGAGAAGGCCCTCTGCCTGGTTCCCTGTAGCTTCGCTTCTCGCAGGGAGGAAACTGCCCAAAGGCCTTCATAGCTGACCTTGGTGTCCGGGCTGGACGATGGAGGTGGAGACGCTCCTTCCATCGTGAAACCACTTTCCAATCCAGTACGGATTGCGATTGAGGCCTCGCTTCCAATTCTTGTGCCCTCGGCTTAGGAGTTCCGCCTGGGCATCGGGATCACCTACATCGAAATGAACGTGGGCAACGTCAAGGATGTGGACAGGAGGGGCTTTGACTTGACGACACCCTACCGGATCTTCAGGTAATGACGGCTGCTGACGCAGAAAGGCCTCATCCTGCCCCTGTGTGTTTTGGGGAAGGGCTGAGCTCAACAGCAGCAGACTGCCTTGCTTTGCCACAGAAGAACCCTGGTTCCATCTCTGACATCTTGCAGTCGTTGAAACTTCCACTTATAGTGGTGCCCCGCAAGACGAATGCCTCGCAAGACGAAAAGCCCGCTAGACGAAAGGGTTTTCTGTTTTTTGATGCGCTTCGCAAGATGAATTTCCCTATGGGCTTGCTTCGCAAGACGAAAACGTCTTGCGAGCCTTGCGATTTTTTTTGCTCCCCCCCCTTTTTCTAAGCCACTAATAGCCTTTTAGCTGCTAAGCCGCTAAGCCTTTAATAGCCGCTAAGCCGCTAATAGGGTTGCTTCGCAAGACGAAAAAACCGCTAGACGAAGAGACTCGCGGAACGGATTATTTTCATCTTGCAAGGCTCCACTGTACAGTAAATTGCAGGAAGGGAGAGGCCTCCGGGGCTCAGATCCTGCTTGGCATTTCCTATTAAGGTTGGCCACAGTGAGAACAGGATACAAGACTAGATGGGCAGGCTATTCTTGCATAGTTCTGGTTACAGGTAGGTAGCCGTGTTGTTCTGCCATAGTCGAAACAAAATAAAAAAAAATCCTTCCAGTAGCACCTTAGAGACCAACTAAGTTCGTTATTGGTATGAGCTTTTGTGTGCATGCACACGTCTTCAGATACTAAAATATCCGCCCGATGAAGTTAAACGACAGATCAACAGAGCCAGACTGATACCCAGAGAGAATCTGCTGCAAGACAGACCCAAAAAAGAAAATAACAGAACACCACTAGTAATCACATACAGCTCCCAAGTTAAAACAGCACAACGCATCATCAGAGATCTACAACCTCTCCTAGACAATGACAGTTCTCTTTCTCAAGCTCTGGGAGGAAGACCTTTCATTGCCTACAGACAGACACCAAATCTTAAACAACTCCTCACCCACAATAATACAACAACCAGAGTTAACATGGGCACTGGTACCAGAGCCTGCAATAAACCCAGATGCCAACTTTGCTACCACATACACCCAGACAGGGACACGGGTGGCACTGTGGGTTAAACCACAGAGCCTAGGACTTGCTGATCAGAAGGTCAGCGGTTCGAATCCCTGCGACAGGGTGAGCTCCCGTTGCTTGGTCCTTGCTCCTGCCAACTTAGCAGTTCGAAAGCACGTCAAAGTGCAAGTAGATCAATAGGTACCGCTCCGGCGGGAAGGTAAACGGCGTTTCCGTGCGCTGCTCTGGTTCGCCAGAAGCGGCTTAGTCATGCTGGCCACATGACCCAGAAGCTGTACCGGAAGCGAGATGAGCACCGCAACCCCAGAGTCAGCCACGACTGGACCTATTGCTCAGGGGGTCCCTTTACCTTTACCTTTACACCCAGACAACACCGTTACTGGCCCCAACAACATCACACATACCATCTCAGGACTATTTAATTGCTCATCTTCTAACATTCTATATGCCATTAAATGCCAGCAGTGCCCTTCAGCTCTCTATATTGGACAAACAGGCCAAACCCTACGCCAAAGGATAAATGGACATAAATCTGACATCAGGAATCATAAGACAGAGAAACCAGTAGGAGAACCCTTCAATCTCCCAGGACATTCTATACAAGATCTCAAAGTAGCTGTCTTATTACAAAAGAATTTCAGAAATAGACTGGAAAGAGAAGTTGCTGAATTGCAACTTATTACCAAACTTAAAACCATGGAGAGACCTGGTCTGAATAGAGACATTGGATTCTCATCTTATTATACATGATAAAGCCATCTCCCCCCTTGCTTTTTCCTGTAAGCCCAATTGCAGTTGTTAACAGTCGTCAACAGGTTTACCACCCCTATCAGCCAATCACCCCTTCCCACCACCCTTCTGAGAAAAACCCCCTCTCCACCCTCTCACTATATATAAGGGCCTGGCGACTTCTGTTTCAGTGTATCTGAAGAAGTGTACATGCACACAAAAGCTCATACCAAGAACAAACTTAGTTGGTCTCTAAGGTGCTACTGGAAGGAATTTTTTTATTTTATTCTTGCATAGTTACATTTTGTCGTTGCAGAACTCCGCAGGAAGGGAGCATATGACCCAAACCAGAATTTGCTGGCTCTCACCCACCTGCTGCCGGTTCTGGCCGCTGCTCCTGTTTAGCCTCCATCTGTTCCACTTCCAGATTCCTCCCCTCAGTCCTAGATATCGCACAGGATTGGTCCTCAATCCCTAAGCCGCTGCTCTTCTCGCCTTTCCCAGCTTCATTGCAGAATCCGACCAGGAGAAGGAGGAATGGGTGGAGGCCATGCAGCAGTCCATCGCCGAAGCACTTTCTAACTTTGAGGTGGCCGAGAGGATTTGGAAGGTGGAGGAAAACTGCTTCTGTGCTGACTGCGGCTCCCCAAAACCTGACTGGGGCTCCATCAACCTCTGTGTGGTCATCTGCAAGAGATGCGCAGGTAAGGAACAATTTGTTTCTCTCTCTCCCACCCCCAATCATTTTATTAATCTGGGTTTTCAAAGAGAACCATAAAACAAATAGAAAACAGGCCAAGCAACTTTTTGAAAGATTCATCGGATGAAAATGGGTCCTGCAGTGCTTCTCCTTGATCCGGACAGACAAAAGGAAGCCTTTCTTCCTGGTTGAACCTTGGAACTCCCTGCCACATGAGGCAGTGGGGATTGCCAACTAGGATGCCTTTAAAAGAGGATTAGGCAAATTCCTGGAGGAGGAGGGGGCTACCAGTGGCTGCTAGCCAGGATGGCTATTCTCTGCCTCCGCCATCGGAGGCAGCAATCCTCCTAAATCCAGATAATTCCAGCAGTAGAAAGTATATCAAGTATGAAAAGGTAACAGGTGAGCAGAAGCAGGTATGGTCTGATGAAAATATGCAGCAGAGCAGGTTTTGATAAAGGACATCATGGAAGGGGGGAAGGGAAGCTTGAATACTGTCATTGTGTGTTGTTGGAAAATTATAAATAAAACTATTTTTTAAAAAGCAATGCTTCTCAAATTCCAGTTCCTGGAAACCACAGTCAGGAGAGAGTTGCTCTTGTGCTCGGATCCTGTTTCCCAGTTTCCTGCAGGCATTGGGTAATCTAGACTTGAAAGTCCTGAATGCTGCAAGCTTTCCATATGGAGTTGTTGCTCAGCTTGCAAAAAGTATACCGTATTTTTCGCCCTATAGGACGCACCGTCCCATAAGGCGCACCTAGTTTTTTGGGGGGGAAATAAAGGGGAAAAAATTATTTCCTCCCCAGGCGCGGGGCTGGGGCGGGGGAGGCCCGAGCTTCCCCCGACCCCAGCCCCCAAACAGGCAGCTCTCTGCAAGCCGTGGGAGCCCAGCGCTGGCTCCTGCTGCTTGTGGAGAGGTCCGCGAAGCCTGGACACGCTGAGCTCAGCACACGCAGGCTTCGGCATGCAGGCCACTCTCTGCAAGCAGCGGGAGTGCTCCTGCTGCTTGCGGAGACGTCCGCGAAGCCTGGAGACCAAGAGGGGTCGGTGCGCACCGACCCCTCTCGCTCTCCAGGCTTCAGCGAAAGCCTGCATTCGCCCCATAGGACGCACACAGATTTCCCCTTCATTTTTGGAGGGGAAAAAGTGCGTCCTATAGGGCGAAAAATACGGTAATTATAGCTGAAGCTCTTTTTTAAGTGTATCTCTTCTGGCCCTTTTTCATCCTCTCTTTCCCTTAAGCGACGTTGCTCCTTGCAAGTGTACGGAGTGAGAAACTGAGGTCAGCGAGTGGGGAAAACCTCCCTGCCTGTCTCGCCAGGTCTCCGTGCTGCGATTTTGGAATGCGGCGCCTTTTCAAAAATTGTTCCTCTCCTTCCCGACACAGGAGAACACCGCGGTCTGGGACCCAACGTCACCAAAGTCCGGAGCCTCAAGATGGATAAGAAAGTCTGGACGGAGGAGCTGATTGAGGTGGGGAATTAAGGGGCTGGAAAGGAGCGAGGGAACTTGCGACCACGTGTCCCAGGGAAGCTCTAATATCATCTGTATTTATTTATGGCATTTGAGGTTATATTTTCTGAGAATCCTTTGGAAAAATAATCTCTCAAAGGACCTGTTGATGGCATTTCACCATTGTACTGTGGAGAGTGTATTAACGTATGGTCTGTGTGTGTGGTTTGGGAGCTGCACAGTCGGGAGAAAACAATGCTGTCCAGGGTTGTAAAGACTACGGAGAGAATAATTGGGTGCACTCTTCCCACCTTGGATCAAATCTATGCTTCCAGGTGCCATAAGAAAGCGGCAGAGATAGCGCAGGATAGTGCACACCCCGGAAATGATCTCTTGCAGCTTCTGCCTTCTGGAAGAAGGTACAGGGTTATAAAGACTAGGACGAGCCGCCTGAGAAACAGTTTCTACCCAAATGTGATTTTGGTTTTAAACACTGTGCAAGGTAGTCTCTGGGATGTGGGTGGCGCTGTGGGTTAAACAACAGAGCCTAGGACTTGCCGATCAGAAGGTCGGCGGTTCGAATCCCCATGACGGGGTGAGCTCCTGTTGCTCGGTCCCAGCTCCTGCTCACCTAGCAGAAGAAGAAGAGGAAGAAGAGTTTGGATTTGATATCCCGCCTTTCATTCCCCTTCAGGAGTCTCAAAGTGGCTAACAATCTCCTTTCCCTTCCTTCCCCACAACAAATACTCTGTGAGGTGAGTGGGGCTGAGAGACTTCAAAGAAGTGTGACTGGCCCAAGGTCACCCAGCAGCTGCATGTGGAGGAGCGGAGACGCGAACCCGGTTCCCCAGATTACGTGACTACCTCTCTTAACCACTACACCACACTGCCTCTCAGTTTGAAAGCACGTCAAAGTGCAAGTAGATAAATAGGTACCACTCCGGCGGGAAGGTAAACAGCATTTCCGTGCACTGCTCTGGTTCGCCAGAAGCGGCTTAGTCATGCTGGCCACATGACCTGGAAGCTTTTGAATTATGGTGCTGGAGGAGACTCTTGAGAGTCCCATGGACTGCAAGAAGATCAAACCGATCCATTCTGAAGGAAATCAGCCCTGAAGGCTCACTGGAAGGACAGATCCTGAATACTTTGGCCACCTCATGAGAAGAGAAGACTCCCTGGAAAAGATCCTGATGTAGGGAAAGATGGAGGGCGCAAGGAGAAGGGGGCGACAGAGGACGAGATGGCTGGACAGTGTTCTCGAAGCTACCAGGTTTGACGAAACTGCAGGAGGCAGTGGAAGACAAGAGGGCCTGGCGTGCTCTGGTCCAGGGGGTCACAAAGAGTCGGGCACGACTAGACGACTAAACAATCAGAACAACAGTGATGATGATTTGAACCAAGGAGCTTTTCCTCTTCCTGAAACGGTACTTTAAAGCCCTTTGACTTTGGACCTTGGCCCGGGATGAGCCAATTGCCTTTGTACGTTCTGCCTTCATTTCTCAAAAACCAAGGCTGCTTTAAATCTCAGAGATGCATCAATGCTTCCACATGAGGGCAGAGTTTTCACAAGATAGCAGCTCTGCACAAAGTGTCTTTGGGAAATCCTTTTAATACACCCCATCTGGCTAATACAGAAAAGGCTGCTCTCATCCAGTGCTTTCAAGATCAGCACCAACCCTTTGAATTGTGTTCAGAAACGTCCTGGGAGCCCGTGAAGATCCTTGAGGACCCGTGTTGTATGGTCCCGTCGGCCGCTCCCAGTCCCCAGTCTAGCTGCCGCATTCTGGATTAGCTGTAGTTTCTGAGTCACCTTCAAAGGGAGCCCCACGGAGAGCGCATTGCAGTACTCCAAGCGGGAGATAACCAGCAAACAGCAGCAATGCCCACAATGAAACCCCAGCCCAAGATAAGATCTCTTTTGGAAAGATGGCACAAAAGGAAAAAAGGGATGAGGAGGGTAGAGGAAAACAAGCTGGGTTTAGATCGCTTTCCTGACTGTGCTTGGTCACATCTAGTCTCAGTCCCTTGGTGAGATGGCAGCTCCTGAATTTTCCCATAGTTTAACCCAGCCATGTCCAATCTGGTACCCTCCGGATATTTTGGACTGCTGCACGAGACAATTAGGATGCGGTGGGATGATTTTGATGTGGCTTATTTATCCAAAATTCTCATCCTTGCTTATACTTCCAGCTGGAGCTGATAGGAGTTGTAGGCAGTACGGTGTAGCGGTTAGAGTGTTGGGTTTGAACGTGGGAGAGACCAGGGTTCAAAGCCCCACTTGGCCACAAAGCTCACCAGGTGCGACGTTGGGGGCCAGCTCCTTCCTCTCCACCTAACCTACCTCGCAGGGTTGTTGTGGGGACTTAATGAGGAGTGGGAACGCCTTGGATAAAGAGGCAGGATAAATGCAGTAAATAAATAATAGTCCGAAACAGCTGGAGGTTGGCAAAGGCTGGTATGGGGGTAGGAAAATGAGGAAGCCGTTCCTCCTAAGATTCGGTTTTAGGTCAACTTTAAAACTTAACCAAGTTCTGCTTTTTTCAGCACATAGTTAAACTATGGAACTCACTGCTGCAGGAAGCAGTGATGGTCACCAACTTGGAAAACTTTAAAAGAGATTTAGACCAATTTGTGGAAGAGGAGGAGACTAACAATGACTACTAATCATTCCACCTCCACAATCAGAGCTAATATCCTTTATCGTTCATTATTATTATTTGTTGCATTTATATAGCACTGTTTCCCTGCAAGGAGCTCAAGCTGGGGCACATGACTCTTCCCCTCCCCATTTTATACTCCCAACAACCCTGTGAGGTGGGCAAAGCTGAGAGACAGTGACTGGCCCCCAAGGTCACACTCGGTGAACTTCACGGCTGAGGGGGAGGATTCGAACTCTGCTCTGCCAGGTCCTAATCTGAGAGATTTTACTTTCTTGGGCTCCATGATCACTGCAGATGGTGACAGCAGTCACGAAATTAAAAGATGCCTGCTCCTTGGGAGAAAGGCGATGGCAAACCTAGACAGCATCTTAAAAAGCAGAGACATCACCTTGCCAACAAAGGTCCGTATAGTTCAAGCTCTGGTTTTCCCAGTAGTGATGTATGGAAGTGAGAGCTGGACCATAAAGAAGGCTGATCGCCGAAGAAATGATGCTTTTGAATTCTGGTGCTGGAGGAGACTCTTGAGAGTCCCATGGACTGCAAGAAGATCAAACGCATCCATTCTGAAGGAAATCAGCCCTGAGTGCTCACTGGAAGGACAGATCCTGAAGCTGAGGCTCCAAGACTTTGGCCACCTCATGAGAAGAGAAGACTCCCTGGAAAAGACCCTGATGTTGGGAAAGATGGAGGGCACAAGGAGAAGAGGACGAGATGGTTGGACAGTGTTCTCAAAGCTACCAGCATGAGTTTGACCAAACTGTGGGAGGCAGTGGAAGACAGGAGGGCCTGGCGTGCTCTGGTCCAGGGGGTCCTGAAGAGTTGGACATAATTAAATAACCCCTCCATTTAGCTACGCTATGATTTATTTGCTAATGAATTATGCAAAGAAAGGGCACACTAAATCATAGTGATTTTGTTATACTGCTTCTAATTGTTCTCTTATATGGTCTAAACTGCCGTCATTCCTTCCGATGAGGATCAAGCAACAACTATTGCTAATGTTGCTGATTATAGTAAATACTGGATGTTCTGAGGTCTTGGCAATGAGTCCCAACACATCCCAATGCTGCTGGGCGTGTCTGACTGATCTCATCCCTCGGAAATGCCTGCCTGGCTTTTAATATTAATGCAGCTCCCAAGCGCTGTGAGGTTTAATGTGCCCTGAGCTGAAATCATTTGTCTGTTTGTCTGTGCGCTTTTGACTGTATAGAGTCGAATCCCAGAATCGTAGAGTTGAGACCATGAGGGTCTTCCAGTCCAACCCCCTGCAATGTAGGAATCTATTGCCCAGTGTGAGACTCGAACCCATGACCCAGAAATTAAGACTCTACTGACTGAGCCATGAATTAAACATATTTGTGATCATTTTCCCCAATGCATTAAGGCTTAGGGCAGAGACGGAGGGAGGGGTCTATTTCCACGCGCGTCAGTCTCACAGAGGTTCATTCATTAAACTCTGTTCTCTACCATTTTTCACTACTGTAAAAAAAACAATTTGGACAGCAATGCAGATTTCACATTCATCAAAATGCCCACATTTCAAAGCCTCTTTTACACATGGCAGGGGGGTTGCAGTAGATGTTCCCCAGGCTCCGTTCCAACTTTACAGTTCTACGATTCTGTGATTTTTTGGGGGTACATTATTTGAGCTATTATTTGTGGGTGCTCGGCCCCTTCCTGGGGAATTTTGTGGGTGCTCAGGCACCCAGGGCCCCAGGGAGTTGGACCTCAGGCTCCCGAACCAGCGATGGAAGAGAAGTTTGTTCGGTCTGTATTGTGACCCAATTCACCCCTCCCAGAATGGAACAGGATCACCCTTCAGAATTCACCCTTCTCCAAATTGTGCAAGACAGATCTCAGCTCAATTTACTATCATCAGCAACATTAGCAATATTTGTTGCCTGTCCTAACAGCTCCCAGCATTCTTAACAAACTACACTTCCCATAATTCTTTGCAGGGGGGGCATGGCTGTATTCACACCATATGATACCACTTTAAATGGTATATTGATAGTGGCGCCCACCCTGTGGAACTCCCTCCCATCAGCTGTCAAGGAAATAAGCAGCTTGTTGTTGTTTAGTCGTTTAGTTGTGTCCGCCTCTTCGTGACCCCCTGGACCAGAGCACGCCAGGCACTCCTGTCTTCCACTGCCTCCCACAGTTTGGTCAAACTCATGCTGGTAGCTTCAAAAACACTATCTGAAGGCAGCCCTGTTTAGGGAAGTTCTTAATATTTAATGCTGTATTGTTTTTAGCACTCGATTGGGAGCCGACCTGAGTGGCTGGGGAAATTCAGCCAGATGTGGGGGGTATAAATAAAAAAAATATTATATTATTATAAATAGTCCAGAATTTTGGGAGATGCAGTTTGTTAAGGGCACTGAGAGGTTGTTGGGTTTTTTTTGGGGGGGGGACCCTATATTCTCCCTCCCAGAGTTACAATTCCCAGAATTCCCAGGGAAGAGGGGCTGGTTGTTAAACCACTGTGGGAACTGGGAGGGGAATGGGGTGTGTGTGTGGGTGTGGGTGTGTGTCTCCAAACAACTCTCAGTACCCTAAGCCAGGTTTCCTCAACCTCGGCCCTCCAGATGTTTTGAGACTACAACTCCCAGGTATCCCTGACCACTGGTCCCTCTAGCTAGGGATCATGGGAGTTGTAGGCCAATAACATCTGGAGGGCTGAGGAAGCCTGGACTAGACGACTCCATGATGCCCAGAGCGGCGGTGGATCAGGCAGTGCAGCCTTCACATCCCTGCCCCTTTTTTTCCTCCTCAGCTCTTCCTGCAGATCGGCAACGCAGTGGCCAACCAGTTCTGGGCGGCCAACGTCCCCCCCAGCGAGGCAGTCCACCCCAGGAGCGACAGCCAGGAGAGGCGCCGCTTCCTCGTGGCAAAGTACAGGGAAGGAAAATACCGGCGCTACCACCCGCTCTTTGGCAACCAGGAGGAGCTCAACAAGGTGGGTATTCCTTATTTATTTATTTATTTATTTATTTATTTATTTGCTGAATTTGTATATTGCACAGAAGAATACAGAAGGATAACACAAAATACATAATAAAAAAGCAAAACAAAAAATCCCCCCCCCCTCCCACAACACATTTTAAACGGCACCACACTGTAAAATTAATGAATCTTAGAATAATGTTGGATTGAAATTAAGTGGTTTCTAGCTGTAATGGTTTAAAAGAATATGAAAAAAATGGGTTTCTATAAGTAAAAATTCAAGGTTGTAATAATTTAAGATTAAAGATTTGGGTAGAATAAAGAGGGAAAGAGATTGCTGAGCTAATATACAGAATTGGAATACAAAAAAGGGAGGTAGGAGGAGGTCCGAGAAACAAGTAAATGAAAAATAATATGATGAGAAGATTGATTGTTTTTAACAATTCTTATTTTGTACTCTTTCTTTCTTTCTTTCTTTTCTTTTCTTTTCTTTTCTTTTTCTATTTTGTAATGCAAAAACCTTAATAAAAAATTATATTAAAAAACAACAACACATTTTAAACGGCACCAGATGTCAATCCGCCAAATAATAATAAGTTTTTTAAAAAATATATTTGCACTCTGCCCAACTGGGTCACCCCAAGCACTCTGGGTAGCTTCCAGCACATAAAAAAAACATACAGTCATATCTTGGGTTACAGACCCTTCAGGTTCCGTTTTTTTGGGTTACGGACACGCCGAAACCCGGAAGTACCAGAACAGGTTACTTCTAGGTTTGGGGGGTTGTGCATGTGCAGAAGTGTTAAATCGCGCTTTGCGCATGCACATAAGTGCTGAATCGCAACCCGCACGTGCGCAGACGTGCCGCTGCGGGTTGCGAACGCTGTGGGCTGCAAACGTGCATCCTGCACGGATCACGTTTGCAACCCAAGTGTCCACTGTAGTACAGTCATACCTGTAGTACAGTCATAACATAGTACAGTCTCAAACACAAACGGGGAGCCATCATAGAAAAGGCCCTGTTCTCGTGTTGCCACCTTGGGGAGAAGGCAGATGGAGAAGGGCCTCTGAAGATGATATCCGGGTCGGTTCATATGGCAAGAGGTGGTCCTGAGCTGTTTAAGGCCAGTTCCTGGATAGGGAGGGCGAGGGTTAAGAAGCTGGGTCCCCCAGGCCTGTGGACTGGCAGGTGGGCAGATGCTGTCATCTGGATAGCACAAGGGGGGGGCGGTGGGGTGTGGAACTGCCTCCATTTATGGCTTGCATCTCTTGCGCCAGATCCGGCTCTGGGCGAGATGCCCAGAACAGTGTCCAAGCAACAAGGAAATTTGTGCATAGCTTGTACGAGCTGGGCAAAGAGAAATGAATTGCAGTGTTGTGTCTCGTGGTGCAGATAGCCTCTGGGTGTGTGCAGAGTGCCGTTCCCTCACCTCCAAAGCTGAGTTTAAACATCTTCTTTTAAAAGAACAACAACAAGGAAATCCCTGCCATTTCTCCCATGGTTATTAGTACAGTGGTACCTCGGGTTAAGTACTTAATTCGTTCTGGAGGTCCGTTCTTAACCTGAAACAGTTCTTAACCTGAAGCACCACTTTAGCTAATGGGGCCTCCTGCTGCTGGAGGACGATTTCTGTTCTCATCCTGAAGCAAAGTTCTTAACCTGAGGTACTATTTCTGGGTTAGCGGAGTCTGTAACCTGAAGCGTCTGTAACCCGAGGTACCACTGTATTAGTATTTTTAGTAGTAGTATCACTATTCTTTCTTCTGCAATTGGTTCTCCATTCCCAGAGCAGGGGATAAATGCGTCAATTTTCCCCATAAACCTATCTGTGCAGTTGGTGAGTGCCAGTCCTCAGGGCCTTGCATTTGAGCATCTTTTAAAAGGGGGCCATATTTCAAGAAAACCGCCTGCGTCAGACACATCGTTCAGAGCATGTCGGGGATTGGACTAGATGAGCCTCAGGGGTCCCTTCCAACACTGTGGTTCTCTGCTTCTGAGTGTATGAGGCCGCTTCCTGTGTTCCTGCTGCGAGGGTGTGCGCTGAGCCATTTTTATGGCTGTGGAAAACCGGCGCCTCTCCCCTATTTATTTTTTTCTTCGGAAATGTCCTGGCCCCAGAGAGCTGTCAGGAAGCTGTGAAGGAATGCGCGAAAGAAGCTGGAATCGTTTGAACATCCCTTGCAAGCTCAGTCGCTTGACCTGCTGGGATTTTTATACACTTATTATTATTATTATTGTACCCTCCTTTGGATTTCCCGCTCATGGGCTTAGTGAGCAAGGCTTCCGGGACTTTTGCTTTCATGCTCTGGGGATGACTGACCCTTTTTATTGCAAATTGATGAGCGTTGGAGAGTGCGATCAGAATTGCTTAGTTCAGATAGAAGGCAAGGAAGAGGCGACATGAAATGAGTAGAATTAGGCACAGCATGGGCAAAGTCTTCAAGGGAATCTTTGGACCAATTTATTCTTTATTATTACTTTGGAGCTGTGCTGTATCCTTTGGACTTTAGTCCTTCTGGGCTGGGACACTGGATGCTTTCAGCACTGATTTCTTTGCCTTCCTCCTTTTGGTGATGATCCCACTTCCACGCTTAATACAGTGGTACCTTGGTTCTCAAACCTAATGTGTTCCGGAATCCGTTCCAAAAGCAAAGTGTTCCAAAACCATAGAAAGTCATGCAAAATGTCAGTTCCAGACTTTTATAAACAATCCTTAAAGCAGCAATTTAACATGAATTTTACTATCTAACAAGATCCTTGATTCATAAAATGAAAGCAATAATCAATGTACTGCAGTCAATCAATCAATCAGTAGCTGAACTGGGTTCCACACAGTCACAAAAACAAAACAAAAAGAGCCGCAAAAACAAAAATGCAAAATAAATAGAGGAGACAGACAGTCCTCAGCGTAACACTCAAAATGGAGCATGTTCGGCTTCCGGAAAAAGTTTGCAAACGGAAAACTTACTTCTGGGTTTGCAGTGTATGGGTTCTAAGTTGTTTGAGAACCAAGGCATTTGAGAACCAAGGTACCATTGTAAAGGTAAAGGTGACCATTAGGTCCAGCCGTGGCTGACTCTGGGGTTGCGGCGCTCATCTTGCTTTATTGGCTGAGGGAGCTTTCTGGTCATGTGGCCAGCATGACTAAGCCGCTTCTGGCGAGCCAGAGCAGCGCACGGAAATGCCGTATACCTTCCCGCCAGAGCGGTACCTATTTATCTACTTGCACTTTGACGTGCTTTTGAACTGCTAGGTTGGCAGGAACAGGGACTGAGCAACGGGAGCTCATCCCGTCGCGGGGATTCGAACCGCCTACCTTCCTATCGACAAGCCCTAGGCTCTGTGGTTTAACCCACAGTGCCACCCGTGTCCAGTAACCACTGTAAATCAATGCAAATATAAATGAGCCTGGGGATGAGGTACGCCCCCTGCCCTCAGCTGTTGCGGCGGAAGAGTCGCCCTTCGCTTTTAAAAATGCGAGCTTGGGAGCAGTCCAGAGCTGCGTTCCATGCACTGTTTTTGCAGCTCGTGTGTTGTTTCCCCATGTGGCCCTGGGGGAAGGGAGGCCAGTGACTCTCCCCCCTCCTCCATCCCTCCTCCCATCTACGCTCCGGCAGAGCCAAGTAAGTGGGATCTGACCTTGCCGGATCAGATTGCAGCACTTCCTACCTCCCTCCCTCCCTCCCTCCCGGGGCTTCTCTGCTTCTCATTTGCAGCAAAGCCTAGTCCCCACCCTCCTGGCCAGGGACTCTGGAATGCCACCCGTGGGGTGCCTTGCCTCCTTCCAATAGATAAAAGACCCGTTGCTGTCTCTTGGGCTGAAAACTTCCTTTGCCGCTGTCTCCCTTGGACGGGTCCTGCCGTCTCAGCCAACGCTGCTTTGAGGATGGTTTGCGGGCACCTGCCTGGGCAGAGGTTCGGATGCCCCCCTCGCCTCCTTCTCTTCCTCCTCTCTCCTCTCTCTCAGGTGCGCCTAACTCTCTCCCCTTGCCCCCCCCCCCAACAGGCTCTGTGCGCAGCCGTGACCACCAGTGACCTGGCAGAGACGCTCTCCCTCTTGTTCTGCGGCGCCGAGGTCAACTGCTACACGGGCGACCCCGGCTACCCCTCGCCCATTGCCTTAGCGGAGCAGGCCGGCCAGAGGCTTCAGGTGGAATTCCTGCTGCACAACAAGACCTCTGGTGAGGAGGGGAAGGGGGCAGAGGAATTTGGCCAGAGGGGCTGGAGCGGAGGGTGCCTGCAAGTCGGCGTGTGGGTGTTGCAAGCCGAACAGCGAGTGCCTGGGGAAATGAGGCAGGAGGAAGCGAGGCCGCTGTGTCGTCCCGAGTTTTCTGGGCTGGCTCCCGAACCTATTTCTCTCCCCGGTGCATTTGGAAGCACCAACCCTCAGGTGTGAGGTGCAAGCAGCAGGTGTCGGCTGCTTCAGTATCTCATATGCCAGGTCAAACCCTAGCCTAGGATCAGAGCCTTGCAGAGCCAGGCAGAGGCCTAGGCCAGGTAGATAATGCCCCCCCCCCTTTTTTTTTACCCTGGGGATAACGGAAGTCTTATAAATAAGTATAGAAATAATTTTCACAAAAGTTATGCTGGCAAATAATTTTATTTCAAGGCTTGAACCGCACCTGCATATAAAGACAAAATGGAAAATATAGATGTACAATAAGGTAAAAGGTAAAGGTACCCCTGCCCGTATGGGCCAGTCTTGCCAGACTCTGGGGTTGTGTGCCCATCTCACCTAAGAGGCCAGGGGCCAGCGCTGTCCGAAGACACTTCCGGGTCACGTGGCCAGCGTGACATCGCTGCTCTGGCGAGCCAGAGCTGCACACGGAAACGCCGTTTACCTTCCCGCTGGTAAGCAGTCCCTATTTATCTACTTGCACCCGAGGGTGCTTTTGAACTGCTAGGTTGGCAGGCGCTGGGACTGAGCAACGGGAGCGCACCCCGCCGCGGGGATTCGAACCGCCGACCTTTCGATCGGCAAGCCCTAGGCGCTGAGGCTTTTACCCACAGCGCCACCCGCATAGATGTACAATAGTGCCTTTTAAAAATATGCTGACCAAGGCCCCCTTTGGAATCAGAGGCCCGGGCCAAGTGGCCCATATGCCCCCCCCCCGTCTGGGCCTGCCTAGGATGGTCTGCTCTGACTGGCAGCAGCTCTTGGGGGCGTTGGGCATTGCAAGGGGGTTGGACTAGAGGACCTTTAGGGTGCCCTCCAACTTTGTATTTCTATGATTCTGTAACTCTGCAGAGGTCTGTGTCCAGCTTTCCGAAGAAGTGAAGTGGGAAAGCAGGGAGGACGTTGACCAGGAAAGACAGTCGTTTGGGTGGGGGGCACCTGGCTGAACCTGCAAAGGGTCTAGACCAGCGGTTCCTAAACTTTATTGAGCCAGTGACTGCCACCCGACCTTATAAAAAAAATAATCATTCAGAATAGCAGTTTGCACCCCCTCCAAGGAAGACAATAACAAAATAATGTCGAAACTAGTAACAATGATTTGCACATTTGTTTTTGTTTGGGGAACCGCAGTATCTGAGCAGGAGATTTCGGAACAGCAGTTCAGCTCTGCGCATCGGAATTGGAAAGGAGGGACATGGATATTGGGTGTGGTGTTCCGGCATATCTTCCATCCATGGTCCTTGCCCCCCGCCCCCCCCCCCCCGAATGGAAGAACAAGGCAGGGGAGCTTTATCTGCAAAGAGAATCCTGCAAAACCGTTCTCCTTTGCACCCTCTCTTGCGGTTTTTGGGAAATGAATCGTTCTCCCCTTCTTCTTTTTTGGAACCTGAAAACAGACCTGAAAATGTGTCGGAGGCATAAAGCGGAATATCTCAGGTTTTGCTGGTATTTAAGGAAAAAACAGCCACCAGCAGGAATCAAAGGGGGCTTCTGGATCAGAAGCATCGCTGCCCCTGAGGCTACTTCATGAATTTGTCTTGTCCTTTCTTAAAGCCTTCCAGATTGGAGGCCATCCCTGTGGCAGGGAGTTCCACAGTTGAACCACCTGCTGCCTGAATAAGTCCTTCCTTTTCTCTGCCCTAAATCTTCCAACATCCAGCTTTATGGCATGCCCACAAGTGTTACGAGAGAGCGAGCAAAACCTTTTCTCTGTCTGCTTTCTCCATGCTAGGCATCACGTTATAACTTTCTATCAACTTTCTATCGCCTTCTCCTCGCCTTTTCTCTACGCTGAAAAGTCCCAAACACTGCAACCTTTTCTTGTAGGGAAGTTGGTCCACCCCTCTTGATAGTTTCGGGGTCATTGAACCATCAAACTGTAGAGTTGGAAGGGACCTCTAGAGGCATCTAGTCAAGCCCCCAGCAACGCAGGAAGCATCCCTGTTCTATACCTTCTCCAGCTCTGCAATACCAGATATTGTAAGAAATGGGGGGGGGGGGGTCTGTTCTGGGAAGTAGAAAAGAAGCTTTGCTGGGAATCCAGACTGCACAGGGCTTGGAACAAAAGCCCCTCTGCCCCACCGCCAGGAGGACAAAAAACCAAGCCCAAATTTCCAGCTCCCCCCGCCTTAAGTTCTTCTTTCGCTACCTCCCCAGAACGATGCTTCGCTGACTCACTGCTTTTGGCAAGCTCAACACAGCCCCGCGCTGACCCTTCCCCGCTCCCCTTCCGCCTCGGCCAAATTTCTCCCCACACCCTTTTCGGTTTTTGGAAAGCCCACGGAGCCAATTACTGGCAGGAAGGGCCAAAAGCCTTGTCTCTGAAGATGGATGAGCCGGGGACTGAGCGGCTTGAAAAACAAAAGGCGGGTGGGCTGGAAAAACAGACAGGCTTGCTGAGCGCGCATTGCAAAGCTTTGATGGGTCTTCCCCCGCCCCCCGGCACATCTGGTTTGCATCGATTCTCTGGCCCCCACGCCCCTTGGCTGTTTGGCTTGGCGGCTTGCGCCCCTGAAGCAGTCAAGAGCAGGGGCAACTGAGTTGGGGAGAGTAGGAGGTGTCCTGTGCTCTTTGTGTTTTTTACAGGAAGGGAGGAAAGGAAGGCAGAATCACAGAATCGTGGAGCTGGAAGGGACCCCAGGGGTCATCCAGTCCAACCCCCTGCAATGAAGGAATCACAACTCAAGCATCCATGACAGTCCGCCGTCCAAGCTCTGCTTGAAAACCCCCAAGGAAGGAGAGTCCATCGCCTCCCAAGGGATATTGTTCCACTGTCAAATAATAACAATAACAATAATGATATGATAACAATTTATTATTTATATCCCGCCCATCTGGCTGAGTTTCCCCAGCCACTCTGGGCGGCTCCCAGTGTTTAAAAACATGCCATGTTTAAGTTGATCAGGTCCAACATGGTTTCTTTAAACAAAAATCTGAAGCAAGCTTGCATTTTTAAACTATTCACCCTTAGGAAAGGCAGTCTGTGGATGTTGTGGCCAATTTTAAACACAATTTTAAAAACACCCCTTAAACATTTCTAAAATGACAGAGACACAAGGAACAGGCTCCCATACACTTAACGGTATCATATGTGGTCGCACCACATATGATAAAATGTTCCTTCTTTTTCTTTATAACAGACCCATCATCATCTTGGTGCCCTCCTCTGCATGCTTCCCAGCGTGTCTGATGGTAGGGGTGATGGAGGGACATGGATGGTGCTGTCATAGAATCATAGAATCGTCGAGTTGGAAGGGACCCTGAGGATCATCTAGTCCAACCCCGGAAATGCAGAGATCACAGCTAAATAATCGGTGACAGGTGGCCACCCAACCTCTGCTTAAAAGGAAGGAGAGCCCACCAGCTCCCGAGGGAGCCCAGTGTTGAATGGCTCTTGCCGTCCGAAAGTCCTTCCCGACGTTTTGCTGGAATCTCTTTTGTCGTCATTTGAGTTCAGACAGGCTTTCTCCATCTTCCATGCAGCAGCCCTTTGGAGATGTGACTCCATCTCCTCTTCTCCAGGCCCAATGCTCCCTGCCCTGTGACTCCAGCCTGCCGCTCACCCCGTTTCTCTCTTGCCTTGGCAGAGACCCCTCAGCTGGACATGGGCACCAACATAGAGAAGCACTACTCCATCATCCTGCCTTCTGTCGCTCACAACGGCTTCCTCTACAAGGCACCCTCCATGGCCAAGCTGGTCCACGAACAGAAATCACGGGAAGGTAAGGCAAGGGGGGGAGGGGGGCACCGAGGCAGGTTAATAATAATAATAATAATAATAATAATAATAATAATAATTTATACCCCGCCCATCTGGCTGAGTTTCCCCAGCCACTCTGGGCGGCTCCCAATCAAGTGTTAAAAGCAATACAGCATTAAATATTAAAAACTTCCCTAAACAGGGCTACCTTCAGATGTCTTTTAAAAAGAAGATAGCTGCTTATTTCCTTCACATCTGAAGGGAGGGAGTTCCACAGGGCAGGCGCCACTACCGAGAAGGCCCTCTGCCTGGTTCCCTATAACTTGGCTTCTCGCAATGAGGGATCCGCCAGAAGGCCCTCGGAACTGGACCTCAGTGTTCGGGCAGAACGATGGGGGTGGAGATGCTCCTTCAGGAATACTGGGCAGAGGCTGATGGCCGGCAGAAAAGCGGTCACCTCTCCTCCCCGCACTGCCACCGCTTGAAAACGCAACCCTGAAACGTGGAGCAGAGATCGAAATCACTGACTTCACTCTCTCATGGACCCCCCAAGATTGGCTGCACAAAAAGCAGCGGCAATTTGTTGTTGGCAAAGGACAGCTGGACATAGAAAGGACCCAATTACCTTCAGTAGCTTAGGGCCTCAACAAACCTTAATCCGGCTCTGCCTTTTTGAGCAAGTTGCTAGACCTCATGGTTCCAGCAGCGTTTCCAAAAGTGCAGGGGGGTGGGCTGCTGATAACCTGCCGAAATCTCTCAAGACGGGATGGCAGCTTAAGTGATAAGGGTCGAGCGTTAGTCAAGTGGACCCGCCGGAAAAAAATTAATGGGCGTGACCGACTTAGGTCCATTGATTTAGGTGTGTTTACTCGTTGGGCTCTGAAGGCAGGGCACATGTTTTGGCACCTCCATAGCAGAAAAATACCGTATTTTTCGCTCTAGGACGCACGTTTCTGTTACCAAATAGGAGCAATGCAGCAGCGAGCAGCAGCTTCTTCAGCTGGCTGGAAAGCCAAACAGGATGTTGATGTTTGTGACTGTTACCGTGGGAAGAAAGGGGCAGTCCATTCACTGTACTGAGCACCGGATGTTAGCTCAGTGTGTCATCTGACCTGTACTGGAAGTACATGGGAGGAGTCTATTCTCTCTGCTGTTGATGTAAAGAGAGTGCAGACATGTTTCTCTGTACTGCTGCAAAAGACAGAAATAAAGGCATGTAAATATATTTCTGTCTGTCTCTTTCCCCTCCCTGGGGATAGCAGGGAGGAGAGTGAAGGAGTGGTGTGTTCTTCTCACGTTTGAGAAGGATTGCCGATTACAGACCTCGCCTGTTTCCTGCCGGGAGTCGCAGACGGGGAGGTCAACAAGGAAATCAGCCGGTGCCTGGAGAGTGGCACATTCCTCTGACAAGGCCTGATTTCAACAGTTTCCCCCCTCCAAAAATGAAGGGAAAATGTGTGTGTGTCCTATGGATCGAATGCAGGCTCCTTGACTTCAGCGATAGCACCGGGAAGCCTCCGAAGCACAGAGCGAGCACTCCCTCCGTGCTTCTTGGCTTCGCGTTGCATTCGCTGAAGCCTGGAGAGCGAGAGGCGTCGGTGCGCAGCAAGTGTTCCCCCCGCGCTCCAAAGGCTTGCGGATAGCAGCCTGCAGCCTGAAGCCCGGGGAGCGCAGTGCCAACTCCCGCTGAGCTCCCCGGGCTTCAGGCAGCTATCCCCAAGCCTTTGGAGCGCCCCTCCAGCCCCGCAAGCTCTGGGAGCGGCAGCAAGGCTGCGCGCAACCTTGCCGCCGCTCCTGGACCTGTTCTGGGGGCTGGGGTCGGGGGAAGCTCGGGGTTCCCCCGCCCCAGCCCCGCGGCTAAAAACGAAGCCAAGACAGCGAGCGGGATCCACCCAAATGCCGCGTGCAGCCTCTCCCGGCTGGATAGGTTGTGCGCGGCTAAAGAGGAAGCCAAGACAGCTAGCGGGATCCATCTTGGCTTCTTTGCTCTTTGGGGCTGGCGGGGGGGGGGAATAAATTCCCCCCCTAAAAACTAGGTGCGCCCTATGGTCCGGTACGCCCTATGGAACGAAAAATACGGTATTTTAATATTGTGTTGGAAGCCACCCATAAGGGACCGTTCCTTGCATTGCCTTGACGTGTGCTCCAGCGATGGGTCTTGTTCTCTCCCTGAGCTGAGCTATGCCCCTCCCTTTCTCCGCTTTTTTGGCTAACGCTTGACTCCTTCCCCACTTAGAGTTCAGCCGCCGCTGGTGCCGGCTCCACGAGGGCATCTTCAGCTACTACGACAACAACACCAGCACCGTGCCAAATGGAGAGATCCGGATGCAGGAGGTGGCCTGCCTGGTGAATAACCCCCCAGAGGCCCACGGGTGAGTGGGGTTGCCCCCTTTGTGCACGGGGGTTTAGGGGGACCCCCAGCGTAGGATGCTTGGTTCATCACCCTACTGAGGAAGTGGGGTCCTAAGTAATGAAACTGAGCGTAATTATTATTACCATTATAATCATCTGTTTAATTTATGCCCTGCCTTTCCCCCCCCCCCCGACAGGCTTTCACCAAATGACACAGATAAAATGCAAAAGGTCGAAAGCATATAAAGGATCGTAGCTAAGAAGCAATTAAACTGTAACGGAACGGAATCCATATAAAAATGATCCCTTGAAATGCAGGTAGTTGTGGGAATGTTCAGGGATGCAGGAGAGGATATATTTTTTTGATTATAGCCTTTCCAACTTCTGTTAACAAGTTCACAATTTAGCAAAGTAACATTCCCCTTTTTAAACTTGCAGCGGATGCGTTTGCTCAGGCTTGCTAAAGCCTCTATAATAACTCTTCTGGTATTTCTCCCTTATTCCCTCATAAAAAGATAAGAAACTACACAGTCTTCTATAAAAGTATTTAAAAGGTTTACTCACACATCATTCTGCTCACAATAGGATCCCAGAAGGCAGACTTAGCTTAGAAAAGTAACATATACCTGGAAACTATCTCATAAGAAGACAGTCCCTTTATCCTCTCTTGGCTGGAAGACAAGAGAGCATCTTTGTCTAATCAGATGTTGCTTCTTCGATGCATGTAGTTAAAGAGAGAGAGATGGCTGCCCTGCCCTGTGCTTTTGTCGTTACCTGCACAGGTGAGGCCACGCCCACCTCTAGTCACATGCAGAGGAAGTCTGTCCCAGCCCAGAAGGAAACTGGAAGTTTAGCTGCTGACTGGACAAACATTCCTCCACATGTGCAAACATGTTCACTCTAGGAATGTTGTACTTGACTGCTCTTGTGTTTCACATCCCACAGTAGTAAAATGACACCACCATAAAAAAAACACCTTGGCAAACTATGTTTCCCAGGACTTTGGGGGGAAGTCACATGCATCAAGTGTGGGCTGGATCCTTCTCCAATTAAGTGGAGGGCATCCGTCCTGATTAATTTTCAGAATTTGCCGGGGCCAAGAAACAAGTCAAGGCATCGGCCCATATTACTAAAGCCAGAATCCTCTTCTTACAGTGGCTGACCAGGTGCCTATTGTGTGAAGCCTGCAAGCAGGATCCGAACTCAGGACCAACTCTCCCCTCCAGTGGTTTCCAGCAACTGGGACCCAGAAGCATTCCTGCTCCTGATCATGGAGTAGTCATCGCTATCCCTCTCCTCCTGCAAGAATTTGTCCAATCCTCTTTTAAAGCTGTCTAGATCTGGTGGCCATTCCTGCCTCCTGTGGCAGGGAGTTCCGCAGTTTAACTCTGTGCTGCGTGAAAAAGGAAAATATATTTGTCTCGAATCTTCCCCGCGTTCAGCTTCCTCGGATGCCGCCCAGTTCCAGCATTACACGAGAGGGAGAAGGACTTTCCCTGATCCGCCCCCTCCTCTCCCTGATGTTTCCTCCCTGTCTTTTGCCGTAGGTTCGCCTGCACTTTTGAGGTCTATATAGAAGCGGAGAGACTGTACCTCTTTGGACTGGACTGTCCCGAGGCCATCCGGGAGTGGGTCAAATGCATCGGAAAGGTGAGAGCGTCCGGCAGGTACTTCTCCAGCTCTGGGAAACTCGAATCCCAACTTGTGGGGGTTTGGCATCTTCTGGGGTTGGGCTAGAAAGCACCCCTCTGCAATGCTCCCTTCCTGCGCCACAATGTGGGTCTTGCAGAGCGAATTCCACCCCCCTGCCAGCTGTGCGGTTGGTTCTGTTGCATTTCCATTGCCAATTAATTTTGTTTGTCTTTCAAAAAAAAATTAACCAATTCACATGAAATTTAATACAGTGGTGCCTTGGTTCTCAAACTTAGTCCGTTCTGGAAGTCCGTTCCAAAACCAAAGCGTTCCAAAACCAAGGGGTGCTTTCCCATATAAAAGAATGCGGTGCAGACTTTTAAAAACAACCCCTAAAACAGCAATTTAACATGAATTTTACTATCTAATGAGAACATTGATCCATAAAATGAAAGCGATAATCAATGTACTGTACTATAAAATAAATAAGACAGTATTGTAGATGATAAAAATTAAAATTATTTTTTCCCCTTTCCTGCACTGATGATAGTCATTGTTTGGATGGGGGCTTTTATTCATTTCCGCAGTCACACAGTCAATTGATCAGTAGCTAAACAGGGTTCCACACAGTCACAGAAACAAATTAACCGAAAAAGCCACAAAAGTGCAAAATAAATAGCAAAAACAAAAGCGCCAAACTTAATCCATTCTGGAAGTCCATTTGACTTCCGAAATGTTCAAAAACCAAGGCACAGCTTCTGATTGGTGCAAGTGCCCCAGAAACAATAGCCGACAGTCACATCGGACGTTCAGCTTCCGAAAAACGTTCGAAAACCGGGTTTTTGGCGTTTGAGAACCAAGGTGTTTGAGAACCAAGGTACCACTGTACTAGTTTAAAAGTTGACTTCCCAGGCCCCTTCTATGATATTTCTCTTCCCTTATCATTAATTCCCACCCCCTTCTTCATTTTTCATTGGCTGCACATACAGTCATACCTGTGTTACAGATGCTTCAGGTTACATTTTTGGGGGGTTACAGACGCGCTGGAACCCGGAAGCACTGGAACGGGTTACTTCCGGGTTTTGGCGGTCATGCATGCGCAGAAGCGCTAAATCACGCTTTGCGCGGAAGCGCCGAATCGCAACCCATGCATGCGTATGTGCAGACACGCCGCTGCGGGTTGTGAATGCTGCAGGCTGCGAATGTGAATCCCGCACGGATCATGTTTGCAACCCGAGCGTCCACTGTATTCCAGTTCCTGCTTCGTTTGACTATCACCTGTTCCCCAAACGTGGAGTTCCTTTTCACTTGGCCTGTCGGTTGCGTTTCTTTCCAGTCCTTCGTCCCCCCGGGTGCCGACGGCTTGCTTGCCCACGACTTTGAGCGCCTCGGGCGGCTGCAGTACAAAGGCGGTCTGAACCTGGAACGGGCCAAGGAGGGCTGGTTTGCGCTGGCGCAGGGCACCCTCTACGCCTACCTGGAAGGCAGCGAGAAGGAGGAGGCCGTGCACCTGAGGAAGCTGCAGGAGCTCTGTGAGTACCCGGGGGCTGGGGGGCAGGGGAAATGCCAGGGTGCCAGGCTTTCCCAGGGATCCCAGCAGAACCCCCTCCTCAAATCCTCAAAGCAGTTCTCCATCTCCACTCAGTCGTCCTTTCCCCTAATACACCTCGCTGGGTACTCTGAACCAAGAGTTATCTGTGCCCCACATGTGCCCACTGTACTGCGTTAATGGCAGACAGTTTCCAGATTTGTAAGAACCCAATTATTCACTCTGGAACTCCCTGCCTATTGATACCACACCTTCGCTATCCCCTTTTCTGCTGAAAGCATTTTCTGCAATTAATGAATGTTAGAATGATGTTGGATAGAAACTAAGTGGTTTCCAGCTGTAATGCTTTAAGAGAATATGGAAAAAAAGGTTTAGAAATAGGTAAAAATTTATTGGTAAGGATTTGCTGAACTAACAAGTTGAATTGGAATACAAAAAAGGGAGGTATGAGGAGGTCCGGGAAATAAGTTAATGGAAAATAAGTAATGGAAACTCTGTGTGTTTTTAATTATTTTTATTTTTGTATTTTTGTTATTTTTTCTTTTTGATTTTCATTGTTTTATTATTGAAAACTTTAATAAATATTCTATAAAAAAAAATAATGAAAGCATTTTCTGCTTGGGGTTTTAACCCTGACGCCCCGTTTAATCTCTTTGCTGTTGTTCTTTTCACTTTTTGAAAGTCTTAAACGATGGCTGATTTTTCTCATGGGGAGTGGGCGTCCCCCACTCCCTCGCCAACCGAAGCCCATTGACTTGCCAACCCTCTAAACTGACTTTTCCCTACCTGAGGCCTTCAAGATATTTTGGACCGCAACTGCCATCACCCGCCGCGTCTGACACAGCAGTGCCGCCATCTTCCTACGGCATCGGGCAGCTGTGCTGGCACTGGGAGTTGTAGTCCAAGACATCTGGCGGGCACCAGGTTGGCAAGGAATGCCTTGAGGGAGGAACAAACTCTTTATTGTCCAAAGCACACTTACATGTTGGGAAGAGGTGTGTCATATTATTATTATTATTGTTATTATTATTAATACCTCACCCACCTTGGTGGGTTTCCCCTGGCACTCTGAGCGGCTGCCAAAAGAATATTAAAAACACAATAAAACATCACACATTAAAAGCTTCATTAAACAGGGCTGCCTTCAGATGTCTTCTAAAAGTTGTTCACCATATTTTCCGCTCTATGGGATGCACCCGACCATAGGACGCACCTTGTTTTAGAGGGGGAGAACAAGAAAAAAAAAATCTCCCCCTCTCTGCTCAGCGCCCCTTGAGCGAAGCGGCAGGAGAAACGGAGCCCCTTCCATTTCTCCTCCCGCTTCGCTGAAGGGGCGCTGCGCAGCTCTCCCTCTCTGCTGAAGCCAGGAGAGTCTTGCTCTCCCGGCTTCAGCAAAAGGAACCCGAAGCCTTTGAGTTCCCGCTGCACTTCGGAGGCTTCAGGCGGCTATCCCTGAAGCCTGGAGAGCAAGAGGGGTCGGTGTGCACTCTCACTCTCCAGGCTTCAGCAAAAGCAATGCGAAGCCTTTGGAGTGCGGAGGGAGTGTGTGAGATAAGATGGTGCCTGGCACGCTTCTGCTGCGCCGATGGACGTCTGTGCCGATAGGAAAACTTGAGCTCCCTTAGCTCTCTTAGCAAAGTCCTTAGCAGAGTTTTGCAGGGGCAGAAACTGTTGCCTTGTGTGTGGATAATAAATCAGATTGAATGCAGGCTTCTTGCTGATCTCCAACAGTCTTTTAATGAGAAGAAAAACATCATAAATCAGCCCGGCGAGAGAGCAGACATCCTTTCGCCTCTCAGCCAAAAACAAAAAGGAAACTCACACACAAAGAAAGATTCCCGTATGTGAACATAACCACGCCTCACATGTGAGACGTCACACAGAACTGTTTAACTCTGTAAGTTCTGATTCTCCTCACAGAGTGCTCCCTCTGCGCTTCGGAGGCTTCGCATTGCTGTCACTGAAGCCAAGGAGCCTGCATTCGCTCCATAGGACGCACATACATTCCCCTTAATTTTTGGAGGGGAAAAAGTGCATCCTATAGAGCAAAAAATACAGTATTTCCTTGACATCTGATGGGAGGGCATTCCACAGGGCGGACGCCACTACTGAGAAGAGGGGAAGTCACTGATACCTGATAACAGAAAATTTTAGGTGTGTGTGTGTGTAGGTCTACTGGGCCTTTGAGGCCATTAAGATAGATAGATTCTTTATTGTCATTACACAAGTGCAACATTGCACAAGTGCAACGAAATTGGATGCCATCCTTAAAAACAACAAAAGCAACACAACAACAACCACCAAACAAACCACATTCCAGCCACACCCACACCCATCAAACTCCCAGGTCACACTATCGAGTTACTGCATTTAAGAAGGCCACAGCTCTTGGATAGAAACTATTTTTCAGTCTATTTGTCCTTGACTTGATGTTTCTGTATCTCCTGCCAGAAGGCAGTAGTACAAACAGACTGTGTCCCGGGTGAGATGCATCCTGCAGGATATTGTTTGCTTTCCTAAGACAACGGGAACCGTACAGTTCTTCCAAAGATGGGAGGGGATGACCAATAATCCTTTGGGCTGTGGTTATGACCTTCTGGAGCACCTTCCTCTTCCTAGCTGTACAGCTGGAGAACCAGGCACAAATACAGTATGTGAGAATGCTCTCTATGGAGCCTCGGTAGAAGGACACCAGCAGTCTCTCACTCAGATTGTTCTTCTTTAAAAGTCTGAGGAAATAAATTCTCTGCTGGGCCTTCTTCTTAAGGGCTTTCAAGGTCAGCATCAACACTTTGAATTGTGCTCGGAAACGTAGTGGGAGCCAATGAAGATCTTTCAGGTCTTATGCGGTCTTGGCAACCCCTCCCAGTCTCCAGTCTAGCTGCTGTCCTACGACTCTTGGTGTGCACCTGGTGAGGCAGTTGCCCCAACAGAGACCTCTGTTTGCGCATCTTCCCCCACCTGAGCTGCGGGCAAACAGGTGAAGGATGGGCCTGTATGTTACCTGTTCCTGCTCCTCTTGCTTCAGCAGCAGGAAGAGATGTGGCCGCTCTTTTACGATACGATAATCTTTATTGTCATTGTCCCATACAGAACAACGAAATTGAAAAAATCTACATCAGACATTCAGAAACCAACAAGCCTTCTATCCCAGCCTGGTTAACCCCCAAAAACTCTGATACTCCCATAATTAAATACAATATACTCCCATAGAGACTCCTTACACTGCGTTTAAAACCAAAATCGCATTTGGATAGGAAACTGTTTCTCAGGCGGCTAGTCCTAGTCTTGATAACCCTGGACCTTCTTCCAGAAGGCAGAAGCTGAAAGAGATCATTTCTGGGGTGCGCACTATCCTGCGCTATCTCTGCAGCTTTCTTATGGCACCTGGAAGCGTAGATTTGCTCCAAGGCGGGAAGAGTGCACCCAATTATTCTCTCCGTAGTCTTTACAACCCTGGACAGCATTGTTTTCCCCCGACTGTGCAGCTCCTAAACCACACACACAGACCATAAGTTAATACACTCTCCACAGTACAATGGACTCTTGACTCTCCACCAGCCTGAACTCTCTTCCACTTGCACCTGTTCTTTGCTCTGCAGTCCTGCAGCATCACCTGCCTCTGACCCTCTTCTCCTGGCTGTCACAGGTTCCTCCGCATCTCTGAGCCCCACATCTTCCAGGCCAGTCTCCTTGTCCACTTCTCCCGATGCCCATGTGGCAGTCTTCTTGCCAGTCCCTGACACCACTCAAACCAACAGCAAGTTGCATCCCTAAACATTAATGCTGGTTTTTGCCTTACAGCCATCCAGGGAGACAATGAAGTTCTCGTGCTGGTGGAGAGGAGAAGGTAAATGGGGTGGTGGTTTTTTTTGGGGGGGGGGGGGGAGATGGAACGGAACCTTGAGAAGCAAGCCTTATATTACAAGATCTTCTATTCCTCCACTCCCCACGTTATTTCCTTTTACACATTCCTTATAAAATGTTTTGCATCCTGCCCTACCGATCCAGGCGACTTACAAAGTACGCCCAAATAGCCTTTGCAGCCTAGCAGAATATACCAGGTATTAAATGAAATAAAATCGAAATGATAAAAGACCTGCAGAGATCACGGGGTCCAGCCCAGTGGTGGAGTTTGGGCTGTCAAATTTCAGCAGGGCGGCGCGAGAATTTGGGGCACAGTGGGACCGTTCCTCTCGCGCCACCTTAAAAATGAAGGGAATCTTTTTATACACCACAGAGGCTGCAAGAGTCTCATCGCGGCAAAATGGAAGAGTATTGAAATTCTCTCTGTACATGAATGGATCCAAAAGCTGACAGAATATGCCGAGTTAGATGGTCTATCAGAAAAAATAAAGAATAAATCAAAACAGGAACTTGTCTCAAAATGGGAGGTTTTCAAAGAATATTTGAAATATAACTATAGTAGTTTAAACTCTGTTGCAGAATTCGAGGAACTTTAGTAATAGTTGCAAGTTAGACGTAAGAGTTAAGATATATTAAGAAAAAGTGAAATGATGATAAAACTGTGTATTACTGTGTAATAAGTAATATGAAATTGAAATAAGGAATAGACGGGAGGTGGGGTCTATAGTGTTAAGACCAACTTATGTTTTATTGTTTGTTAAAAATTTTTTGTGTTTGTTGTTATTCCTGTGTATAACTCTGTACAGAGGTACCTCTGGATGCGAATGGGATCCGTTCCGGAGCCCCGTTCACATCCTGAAGTGAATGCAACCTGTGTGTGCGGGTCACGATTTGCCGCTTCCGTGCATGCGCATGATGCAATTTTGAGTGTCTGCGCATGCGCAAGCGGCGAAACCCGGAAGTAATGCGCTACCTGAAAATATCCGTCCCAAAGCTACTTCAACCCAGGTATGACTGTATCTGTGTTTTCTCTTTTCTTGTTGTATCAATTAAAAAAAGAAACAAACCCGTCTCTGCCCATTCCCGTGTCTTTCACACCCGGTTTCTGACGTATCTCCCCCAGGACGCTCTACATCCAAGGCGAGAGGAAACTGGACTTCCTGGGTTGGGTCAACGCCATCCAAAAGGCGGCTGGAAGCTTGGGAGACACCTTGTCTGAACAGCAGCTCACAGACACAGACGTCCCCATCATTGTGGACCGATGCATTGATTACATCACGCAGTGCGGTACGTTGGGTCTGTGTGCAGAGGAAACACCCAGTCATGAATCCAACTAGATGACCTTGGGCCAGTCCCCCTCTCTCAGCCTAACCTACCTCACAGGGTTGTTGTGAGGGTGAAATTGGGGTGTGTTGGGGAGAGAACTGTGTGTTCCACCGTGAGCTCCTTGCTGGCCACACGACCCAGAAAGCTGTGGACAAATGCCGGCTCCCTTGGCCTAAAAGCGAGATGGGCACCACAGCCCCAGAGTCGCCTTGGACTGGACGTAACCATCCAGGGGTCCTTTACCTTTTACCTTTACCTTGATAGGGATGCGGGTGGTGCTGTGGTCTAAACCGCTGAGCCTCTTGGGCTTGCTGATCGGAAGGTTGGCGGTTCGAATCCCCGCGACGGGGTGAGCTCCCGTTGCTCGGTCCTTGCTCCTGCCAACCTAGCAGTTCGAAAGCACATCAAAGTGCAAGTAGATAAATAGGTACCAGTCTGGCGGGAAGGTAAACGGCGTTTCCGTGCGCTGCTCTGGTTCGCCAGAAGCGGCTTAGTCCTGCTGGCCACATGACCCGGAAGCTGTACGCTGGCTCCCTCGGCCAGTAAAGCGAGATGAGCGCTGCAACCCCAGAGTCGGCCACGACTGGACTTAACTGTCAGGGGTCCTTTACCTTTACGTTTAAAGCCCTTAGGGATGCGAGTGGCACTGTGGTTTAAACCATTGAGCCTCTTGGGCTTAGTGATCGGAAGGTTGGCGGTTCAAATCCCTGTGACAGAGTGAGCTCCCATTGCTTGGTCCCAGCTCCTGCCCACTTGGCAGTTCAAAAGCACACCAGTGCAAGTAGATAAATCAGTACCATTGCGGCAGGAAGGTAAATGGCATTTCCGTGCGCTCTGGTTTCCGTCATGGTGTTTCGTTTCAGCAGAAGCATTTAGTCCTGCCAGCCACATGACCCATAAAGCTGTCTGTGGACAAACGCCAACAACCTTGGCCTGAAAGCGAGATGAGTGGCACAACCTTTGAGTGGATTTAACCATTGGTCAGTCGTTTGGGAGCTTCATAATCTTTCTTCAGCCTGAATATCACAGCGATCGATGCCAACCGACACCGGCACAATTAGGGATCTGCAGAGTTTGCGGACCTTTCGTGACAGAGCTCAGCAACTCAGCATTTGGGCTAATCTACTTTATTTACAGATAAACACACACAGAGCACTGCAACATGGCTCCCTCTCTAGCATCAGGCAGCAAAGAGAAAAAGAACAAAGGACAAAAGTCCCACTTTACGGAACACAGAAACACAAACATCCTGTCTCCGTCACTTCCCACTCTGTGGAGTCAAAACACACACCATCATGTGATAGACAACAATCCCATGACTGCAATCACAGAGCAGGAATTCTAACACAGGGGTCCTTTACCTTTTACCTTTAGCTTGAAGGAAAAGTGGGATATAAATGCAAATGCGACTCAATCAGAGGGGCCCTTCCCAGCCTCTCCCAGAAGCTGAATGTTTCTCCTCCTCTGCTGGCTATGGGACCGCCTCTCCTGCTACGTCCCACGGAGGACCTTATGGTCTTTAAACTAAAACATCTTGGAGGTCCTGGGCCACAGGGAGGTTAGGCTGGCCTTGACCAGAGCCAGGGCTTTTTTGGCCATGGCCCCGATCTGGTGGAACGCTCTGTCACAAGAGACCAGGGCCCTGCGGGACTTGACATCTTTCCGCAGGTCCTATAGGACAGAGTTGTTCCACCAGGCCTTTGGCCAAGGCACAGCCTGAACCCCTCCTTCGGTAATCCTCATAGAACTCTAGCCCAATGGTTGCCATGCATTTGGTTTGAACTGATTTTATAATGAATTGACTTGAGAATGCTGTATTATTTTACTGTTGTTAGCCACTCTGAGCCTGGCTAAACAACTTTGGGGTTTGACCAGTGCCAGATTTACGTATAAGCTAAACAAGCTACAGCTTAGGGCCCCACTCTCTTGCCCCCCCCCCAATTTTTTTAAGGAAAAAACAAACTGGATGTACATTTCCAAAACATAAGATAAAAAGCAAATAAAATAAAACCTACATACAGCAACAGTGTTTTGTGTTGTGTAGGCTCCTGTGATGTACGTCATGGGCCCCGCCTGCTCGCCTGCTCCCTAAAATATCACTGGTTTGCTCCTTTCTATATATAGGGTGCCTACCTTCTGCATGGACTAGCTGTAACAGTTACTTTGATAAAATACATATATTGTTATTTGCAAATGGCTTTAGATAACTATAAGGTCCTTAAATTACCATATAGCATATATTCAACACAAAAAGCAGCGGCAATTTGTTGTTGGCAAAGGACAGCTGGACATATAAAGGGCCCCATTAGCTTCAGGAGCTTAGGGCCTCATCAAACCTCAATCTGGCCCTGCCTTTTTGAGCAAGTTGCTAGACCTCATGGTTCCAGCAGCGTTTCCGAAAGTGCAGGGGGGTGGGCTGCTGATAACCTGCCAAAATCTCGCAAGACGGGATGGCAGCTTAAGTGATAAGGGTTAAGAGTTACTCGAGTGGACCCGCCGGAAAAAAATTAATGGGCGTGACCGACTCTGATCCTGTCTTTCCTGGGGAGGGCGGGATATAAATTATTATTATTGTTGTTGTTGTTGTTATTGTTGTTATTATTATTATTATTAATAATAATAATAATAATAATAATAATAATATTTATTAAGTTTTTTTGTTTACACAATAAAAGACATACATAATAACATAGTATTTTCCAATATCCACATTTCATTCTCATCTTTGGACTTCCTCACATCTCTTGTTCCTGCATCCTAAATTCATAAATTTTACTAGCAAATTATTAACTTGTTTCAATTCATATAATAAATTTTTCCAATATTTAAATCTCAGATTTTAGAATTTAAATCACTCTTTTGGAGACTTAGTTATAACAATTTATCCAAAATTTGTCTTTTCTTTCAATTACAATTAGATTTGTATTCCTTGTAGCTAATTTGTTGGAGCCATTCTATTGCTAATCTTACATCTTTCTTAACATTCATACAATTTACAAAAAATTTTTGTAGATAGTCCTTAAATTTCTTCCATTCCTCCTCCATCAGTTCTTCTCCCAGATCTCGGATTCTGCTAGTCATCTCCGCCAGTTCCATATAGTCCATCAGTTGCATCTGCCATTCTTCCAGTGTGGGCAAATCTTGAGTTTTCCAGCTTTTGGCGATGAGTATCCTTGCTGCTGTTGTATATTATTGTTATTATTATTATTATTCCCCCAGGGCTGACCTCGGAAGGAATCTATCGGAAGAGCGGACAGAACTCCAAGACGAAGGGCCTCTTGGATATCCTCCGCAAGGACGCCCGCAGGGTGCGGCTTAAGGAAGGGGAACACCAGGTGGACGACGTGGCCAACACCCTCAAGAGATTCTTCCGGGACGTGGAAGACGGGCTTTTCACCAAAGATTCCTCCCCGGCCTGGCTGAAGGCAACAGGTAAAGGTTTGCGCACAGTGGCCTTCTCTTGACATCAACACGGCAGCAACAGAAGCGCCGCGCCGTTGTTAAACTGCGGAACCTCCTGCCACAGGAGACAGTGACGACCACCAACTTGGGCAGCTTTTATTTTTTTATATAAATTTTTATTAGATTTTTAACATATCATTTTCAACAATACTTAAACACACTTTAACACCTTATACAGTTGTTGTTTTTTTTACTTCCATCAATCACATCTGAAAATTTTCCAGTCTATTCACTTGATATACATTTCTTACATTCACTATTACATTTAAATCTCATAACTAATATCTCTATTCTTTTTCTACTTTGCAATATTACATATAGCTCTTTTAGTCCCACTAACGTAATTTGTTGATTACAGTTGCTCTTCAAATAGTTTGTATATTTCTTCCAATCTTCTGTGAATCTCTGTCCCGCAGGTTTCGAATCCTTCCTGTCATTTTATCTAATTCTGTGTAGTCCATTAATTTTGTCTGTCATTCTTCTTTCATTGGAATTTCTTCTTGCTTCCATTTCTGGGCTAACAATACTATTGCTGCTGTAGTTGTGTATAAAAACAATTTAAGATCTTGTCTATTAATATCCTCACCTATAATGAACTTGGGCGGCTTTTAGAGAGGACTGAGGGAGATGGCTCAGTTGGTTAGAGCGTGGTGCTGATAACGCCATGGTTGCAGGTTTGAGCCCTGTGTGGCACAGCTGCATCGCATGGGGTTGGACTAGATGACCGCTGAGGGTCCCTTGCAGCGGTACCGTTCTATTGATGGCTACTAGCCACAATGGCTATGTTTCCCTTCTGCCGTCCAGAGCCAGCAATGCTCCTGAATCTCAGTTGCTGGGAGTCACAGGAAAGGGGGCCTTGTGTTCGAATCCTGCTTGTGGGTTTCCCTATGGGATCTCTGCTTGGCCCCTGTGAGAACAGGATGCTGGACTGGGTGAGTCACTCGCCCGATCCAGCAGCATCTTCTTATGTTCTTACTGAGCTCGGAGGTTTTTGGGCCTCCTTAGACAGCTTTTCCAATAATGTTGGACGACTTCGTCAGCCTTTTCTTGTTAGTCCCCTTTATCTTCAGATGTCTTCCAAAAGTCAGATAGTTGTTTATTTCCTTGACATCTGGTGGGAGGGCGTTCCACAGGGCGGGCGCCACCACTGAGAAGGCCCTCTGCCTGGTTCCCTGTAATAATAATAATAATAATAATAATAATAATAATAATAATAAAAATAAATTTTATTTATATCCTGCCCTCCCCAGCCGAAGCCGGGCTCAGGGCGGCTAACAACAATCAAATAATCAAACAATCAAATAATCCAACATTCTTAAAAACATTTCATTATAAAAATTAATTAAAATCAAATTGATGGCAACCGTTAAGCAAAATTCTGTGCAGGTTGCCAGAGGAGGGAGTCAGGCTGCGCCCTGACCAAAGGTCTGGTGGAACAACTCTGTCTTGCAGGCCCTGCGGAAAGATGTCAAGTCCCGCAGGGCCCTAGTCTCTTGTGACAGAGCGTTCCACCAGATCGGAGCCACGACTGAGAAAGCCCTGGCTCTAGTTGAGGCCAGCCTAACCTCTCTGTGGCCTGGGACCTTCAGGATGTTTTTATTTGCAGACCGTAGGTTCCTCTGTGGGGCATATCAGGAGAGGCGGTCCCGTAGGTAACCTCACCTCTCTCAGGGAAGGAACTGCCAGAAGGTCCTCAGAGCTGGACCACAGGGCTGGACGATTGGGGTGGAGATGCTCCTTCAGGTATACTACACCGAGGCCATCTTACCCTTGCAAAGGGCAAAGGTCAGCCAGGCAACTTCAGGGCAACCAGTTCCTCCGACATAGACCCTCGTTGCCTGGGAAATGGTGTTCTTGACGCCCCCAGACTCTATTGGTAAAGTTTTTAATGCTCAAAGCACATGCTGTATCTCAGAGCAGCTGCTCCCTCCTTAAAGAAACGCACACCTATTTTTTGGGCCAGAGTTATTTCTCTTGGAAACAGCTCAGGGTGCTTTTTAGCTATGAAAAAACGCCCCTCCTGCTTTCTTAAATCCTGGGATCTCTGACTTCTCATGGGAATAATACGGCACAGACAAATCACTTTCGCGCCCCTGGCTGGTTCAGGGGGGCATTGTTGGTTTCTTGCAACAGGACTGAAGATGTACATTTGAAAATTAATTATACTACTTTGCCTTCTCAGCTATGGGACACCTGAAACTCAGGTTAGGCTATCAGGGACATTCTGGCCAGAAGTCAGAGTCTGTTTTTAACCCTTTTGCCCTGGTTAATGGTTTTTATTGTCTGGCTTTTATGTTTTATCGCTATAAACCACACACACAAGAAGAGCTTGCTTTTGTTGTTGTTGTTTAGTCGTTTAGTCGTGTCTGCCTCTTTGTGACCCCTGGACCAGAGCACGCCAGGCCCTCCTGTCTTCCGCTGCCTCCCGCAGTTTGGTCATACTTATGTTCATAGCTTCGAGAACACTGTCCCACCATCTCATCCTCTGTCATCCCCTTCTCCTTGTGCCCTCCATCTTTCCCAACATCAGGGTCTTTTCCAGGGAGTCTTCTCTTCTCATGAAATCAGGGCTGATTTCCTTCAGAATGGAGAGGTTTGATCTTCTTGCAGTCCATGGGACTCTCAAGAGTCTCCTCCAGCACCAGAATTCAAAAGCATCAATTCTTCGGCGATCAGCCTTCTTTATGGTCCAGCTCTCACTTCCATACATCACTACTGGGAAAACCATGGCTTTTACTATACGGACCTTTGTTGGCAGGGTGATGTCTCTGCTTTTTAAGATGCTGTCAAGATCAGACCAATGACCCATATAGTCTACCATTCTATGATTATGAAAAACATCAATATACTGTAGGCTAAGGTCAGTTGAACTGTCTTGCCTGGAATGCAGAATCAGGCGATCTTTCAAGACCTGGGAGAGACAGCAGTCTTGCAGCTCAGTTGGTAGAGCATGCGACTCTTAACTGCAGGGTCATGAGTTCGAGTCTCACGTTGGGCAAAAGATTCATCCGTTGCAGGGGGTTGGACTAAATGACCCCCGGGGTCCCTTCCAACTCTCAAATTCTGTGCTTCTATGATATGTAGCTGCATCCTTTATACCAGCTGCTCCCACACCACTCACGGATATTGGGCACAGTTTCCTATGGAGGATGTTGCTGTGCATCAATTCAGGCTTAGGTGGGATATCAGAAAAGGGAGCTGGCTGGACCTTCTGCATCTGGAGTGGTTCCTGGCTCCAGGTTTTCCTGCCCTGCCTGAACAGAGCTGGTCCTGAAGGATGTTCCTTCACAGAGACTACGATATTGTTACGATATTGAAGCAATGCAGCTGCAAAGTGCTAGCTTGAAAAGTAAACATGATGGGAATGTTGGGGCTGCCCGTGGGGAACAGAGGGACAGTCAATTCACAGTGCGGAGGACCGGAATTAGCTCAGAGTGTAATATGAGCTCTTCCGTTTGTTCCTGTACACTGCTGGAGTTTGAAGAGAGCAGTCATGTTTTTTGTAATGCTGCAAAGACAGAAATAAAAGCATGTAAATACGTTTCTGTCTATCTCTTTCCCCTGCCAGGGGGCAGGAAAGGGGGGGGGGGTGTTTTTCCTCACGTTTGAGAAGAATCCCCAATCGAGACTTAGCCTGCGCTTGCTGGGAATTGCAGCCAGGGAGGTCAACAGGGAATCAAGCCGGGTGCCTGGGAGAGTTGCCAGTTTCTCCTGATATGGGCTTGAATTCCCGACATTTCCATCCCGAAACACCACTGCTCCCATCCAGCACAATGTTGGGGATGCTCACCGTAACATCTCTGTCCCTGCCAGAATCCTGCTCATACCTTTGCATCTCTCTCTCTTTTAAATTTTATTTATGCTTTTCAGGTTTTT